>NW_027507748.1:220827701-221448951 GCF_037356315.1 Lithobates pipiens | reverse complement strand
GTTAAAAGAGAAGTATGGGTTTTTACTTTTTTTTCAGATTCATTCTTACCTAGGTGGATGCAGCATTGGTTCCATGCTACATCTGTCAAGCGGTGCCTCTTCACTAAGAACCAAGCGATTTAACATCGCAGATCGCTTGGTTCTCACAGATCCCTGAGCTGAGAGTTGCTGCCTGTAAGTCAGCTGTGGAGAGGCGAGGAGTGGCCATCTCAGGCTCTCAGCGGCTCGCTGAGAGGCTAAGATGGCTATCAGTCCAGACACCTGGCGGATCCAGACTCCCAGAGTCGGGATGATGCAGTGCCTGGACTGATCTGTGTGACGTCTGCAGAGAGCAGGCTTCAGTTCGCTCTCTGCTGAAAACAGGTCATAGAAGTGCAAAACTAATTGCACTCCGGTGACCCATAGGAGAAGCCCAGCCAAACAAGCTCAGGCTGGACTTCTCCTTTAAAGCCCAACTCCAGGCTCCTGTTAAAGTGGTTGTAAAGTCAGAAGTTTTTTTTTTTTACCTTACTGCATTATAACCTTCTGCATGCAGCTCCTCCTGCAGCCCCCCTAAATGCATACCTGAGCCTGATCTCGATCCAGCGATGTGCATGAGTGCCGAGGCTCTCTCACTCCTCATTGGCTCAGATATATCAGCAGGAGGCATTGGCTCCTCCTGCTGTCAATCAAAGCCAACGAGGAGGGAGCAGGGGTGGAGTCAAGCCGGAATCATGAGTGCCCCCATTGCAAACTTCTTCCTGTGGAGGTACTCTGTGTAGGGGAGGAGCCAGGAGCACCAGCAGGGGACCTAAGAAGAGGAGGATTGGGCTGCTTTGTGCAAAAAAGTATCCATGCAGGGCCCCCCACGTGTTTTAAGTGTAAATGCTCATTTGGCTGGGGGGGGGAGGGGGAGTACAAATACTTTATTCCTCTATCCCTGGCAATTAGGGCTTTCTTCCGCTGTCTGACCCTCCCAAATGTGAGCGGGTCTTCGTCTTCCTCCCATGCAATGCAGGACTGCTGGTTCTGCATTATACGTGATCACGTCAAAACGCTGAAACTGGCCAGGCAGCAAAGTGAAGCAGCTTTGGATGGAGAGGAGGAAGCTTGTGGGAGCGAAGAATAAGGTAAGTATTCAAAGTAGTCAAATGAGCATTTAACCCGTGCAGTGTGTGGGAGACCCCACTGCGTGGGTAAATTTAACATCAGCCTGGGGTGGGGCTTTAGGTTATATAAGAGTACTGTACTATATTTTGAAAGAAATATTTCATGAAAGATTATAAGGCTGCTATTGCAAAACTTTCCATTTGAGAATGCTAATTCCCTGGCTCTCATCCTAATGCTTTGGCTTCAATGCTTTCTGACTCGCTAACCTGCAACAAGTTTTGCCTCTTTTTTGACAATAATTTACAGCATGTACACGTATGTTTATTTAAAAGTACTTAAAGTGGAGTTCTGCCTTCCCCTCAAAAAAAATTAAAAGTCAGCAGCTGCACATACTGTAGCTGCTGACTTTTAATATTAGGAGACTTACCTGTCCTGGAATCCAGCAATGTCGGCACCGCAGCCGATGTTTCCATTGGCTGTCGGGTGCTGCCGCTGTCATTGCCGGTAAGAGAAACTAGGAGTGAAGCCTTTTGGCTTCACGGCTGGGTCCTACTACCCATGCGCGAAGCACACTGCGCTCTCCTGCTAGCTCAACAGTAGGGGAAGGAGGAGGGGGCCAGACCTTTGACTACCTTGCCAAGGTCCGACGGAAGTGGGGACCAGGTAGCTGTCAAAAACAAGTACCCCCCCGAGAGTTGCCAAATGTGGTACCGGGGGGGGGGAGACAGATAAGCAGAAGTACCACTTTTGGGTCGAACTCCGCTTTAGAGCAGTATTAAACCCAAAAGCAAACCTTTATTATATTGCAGCTTACAGTTCTTAGATGTGGTGTCTGCCTTCATTTTCTTAAGCCGCGTACACACGTAGCGGTATGTCCGACGTACTTAGTCTGGCGGACTTCCCGCCAGACTGTCCGTCGGACTTTCCGAACGGGCTACTTGCCCACACACGGCATTTTTTGAGCGGACTAATACGGCGTACTAAGTCCGCCGTACTATCCGCCCTACTTTTGAAATGAACAGACTTGCCCACACACGCGGAGGAAAGTCCGCTCATTTCGAGCGCGTCTCCAGGTAGGCGGAGCCCGCTAAGGAGACGTCGCTGGCCCCGCCGCCTGGTATGGACTTAAAGGGGAACCCCAACGCCGAAAAAAATCGGCGCGGGGTCCCCCCCAAGTCCACAACAGACCCTTGTCCGAGCACGCTACCCGGCCGGCCAGGAAAGGGGGGGCGAGCGAGCGCCCCCCCCTCCTGAGCCGTACCAGGCCGCGTGCCCTCAACATGGGGGGTGCCTTGGGGAAGGGGGGCCGCGCCGCCCCCCCACCCCAAAGCACCTTGTCCCCATGTTGATGAGGACAAGGGCCTCTTCCCGACAACCCTGGCCATTGGTTGTCGGGGTCTGCGGGCGGGGGGCTTATCGGAATCTGGGAGCCCCCTTTAATAAGGGGGCCCCCGGATACCGGCCCCCCCACCCTATGTGAATGAGTATGGGGTACAATGTACCCCTACCCATTCACCTGTAAAATAAAAGTACAAAAAAAACACAACACACGAGATAAAATACTTTATTGCACAGCTCCGGGGGTCTTCCGTCTTCGGGGGTCTTCTCGCAGGACTCCTCCGCTATCTTCTTGTAGCTCTTTTACTAGCGGAGGAGCCCGGCTTTCTTCCTCGCCGCCGGCCTCTTCTTCCGACTTCGCGGGTCTTGTCCCCCTCTTCGGTTCTTCTGCCGGGCCACCGCGCCTTCTTATAGCTCTTTTACAGGCAGTGGCCCGGTCTTCTGTCGCCGCCGCCGCCGCCTTCCGTTCTTCTTCTTCTTCTTCTTCTTCTTCTTCTTCTTCTTCTTCTTCTTCTTCTCCAGGAGATGTTGACTCGACGATCTCTCCGGCCGCAATGCCAGGGACGCGCTGCGCTGCCACTTATATAGGGACAAGGGGCGGTGTCACATGGGTTGATGTTACATGGCGACAGTCCCAGTATCCTCCGGGACTGTGACATCGTAAGGGGGCGTGGTCACCATGTGACACCAACCCATGTGACATAAACCCATGTGACACCGCCCCTTGTCCCTATATAAGTGGCAGCGCAGCGCGTCCCTGGCATTGCGGCCGGAGAGATCGTCGAGTCAACATCTCCTGGAGAAGAAGAAGAAGAACGGAAGGCGGCGGCGGCGACAGAAGACCGGGCCACCGCCTGTAAAAGAGCTATAAGAAGGCGCGGTGGTCCGGCAGAAGAACCGAAGAGGGGGACAAGACCCCCGAAGTTGGAAGAAGAGGCCGGCGGCGAGGAAGAATGCCGGGCTCCTCCGCTAGTAAAAGAGCTACAAGAAGATAGCGGAGGAGTCCGGCGAGAAGACCCCCGAAGACGGAAGACCCCCAGAGCTGTGCAATAAAGTAGTTTATCTCGTGTGTTGTGTTTTTTTTGTACTTTTATTTTACAGGTGAATGGGTAGGGGTACATTGTACCCCATACTCATTCACATAGGGTGGGGGGCCAGTATCCGGGGGCCCCCTTATTAAAGGGGGCTCCCGGATTCCGATAAGCCCCCCGCCCGCAGACCCCGGCAAGCAACGGGCAGGGTTGTCGGGAAGAGGCCCTTGTCCTCATCAACATGGGGACAAGGTGCTTTGGGGTGGGGGGGCCGCGCGGCCCCCCCTTCCCCAAGGCACCCCCCATGTTGAGGGCACGCGGCCTGTTACGGTTTAGGAGGGAGGGGGGCTGGCCGGCCAGGTAGCGTGCTCGGACAAGGGTCTGTTGTGGACTTGGGGGGGACCTCCACGCCAATTTTTTTCGGCGTTGGGGTTCCCCTTTAAGTTCATACCAGGCGGCGGGGCCAGCGACGTCTCCTTCGCGGGCCCCGCCTACCTGGAGACCCGCTCGAAATGAGCGGACTTTTCTCCGGGCGGGAAAAGTCTGCTCATTTCAAAAGTACGGCGGACTGGCATACACACGGCCGGATTGTCCGCCGAAATGCGAGTCCGGCGGGAAGATTGGAGTGCAACACGGCATTCTAAGTCCGCTGTACTTTCGGGTCAAAAAAGTATGCCGGAGGCTACACACGGGGGGAATGTTTGGCGGACTTGAGTTTGCCGGACTTTTCCACCGGATTGATCGTGTGTACGCGGCATTAGGCTTTCTTTATTTCATTTATATCTGATGATCTCGCCAATAAGTCTTTTGTTTTTCAAAAGAACAAGCTCTACCACAGATTCAGTTACAGGGATGAGACAAACCATTTATCACTGTCAGGGATGCTTACAATTATCAGCTTTTATTTTATCATGTAAAACCTTTATCCCAAATGAGGAAAAAAATCTGTTTGTGGTAACAGCTGACAAAATATTAGCTCGAGTTTGGCTTCAAAGTGTATTTAAAACTGCTAGTAGCTCTAACACCCCCCTCCCCCCTGACTGAAAATTCTGCTGTCAAAATGGGACCCTGAGCTCCTTCATCCAGAAGGGGGGGGTCGCTCTAATACAGGAGATGTGCTACTGGCCAATTCACCTGGTGAAAACAGAGAAAAAAGCCTAAAAAAAGGAAACGAATGCAGCCACCGCATCTAATGATTGGTAAGCTGTAATATATTACATTTTTGGTTTTGGGTTTAATAACGCTTTAATCAGATATAGCCAGGACAGCAATGGCAACCCCCCACTTCTCTCATGGCAAAGTCACTTTCAAGTGGCCATGGACAGTAATAAGCAAACACACAGATAGTGAAGATCTGACAACCAGTTATAAAGTTGGATATAGATGATACGATTTTCTTTCCTGCAACCATGGGTTGAAATTGCAGAGTTATTGTATTCTCCTGGGGAGGAGCGGGGAGCCATCCCTGCCTGGAGCACACAGTGACTATTCCTAGTGGCTGAGATTCAAACCATCTATGGCCTGTTTAAGTGGCAACTGCTGGATCTCTTAACATGGATGGTACATCGTGGGAAGGCAAACTGTAGACACAAAGCACTGGCATTTTAGGAGGGAATAATAGCTGTGTTTCCCACAATGATTTTCATCCATACTGTATGCATGTAGCATGTAGCCAGTAGACAATCTAGACTGTCATCTAATGCCCATGGGTACCTTGAGTAATGTTTCATTGCTGCCAAACAATGCCAGCCTCAGTGGGGGCCCATCCACTAAGGGAGCCCGGGTGCTGCCCCCTCTCTTCACTCTGCCCCTATATGCATAATGGATAAATTCATGCATATCATGAATCTATCCATGGCTGCATGAATTACAGCAGCAGGGGATTTTTGAGGTGCCTGTTTAGAGCCATAGGCTCTAATAGGCTTCAAAATAGGGTGGGCTCGGGTTGCAGAGCATGCGTCCGGAGCCCATCCAGGTGTGTTACAACAGCGAATGAATAAAAGCTGTTGAAACACTGATTCTCAATCTGGACACTCAGAAGTGGGTGTGAGACCGGTTTTACCGATTGGCCCAAAAGAGAAGACTCCCGATTGGCCGCTGAGGAGGAGGAGGGAGGAAATGGAAGCTGCCGCCGTGGAGAGCAAGAGAATGGGAGACCAACATTTTTTTCCACCAGCTCCCGTTGGTCAGCCTCTTATCAGAGAAAATGTATTGATCACTTACCTTGGAACATGTTTCATTGGTGATGTCACACAAACGTACATCACAGAAAAGGTTTACATTGGCCTGATTTTGAAACTGAAATGCGCTTATGCTGAAAGCGGCTTCTAATGCACTTATATTTTGTAACACCATTGTGGAAACAGTTTCCTGGACACAGCTGTAAATGAGAAAAAAAATATGAGAATATTTTGGTTACACTGAGGACCAAACTGTCAGGTTTTAGCATGACTTAGGAAAATGAAATATTACTTTTCATAATTAAGCTTTGATTCTGGCTTTGATTTTAAATTAGTGATGATCTCAGTGAGCCATTTCATTTCTTTGCCTTTGATAGAGTTTGCCACATTTGACTTTAAAAGAAATATACAATCATGGAGCACTTTATTAGTGTGCCTTGTATACAGCATACAGGCTCAGGTCCTATTTACCTATACCCCTTTAAATCCTTCCTTCTGTTAGTGCAATGTGGCCACACCATCAGTTCCATGCAAAGCACTATGTACACCACACCTTGCTTCTAGTGTCCATGAGCATAACTCCCAATTGTCCCTGATTTCAAGGAACTGTCCCCGATTTGGAACAAAGTCCCTCTATCCCCTTTTCCTCCTCATTTGTCCCTAATTTTGGTCTCATCTATATAATTGTATATAAAATGTGTTATATGAATACATACTTTTGCTAATAGGTGTCCCTTGTTCCTATCGCAAAAAGTTGGGAGGTATGCAGGGGTGCCTCAGGTTTTTCACAATCCTAGCAACACACCCGAACCCTTGGTTTGTGTTATACCTCCTGTTAGTCTGACATTATTCACAATCAGCATGAGGAGACCGGCAGAAAACACACAGCAGGTCCCACAACGCACTTCCAGGCCCATATGAAATCTCATTAGCAGACCGGGAACTACAAATGGCTGCTAAGGCAAGTGCAGTGGTAGCTAAGAGCGCCATCCTAGCTGAAGAAGGCAACTGAGTGCGCATGTCAGGTGAGAATTGGTCACAGTTTGTCATCTTGAACCTGGATGACACATCACTGGTTATTACAGGCATTTTAACACATGTTCCAACACACAAAGTTCCACTCATGCTTGGAATCAAGCAGAAGAGCTGCACTGGCCATTGAACTTAATTTTTCTCGGCTCGTCATACGTGTTGTACGTCACCACATTCTTCACGTTCGGAATTTCCAACCAGATTTGCGTGACCGCGTGTATGCAAGACAAGTTTGAGCCAACATTCGTCGAAAAAAACATGGGATTTTGTTGTCCAAAATTCCTATTGTGTGTACAGGGCATTAAGCTGCAATGTAAAGTAGGTACACTGAGATTCCGCCAAGATTTTCTGTATAATGTTGCTTATGCAAGTGGAGGAGATAACACTGGTCTAAGCCCTTGTACACACGGTCGGAGATTCTGTCGGAATGTTTCCTATCGGGCCGTTTTGTCGGATATTCCGACTGTGTGTGGTCTACATCGGACTGTTTCTGTCAGAATATCCAATTTCCAACTTGCCGGTAAAATTTTCCGACAAAATGCTCCTATCGGACATACTCCGATCATGTGTAGCCTACTCCAACGGACAAAGTGCCATGCATGCTCAGATCAAATTCCTAGGCCAAAGCTATTGGCTACTAGCCTGAACGTAGTCCCGTCTTAACGAAATAACGTCATCACGTTATGTACAATCGGATTTTCGACAACTTAGTCCGACCGTGTGTATGTAACATCCCTTCCGGACCTCTTCCGGAATTAATCAGTCGGAATTACTCCCGAGGGATTTGGTTGTCGGAATCTCCGACCGTGTGTACAAGGGCTAAGACACTTGGGTCACTTTTACTGATTCCAGCTAAATCAGGTAGACACTCGTAAGATTCGTTTTTAACTTCTTTTGTATTTAGAACTCTGTGCTCTGTGAAGTTCTAGGTCTTTACATTTTCATTCATCTCTATGGTTGCATAAGAAATGCAGACTTACCCATCTTTTATAAGATAAAAAGCATTTACATCATTACGATTATCTGTAGGACTTGCAACACATGTCTCTATCTGGAGAACATATTGATTTCCATCAGCGCCTGTCACAAATATTCCCACATAGATGATTGATCCAACAACCACATTTTCATTATTTTCATATGGTTCTGTAAATGATGAGTCTTTATAAGCAGCCATGGTAACGGGATATAATCCAATCTGATTCACTCCAGACAGGTATACCATCCTGAGAAAACAAATACATGTTCAGGTAACAAAACCAATAACAATTTAAATCACAATTTATTTTCTGAGAGGTGGCAATAGGTGTCAAATACCAATGTCCACCTAAAATGCTAAAATAGGCTGTTAAAAAAGTTACATTTTATTGCATAAAGAAAAGCAAGAAAAAAACCTTTAACCACTTCAGCCCCTCCTGACCAGGCCATTTTTTGCAAAACGGCACTGCGTTACTTTAACTGACAATTGTGTGGTCATATGATGCTATATCCAAATAAAATTTATGTCCTTTTTCTCCTATAAATAGAGCTTTCTTTTGGAGGTATTTGATCACCTGCGGTTTTTATTTTTTGCTCTATAAACAAAAAAAAGAGCGACAATTTTGAAAAAAAAAAAAAAATATTTTTTACTTTCTGCTATAAAACATTAAAATAATCTAATTTCTTCATTAGTTTAGGCCAATATGTATTCTGCTACATATTTTTGGTAATAAAAAAATCCCAAAAAGTGTATATTGATTGGTTTGTGCAAAAGTTATAGCGTCTACAAAATAGGGGATATGTTTATGGCATTTTTTTTTTTTTTACTTGTAATGGCGGTGATTAGCGATTTTTAGCGGGACTGTGAAATTGTGGTGGACAGATCGGATCACCTAACTCAGTGGTCTCAACCCTGTCCTCAGGGCCCACAGACAGGCCAGGTTTGCAAGATAACTGAAATACATCACAAGTGCTATAATTTGCTGCTCAGTGATTGCAGTATTCTAGTCTGCATCTCATGAAGGTAATACATAAAACCTGGCCTATTAGTGGGCCCTGAGGACAAGGTTGATGACCACTGACCTAACTGACATAACTGACAATTTTGACACATTTTTATTTATAAAAATATGCACTGACGCTGTATAAATGACACTGGCAGGGAAGGGGCTATCATCAGGGGCGATCAAAAGGTTATATCTGTTCCCTGTTTTGCTTTCTTACTGTGGGGGGGGGTATGTGATTTTATGCAATAGAGCCGACCTGCCGCAGTATATATATATATATATATATATATATATATATATATATATGGTTCCTATTTTATAGCTATTACATTTTTATTAAAGTTTAAGTTATAAGATATCCCTTGTAAATATTTGATATATTTAGGTTTTTATGCCTCACATGGCCTGGAGTGAGATTGAGACTTGGAGGGCATGCCCTTTGAACCCTTTTTTCCGGTCCCACCCCTTCCTTGGGTGGATCTTTGTCCAGGAATTTATTTATTTAGTAGCAATATGAGGACAGAGATATTCCCCAGTAGAAGACCTTTAGTGTCGAAACGCATCGGGCTAGCATTTACCGTACCCCACATTGCTTTTTATATACTTTTTTATATTTTGTGATCACTTTTATATTTGTAATTTTTTTATGACATATTCCAATAAACCTATTGGTTTGACCTGCACTATCTGGAGCCCTCCTTCCTTTTTTCATATGTTTCATCTGTCGGGGCTTACGAAGAGCTGTTCCGAGGTACATCCAGCCTGGTCATAAAGTGCCTGTGGAGTTTGTCGATAGAAAATCGGGGACCCTGCACCTGATCCATCTGACCATCCTCCGTGCACAGCACCTGATTCAGATCCCTCAGGATCACCAGCTCTTCTGACCCACTGTCGTAAGACATGTGTGTCCATCCCAGCTGGTAAGAGTATCCACCTACTTACCCTTGAAGAGTTGTTTAGAGTGACTACAGACATCCTGTTTTTCTCCTCCATTGTTTTGGTGTCACCGTAATAGGAAGTCCATCTTGTCTACTTTGTGGACTTTATTTTGCTTTATCCATTGTAGCTTTACTCACCATTGGATTCCTGCACTCATTGTGCCATGCACATTCCTTTATTATTGTTTTGTCACATTGTGCCGTCACCCAACATTCATATCGTGTTCTGAGTAGCACGCATTGGTATATGCACCTTATATTTGTAGTGCCACACTATTTTTTCACCATTCTTATTTGACTTTGTTAGAGTGCTAGCAGCTTTTTGCATAGTTTATTTTGATTTTGGTGCAGTTTTTTCCCCCTATTTCATATGCTTTAATTATACTTTAGCTTTCAATTATGATTATGTCTTTATTAGCTGTTGATCCTACACAAGGAGTGGTGAAGCCCCCTAACCCCAACCAGAAGTCTTCTACTTATTATGAGACAATTTTTTAGAAAAGTTGTATGATCCCAGAGCTAGCATCTCAGTGCAAGAAGTGCAAGTGCTGACCCTGGGTGATGCCTGAACAGAGGTGTGCCAGCATTCTGGGGCGAAAACTGTGATCCCTGTGGTGGATCCATCGATAAGTTATGCCGCGTACACACGACTGGACTTTTCAATGGGCTTTGCAGCGGAGGTACACCGGACTTTCAAATGAACGGACTTGCCCACACACGAACACGATGACTTACAGCATGGGATTAGAAAAAGGAAGTTCAAGCCCCAGTACGCTACCCTATGGGCTCCTTTTGCTAATCTCGTGTTTATCTCATGTTAGTAGAAGTTTGGTTAGAGATGATTTGTGCTTTTCAGACTTCAGCTTATTTTGATCATTTTCTGCAGTTCATTTTGTGCTTGTGGAGTTTGTATCTGGTTTTCAGTGCGTGTTGGCTAGTTCGTACCTGTATATCAGGCCATTTCTGGTCTGCTCATTCTTGTTCTTCAGGTCTCTCTTCACAGGCATTGCTGTTCTTCAGTACGTTCGGTTAAGTTTGTTTGTTTGACCAGTCGACCGTTTTGAAGCCATGGTGCATGGACGTACTGGAGTTTGTGCTGTGTGGGGGCTTGGTGTTGGGATTAATACTTTGACCCGAGCCCAGTCCATGAACAGGGTGTGGAGGAGTTTATGGACGAAGAATTGGCTGCACCAGCATGACCAATTCTCGCATATGCCTTTGCTTCATGAGATCCGTGAGGATAATCCTAAGGATTTCAGGAATCATCTCAGGATGACAGACCCCGTTTTTCACCATCTGCTAGCTTTGCTGATCCCTTATATCAGCAGGCAGGATACCTGCATGCGGCAAGCCATTACTCTGGAGCAGAGGCTAGTTGCCATGTTGCGGTACTTGGCGACAGGGAGAAGCCTTTCAATTCACGACAGGCATATCCCCCCAGGCTCTTGGGAGCATTATCCTATTTTTTGCACTATAAACAAAAATAGAGCGACAATTTTGAAAAAAAAAATTTTGAAAAAAATTTTGTTATAATAAATATCCCCAAAAAATATATAAAAAAAACATTTTTTTCCCTCAGTTTAGACTGATATGTATTCTTCTACATATTTTTGGTAAAAAAATCGCAATAAGCGATTATTGATTGGTTTGCGCAAAAGTTATAGCGTTTACAAAATAGGGGATAGTTTTATGACATTTTTATTAATAATTTTATTTTTTACTAGTAAAATAACACTGGCAGTGAAGGGGTTAACCAGTGGGTGGCAGTGTAGAGGTTAAGTGTTCCTAGGGGTGTGTTACTAACTATGGGGGGCTGGGCTTTCTTTTAGTGAACACTGATCTCTCCTCCACTCACATGGAGCAGAGATCAGCGTCACTTGTTGCTAGGCAGAACGGGGAGATGCTGTTTACAACGGCATCTCCCAGTTCAGCCGCCCCGTGAGACGATCACGGGTATGCCCGCGGCGATCGAGTCCACGGGACCCGCGACCGGACTCACGGGGGTCACGACTGGCACGCGAGCATGCCGCCAGGGGTTCGCTCACGATGGCAGGGCAGCATTTAAGA
The DNA here is from genome assembly GCF_037356315.1 of Lithobates pipiens. Classification (NCBI taxonomy): domain Eukaryota; kingdom Metazoa; phylum Chordata; class Amphibia; order Anura; family Ranidae; genus Lithobates; species Lithobates pipiens. The sequence goes on along the minus strand of NW_027507748.1, from coordinate 221,437,291 downwards.
TTGGACGTACCTGTACGCCAATATGCCTGCCCGTGCCATTCTGCTGATGTACATCGGTTTGCGCCGGTCGGGAAGTGGTTAATGTTTGCTAATGTCTTGTATTAATTTCATCATTACCTAATTATCATGATTGGAATATGCTGTGAATGCCCCCTTTATCTTCATGCATGCATGTTTTTGTTTTTTTATACTCTTTTTTTTTTTGGCCTACATGCATATTTGCCTTCACTAACCTCCCCAGCATGCTATCCTGGGACCATATACACCTATAGCCTAGTCCCTTTAACAATGTATATTGTCAGCTCCATTGTATTGCTTTCCCCAAACCACCCCCTCAAATGTCTCCAAGTGTAATGTGTGGTCTTAAAATCATTTAGAACCCTCCCCCACCTCCTATTTATGGGAAGAATGTTTGCATTGTGCCACCACCCCATTCGGGGTATTACTACTTCAATTAAAAGGGGTTCCATAGTATAGTGTTGATGGCGGTGGTGTTGGCACAAAATTAATTTATGTACGTGGACGTGGGGAAGAACGGCTGGATGTCGGATGGAGGAGTCTTCGCCCAGACAGAGTTCTGCCAGCATCTCCAGACTGGTGGCCTGGGATTGCCACCGGATGCCGAGACCATTGAGGGACTCCCCTTTGTGTTAATCGCAGATGAAGCCTTCGGTCTGGGCGAGCACTTGATGAAGCCGTTCCCCCCAAATGACCCTCACCCCAGAGAAGAGGGTTTTTAACTTTCGGCTGGCCAAAGCAAAAAGAGTTGTGGAGAATACCTTCGGGATTATGGCCAGCCGGTTCCGTTTGTTTCTCTCAGCCATCAATATGGCAGACTATAAAATCAATCACATAATCCTGTGCTGTTGCATACTCCATAATTTTTTACGCAAACATTCTCATATATAACTTATGTTGGGCCTGAGCCCAGACTTGCAGAATCTGTACTCACAGGCCTGGATACTGGCTGTACTGGCTTGGCCCCCCCAAACCGCCCGTCAAGTGCAGGAGAGATATGTCAATTATTTTAATGGTAGGGGGGCCATTGCAATGCCAGAACATTTTTCACATTTCAATTAATAAAAAGTATTTTTTATGAGAAAATGTTGAGTTTTTATTCTTGTTTGCTTTTCTTTTTGGCTGTCTCCTAGGTTCTCCTAGTGCACTTGTAGTGGCAAGTGGATTTCCCTTTAGTAAATAAGCCCTTTTGTCACTAAATTAATTACAAAATTAGTATTGAGTATTGAAAGAAGAAGCCACACATATTGTTGTCGTTTCAAATTTTTACTGTGTGCACATTCAAACTGTGCATTTTTTTAAAATGTCATTCAATGTGTTTTTTTTTTTTGGGGGGGGCTATTTTTTTTTTTTTACTCAATATAAAAAAAAAAATTCTGGGAACAATATTTTTTCTTTTTTTGGTGGTATTTTCTGCATAATTTATTTACTTATTTATTTATTTTTTTCGTTTAAATCAGTGTTTTTAGAACTTACAAAATTCAACATGTAAAAAGTTGCAGGTGATGTCACCCATGTAAAAGCCAAATTTTGAAGATGCACACAAATTGGGAGTCCAAATGGATAATGTCAACATGTATATAAAGGTGAACAATACCACACTAGAAAGAAACACCAAAAAAGCTGCAACACAGATCCATCAAATATCCTAATGGTATAAACATATAGCAATGACAAATAATGTTGCGCTGTGAGCAGGGCCGTTTTTAAGGCAGGGCAAAAGGGGCAGCTGCCCTGGGCCCTGTCATTGTTGTGGGGCCCAAAGCAGCTGCCTCATATTGGCCAACTATCCTGGTTTAAATTTCCTTGTCTCTTGCTATGTCCTGATATCTCAGTGGGGCCCAAAGCAGCTGCCTCATACTTGCCAACTATACTGGTTTAAATTCCCTTGTTCCTTGAGGTTTTAGTCCTGTGCTGTGTCCCAATATCTCAGTGTGAAGTGCTGCTACTAATGCTGCCCAGCTCTGCCCTATTGTTGTGTACAGATGACTCACCTGCAGACCCTGTGTTTACATGTAAATAACCAGCATTCATATGTAAATAGCAGCAGCATTCATATGTAAATAGCTGCATAGATATGTAAATAAAGGCATCATCCATATGTATATCATTACCCCTGGAGTGAGGAGATGGTGTGCTGTAATCTCTAGCAACGAATCAATGAGCAGTATTACTGTACAGTAATCTCAACAAACATAAATCATGTGCTGTAACCTCTAGCAACTAATCAGTAAGCTGTAATGTGTGTTGTACCTTCTAGCAACCAGTCAGTGAGTGGTAATAATACACTGTAACCTCTGGCAACCAATTGCAATAGCTGCCTGATCTGATTCAGTAAACTGATTTTGAGTCTAGCTACTATTTATTGTATGTCTCAGAGCAGGTGGAGAGCAAAACTGCATGGGGGGGGGGGAACCCAGGAAAAGTTTTGCCCAGGGTCCAATCAATATTAAAGACGGCCCTGGCTGTGAGTGAAACTAAATTATATATGAATATATAAATTCAAATTCAAATAAATCCCAAATGAGTCCAGATAATGAACAATAAAAATTGAGTGTGAATAAACTAAGTAACTGTCCCATTCAGTTGACATGCAGAAGCCAGCAACAATCAGCTTTCACAATGAACGGACAAGAGAGTCAGTGAATGAGGGTCCTTACCGGAGCCTATGGACTCCCCCACAGGCAGAATCAACAATGCAGAAAAAGTCCAGCCTTCGCCTGGAACTGATGGATCGCTCCTGTCCCAAACTCCGCTGACAACTTCCGGAGGTGAACAAAGGGACACAGCAGCAAGGGGAGGTGCAAGCGTAGGTTGACGAACAGGCTCACCAACCCTATGAAGATACCCGGCCTCCTTGAGAGTGAACAGCAAATATTTCAATCCGGGCAGTAAGTGAGACTTCCCAACAGGTGTAATGATCTGTCTGCAAGACACGCACTCGGACCAACCGGCCACAAGTGCACAGAAAAAAACTAAAAAGACAAACTCCAATCATGAAGTAACGTTGGGAAAACCAGTTTTTAATTACTCTTAGGCCGCGTACACACGGGCGGACTGTTCGTCCAACTTTGTCCGCTGAACAGTGTTTGGGCGGACAGTCCGCTCGTGTGTGGGCTTTCAGCGGACAGTTTCAGCGGACAGTTGGACGGACAAGGTTTTTCGGAAATTCCGTAAAACTGTCCGCTGAAACCTTGTTTCAGCGAACAGTCCGCTCGTGTGTAGGCTTGTTCGTCAAACAAAGTTACGCGCATGCTCAGAAAGGATTTTCACGCCGAAAGCTATAATGCAGTGTATAGGACGTCGTATTTTTCGTCCCGTCGTACGTGCCGTTCACGTCATCGCGCACGGTTTCAGCAAACTGTTCGTCCGTCGTGTGTGGCCATGTCCGTCCATGCTAAGTTTGAGCGGACTGTTTGCCGAAACTGTTGGACGGACAAAGTTGGGCGAACAGTCCGCGCGTGTGTACGCGGCCTTAAAAAGACCGGTGGTATTAACCACAAACAGCCATAATACAACTTGTGCACAATACAATATAAAAAACAGCTAAATAAAAACAAATGTACACCTGTGCATGGGGGTCACATATAGCACAATGGTATCAGCATATGTTCTATATTTCCTGCTGCATGGCGTCCAGCCGATTTCTCATGCTGTCTAGCTGATTTCTCATGGCATCAATGTGCCCATTCCAGGCCATGATCTGCCCAATTAGTCTTTGGGCACTGTCGGTGGTAAATGGGTCCGCCGCTTGCCATTCCACAACCAGAACATCACCTAAAATTTTTAGAAAAAAATATGTATTTAGAAATATGCATGCATAAATAGATTACCTAAAGCTGGGGTGTCAGACACTCACCTGGTGGGATGCAGATCTCATCCACTTCTTCCACCTCTCTTTCCTCCAGATCCTCAGGGGGGCTTGGGCTGATTTGCCAATCTTTTTGGCGATGTGGGGGGGGGGGGTCCCTGGTGTCCTCCAAGTCTTTTCTCCCCTATGAGAATGAAACAAAAGGTATACTTAGCACACGGATATTTGAGTCCACAAATAGGAATATGAAACATTGCTTTGAAGTGGTGTACAACAAAAAAAACGAACGATATTTACAGACATCGTATGTATTGGCAAACAAATATTTACGAAAGATCGTATAAACGGAACAGTATAAACAAAAAGCACATGTATCAGCATGCAAGTTAAGTATCAGAATAAGAACACACAACAAGTACTTACTTTTTTTAAGCACCTTCTTGATTCTTCAAAACTAATCTGGCTCCCTCGTTTTAAGGTCGGACCAGTGCTTTCTTAATTGGTCTTTAGCCCGTCGTACCCCAAATTGCTGCTCCAGAGTGGGCACAACTGAGGAAATTATTTGGTCTTTCTGCAAATTGGCTCGGGTGTACAGACCATATTTGCCATCATAATCCTCCCTCCTCAAGATGTCCACCATCTCCACCATTTCTTCAAAGGCCATGTTGGTGGCCTTAAATCTCCTCCTGGATTTGGATGTTTGGGGTTCTGGGTTTTCCTCCATGCTAGTTCCTGAAAATGTTCTTGTCCGCCTTTTAGGAGATCCCTGAAAACTCATTTATTCAGGGAAGCCTATCCCACACCCACATAACACCTGTCCCCGAGCCACCCCCACATGAAATCATTCTCTGCAGCTATTACCTTTTGTACCACCACCCCCCTCCCTTTAGAATGTAAGCTCTACGAGCAGGGCCCTCCTGTACCTTTTGTATTGAACTGTACTGTAATTGTGTTGTCCCCCCCTATACAAGTGCTGCGTAAACTGTTGGCGCTATATAAATCGTGTATTATAATAATAATAATGTCTCCACTATCTTTATGTATATACTCCCACTGCGCAACAAAGAGAGAAGGGACGGGGAAAATTTGTCACAAAGAACGTCAGGGGCGGGGGATGCAGGTGGAGCTTGACACATGCGCAGTGTATATACAGCTAGTATGCAAGCAATTAAGGCAACACTGGGGACACTTCTGGAGTTTGTGAAGACGCGAGTCCCCCAGGCAGACATTAAGTTGGTGGACAATAAAATTGGGATCTTGCGGAATATGTACAGGCGGGAGCACAATAAGATACAGAAGTCCCTCAAATCAGGAGCAGCAGCAGATAAGATTTATGTCCCCAAGCTGTGGTACTTCAACAAACTCCATTTTATCGATGACCAGACACAAGCAAGGCAATCGCTTTCGACCCTTCCCTCCACCCCAGCTGAGGCGTCCCAGGATGAACCGGGCCCTTCCATCCTTGAAGAAGTGGATGCGCCCAGCTGGAGTCAGGTATATATTTTTTTGGAAAATATTGATTGTCCTAATATTAATGATGCAAACTAAAATGTTTGAGTTGCTTACAAATCAATTATTTAATCACAAAAATGATTATGCATATATATCACTAGACAGTAGTGGCCAAAAATGTTGTTAAAATATTGATGAACAGCTATAAAAATGCTGGGGTAAAAATTATAGCCTTTTCTGTTTGTTTCAAATTCAATTTGCAAGTCCTAAGCTGAAAATTGTGTGTGATTGATGAAGCAAAAAATAGTATTTTTTGTACTCACCGTAAAATCCTTTTCTCTGTAATTCACCAAAACACAGAATTTTAGTTCCACCCAAGGGGCGGTCCCTTAGGTAACAACCCCCCAGCCTGCCATGCAGCCATCAGTACGTCAACAAGCAGTACAACGTAAAGAAAATTAGGAAGGGCGGGTGCTGTGTCAGTCGGTGAATTACAGAGAAAAGGATTTTACGGTGAATACAAAAAATCCTATTTTCTCTTATATTCACTGACTGTACAGCTCCTCTGTTAGCCATTGGGACGTCCCCAAGCAGTGCCAAAACGAGGGGTGGGAGAACAGCATAAAAACATCATCCACCATGGCAAGTGGGAGCTAGTATAACCTTACCCACAAAAACGACAGTGTGTGTGGAAAAAAACACCACACAAAAAACATGGTGCTCCTCAACAGAGACACACTACCCTCAAACCGCACCAAAACTGCAGAAACGAATGCAACAGTGCCTTAACTAAAAGGTACTGAGTTTTTACCCAAAAAAACAGGAAAAAAGGAAAAATTGTGTATGTAATTGCAAGTACACAGCCGCCTGCAAAACTCATCAGCCGATGCACTGACATCTATCTTGTAGAATTTTGTGAAGGTGTGAACAGACAACCAGGTCGCCGCTTTACACACTTGAGCGACAGACGTGTGATGTTGGAAGGCCCAAGACGTTCCGATTGCCCTCGTGGAGTGGGCCGTGAACGCGAAGGGGGACACCTGCCCCTTCAAGGCATAGGTGTGTACTACAATCTGCCTGATACACCTGGAAATGGTGGCTGATGAGACCGCCATGCCTTTCTTTGGTCCAGCTACTGAAACAAACAGTGAGTCTGACTTCCAGAAGGGAGCCGTGGCAGATAAATACACTTTCAGAGCCCGAACCACGTCTAGGGCATGAAGGGCCATCTCCTTAGGATGTGTCGGCTTAGGAAACATAGTTGGTAACACAATGTCCTCATTGATGTGAAACGCTGAGACCAGCTTCGGCAGAAAAGACGGTTGCGGATGCAACACCACCTTATCCTTGTGGATAACCAGATAGGATGACTTGCAGGACAAGGTCGCCAGTTCCGAAACCCTCCTGGCCGATGTGATGGCCCCTAGAAAGACCACTTTCTGGGAAAGAGTCAACAGAGGGATCTCTCTGCTATTTTCAAATGGTGGTTTTTGCAGCGTCGACAACACCAGATTCATATCCCACGGAGGAAATGGTGGACGCACCGGAGGAACAACATGCCAGACCCCTTGGCCATAAGTACTCACTAGAGAGTGAGATGCCAGGGGTCACTGAAAAAAGACAGCCAAAGCTGATATTTGTCCTCTAATGGTGCTCAACGCCAATTTCTGGTCTACTCCTTGCTGTAGAAAAAGCAGGGTCCTGGATATAGAAAAGGAGCGTGGATGCCATCCTTTCTCCTCACACATGGAGTTGTAAGCCTTCCAGGTACGATGATATATCTTCTAGACATGTGCAGAGTAAAATATTTCGTTTTGGAATTTCGTTTTCGTCTGAAAACTTAATTTATTTAGTTACTCCCGAAATTCGTTTTTATTTATTTCGTTTTTCGTTCAAAAATTGCATTCGTCCGAAAATCCACATGAATTACGGTCGAATCTGTCTTTGAAGGCTTATGGTGTCTGTCGAATGTATAAAGAAGGTTCGACGGAGCTAGTATATAGCATACTTTAGAACCCTATTAAAGTCTATGGGACTCCAACGTTCAAAATCTAAAGTGCTAATTTTAAAGGCTAATTTGCAAGTTACTGTCCTAAAAAGTGTTTGGGGACCCGGGTCCTGCCCCAGGGGACATGTATCAATGCAAAAAAAAGTTTTAAAAACGGCTGTTTTTTCAGGAGCAGTTATTTTAATAATGATTAAAGTGAAACAATAAAAGTGTAATATTCCTTTAAATTTCGTAGGGGGGGGGGGGGGTTGTCTACAGTATGCCTGTGAAGGGGCTCATGTTTCTGGTGCTTAGAACTGTCCCTGCACAAAGTGTCATTTATGCAGGAAAAAAAGTCCTTTAAAATCACTCGCAGCTATTATGAATTGTCGGCTCCCGTAATACAGAGAACACTCATTGAAAGTCATTGATAAAAAAATTAATAAATAAATAAATAAAAAAGCGTGGGGGTCCCCCGAATTCAATTACCAGGCCCTTCAGGTCTGGTATGGATATTAAGGGGAACCCTGCCTCAAATTTAAGAAAAAATTTGATGTGGGGTTCCCCCTAAATATCCATAACCAGACCCTTCAGGTCTGGTATGGATATTAAGGGGAACCCCGTGTCAAATTTAAAAAAAAATTGACGTGGGGTTCCCCCTAAAAATCCATACCAGACCCTTTATCCGAGCACGCAACCTGGCAGGCCGCAGGAAAAGAGGGGGGGACGAGAACCGTACCAGGCCCCCTCTGATGTAACGGAAACCTGCCTGTGTTACATCAGAGGGGTGCGGGGTCACCCATACGTCACAGGGAACCCCGGGTTTCCCCTTGCATCAGAGGGGGGCGGGGTCAGGTGACGGGTGGCCCCGCCCTCCGTATATAAGAAACGTCAGCCGCCGGAATGCCTGCAGTGTCTCCTCCACGGAGACAGAAGAAGGATGTATTCGCTGCGCTGGATGAGATGAGCCATCGCTGGAGATGACTGTCCGTCGCTGGATAGCAAGAGTGGATTACCACTGCTGGAATCTTTTTTTTATTTTTTTATTTTTAATAAAGGAATTTTTCAAAAGTGTTTGTTTTATTTAACCATTTTTTACACTTTCTTTGTGAAATGGTAGGGGTACTTTTGTACCCCCTTACCATTTCAAACAGGGGGGGGGCCGGGATCTGGGGGTCCCCTTGTTAAAGGGGGCTTCCAGATTCTGATAAGCCCCCCGCCCGCAGACCTCCACAACCACCGGCCAGGGTTGTGGGGATGAGGCCCTTGTCCTCATCAACATGGAGACAAGGTGCTTTGAGGGGTCGCAGACCCCCAAAGCATCCTCCCAATGTTGAGGGCATGTGGCCTGGTACGGTTCAGGAGGGAGGGGGGGCGCTCTCTCGTCCCCCCCTCTTTTCCTGCGGCCTGCAAGGTTGCGTGCTCGGATAAAGGGTCTGGTATGGATTTTTAGGGGGAACCCCACGTCAATTTTTTTTTTAATTTGACGCGGGGTTCCCCTTAATATCCATACCAGACCTGAAGGGTCTGGTTATGGATATTTAGGGGGAACCCCACGTCAAATTTTTTCTTAAATTTGAGGCAGGGTTCCCCTTAATATCCATACCAGACCTGAAGGGCCTGGTAATTGAATTTGGGGGACCCCCACGCTTTTTTATTTATTTATTTTTTTATCAATGACTTTCAATGAGTGTTCTCTGTATTACGGAGCCGACAATTCATAATAGCTGCGAGTGATTTTAAAGGACTTTTTTTCCTGCATAAATGACACTTTGTGCAGGGACAGTTCTAAGCACGGGAAACACCTTCACAGGCATACTATAGACAACTCCCCAGCTACGAAATTTAAAGGAATATTACACTTTTATTGTTTCACTTTAATCATTATTAAAATAACTGCTCCCGAAAAAACGGCAGTTTTTAAAACTTTTTTTTGCATTGATACATGTCCCCTGGGGCAGGACCCGGGTCCCCAAACACTTTTTAGGACTGTAACTTGCAGAATCTTTTCTCTCTGTCAAATCTTTTTTCTCTGTCGAATATTTTCTATATATAATCTTGGACTAAGAGGCAAGGTTAGGCACATTCGACCACAGGTTCTATAGCCAGATTGTTATTGTCAGAGTCATGTCGAATCTCCTATTCTATATCGAACTGTTGTAACAATGAAAACGAAAATAAAGCATTTATTTATGTCGGATCTTTCATTTTTCGGATTTTGTGCTTTCGTTATCGTTTGTCAAAACGAAAACGAAAATAGCTGAAATTCGGACGAAAATGCATTCGGACGAAAACGAATGCACATGTCTAATATCTTCTGGGAAGAAGATTTCCATGCTCTCAACATAGTTGGGATCACCAAGTCCTACAGACCCCGGTTCCTCAACACCTGGCTCTCAATAGCCATTTTGTTAAAGCCATGGTAAAGCAGGATGGGGAATCGGACCTGGAGACAGAAGGTCTTCTCGCAACGGCAGTCGCAAGGGAGTGTCTGCCACCAGGTGCACTAGGCCTGCGCACCAAGGACGCTGGGGTCAATCTGGGGCAATCAGTATTACTGGGATCCCCTCGACCTACCAGTCTACGAAGCAGACGTGGTAACAGTTTCAGTGGAGGAAAGCCATAGATCAGCTGGTACTGATCCTACGGAGCCACCAGCACGTCTGACACGTCTGCCCATGGATCTCTTGTCCTGGACACGAATCTTGGCACCTTCCAATTGAGATGGGAGGCCAGAAGATCCATGTCTGGTGTGCCCCATCGCAGGCACAGTAGCCTGAACACCTCCGGATGCAACGCCATTCTCCTGGGTCCAGCATCTGGCGACTTAGATAGTCCGCTTGCCAGTTCTCCACTCCCAGGATGTAAGTGGCCGACGGGGCCGGTACATGTCGCTCTGCCCACCAAAGTATGTGAGCGACCTCCCGTACAGCGGCTGAGCTTCTTGTTCCTCCTTGGTGATTGACGTATGCCACTGCCGTGGCATTGTCTGACTGGATGCTGATCGGACGCCCTCGCAATCTCATTGACCATGTGGAGAGGCATAGCCTTATCGCTCTCAGTTTGAGTAGATTGATCGGCAACTTGGATTCCTCCATTGTCCAGAGGCCCTGAGTCGACTGACTCCCATTACTCCACCCAGAAAGATAGGCTCGCGTCCGTTGTGATCACCGTCCATTTCAGAGGTAGGAACGATTTCCCAGACTGAAGTACCGGAGACCTCAGCCACCAAATCAGGGAATCCCTGACTAACTGGCTCATCTGGATCTGTTGATCCAGGGACAACGGAGATTTGTCCCACTTTGTCAAAATCTCCTTCTACAGGATTTTGGTGTGGAAGTGGACATATGGTACTGCCTCAAAGGAGGGCCACCATGAGTCCCAGGACTCGCATGCAGAAGCGAAGCAACGACCACTTGCGGCTCATCAGCAGTTTTACCGCGGCTCTGAGAGTCTGCAGCTTGTCTGAAGGGAGAAACACTCTCGCTTCCATGGAGTCCAGCAGCAAGCCTAGGTACTCCAAACACTGAGTCGGTACGATCACCAACTTTTTTAGGTTCAACAGCCACCCAAATTGCTGCAGGGTCTGCATGTTGATTGCCACATCCTCCTCTAACTGAGGCAGAAGAAGCTCTCAGGAGGAGATAGTCTAGGTAGCCCACGATCGCGATCCCGTAGTAACGCCAAAACAGGAGCCAATACATTGGTAAAGACTCGGGGGCTGATGCCAAACCAAAAGGGAGAGCCACAAACTGGTAGTGGGCTTCGCCGACTGCAAATTGCAGAAACTTTTGATGCCAGAGGCATATGGGTATGTGCAGGTACGCATCCTGGATGTCTAAGGATGCCAGGGAGTCCCCTTGATGGAATGCAGTGACTACTGAGTGAACCAATTCCATTCTGAACCTCTGTACTTTTACAAAGTAATTGAGGACTTTTAGATCTAAGATTGGACTATCCCTTCCTTCTTGGGAACTACAAACAGGTTTGAGTAGAACCCCTGTAAACGTTCCGATTCTGGAACAGGTAAATCACCCCCCGATTCAGCAGGTCCCTTACCGCCCCCAAGAGGGCCTCCCGGCAAGCTGGGAGTACGGGTATGCTGGAGGGGAAGAATCTGTTTTGCGGCCAAGAGAGGAACTCTCTCTTGTAGCTGGAGGAAATCAGATCGCAGACCCATTGGTCAGACAGTCGAGAGGGCTGCAAACTCCCGAAGGCGGCCCCCACCCGAGTTGTGGGTGGGGGCAAACCTTCATGCGGTAGCACTATTGTTCGCAGGCTTGCTAGGCTTGAGGTTCCAGGGACGTTTTTGTGGTCGTCCTGTCGGGCTGGGGACGTTTGGCCGAAGCTCTGGGCAGACAAAAAAAGTTTGTGAGTGAAAAATGAGGACCCTTGCCTTCCTGGCCTGTGGGAGTAGTGTACTCTTACCACCTGTGCCATTTTTAATAATGTCATCCAAAGAGGCTCCAAAAAGCCAGTCGCCAAGGAAGGGAAGATTCGTCAGGGCTTTCTTGGATGCCTGGTCAGTAGACCAGCATTTTAACCAAATCAGGTGCCTCAGCACCATTGCTGACACTGAAGCCCTGGATAACAGAGGGAGGGTATCCAGGGCCGCGTCACAAACGTATGTAAGGCCTTGCACTAGTTGGTCTGCTAGTTCCACGCAGACAGGAGAAGTTGTTGTTCTCCCAATTCATGGTGCAACAATTTTGCCCACTCTGCGACACAAGTGCGGATGCCAGTACTGGTCGCATGGTTGACCCCACAACCATAAACAAGGAATGAGCCACTGCCTCGGCCTTCCTGTCCGTGGGATCCTTAAATGCAGGAGTCCCCTCTACCGGGATCGTTGTTACTTTGTTTAACCTGGATACTGGGGGGTCCACGACCGGAGAAGCTGACCACTTTTTGAGAAGGCTCTCCTCAAAGGGGTAATGCACTGCCATGTATTTGGGGACCAAAAAGGTCCGTTGCGGTCGACCCCATTCCTTGTAAATGAACTTGTCAAAATAAGTCAGATACAGTAACAGGAACACTTTAGTTGAACGGGCTGGCTTACGGGACCCAAAAGGGACTACTACATCAGCAGAGGGATCTGCTGGCTCGTGAATCTTCAGGGTATCATGCACAGCTGTGATAAGTGCTCCAACAAGCGCTTTATCACACACGGACCCAGACGGGGATTCATCCTCACTGTCCAAACAGTCCTGGTCAGTGTCATCTGAAACGACAAAGCAGGGGTTACCAGCCTCAGCAGAGTCTGAGTCTGCTGACCCTACCCTGTCTGCCACCTGTTGTGAACTTAGGACAGTGATGGTCCCACCCTCCTAACTGCTGCTGGCTGAGGGGCTGTTTCCCGCAGGACTCACCACCCTGACAGGTTCTGCACTGTCCAACAAATAGTGCCTGTGTACTCTGTCAGCTACCAGGTGCAGAGTAATCCACTCTGTGTCATTAAAAGCTGCTGCTCATGGCGCTGAAACCGCTCTGCAATGTGCTCAGGCTCAAGGAAAATGGCCGCCAAGCATCCAGCATAAGGACATAAAGCACTGGGAAAATGGCCACCGGACTACAGGGACACATGCTGTCTCTAGAGCAGGGGTCTCAAACAGGCAGCCCTCTAGCTGTTGCTAAACTACAAATCCCATGAGGCATTGCAAGGCTGGCAGTTACAAACATGACTCCCATAGGCAGAAGCATGATGGGAATTGTAGTTTCGCAACAGCTGGAGGGCTGTCAGTTTGAGACCCCTGCTCTAGGGAATGCTGAAAAAACGTGCTCAGGCTTTGAGAAAATGGCTGCCGGACGTCCAGTATAAAGGACAAAACCACAGGGAAAATGGTCACTGAGAAACAGGAGAGCATGCTGTCCCTTGCCCACACCTAAGATGGCCGCTGACACTGGAAAAACCATGAGGGACAATGATAGAAAATGGTGGAGATCACAGACACAGCCTCACAGGCACCTCTAGGGAAATAAACACATCTCAGGGCACAGCCAGCCAGCGCAGCCCCCCCCCACGGGTAAGAACCCCCCCCCCGGAGAGCCCCTGTACAGACACACACACCGCTCAGCAGCCAAATGCAGCATCCCCCACAGGGAGGGGGAGGGAAGATAGGGACAGGGAGAGAAGAGAGGGAGGTGAGGGATCCCCCGAATCAGGCCTCCCAGGGAATGCCCAGCTGCTCAGCCCCACCAAGGCAGGGAGAGCTGTACTTACCAGTCCTGAAGAGCTGGGAGACATTCCATCACAGACCCACTCTCCGATCAGTACGGGATGGCTGTTGGCCTTGGCACACTGACACAGACATCCGTAGCCCAGTCATATGTGCGCCCCGGAGCATAAAAGCTCACGACCACCTCTGGAGCTGAGGTACATCGTGGCCAACCCAGCGTGGTGCTCTGGTCTACACGCGCTCGCTGGCCAGGCTGGGGAGATTACAAGGATAAGGGAATCCAGCCTGTCACCCAGCCGGCTGTTGATAGCAGATCACAGGATCTTTCATCTTGCACAAAAATCAAAGCTTCTGCAGAAAAACACGCGGACCGATAGGTGCGTCAGGGTTCCTAAGTCCTTCTCCTTTACTAGGCAAAATAAAACTGATGGCTGCATGGCAGGCTGGGGGGTTGTTACCTAAGGGACCCCCCCTTGGGCAGAACTAAAAGTTCTGTGTTTTTCATAACATGTAATGCCTAGTCTTCTCCTAAAGGTGGCGTAACAACCCAGTGGCTAAGAGAGGAGCTGTGTCAGTCAGTGAATATAAAATACTACTATGTCCCTTTTTTTTATACACAGGATGTGCTCAGCCAGGAGGAGGCCGTGACCAGTGGTAGAGAGGAGGAGGCCATGACCAGTGGTAGAGAGGAGGTTGGGGCTGGGCCCAGTAGGAGCCTCACAGAATGCCAAGTGCCTCCCCAGCACCTTCCCACCAAAAGGCCCAGGAAGATGACCAGAACTGAGGAGGAATCACTTGCCCTCATTGGGGAAGCCAGCCAATTCCTCAGTACCCCCCCCCCCCCCATGCTGAAGAGGCCTATGGTATATTTGGCCACCAGGTTGATGGAACTGGAGAAGGGCCAACGCCTCCTCTGTGAGGGGCTTTTTAATGAGGCCCTTCAGAAGGGTTTGAGGGGCCAGCTTACAGAATCCAGTCATATTTCTACTGAAGCCCCTACTCCTCCTCCACTAGAGGCACAGCCTCCAAAGAAGGCTACAGAGAAGCGTGGAGGGAGGGCTGCAGGACAGCATGGAGGGAAGGCTACATGGAAGAGTTGAAAGTGATTGCCTGGCTTCAGTCTGGTCTGACAGAAGATGCAGGCTGTTGTAGTACCACAGGCTGGGGACATAGATGTCATCTGCTGCTGTTCCTGATCTCTGGGAGTCCTGGATCAGATTGTGCTCCTTTTATATGTACTCCACAAGATTCCAATTTTGTTTTCCACCGACTTGATGTGTGCTCTGGGGGACAAAAGGCTTCACAAATTCCAGAAGTGCCTTCCTCTTTATTTTGTTAACCAGAATAAATGGCTAATTTATTTTCAAAAAATAATGTACTATGTGTTTTTATTAAAAAAGGACAGTTTGTTTGTGAGTAGACAGGTACATGTCAAAAAGACTATGGGAGTTATTTACAAAAAGCTAATTCATTTTGCACTGCATTGTGCAAACTACAAGTGCAAAGTGCACTTGCAAGTGCATTTACTGTAAATCTGAGGGGAAGATCTGAAATGAGGGAAAGCTCTGCTTATTTTATCATCCAATCATGTGCAAGCTAAAATGCTGTTTTTTTAGTTTCCTTGCATGTGCCCCTTGGATCCATAGCGAATGCACTTCCAAGTGCTCTTTGGGTGCAATTTCAAGTGCATTTTGCACTTGTAGTGCTAAATGAATTTGCCTTTTGTAAATAACCCCCCTATGTCAAATTAACAAGGGACACCAACCTAATTAAGGTTCATAAAAAATACAAGATAATAATGTTATTGTGGTAACTTGAAACTCCCAAAAAAAAAAAAAAATGGAAATCACTAGAATTTTTTATATTTAAAAAAAAATGGAAAATATATATTGTTGAAATCTAAAATTATAAAAGATGAGTCTAAAAAGGAATTGTAAACATTATTTATGGAGATCTGGCTTTTAGAAACTAGAATATTAGTCATGAGATGAGGATATAATGAAGAAAGAAGTTTGTGATAACTCTGTGTGAATATAAGCAGCAAAACAACTTCATTCTTCTAGCATTATAACAAAGAAAAGAATGCGCTATATTAAAAGATCACAGAGTTAGCAGCATGAGGAATTTGGTAGCCTCAATACGAACGCTAGTTTTACCAGACCTGTTTTGTACTTGCTTCAGGGCATACGTCATTTTTTGTCCATCGGAATAGCACACAGAAGAGTTTGCACGCTAGAAAACCGAGTCCTTCGGACAGATTTGAAAAATGTTTTATTTCTAGGTCCGTCTGACTTTTGGGAAAGAAAAGTCTGCTGGAGCCCACACACGATTGGATTGTCTGACGGATTCCGGTCCGCTGGACCAAGTCTGCCGAAAAGTCCGATCGTGTGTAAGCTGCATTACACTTAGTGAAGGGGAAAGAACAAATATGATTGTATATTACACAAGCAACTCTCTATGTCTTATATTTTTTTCTTACTGTTTGATAATATTTCCAGGCAGTTTCAGACTTGTTTGCATATTCCGATTATACACACAGGTAAAGTTAAATCTGATATTGTTTGTCGTGATGATGGGTTTATCCAGGATTTCAATGTAAATGGTGTTGGAAATATAGATATTGGAGTCATCATCCTGTGGATAGAGGCCAATAATTAGCAATTGAAAAATAGCTTTGAAATATATAGGAATTAATTGCTAAGCTCACTTCCCCCTGGCTCACACTGCCGCAACTTCAAAATCGTACAAAAAAATGTGTTTGTACTCTACTTACACCTCATGCTTTGTGCTGACAGGTCCCTGAGCTTCCCTTTGCACATTACACTGTTGACAAAAAAGTGTGCTGGAAGGTGCAAACAGAAATTTGCATTTGACAGGCACAGTGGCTGCATTTGACGGGCACAGTGGCTGCGTGTGACTGGCACAGTGGCTGCGTTTGATGGGCACAGTGGCTGCATTTGATGGGGGAGGTTCAGTATTTTTCATTTTGTTTGCGCCCCCCTGAAAAATTTTGAGCACCAGCTGCCACTGGTCAGCACAGAGACAGTACAGGGAACTTCACAGGGCTGTTTGTCAGCTGTGGATTGTAATCCCTCATGACCTCCCAGCAGCAGTGTGTGTGAATGTCTGTACCCTGTAGTGCACGGATTAGTGCACTATTTAAAGGAAGTGAGGTTATTTTAAGCGGAGTTCCAGTCAATTTTTTGTTTATTAAAAGTCAGCAGCTACAAAAAAAGTGTATCTTCTGACTTTTAATAAAAAGACACTCACCTGTCCCACAATCCAGCGACATGGCGACCCAAACCCTCCATTCTCTCCGCCGCCTGTCCACGGCGCTGGCAATACTACTGTGGACATCCAGCTGTGAAAGCTTGCACCTTCACAGCCGGGTGCGTATGTCTCACTGCGCTGTCCTGCATAGCCGGGCAATCTTTTAGCAACTGTGATGTGTACCAGAAGTTTGCAGGGTGGATGCAGGGTGCTGAAGCACATTTTTCAAAAGGTACAGATGCTTTTTTGGTAGAGTGTTTTGCCAATGTACATGCATTTTTAGGGTAGGCTCATATTTATGTGGGTTTTAGTGCATTTACAGATTTAATCAAACAAACATACTACGATCCATTTAACATTTTATCCTATTGGTCCCATTCACATTTTTTGCAGTTTCCTGCAATGTGTTTTTTGGAAAGATGCAGGAACTTTTCTTACATGCAGAACGATGCATTTTTGGTTCCATTGACTTAAAAAAGCATGTATGTGTCTTTAACCACTACAATACAGGGCACTTTCGCCCCCTTCCTTCCCAGCCCAATTTTCAGCTTTCAGCGCTCTAGCGCTTTCAGTGACAATTGCGCGGTCATGCTACACTGTACCCAAATGAAATTGTTATTATTTTGTTCGCACAAATAGAGCTTTATTTTGGTGTTATTTATTCACGACTCGGTTTTTTTTTTTTTGCGATATAAGCGCAAAAATAGCGGAAATTTGGAAAAAAAACAATATTTTCTTTTTTCTATTTGAAAAGAAATCCAATAAAATCAAATTTTGTCATAAATTTAAGCCAAAATGTATTCTGCTACATGTTTTTGGTAAAAAAAATTCCGTTAAGTGTATAATAATTGGTTTGTGTGATCACGGACATATGTACGCAAATGATCATGTACATATGTGTGCAGGTGATCACGTACATATGTGTGCAGATAATCATTGGGACATGTGATTTTAGTGGGACATATGTGGGGGACATGTTTTTATTATTAGGGACATGTGTTTTTATTATTTGGGGACATGTATGTTTTGGGGACATGTGTGTTTTGGGGACATGTGTGGGGACTGTGTTTGTACTGTGTGGTGTGTTGTGTGTTTACACTACACTGATGATCAGTGAGTAAAAAGCTGTAAAAAGCAGCCCATACTCACTAATCATCAGCCGGCTGCAGCGTTCTGCTCTCCTCTCCTCAGCGGTGACTTCCGTGTGAGGAGAGGAGAGCCGATTGCCTAGCAACCGGCTGTTTGTTTACATCACATGACGGCCGTGATTGGACACGGCCGTCATGTGATCAGGAGGGCCAATCACAGAGCCCTCCTGCCGATCTGAGATGTGCCGTGTCCGGGTGACACGAGCACATCGGGATCGCGCCGCTGCGCGGCCGCGATCCCGCTACTCCTGAATGACGTTCCTGAACGTCCTATCAGGAGTAGATGGCTCCCACCCGGCCGTATATATGCATTGGCCGGGTGGGAAGTGTTTAAATTGCTTTCGGTAGGGTTTTGTGTTTAACAAACAGTCTTCTCCTCCTACCAAAAAAATGTAGGAAGCATGAAAATTAATCAAAAGCGTGTGAAAAAATGCACCACAAAAACACATTTAACCACTTTTAGACCGGACCATTATGCTGGCTTAAGATCAGACCACTTTTTGCGATTCGGCACTGCGTCGATTTAACTGACAATTGCGTGGTCGTGCGACGTGGCTCCCAAACAAAATTGAAGTCCTTTTTTTCCCCACAAATAGAGCTTTCTTTTGGTGGTATTTGATCACCCCTACGGTTTTTATTTTTTGCGCTATAAACAAAAATAGAGCGACAATTTTGAAAAAAACACATTATTTTTTACTTTTTGTTATAATAAATATCCCCCAAAAATATATAAAAAATATTTTTTTCCCTCAGTTTAGGCCAATATGTATTCCTCTACTTATTTTTGGTAAAAAAAAAGCAATAAGCGATTATTGATTGGTTTGTGCAAAAGTTATAGCATTTACAAAATAGGGGATACTTTTATGGCATTTTTATTAATAATTTTTTTTTTTACTAGTAATGGTCGGTGATTTTATTATGACAGCGACATTATGGCGGACACATCTAACATTTTTGACACATTTTTGGGACCATTGTCATTTATACAGCAATCAGTGCTATACAAATGCACTGATTCCTGTGTAAATGGCAGTGAAGGGGTTAACCAGGGGGTGGTAGTAATCTCTGCTCCAATCACATGGAGTTGAGATCAGTGTCACTTGTTGCTAGGCAGAACGGGGTGATGCTGCTTACAACGGCATCTCCCCGTTCAGCCTCCCAGTGAGACGATAGCGGGTATCCCTGAGGCGATCGAGTCCATGGGTCCCGCGACCTGACTCACGGGGGTCCCGACTGGCACCCGAACGCACTGCCGAAGACGTGCACACGATGGCAGGGCGGCATATAGATATGGACGTACCTGTACGCCAATATGCCTGCCCATGCAATTCTGCCAATGTACATCGGCGTGCGCCGGTCGGGAAGTGGTTAAAAAAGCATAAATCTTACATGCATAGATTTAAACCTAGACTTAGTGAGTTCTTGGCAGAGTTTTCTGTATAAAATCCAACCTTCTCGAACTGCATCAGCATGAAAAAATGCATCAAAAATGCACAATGCCATACTAAAATAGCGCATTAAAAATCGCATCATGCTGCAGCAACACTATTGTTAACCTTGACTAGACAGAAGGCCTGTGAGAGTTTTTGGAAAGAACCGTGTAGCACCCAGTGGCCCCAAAGATAAGATCTCCATGGATCATAGATTGGTAAGTGGAAAACTTAGGGGGCTTTCTCGAGGAGAGTGGACTTGCATTTCAAGGATAACTACAAAAAGTGCAGTTATTCCTTAAAGCCTACCACAGTGCCAGATGAGAAGGTCTTCTCTAACTGCCAATCGCTATGATGTCTATTAAAGAAATGTGGTTGTCACTTTGACAGGAAGGTAAACATCGATAAAGATTTTTTTCAAAAGTTCCATATTTTCACCAGTCTGGATTTCTGTTTTAATTCTTGACAAGAAGTGAGAAGAAATAAATAAAAAATCTCTCTAAAAAACAAAACAAAAACAAAGCTGTCAAGACTCATTTTTCCCCAATCTATCCTAAATGAAAAGAAAAAATTTCATCTGGAGTTAGGCTATCTCTTGAAAAAAGTGAAACAGATTACTGAGTGTCGATTTTTCCAGAAAAGTAATGAATACACACAAATCTAACACAAGAGTTGCTAAAACGAATGAATAAATAAATAAATGTGCTACCATCACTGTGTTTCCACACCAATTGGATGCTGCTTTGGCCTGGATAATATTCACTGTCTGGCCATTGATAGACTGTTGATATGGGAAATTGCATTCTATTGATGAGTTCCTCAGACGCATTGTGGAAGAGTCGAGACCAAGTACTGCTAGCTCACATTTACTGACTGTGACTGTCATTGCATTGTTTTCACAGATGACCGTAGGGTGGAAATCAGAAAGTCCTGGAAAAGTTCAGTAAAAGAAGAAATATAAATCAATCAGTAGGCAATGTATCAAAAAACTGTGGGCCGGTTCACACTGCGAGCCGCGGCGAGGCGTCTCCGACTTCCTCGCCGCGACTTGCAGGGGGGGTCAGCGGCGACTTGCAGAGGACTTCTGCATAGAAGTCAATGCAAGTCGCCCCCGAAGTCGCCCCGAAGTAGTACAGGAACCTTTTTTCTGAGTCGGAGCGACTCGAGTCGCTCCTCTCAGAACGGTTCCATAGCACTGTATGGGGGCGACTTGCGGGAGCGAGGCGAGGCGAGCCGTGTCGCCTCGCCTCGCGTCGCAGTGTGAACCGGCCCTTATCTTACTAGTCACTACTATTTAGGGCCGGTTCACACTGCGGGCGACTGCGATCCGACTTCAGGTCGGTCTAGGTCGCCCCAAGTCGCCTCCAGGTCGCGCTGCATTAAAACCAATGATAGTCAATGGAGCTGTCTTAATATACGCTACTGCAGTAGCTCCGACTTTTAAAAAAGGTTCCTGTACTACTTGGAAACGACTTCTAGGCGACTTGTACCCATTCATGTCAATGTAAGTCGCCTCTCCTGTTCATCTGTAGGCTACTTGCAAGCTACTTGACAGGAAGTCACCCAGCCCCCACTGCAGGCAGCCCCTCCTTTCCATACACATTAGTTTCGTTTTCCTCCTTATCTTCAACTCACACAGACCATCTTCAACTCACAAAGACCAAGAGCTCAGTCCTGCAAAATGTCTGCTATGAACAGGAGAGAACCAGTGGACAATGAGTCCCTCATACGCCTTGTTAGGGAGAGAAGGTGTCTGTACGCAAAGACAGACAAAGCGTACCAGCTAATACAAAAAAGAGAGAGTGCCTGGCTGGAAATCTGCAGACTCTCTTTCGAAGACTGGGATGTCTTGTCACAGGCCGACCGCTCTGCAAAAAGTAAGTTTATATGTCTTTTCTCCTTCACTATGCATGATTCTTGTAGTTCAATTTAGGTCTTGTAGGTCTTCTTTTGCACAGGGAATCGGTGCATAAATGCCCCCTTTCACAACAGTCCTTGGTTCCTCCCCCTAGATCCCCCTGCCATCAAAAATATCACACCAGAGCAACAAAAGCTCCAATTACATGAACATTAGATGAATTGACTGTTCTAATAGTGTCTGAACTGTATTCCCCACGTTTTTGCTTCAAAAAAGCATTGTTTCAATACCAAATTGATGTGCCACGTGACGTGCCACGGCTGCCACGTGACCTGCCACGGCTGCCACGGGACGTGCCATGGGACTTTCCACGGGAAGTGCCACGGGTGCCACGGGAAGTGCCACGGGACGTGCCACGGGTGCCACGGGACCTGCCACGGGTGCCACGGGACGTGCCACGGGTGCCACGGAACGTGCCACGGGTGCCACGGAACGTGCCACTGGTGTCACGGGACCTGCCACGGGTGCCACGGGACCTGCCACGGGTGACACGGGACCTGCCATGGGTGCCACGTGACGTGCCACGGGTGCCACGGGACCTGCCACGGGTGCCACGTGACGTGCCACGGGTGCCACGGAACGTGCCACGGGTGACACGTGACGTGCCACGGGTGCCACGGGACCTGCCACGGGTGCCACGTGACGTGCCACGGGTGACACGGGACCTGCCACGGGTGCCACGGAACGTGCCACTGGTGTCACGGGACCTGCCACGGGTGCCACGGGACCTGCCACGGGTGACACGGGACCTGCCACGGGTGCCACGTGACGTGCCACGGGTGCCACGGGACCTGCCACGGGTGCCACGTGACGTGCCACGGGTGCCACGTGACGTGCCACGGGTGCCACGGAACGTGCCACTGGTGTCACGGGACCTGCCACGGGTGCCACGGGACCTGCCACGGGTGCCACGGGACCTGCCACGGGTGCCACGTGACGTGCCACGGGTGCCACGGGACCTGCCACGGGTGCCACGTGACGTGCCACGGGTGCCACGGAACGTGCCACGGGTGACACGTGACGTGCCACGGGACCTGCCACGGGTGCCACGTGACGTGCCACGGGTGCCACGTGACGTGCCACTGGTGTCACGGGACCTGCCACGGGTGCCACGGGACCTGCCACGGGTGACACGGGACCTGCCATGGGTGCCACGTGACGTGCCACGGGTGCCACGGGACCTGCCACGGGTGCCACGTGACGTGCCACGGGTGCCACGTGACGTGCCACGGGTGCCACGGAACGTGCCACTGGTGTCACGGGACCTGCCACGGGTGCCACGGGACCTGCCACGGGTGACACGGGACCTGCCACGGGTGCCACGTGACGTGCCACGGGTGCCACGGGACCTGCCACGGGTGCCACGGGACGTGCCACGGGTGACACGTGACGTGCCACGGGTGACACGGGACCTGACACGGGTGCCACGGGACGTGCCACGGGTGCCACGGAACGTGCCACGGGTGACACGTGACGTGCCACGGGTGCCACAGGACCTGCCACGGGACGTGCCACGGGTGCCACGGGACCTGCCACATGTAACATTTTACATGGCGCTCATTACAGGTCACATGGCACTTGGGGTTCATAATGGTGCCTATTAACTCTAGGGCAAGATTACGGAGCAACATTGGGAAGTCTATCACTGATGTGTAGCACTATGATAATTTTATTACAATAATGATTGAACAATATAACCACATCAAAAGTAATTTCAACCTAATTTTAACATATTAAATTTATTGAACATATAATAACAAATAACAAAAAACATATCAGACAACTTTAATTACAAAACAATAATCCATATCAGCACATGTTAACAACCGTACTCAAAAATTCCCAAAAAGATACTTGATATGAAATCAAAACATTTGTGTAAAAATATTTATGAATTTGATTAGGAAATGGCGTCCATCTGCCACGGCAATTCACCATCCGGTGAATTGAAATAGGATCTAAATTGATCGCGCACTGTGGCACCATCAGTGGATCCCCTTGTAGCACTGATGCGTGCACTTTCCATGTCGTGTTGTAGAGAATCCTCAAAACAATATCCGTCCCTGACTCTGACAAAATTGTGCAGCACGCATGCTGCTTTTACAGCAGTTATAGCATTTTCAATGTTTAAGCTTATTGTAGTATGTAGAAAGCGCCATTTATTGGCTAGAATTCCAAAACTACATTCAACCACCCTTCTTGCCCTTGTTAACCGGTAGTTGAAAATCCTTTTAGGAGTGGACAGGTTCCTACTAGAGTAAGGCCTCATCAGGTGTTCACCCAATGCAAAGGCCT
The DNA here is from genome assembly GCF_037356315.1 of Lithobates pipiens. Lineage (NCBI taxonomy): Eukaryota > Metazoa > Chordata > Amphibia > Anura > Ranidae > Lithobates > Lithobates pipiens. The sequence goes on along the minus strand of NW_027507748.1, from coordinate 221,413,786 downwards.
CATCCGCAACAAACACATAGGGTAGCGCAGGTTCAGCTGTGCCAGGAAGGGGGCAATTTTCAGGAATACCAAGTAGATTCTCCCGTAGTCTTTCACCAAAGGATGAATTTCCAAAAATCCTTGCATCACAGCTACCTCCATAGGATCCAATGTCTACATATGTGAAACAGTAGTTGGAATCTGTAACGGCGAGCAGTACAAAGGAGCAATATTTTTTATAGTTAAAGTACATACTCCCGCTACCCACAGGCTTTTGTACACGTATATGCTTCCCATCGATAGCTCCAATGCAATTGGGAAAATTGCACCTACTCCAAAATTTATTTGCTATATCACGCCATGTTTCAGGTGTCGGCCTCTTCATCACCATGGTGTTAAGCACGTCCCATAAAACTTTGCAGGTGTCTCGGATGATATAGCTGATAGTCGACTTGCCAGCCATGAACTCATAATGTAGACTTACAATTGAATGACCTGTTGCAAGGTATCTGAAAAACAAAAGAATTGATTATGTTCCTGTTTATGTTTTGCAGTGACCATCTTACAAACCAGGTGGAAGGGGCTCCGCGATTGCTACAATCGCTATTTAAAAAAAATATTGAACCAACGAAGTGGTTCCGGGGGGAAAAGAGTAGCACCCTATATCCATGCGGAGGAGATGGAGTTCCTGAGGCCGTTCATGGACCTTAGAGCGTAAGATAATATCTTTCATATTAGGACAGTGATACTATACAGTTGGATAAGGTTATAATAATTGTATTCTATCTTTCATGCAGAACACAATCCAGTATGCCGCACCTGGAACAGCCAGGTACATCGGCCCAATGTGCTGCGGCGGCCACTGCTCCCAGCGGAGAGGAAGGGGCACCTTCTCCGTCATTAATACAGAGTCCTGGCCAAAACTCTATGGAAACAATTGAGGATTCCCAGGCGGCCAATCTCAGCATGGCTGAGGTCGAGGAACCCGAAGGCAGACAGGAACCAGACCGTCCCGCTCTCCATGGAAGATCGGGAAGACCAATTAGATTGCAAAACAACTTGGAACGTTTTGCGTCACTGATGGAGAGGATGAATACCAAGTTAAGTGAAATGGAGAGTGCGGAAAGCGGATTTGGTATTATGGTGGCAGCAATGCTCAAAAAAATCCCGCAGGAGCGCCAGGCATATGTTATGAAAAACATTATAGATATGCTTGAGGCAAATATAGCCCACCAGCCTGCCACCAGTGCCCCCTCTCCAGCGTTTGCCCCACCACCACCCCCATCAGTACCCTTCCCTAACTATTATAATCCCCCGCCACCCAGAACCCACCCCTACTATTCCCCTCGTTATAGGCCATATTGTGATGAGTATGGCAACAACACACAAAGCACAAATCCCCCCATGCCCTATCCATTTCCTACCCCTGCAATGGCCACACGTGAAAGTGTCCAACCCACACCTTCCCCCATTCCTTCCACTGAAGGTGACAATTTTGGCCCATCGTACCACAATTTATAGTTTTTCTAATTGATGTCTTGATTTTTCTTACAATATGTGCTGATGTTATTTCTTTAAAAGTTACTGTTTGTTGATGCTTTTTTCAAAAAATTTGTTAATATTAAAAAAAGTTTATGTTTTGCTAATGTGTGGTATGTTTGAGTATATTACATTTAATTACATGCTATGTTTTTTTAGGTCAAAAATAATTACCTAGGTGGCTGCAGCATTGGAGCAAAGCTTCATCTGCTGCTCCTTCACACAAAAAATAATAATCAAACATCAATGGGTCTCTTCTATCCCCTCCAAGATGTGAGAGCTGCTGACACTCAGCAGCTATCCTGCTCTGCTCCTCCACGCTAATTGTAGCGCTGAGCTGTGAGGATGCAAAGTGTATTGCGCACCAGAAAGACAGTTTACCTTAATGTAATAATTAGTCTTTCAATGGATGAGATACTCTTCCTGTATGTTGTGTTCTGTCGCTCAAGATGGATGTCAACCAGACCAAGCAATTCATCAAAACTGCAACAAACCAAAAAAATTTTGTTAATCATCTATGTTAGAAAATAATAAATATAAACCACTGGTATCTACACACACACACACACACACACACACATTATCGCATCAACAATATGCCAAATATAAATCATCCGATTGAAGGGATTTAGCTAGGGTGAGGTGACGTAGCAAGTCATGTGTTAAGTAGACAATACACAAAGTGTGGAATGTGTGACACCTGTGACAGGTAATGTCGAAGGGGAAAACTACTCTATTTTACTCTTGAAAAATGCTTTTGCAACATGACTTTAAGGCCACATATTTGTGAACAATTACTGCTAGCAAACACACTACTTCTGGTTTGTCATGTCCCATCTGTGCCAAGTCATGTGACACCCGTGGCACGTCCCGTGGCACCCGTGGCACGTCTCGTGGCACCCGTGGCACGTCCCGTGGCACCCGTGGCAGGTCCCGTGTCACCCGTGGCAGGTCCCGTGGCACCCGTGGCACGTCCCGTGGCACCCGTGGCACTTCCCGTGTCACCCGTGGCACGTCCCGTGGCACGTCCCGTGTCACCCGTGGCACGTCCTGTGTCACCCGTGGCACGTCCCGTGGCACCCGTGGCACCCGTGGCACCCGTGGCACGTCCCGTGGCACCCGTGGCACCCGTGGCACTTCCCCTGTCACCCGTGGCACGTCCCGTGGCACGTCCCGTGGCACCCGTGGCACCCGTGGCACGTTCCGTGTCACCCGTGGCACGTCCCGTGGCACCCGTGGCACCCGTGGCACGTCCCGTGGCACCCGTGGCACTTCCCGTGTCACCCGTGGCACGTCCCGTGGCACGTTCCGTGGCACCCGTGGCACCCGTGGCACTTCCCGTGTCACCCGTGGCACGTCCCGTGGCACCCGTGGCACGTCCCGTGGCACCCGTGGCACGTCCCGTGGCACGTCCCGTGGCACCCGTGGCACTTCCCGTGTCACCCGTGGCACGTCCCGTGGCACGTCCCGTGGCACCCGTGGCACCCGTGGCACTTCCCGTGTCACCCGTGGCACGTCCCGTGGCACCCGTGGCACGTCCCGTGGCACCCGTGGCACGTCCCGTGGCACCCGTGGCAGGTCCCGTGTCACCCGTGGCACGTCCCGTGGCACCCGTGGCAGGTCCCGTGGCACCCGTGCCACTTCCCGTGGCACCCGTGGCAGGTCTCGTGGCACGTCTTGTGCCAAGCGCGGCACATTGCGTGGCATGTGACATGGCACATGTGGCAAGGGACGTGGCAGATCGACAATCCACAACTTGTGGCAAGTGACGTGGAAAGTGGACAATGACATACAGCATATGTACTTGCCTTGTGATCGACATCCGTGTATACTTGAAAAACTTGTCATCAAACCTACGCAAGTTCTCATACATAGCCCAGAACTGCCCTCTGTTATGTCGATTGGCAATGATTGGATGGATCCAGTAGCGACGTCTTCTTCCCATCCTCCTCCTCCGCTTCATTTCTTCTTCTTCCTCTTCCATCAGTACTGCCAAACCAGCTGTTAGGACAGCTGACATAAGGTAACGCACAGAGAGCATTTTGGACACAGAACGACTGTCAAAAACAGGAACAAGGAAGAAGACAGGAACAGGAATGATGTCACAAGGGGTGAAAGCTCACTTGTACAGTTCCCTGTCCTGGAGGCGACTTGTAAGTCGCCCCAAGTCGCGCTGTTAAGTCGGATACAAGTCGGATCCGACTTGGCTTCCCAAGTAGTGTCGCCTCGTGTCGCCCCCTGTGTGAACCGGCCCTTACAGACACTTTCAGCCATATGGCCCAGTGCCCTAATAAACCAAAATAAGCCCAACTGAACTCTTGGAATTTGTTACTGTGATGCAGCCAGGCTGTATATAAAATAATACATATTTTTCCTTTATTTATATTTCAATACATTTTTTATTAAACAAGCAATTTATTATCCATGTATGAAAACATATTAATTTCAGTGGTATCAGAGTAAGCATCTTGACATATGGTGTAAATGGAATTTACAGATATGAGTACAGCAAATAGTCATGTGGAAGTATGTGATATATAACCCCAGCTGCCCCAAAAATGAGCGTTCCGATCAATTGTTACAGCAAGGGGTAAATATTCTGTACTGGCCGCACCTAGGAGAGTCAGACCTCTGTTCTCTCACACAATACATGTCCCCCCCCCCCCGCCCCCCCACACTGCTCCAATCAACTGCATTCTGTCTCCCTGAGTGGCACTATTTATTTAAACCGTGTTCTGGGGGAAGGGCTGCTGGACCCCTGGAGAAACAGACCACTGCTTTGTGTGAAAGAGCCATGGTCCAACTCTCCTATAAACTGGCAGCACAGGTATTTTAACCTTTCCTGCAGCACTTAGCTGCTAAAAAAAAAAAAAAAAAAGCCCCAGTTTTATTACTGTATAAGCACACTGACTGCATTACAGTAATAAATAGCGAGAGTTCAATTGGACTCAACGCCAACTTTCTATTCAACACTGGTAAAATATTTAGCCCATTTTGATTTGAACCCAATTTCAAATAAATGGAAGCTCATTCCTACTGTCCATCCAGTTTTGAGATTTACACAGCTCTGTCACACAGTACAGACCCGTCTGGTGGGGCAGGCAACCCACTTTTTCTCTACTGTAATTCACATAAAGGTCCTCTGTTTGTCGGTCTTATAGCTGCACCATCTTTAATGTCATGCATTTTTAGGGTGTGCCCCCCATGTCTATGTTTGTCTATTGTAAGGGTCTTGACCAGGTGCCTTGGGCTGGAGCACCCCTTCCCCCTGCCATTACCTCTTATCAGGGCCGTCTTTAATATTGATTGGACCCAGGGCAAAACTTTTCTTGGGGCCCCCCATGCAGTTTCGCTCTCCACCTGCTCTGAGACATACAATAAATAGCAGCTAGACTCAAAATCAGTTTACTGAATCGGATCGGGCAGCTATTGCGATTGGTTGCCAGAGGTTACAGTGTATCATTACCGCTCACTGACTGGTTGCTAGAGGTTACAGCACACATTACGGCTCACTGACTAGTTTCTAAAGGTTACAGCACATGATTTGTGCTTGTTGATGGGCTGCTAGAAATTACTGTGGATATGACCTCAGGGGGGCAAGATATAAATATCAATGCTGCCGGCCACTGATATTCACATATGAATGCCAGTAATTTACATGTAAACACAGGGTCTGCAGGTGAGTCACCTGTACAAAACAATAGGGCAGAGCTGGGCAGCATTAGTACCAGCACTTCACACTGAGATATTGGGACACAGCACAGGACTAAAACCTCAAGGAACAAGGGAATTTAAACCAGTATAGTTGGCAAGTATGAGGCAGCTGCTTTGGGCCCCACAACAATGACAGGGCCCAGGGCAGCTGCCCCTTTTGCTGTGCCTTAAAAAACGGCCCTGCCTCTTATTAGTGTCCACCTGTGTTATAGAATGAATCCTTTTAGTTCTCCCACATAGGAGTGTATTTCTCCCATGGTTATGAGAAGTGGGATCTTCCATTCTATGAATAGTGTAGGACCCACTGATAATGGGGTACTTTGACGCAGTAGTGGGCTTAGGAATCTTTGTGGCCATATAGTGCGACCAAATCCCCATATTTTTTGCTTATTTGCTGAATATGTTCAGGTGTTTTAAATAGCCTTGCAGGATTTAAATGTCATTTTAACATATGTGCGCTGTAATCTTTTCTCCACTTACAGGTCCAGAGAGGACCGGAGCGAGAATGCACCGGAGGGGAATGTAGGGGAGGGCCGGACATGACAGTGTGTCAAGTGACACACCAGGGGAGGGGTTTTTGGGCAGAAGTAGGCCAGGCTGCAGAGTGGGAGCCATATAGAAAGGCCATATAAAAAAAGGGGGGGGCCGAGAGCGGGCAGTTGGAAGGTGGAGTGCACACGAGGAGGCAGTTTTTTCACTGCTCCTCTTTCTACATCCAAGATGGCCGACATGAGTGATCTGCTGGAGCAGCTGAGGATGGCGGCAGCATCCCGAGGGCCCGACTGGCTGCAAAGCCAGGTCGCGGCCGTACTGGCAGAGACGGGGGAATGTTGAGACGGTGGAGGACGATCGGGAGACGGCGGCGCATCAACACGTGGCAGGATTTCCAGTCCACCAGCAAGGTACGCCCCAGGGGCTGTTGCGGGGCCTGCACGGGTGACCAGGAGTCCAAGGGGGGAGAAGCGGAGCCAGCCACCATTCCCGGCGGGGGACAGCACGCCGTGGCCTTAGTGTGGGGGGCGGGGCCACGGGCCTGCATTGCGCCGCTTCCCCGGGCAGCAGTAGAAGAGGATCCCCAGCCCTATCATCCCCAGCAGCTCTGCACGAGCCGAGGGGACTAGCTGGCAGCCAGTACAGGCACCCAAGTGGAGCAGAAAAGGACAGGAGGGTGGGTCACGGTGCCAGGGATTCTACAGTGGTGTCTCCCCCAGCAGCTCTGCACAAACACGAGGGGGAAGGGCAGTCGGGCAGCGCATGGCACAGCCAGGAGCGGGATGGCAGCAGGACACGTGGATACTGGGACAGTTACCCCTGCTGCTCTGCACGAGCCGAGGGGGGTGGGCAGACAGATGCCACGAGGCTCCGCCAGGAAGGGGGTGTCGGCGGCAAAAGGTCGGGCAGTTACAGTCCCCCCCGGCGGCTCTGCACGGGCTGAGGGGGAGAGGACAGAAGGGGGACTAAGGCAACAGCCGCGGCTGGACGAGCAGGCGGTTCTTTGGATGGTGCAGCGGGTGGTCGGACGCCACCAGGAAGAAGCGGGCTGGTGTTGTATGGCAGGAGTGGTGCCAGGGCCGGCCCAACTGCGCAGGTGGAGGGAGGACATCGGCTTCACCTGCCTGGCTTTTCACCAAGCAAGACGGAGGGAGCCGGTCCGAGGGTGAGCTGTCTGAGGACGAGGAGGAGTCCGGTCAGCCCGGTAAGTCACATGATAATGTTGCTTTTGCTAATGTTTTGAAAAGTTTGCTGGGTGTGGGTTCTGTCGGGGGGGGGGGGGGAAACAGTACCTCCCGCTCCGCTGTTGGCAGTCACTGACCAACTGTGGGTGGAGAGTGGGTCTACTGGCTTGGAGTCCAGGGGTCGGATACAGGAATTGCTGGACGGCCTGCCGGTTTTGGTAGGCCGTTTTGAGGGAGGTCAGGTTCAAGCACCGGTAAGTGGGCTGGGAGTTGGCGGTGCTGGCACAGCCAGTGGGGTTTCGGCAACGGTTTCTTGAGGGGGAGATGGGCCATGCAGCTACGGTGGTGTCGCCTGCCAATGCATCTTCGGGCACTGCGGACAAGGTGAGTTTGGCGGTGACGGGGTCCACGGAGATGGCGGGGAGAGCTGACATTGTGAGGATCGCTGATGCGGCAAGATGCGAAGTGTATGTGTGCTTCGAGGGTCCGTTGGGAGCCCATCTGAAGCAGGAGGTAAGGGAAAAAGTTTGGAAAGGGGAGTATGTGGAGATTTTCTCCGTTGCCTCTTGAGAAGTTTAACCTGGACAGGGTCAAGCCAGACAATAGGAAGAAAGAGGCTGAAGAGAAGCGCAGATACCGTCTGATCCCACGTACGTTTGCAAACTGGCTGCAAGCATTCGCCATTTTTGCAAGTGTCGTCGGTGAGAAGAACCCCGAACATTGTTCGGCATTATTTTGTTACATGGATGCCATTGGGGAGGCGTATTGGGTCTATGGTGGCTCGAGGTGGCTACACTATGACAAGCAGTTCCGACAGCGCAGGGCGGTTCACCCTTCCCTGCATTGGGACCATAAAGACATTAGCCTCTGGATGAGACTAATGGCGTCAGCAAGTGCCCCGTCACAGTCATTTCAAAGGGGGGGCGGGGGTAGCCACTCCTCGGGACTGCTGGCCGGAAAAAAATGGGGAGTGTGCTGGCAGTTCAACGAGGGCTCTTGCAAGTTCGGTGGTGCCTGCAGATTTAAACATGAGTGTTTGGGGTGCGGGGGAACGCATACACTCACCAAGTGCTTCAAAAAAGGGAAACGTGCCGGAGAGCCTGCTCAAAAGAGGGACGAATCCGGTGATGCGGGAAAGGATGCAGCCTTTCCTAAATAGATACCTGGACAGGGTGGCGGCGAGGTTGATCAGCGCTGGATTTCAGGAAGGTTTTAGGATCCCATGTGCCTTGACGGTGGTTCCCCCACTAGCAAATCATTTGAAATCGGCTTTGCAACACCCGGCCGTGGTATCGGTGAAGTTGGCTAAGGAGGTGTCTTTGGGGTGGATGGCAGGGCCATTTGCTCAGATACCGTTGGACAATTTGGTGGTGTCCCCACTAGGTGTGGTTCCCAAAAAGGAGCCCAATAAGTTTTGGTTGATTCACCACTTGTCGTTCCCGAAGGGGGGTTCGTGAATGATTTCATTGACCCCAAGGCCTGTACGGTTTCTTATACCTCATTTGATGCGGCAGTCCAGTGGGTTAGGCGCTATGGCCAGGGGGCGTAATGGCTAAAGCCAATGTGAAATCGGCATTTAGGCTCTTACCCGTGCATCCCGACAGTTTTCGTTTGCTGGGTTGTTGTTGGCAAGGCCTCTATTTCGTGGATAGGTGTTTGCCCATGGGCTGTTCCATTTCTTGTGCTGTGTTTGAAGCATTTAGTTCCTTTTTAGAGTGGGTGGTGCGGGATGTGGCTGGATTAGACTCCGTCATCCATTACTTGGATGATTTTCTCTGCGTGGGCCCTCCTTCTTCCAATGTGTGTGCGATTCTATTGTCAACGTTGCAGTACATTGCGATGAAATTTGGGGTGCCTTTGGCAGCTGATAAAACGGAAGGCCCGCGGATGGAGCTGAGCCCCATCCTAGGTATTGTGATGGACTCCGTGGCCATGGAGTGCAGGTTACCGGAGGGGAAGCTCAGGGATTTGCAGACGGAGATTAGGGAGGTTCATGGTTGTAAAAAGGTTCAGTTGCGCACTTTGCAATCACTGTTGAGAAAATTGAACTTTGCCTGCCGTATCATTCCCATGGGAAGGGTTTTTTGTTGCTGAATGTCTGCCGCTACGGCAGGGGTGAGGGCTCCTACACATTTTATATGTCTGAGTAGGGAGCATAGGGAGGATTATAAGGGTGTGGTATGAGTTCCTTTCTGAGTACAACGGCAGGTCGGTGTGGATGTCAGGCCCGGTGAGCAACTTCAATGTAGAATTGGTTACAGACGCAGCGGGATCTAGGGGATACGGAGCGTTTTTCCAAGGACATTGGAGTGCTGAACCGTGGCCACAATCGTGGGTTGAGGCAGGGTTCCTGCGGAACCTGGTACTGCTGGAACTTTTTCTGGTGGTGCTGGCGTTAGAATTGTGGGGGCAGGTTTGCCGGAACCTAAAATTGCGGCTGAATTGTGACAATATGGGTGTAGTGCAGGTTATCAATAGCATGTCAGCGTCTTTGCAACCTGTCATATGTCTGCTGCGACAGTTGGTGTTGCGCTGCTTGCAATTGAATGTCTTTCTCTATGCTGTGCATATTCCGGGAGTGGACAACTCCCTAGCTGATTCTTTGTCTCGCTTCCAGTGGGACAAGTTCAGGGCGCTGGCGCGGGAGGCGAAGAAGGAGGGAGTGCCTTGCCCGGGCTAGATATGGGATTTGGCGTTGGAATTGCCACGAGGTGGATACAGCAGTCAGTGAGTATGTCCACGTGATCGGTATATCAAAAGGTATGGCAGGAATGGTCAGCATTGGTTCGGGAGGCAGAGGTCAGTAAGGGCGAGCCAGAGTTTTGGCTGTTAGTGTTGTACTTTGTATCCAGAAATATGGAAGCGGGGAAGTCTGTTTCGTCCATAGAGAAGAAGATGGCATGGCTAGCGTTTTGGTTTAAGCTGCATGGAATGGTGGATTGGACGAAGGACTTTTGGGTGAAACAAGCCATGAAGGGATATAGGAAGGGGCACAGGAGTCAGGATACGAGGCGGCCTATTACTTTTGCGAATTTGTTGGCGTTAGGGGGACAACTGGGGTCAGTGTGCTCCTCCCTTTACGAAAAAAGTTTGTTCTCGGCCGCGTTTTCCTTGGCCTTTTTTGGGGCTTTCCGCTTTGGCGAATTGGTGAGCCCTTCCAGGGGGGTGGTAATCGGATTACTGGTACAGGATGTGGAAGTGTTCGGGGATAGGGTGTCGGTACGGCTGAAGAGGTCGAAAACCGATCAAAGGGGAGTAGGGGTTCAGATATGGTTGTACGCCATCCAGGGATGTGCGGTATGACCGGTTCAGGCTGTGGGGAGTTTTGCAAGAGTGACAGTTCCGGACAGTTCCGCATACGCTTCACACTCCTTCCGCATTGGGGCGGCCACAGAGGCCGCCAGACGCGGGTTGGATGAGGCGGATGTGCGTCGGTTGGGGAGATGGGAATCTAAGCGATTCAGCACTTATATTCGGCCTCAGTTGGTTTGCGAATAAAAAAAAAAAAAAAAGGGTGCATATGGATCTGCTTTGGGTTGCTGGGGGTTGTTTTTGTTAGTGATGGTTAAGATACGGGGGAGTTGTTTGGGTTGCACTGACATTCGAGTTGTATTTGTCGTTTCAGATGGAGGGCTTCCACGCCTCGTCTGGATCCTGGGGCACTCATATGTGTGTTGGGGTGCCCGGAGAGGGGACGCGAGACCAAGTGGGAGACAGTTGGGGATCTACAGAAGAGAGGCGTCCATACGGTGGCTGGGTAGGCCGGGGATGCTGTGGGGCAGGGTGGTCCTGGAAGTGGAGAGATATGCATGGTTGGACAGGCCGCCAGATGTGTTGGTTATCCATGTAGGGGGCAATGATTTAGGAGTCTGGACAGTCAGGGACCTGATAGCAGACATAAAGGCTGACCTGGAGTACCTGTACAGCCTTCCCAGATACCTTACTGCTATGGTCTGACATGGTGGTAAAGACGACTTGGCGCATGGCCCGGTCTGTGTACAGACTTAATAAGGCAAGGATTAGGGTGAATAAGGTGATCAGGAGGTTTTGGGCTTGGGAAGGGGGGATGGTGATTCGCCATAGGGAATTGGAGACCAATGTGGGTCTCTATTTACGGAAGGATGGGGTTCACCTCACGGATGTGGGCATTGACCTTTTGGTCTTTGGGACTTCAGGAAGGTATTCAGGCGGCCCTGCGGGTGTGGAGGTGCCATCAAGGTTGAGGTTTCACCCTTTCAGGCTGTGGCGGTATTTGTTTGTTGGTCAGTGACGGTAGCAGTAATAGAGGTGGTAAAGTGGGTGGGGGGCTCATCGGTAGATGGCCCCTCCAGTGTGTACATCAAAAGTTTTGATGAATAATGGTGTTGTTGCACTGCGGGAAAGGTGGTTGTCTCCGAGCGGTACAGCTGAAGGCCTGTAAGGTTGTGGTAAAGGTCCCGCAGTGCCCCCTGGTGTGTATATATATTTATATATATGGTAAAAGGAGTTAAATTGGGTGAAACATGTTGTTTTCTATATGTTATTATATTTAAAGTTAATTTGGAGTTTTATTTCAGTTGGTTTAATAAACGCTGTTGTGGCCATTTTACTCCACAAGAATAGTGTGGTCTCTAATTAAAGGGTAAGATGGGTTGGGAGTAAAAGGGGCTGTATCAGCAGATACAAGAGTGCGTCTTATCTGGGCTACACTGGTCATGTCTTTCTGTGACTGGACAATGAAAGAAAAAGCATTCTGATGAGATCATCTCTCTGTCATTCTGCTCTGTACTCCATTGAACATGTTCCTTTCCCTGCAACACAGCTGATTGGCTCCTTGTGCTGCATTTCCCTCTCCTCCTCTCTGCGCATGCTGAGTAGGGAACTAGGCTGTGAAGCCACAAGGCTCCACTTCCTGATTCCCTTACCGAAGATGGCGGCGCCTCCATCCGAGAGCCGAGGGACAGATCGGCTTTGGGTGAGGACATCGCGGGCGCCCTGGACAGATAAGTGTCCATATTTGAAAAATCAGCAGCTGCAGTATTTGTAGCTGCTGACTTTAAAAAAGAAAAAAAATAAATTTGTCAGAATGCCGCTTTAAACAATATATGTAAGGATCCATTTACCTCTATACATTTATGGCTGGCCATCAGTGGCGGAATTATAGGGGTCGCCAAGATCACCATGGGGACCGGGCCCCTTGCTGCAGGGGGCCCTTGAGGGCCCCCTGTACTCTTCCATAGGAGAGGAGGCTGAGAGGAGCTCCCCTATCATCAGCCGAACTGAAATCCGCACTGTGCGGGAGCTCCTCACATTAGCCTTTAGTGAAAGCACAGTGCTGTGCTCTTTGTCTCCCCCTACAGTGCAGTACCCGGCAGGAAGAGCCAAGGTAAATGTCTGCCGTTTTTTTAAATAATGTGTATGAGTGAGCATGCTTGTGTGTGTGTATGAGTGAGCATGCTTGTATGTGCGTTTGTGTGAGCATGATTGTATGTGCGTTTGTGTGAGCATGATTGTATGTGCGCGTGTGTGAGCATGATTGTATGTGTGTGTGAGCATGCTTGTATGTGTGTGAGAATGCATGCATGTATGTGTGTGTGTGAGCATGCTTGTATGTGTGTGTGTGAGCATGCTTGTATGTGTGCGTGTGAGCATGCTTGTATGTGTGCGTGTGTGTGTGAGCATGCTTGTATGTGCGTGTGTGTGTGTGAGCATGCTTGTATGTGCGTGAGTGTGTGAACATGCTTGTATGTGCGTGTGTGTGTGTGAGCATGCTTGTATGTGCGTGTGTGTGTGTGAGCATGCTTGTGTGTGTGTGAGCATGCTTGTGTGTGAGAGTGAGCATGCTTGTGTGTGTGAGTGAGCATGCTTGTGTGTGTGTATGAGTGAGCATGCTTGTGCGTGTGTGTGAGCATGATTGTATGTGCGCGTGTGTGAGCATGATTGTATGTGTGTGCGAGCATGCTTGTATGTGTGCGTGTGAGCATGCTTGTATGTGTGCGTGTGAGCATGCTTGTATGTGTGCGTGTGTGAGCATGATTGTATGTGTGTGTGAGCATGCTTGTATGTGTGTGAGCATGCATGCATGTATGTGTGTGTGTGAGCATGCTTGTATGTGTGCGTGTGAGCATGCTTGTATGTGTGCGTGTGTGTGTGAGCATGCTTGTGTGTGTGTGTGTGTGTGTGTGTGTGTGTGTGTGTGTGTGTGTGTGTGTGAGCATGCTTGTATGTGCGTGTGTGTGTGAGCATGCTTGTATGTGCGTGAGTGTGTGAGCATGCTTGTATGTGCGTGTGTGTGTGAGCATGCTTGTATGTGCGTGTGTGAGCATGCTTGTATGTGTGTGTGTGTGTGTGAGCATGCTTGTATGTGCATGTGTGTGTATGTGTGTGTGAACATGCTTGTATGTGCGTGTGTGCGTGTGTGTGTGTGTGTGTGTGAGCATGCTTGTATGTGTGTGTGTGTGTGAGCATGCTTGTATGTGCGTGTGTGTGTGTGAACATGCTTGTATGTGCGAGCATGCTTGTATGTGCGTGCGAACATGCTTGTATGTGCGTGTGTGTGTGTGAGCATGCGTGTATGTGTGTGAGCATGCTTGTATGTGCATCTGTGTGTGTGTGTGAACATGCTTGTATGTGCGTGTGTGTGTGTGAGCATGCTTGTATGTGCATGTGTGTGTAAGCATGCTTGTATGTGTGCGTGTGTGTGTATGTGTATGTGAGCATGCATGCATGTATGTGTGTGTGTGAGCATGCTTGTATGTGTGTGTGTGAGCATGCTTGTATGTGCGTGTGTGTGAGCATGCTTGTATGTGTGTGTGTGTGTGTGAGCATGCTTGTGTGTGTGAGTGAGCATGCTTGTGTGTGTGTATGAGTGAGCATGCTTGTGTGTGTGTGTGAGCATGCTTGTATGTGCGTGTGTGTGAGCATGATTGTATGTGCGCGTGTGTGAGCATGATTGTATGTGTGTGTGAGCATGATTGTATGTGTGTGTGAGCATGCTTGTATGTGTGTGAGCATGCATGTATGTGTGTGTGTGAGCATGCATGTATGTGTGTGTGTGAGCATGCTTGTATGTGTGCGTGTGAGCATGCCTGTATGTGTGCGTGTGTGTGTGAGCATGCTTGTATGTGCGTGTGTGTGTGTGAGCATGCTTGTATGTGCGTGAGTGTGTGAACATGCTTGTATGTGCGTGTGTGTGTGTGTGTGAGCATGCTTGTATGTGCGTGTGTGTGTGTGAGCATGCTTGTGTGTGAGTGAGCATGCTTGTGTGTGTGAGTGAGCATGCTTGTGTGTGTGAGTGAGCATGCTTGTGTGTGTGTATGAGTGAGCATGCTTGTGCGTGTGTGTGAGCATGATTGTATGTGCGTTTGTGTGAGCATGATTGTATGTGCGCGTGTGTGAGCATGATTGTATGTGTGTGTGAGCATGCTTGTATGTGTGTGTGTGAGCATGCTTGTATGTGTGCGTGTGAGCATGCTTGTATGTGTGCGTGTGTGAGCATGATTGTATGTGTGTGTGAGCATGCTTGTATGTGTGTGAGCATGCATGCATGTATGTGTGTGTGTGAGCATGCTTGTATGTGTGCGTGTGAGCATGCTTGTATGTGTGCGTGTGAGCATGCTTGTATGTGCATGTGTGTGTATGTGTGTGTGAACATGCTTGTATGTGCGTGTGTGTGTGTGTGTGTGTGAGCATGCTTGTATGTGTGTGTGTGTGTGTGAGCATGCTTGTATGTGCGTGTGTGTGTGTGAACATGCTTGTATGTGCGAGCATGCTTGTATGTGCGTGTGTGTGTGTGAGCATGCTTGTATGTGCATGTGTGTGTGAGCATGCTTGTATGTGTGCGTGTGTGTGTATGTGTGTGTGAGCATGCATGCATGTATGTGTGTGTGTGAGCATGCTTGTATGTGTGCGTGTGAGCATGCTTGTATGTGCGTGTGTGCGTGAACATGCTTGTATGTGCGTGTGTGCGTGAACATGCTTGTATGTGCGTGTGTGTGTGTGAGCATGCTTGTATGTGTGTGTGTGTGTGTGTGTGTGAGCATGCTTGTATGTGCATCTGTGTGTGTATGTGTGTGTGAACATGCTTGTATGTGTGTATGCTTGTATGTGTGTGTGTGTGAGCATGCTTGTATGTGCATGTGTGTGTGTGAGCATGCTTGTATGTGCGAGCATGCTTGTATGTGCGTGCGTGTGTGAGCATGCTTGTATGTGCGTGTGTGTGAGCATGCTTGTATGTGTGTGTGTGTGAGCATGCTTGTATGTGCATCTGTGTGTGTGTGTGTGTGTGTGAACATGCTTGTATGTGCATGTGTGTGTGTGAGCATGCTTGTATGTGCGTGTGTGTGTGAGCATGCTTGTATGTGCGTGTGAGCATGCTTGTATGTGCGTGTGTGTGAGCATGCTTGTATGTGTGTGTGTGTGTGTGAGCATGCTTGTGTGTGTGAGTGAGCATGCTTGTGTGTGTGTATGAGTGAGCATGCTTGTGTGTGTGTGTGAGCATGCTTGTATGTGCGTGTGTGTGAGCATGATTGTATGTGCGTTTGTGTGAGCATGATTGTATGTGCGCGTGTGTGAGCATGATTGTATGTGTGTGTGAGCATGCTTGTATGTGTGTGAGCATGCATGCATGTATGTGTGTGTGAGCATGCTTGTATGTGTGCGTGTGAGCATGCTTGTATGTGTGCGTGTGTGTGTGAGCATGCTTGTATGTGCGTGTGTGTGTGTGAGCATGCTTGTATGTGCGTGAGTGTGTGAGCATGCTTGTATGTGCGTGTGTGTGTGTGAGCATGCTTGTATGTGCGTATGTGTGAGCATGCTTGTGTGTGAGTGAGCATGCTTGTGTGTGTGAGTGAGCATGCTTGTGTGTGTGTATGAGTGAGCATGCTTGTGCGTGTGTGTGAGCATGATTGTATGTGCGTTTGTGTGAGCATGATTGTATGTGCGCGTGTGAGCATGATTGTATGTGTGTGTGAGCATGCTTGTATGTGTGTGTGTGAGCATGCTTGTATGTGTGCGTGTGAGCATTCTTGTATGTGTGCGTGTGAGCATGCTTGTATGTGTGCGTGTGTGTGAGCATGATTGTATGTGTGTGTGAGCATGCTTGTATGTGTGTGAGCATGCATGCATGTATGTGTGTGTGTGAGCATGCTTGTATGTGTGCGTGTGAGCATGCTTGTATGTGTGCGTGTGAGCATGCTTGTATGTGTGCGTGTGTGTGTGAGCATGCTTGTATGTGTGTGTGTGTGTGTGTGTGTGTGTGAGCATGCTTGTATGTGCGTGTGTGTGTGAGCATGCTTGTATGTGCGTGAGTGTGTGAACATGCTTGTATGTGCGTGTGTGTGTGAGCATGCTTGTATGTGCATGTGTGTGTGTGAGCATGCTTGTATGTGCGTGTGTGAGCATGCTTGTGTGTGTGTGTGAGCATGCTTGTATGTGCATGTGTGTGTATGTGTGTGTGAACATGCTTGTATGTGCGTGTGTGTGTGTGTGTGTGAGCATGCTTGTATGTGCGTGTGTGTGTGTGTGTGTGAGCATGCTTGTATGTGCGTGTGTGTGTGTGAACATGCTTGTATGTGCGAGCATGCTTGTATGTGCGTGCGTGTGTGTGTGAGCATGCTTGTATGTGCGTATGTGTGTGAGCATGCTTGTATGTGCATCTGTGTGTGTGTGTGTGAACATGCTTGTATGTGCGTGTGTGTGTGTGAGCATGCTTGTATGTGCATGTGTGTGTGAGCATGCTTGTATGTGTGCGTGTGTGTGTATGTGTGTGTGAGCATGCATGCATGTATGTGTGTGTGTGAGCATGCTTGTATGTGTGCGTGTGAGCATGCTTGTATGTGTGCGTGTGAGCATGCTTGTATGTGTGCGTGTGTGTGTGTGAGCATGCTTGTATGTGCGTGTGTGCGTGAACATGCTTCTATGTGCGTGTGTGCATGAACATGCTTGTATGTGTGTGTGTGTGTGTGAGCATGCTTGTATGTGCATCTGTGTGTGTATGTGTGTGTGAACATGCTTGTATGTGTGTGTGTGTATGCTTGTATGTGTGTGTGTGTGAGCATGCTTGTATGTGCGTGTGTGTGTGTGAGCATGCTTGTATGTGCGAGCATGCTTGTATGTGCGTGCGTGTGTGAGCATGCTTGTATGTGCGTGTGTGTGAGCATGCTTGTATGTGCGTGTGTGTGAGCATGCTTGTATGTGTGTGTGTGTGAGCATGCTTGTATGTGCATCTGTGTGTGTGTGTGTGTGAACATGCTTGTATGTGCGTGTGTGTGTGTGAGCATGCTTGTATGTGCGTGTGTGTGTGAGCATGCTTGTATGTGCGTGTGTGTGTGAGCATGCTTGTATGTGCGTGTGTGTGAGCATGCTTGTATGTGTGTGTGTGTGTGTGAGCATGCTTGTATATGCGTGTGTGTGTGTGTGTGAGCATGCTTGTATGTGCGTATGTGTGTGTGTGAGCATGCTTGTATGTCTGTGCGTGTGTGTGAGCATGCTTGTATGTGTGTGTGTGTGAGAGCATGCATGTATGTGTGTTCATATATGTATGTGTATGTATGCATGTGTGTGCACATGTATGTGAGTGTGCATGTATGCATATGTATGTATGTGAATGTGCATGTGTTTATCAGTGGCGGTGCATCCAAAAGGGTGCACAGGTTTCACCCCCTCAATGACCAATGATAGATTCATGCATAGCATAGCATGAATCTATCCATGGCCACCGCTGCCATCCCCATATTTAGGTGTCTGGTTCCTTTTGGGGTGCCTGAATTACAGCGGCGGGGGGTGTTTTTGCAGCACCTGATTAGAGCCATAGGCTCTAATAGGCTTCAAAATAGGTCAACTGTGAGCGCCATGCTTGACTCTCACAGTCTACCCAGGTGTGTTAGAAAAGTGAATTAATATTCACTTTCCTAACACTGAACCGCCTCTCCACCAATCAGGTGTGTGGGTCTGTTACCCATCACCCGATTTGGCTGAAACGATAGACACAGCTATTGGACGCCCATCAGGAGGAGAGGACGGGAAACGAGGATGGCAGGAGATGCATGGAGGACCCCGCTCATGGCCGTTACCCGCTGCCCCACCAAGACAGGGTAATCGGCGGGCAGACAGCGAGCGGGAGGTGGGGATTCACAGTGGCAGCATTTGATGGGCACACCAACAGCATTTGATGTGCACAGTAGCGCCATTTGATGGGCACAGTGGCAGCATTTGATGGGCACAGCGGTGGCATTTGATGGGCACAGCGGCAGAGCTTGATGGGCGCAGCGGCAGAGTTTGATGGGCACAGCAGTGATATTGGATGGGCACAGCAGTGATATTTGATGGGCACAGTAGTGACATTTTATGGGCACAGTAGTGACATTTGATGGGCACAGTGGTGGCGTTTGATGGGCACAGTGGCTGTAATTGATGTTTTTTTAAATCGGTTCCTTTATATGCGGCCACACACTTGGGACTGGGCCCTGGTGTTCCACCATCAGGCTCGGAGAAAAGAGCCCTGTCCGGAGGTCGGGGGGGGGGGGGGGGGGCATGGTTTCCTGCATCGGGGCCCTGAAGGTTCTAGTTATGCCACTGCTGACCATAGATAGAGCAAATTTATTTCCTGTAACCACAGGTTGCAGGAAAGTAATTTGCTTGATTCTCCCATCGACACAGTACTGACAGGGGAATCCCTCCTGCTGAGCCATCAAATTCTCCAGGAAGGGGAAAGCTGGGAGAAGACAGCGATTATTGCTAGCGGCTATAACAGTCACTTGCGCTCAACTCATGTATTTGACACAGACAGGTACATAAATCTGTCAGTGTCCTCCCTCCTCCCCCCCCATCACACTAACAGGTGCATGGCTGAGGAGTTTTGGAGGTAGGTGGAGCTAGTTTTTAGGTTCTGCCCACCCAGTGACAATTTATTTCCCAAATATTTGGGTAATGACATCACCTATATTTCCGTTTAGATTTAGCTTCTAGCTGGGGAATCTCCTGGTGAACAGCTATATGAGACTGGGGATACAGCTCTGTGCAAGAGGCTGTTACATACAGTGCCTTGAAAAAGTATTCATTCCCCTTGACATTTTCCACATGTTGTCATGTTACAACCAAAAACGTAAATGTATTTTATTGGGATTTTATGTAATAGACCAACACAAAGTGGCACATAGTTGTGATGTGGAAGGAAAATGATAAATCATTTTCAAAGTTTTTTTTACAAATAAATATGTGAAAAGTATGGTGTGCATTTGTATTCAGCCCCCCTGAGTCAATACTTTATAGAACCACCTTTCTCTGCAATTACAGCTGCAAGTCTTTTTGGGTATATCTCTAGCAGCTTAGCACATCTAGGAGAGTGACATTTTTTCCCATTCTTTTTTGCGAAATAGTTCAAGCTCTATCAGATTGGATGGAGAGCATCTGAGAACAGCAATTTTCAAGTCTTGCCACAGATTCCATATTGGATTTAGGTCTGGACTTGGACTGGGCAATTAAAACACATGCTTTGATCTAAACCATTCCCTTGTAGCTCTAGCTGTATGTTTAGGGTCGTTGTCCTGTTGGAAGGTGAACCAGGTCAAATCCAGTCTCACTCAAGCCTTTTGCACACTCTAATGCCGCGTACACACAATCAGAATTTTGGTCAAAAAAAGCTCTGATGGTTTTTCTGACAGAATTCCGACGGGATTTTGCTCAAGCTGTCTTGAGTACACACGGTCACACCAAATTCCGACTGGCAAGAATGCGTTGACAAACAACATATATGACAGGACTAGAAAAAGGAAGTTCAAGACCCAGTGTGCCACCCTTTGGGCTCCTTCTGCTAATCTCGTGTTAGTCGCAATTTGGTGAAAGACGATTTGCGCTTTTCAGACTCGTGCTTATTCCGATCGTTCTACTGCTGTTCAGTTTGTGCTTGTGGGTTTGTATCTGGTTTTCAGTGCGTGTAGTCAGTTCGTATCTGTTTTTCAGTGCGTTCTTGTCCGCTCATTTCTGATTTCCAGCTTGCTCTTCACAGGCCTTGCTGTTCTTCAGTGCGTTCGGTTATTATTATTATTATTATACAGGTTTTATATAGCACCAACAGTTTGCTCAGCGCTTTACAACATGTTCAGTTAGTTCGTTCTGACCAGCCGACCGCTTTGAAACTATGTTGCGATTACGTACTCGTCGTAGAGTTCGGGCTATATGGGGGCTTGGTGTTGGGGGTATTACTTTGACACAAACCCAGTCCATGAACAGGGCGAGGAGGAGTTTATGGACCAAGAATTGGTTACTCCAGTGTGACCAATTCTCTATTCCTCTGCTGCGTGAGATCCAGGAGAATAACCCTGATGATTTCAGGAATTTTCTCCGGATGAAGGACCCCATTTTTCACCATTTGTTGACTTTGCTCACCCCTCATATTAGCAGGCATGATACCTGCATGTGGCAAGCCATCACTCAGGAGCAGAGGCTAGTCGCCATCTTGCGGTACTTGGCGAATGGGAGAAGTCTACAGGACCTCAAGTTCTCTACAGACATCTCCCCACAGGCTCTGGGGATCATTATTCCAGAGACCTGTTCTGCCATCATTCAGGCCCTGCAGAAGGACTATATTAGCATAAGTTTTATCCTTTAACATCACATTCTATGTATTTAATGTTTGCTAATGTTTTGTATTTATTTCATCATTCCATAATTACCCGGATTGTAATATGCTATGAATGGCCCCTTTGTCCTCATGCATGCTTGAATCTTTTAATGCTCCTTTTTTTTGGCCTACATGCATATTTGCCTTCACTAACCTCCCCAGCATGCTATCCTGGGCCCATACACACCTAGCCTAGTCACTTAACAATGTATTTTGTCAGCTCCATTGTAGTGCTTTACCCGAAACACCCCCTAGAATGTGTACAAATGTTATTGTTGTCCTTAAATTCATGCAGAGTGTCAGAGGCTTTTTTCGGGCTCACAAACTCATTTAGAACCCCCCCCAAATTTGGGAAATGGGAATCTGATAAGTGGACCTTATTTTTTTGTCTTTAAATACGCATTAAAATCAATATTAGGCTGGGCTCACACTGCTGCGATGCGGGAACGCTGCGAATCTACTGCGGGTTCCCCCCATCGCATGCCTCTCAGCGGCAGTTCACACTGCCCTATGCGAACTGCTGGGGGTGTCAGTGAAAAGTTAATGACACCTCCAAATCGGTTCGCATATCGCAGTGCGATCTGCAAACTCGGACAGGAATCGGATCGCATGGTGTGAACACCCAATGCGATCCGATTCTGCTGCGGACCAAAAAAAGGGTCCTGTGCGAGTTTGGGGCGGGTGCGATGTGAATTCAGCCATACTATCTGTATGGCTGAACTCTCATCACACAGAGATCGCATGTGATTTGCACTGCAGTGCGGTGCGAATCACATCCGATCTCGTACACCGCAGCAGTGTGAACCCGGCCTTATACTGATGTTGACCAAGACTTTTTGTGTCTAATCTGCTTGCAATGTTTATGTGCAAAATTACTATTTTTTTTCTGTTTTGACTCCACAGTTTCCTTCAACGCCACAGGAATAGCAGACTGTGGCATCCCACTTTACCCATCGTTGGGACTTTCCTAACTTCGGCAGGACAATAAACGTCCACATCGTCCCAGCACCCCATTCGGGGTCATACTATGAAACTCCTTATAGTTAAAATTGTATCGTGTTGATGGCGGTGGTTTCGGCAACATATGAGTTTCTATATGTGGATGTGGGGAAGAATGTCCAGATGTCGGATGGTGGAGTTTTTGCCCAGACTGAGGTCTACGGACATCTTCAGAGTGGTGTTTGGGATTGCCACCTCCGGAAGAGAATGTCGAAGGACTTCCGTTTGTTTTTCTTGCTGATGAAGCATTTGGTCTGGGCAATCACGTGATGAGGCCATTCCCCCAGAGGACCCTCACCCTGGAGAAGAGATTTTTTTTAATTACCGGCTGACAAGAGCCCGAAGAGTCATGGAGAATACCTTTGGGATAATGGCGAGCCGGTTCTGCCTATTTCTAACGGCAATCAACCTGGTAGAGTACAACCTGAACCATATTGTTTTATGCTGCTGCATCCTGCACAACTTTTTAAAAAGAAATGCAAATGTTTCTTGAACCAACACTGATGGCCCAGGAAGCTGTCCGTCCTGGCTTGCCCCCCCCCCCCCCCCCAAAAATACAAAAAGTGTTATTGAGCATTGAAAGAAGAAGCCACACATTATTGAGTAGAAAGCCTTTTACTCCGTGCACATTCACATGTGTATTTTATAAAACATTTAGCGGTAAAAAAAAAAAAACAACACATCTTTTTTTTTTTTTCCAAAGTTTTACCTTGAAATTTTTTTTAACAAATACAGAAACAGGCATGTTTCCAAATATAACATACACAACTCTGGAACTTACAAAGTTCAACATTGCAAAAAAAATAAAAAAGATAGGCAATATCAGACATTTTATAGTGTGAAAAAGGTCTTGATCTTGCCTTCATCAGATGGGGTGAAGTCACCCCTGTAAAAGCCAAATTTAGAAGATGCACACAAATTGTGAATTTCCTTTCTGATCACATACCTAATGTCAACATGTGCCATTTCCCATCATGGGGGATCAATGGATGTGTTTTGGGGGTGCAACCACTTCCTCTCATCTACTAGAGTTGGGAGGAAGGGGTTGTACCCCCCCCCCCCCCCCCAACGCGTACATTGAAATCCCCTGATGGCAGATAGTACATGTTGTACACTTATTAAAACTTTTTAGATAACATTTTTGTTAAAAAAAAACCCCAAAAGAATCTTTTTAGGATTTATATTCCCCCTAGTACATCAATCATGTTCTTTAGTCTTTGTTCAATCTCCTTGGTTTTTTCTTTGATAAGGTCCAAATCCCGACTACAAGACATGATTTCCTGGATAAGCCACTGTGCACTGTCACTGGTGAAATGACTGGATTTTGATACCACAACTTGAACAACACCTAACAAAAAAAAAGAAAAAAAATACACACTATGTCTTAAAAATATGCAGGCAAACATCTATTACCTGAATCTATGGTATTCAACACTGACCTGTTGTGGTGCCAAATTCCAGCACTTCTTTCACCTCTCCTTCCTCCACATCCTGAGGTACCACACTACTCTGCTCCCCTTCTTGAGGAGGTGGGGGGGTTCATGTTGTGCTCCGAATGAGCGAGTCTTTTCTCCCCTATGAGAATGAAACAAAAGATATACTTAGTACACAGATATTTGTGGCCATAAATATGAATGTGAAACATTGCTTGGAAGTGGTGTACAATTGTCTGGGCAGAGTTTGAGTTCCAAGTTGAAGAGATGATTGATTCCCTTTTAATCAAGCTGGAATACTTACCTTTTTTAGACAAGTTTCACACATGGAGACACACCAAGTGTCCACTGGACCACCTGTGTAGGTCACCCTAAACAATGTGCTCTGGTGTCCCACACTAGTGCTCCTGAGTCCAGATGTGTAAACAGCTGCTGCGTGTCCTCTCTTTTCATTCCACTGAATCAAGTTTGCAATTCATTCTAGTTTCAAAGACATCTAGACAACAATGTCCTAAACTTCTTTTAATACAAATTAGCATGACCAAATGTAGTTAACCCTGTACCAGCTAAAAACATTGTATTTAGTTGGCAAACGAACAATGTTTCCTACGAACGATTACTGAGCCCACGAACATGAAAGTAGCCATTTAAAACTGTACAACAGTAAAGAAAAGTATATGGAGCAGCATGCAGGTTAATAATCATAATGGGAACACACGACAAGTACTTACTTTTTTTGAAGCACTTTCTTTATCCTTCTGTACTAAACCTGCTCCCTTAATTTTAGGCCTGACCAGCATTTCCTTAATTGTTCCTTTGACCGTCGTATCCCAAATTTCTGCTGCGGACTCTTCACCACTTTCGTCATGATTTTGGCCTTTTGCAGATTGGAGTTTGGGTACGGTCCATTCTTGCCATCATAGTCGGCTCTCTTTAATATGTGGACCATCTCCACCATCTATTCAAAGGACATATTGGAGGCCTTAAACCTCTTCCTGGATTGGGACATTTTGGCCCCCGGGCTTTCCTCCTCGTTACTACTAGTAGTAATCACCTGCTGTGTCTCTGCCATGTTCCTCTCTCACTGCGATGAAAGACGGGGTGGGGAATCTTCGAGACAGAACGTCGGGGGCGTGCGATGCGGGTGGATTTTCACACATGCACCGTGTATATAAAGTTAAGACGCACATGCCGTATGTACGTTCAGTGTGCTGAGGAAGGAGGACAAACATTTTAACAAAGGTAACATCTTAACTTTGGTACATCAGTGGCCTATACTGATTCTAGATTGAGGCCTATATTGGGATACGATTAGGAGAGTTTAGCTTGATATTTAGTGTTTTTGTCTTGTTTTGTCTTGTTTTGTCTTGCAGCAAATATGAAACAATTCAAAGACCCTGAATTCATGGGCCACTTCATAGACAAAATACAGTGTCAGGATCAGCGGCAAGGGAGACCAGACACGTAGCTACACAAGGACACAGCACACAGTAAATGTGAACATAAATAAACCCCAAAAGACAGATAACAAAAGGAACCTAACTACAAACTATATACAAAAACCATCTAAAGGACAAGGGTACAGGGCATGCAAGGAAGGGGGCTCTATACAGGGTACTCGAACAGAAGCAGTGCAGGAACAAGGCAGCGCAGTACAGACTGGATCAAGCTAGGCACAGCAAGGAAGGGACTAGAATCGTGATGCACCAGGGGAAGGGAGGAGAAGCCTTAAGTAGCCCCCAGGCAGCTGAACATTAATTAGCTTGATTACACCAGCCTGCTGGCTCCTGGGTGACACCTGCTGGTGGACAATTGAACTGCAGCAAACAGCCCACAGCAGGATAGTGCCACCAGCAGGCGAACTTAATCCTAACAGATTTCCCCCCCTTAAGGAGCGGCCTCTGGACGCTCCATAGGGCCCCACCACCAGGGTCTGCAATAGAGCTGCAACACGATTAATTTGTCTGTCGACTAAGCTATCGATTATTTTTTCGATTAGTCAACGACTATCCGATTATTTTTTTTATTTTTAAATGAATCTAGTGTTTTTTTTTTGATTAGCTAATTAATCCTTTGGATAACCTTGAGAGTATTGTATTGTAGAGTATTGGCGGGCAGTGTATTGTAGAGTATTGGCGGGCAGAGTATTGGCTGGCAGAGTATTGCATTGTATTGCAGAGTATTGGCGGGCAGAGTATTGGCGGGCAGAGTATTGCATTGGCTGGCAGAGTATTGGCGGGCAGAGTATTGTATGACAGAGTATTGCATTGGCGGGCAGAGTATTGCATTGGCTGGCAGAGTATTGGCAGGCAGAGTATTGCAATGGCTGGCAGAGTATTGGCGGGCAGAGTATTGCATTGGCTGGCAGAGTATCAGGCGGGCAGAGTATTGCATTGGCCGGCAGAGTATCGGGCTGGGTATGGAGGGATGGCTGCTTCCATCCGACCTCTCCCCTCCACTGCACAGATCAGTACAGAGAGGGGAGAGAGAAACCATGACATGACGCCGGTTTGTTAACATTGTAAACGCCTGGGTGTAGAAAGATGGCCGCCGCTTCGGAGCTAGGCCGAAGCCGCGGCCTCTCCTAAGGCCGAGACCGCGGATTGCTCCGCGGATCGCGGCATGTGCGCTCAGATCACGGATCGGTGACAATCCGTTGCACCGCTGGGGACGGCGGCACGGAAGGGGAGAAGAGAGGGGGGCGGCGGCACGGAGGGCAGTGGTAAATACTAAGCACTGCCCCCACTGTGACGCATCGACGACCTGCACGCACGTCGACGTATTTTCTTAGTCGACATAGTCGATTACGTTGACGCGTCGTGGCAGCTCTAGTCTGCAAGCTGACTGTGTACTCCACTGTCCATGTCTGAAGGCCTAGTGAGAACCCCGCCGCCGGGTCCCAATACTGGCTGGGTTTTCTGCTTGTCAGATCCCCAAGGAGGCGCAACATCAAAGGCTTATTCTGGGACACCAAAGGACACCCAAAGGCCCAATGCCAGAGTCCCTGTTCTGTGCAGGTACCCTGATACCAAGGCATTCCTTTACGACTGGACCTTCTCTCCCTCTGTTGCTAGTGGCTGCTCTGCACGGTACCTGTCCCTAAGGTCTGCCCAGTGCATAGGTTACCCCACTCAGGTCCCCAAATGCACCAGAGATCGAAGAGATGACTCCTGGGTCAGGACAAAGATCAAATGGAACACTGTCCTTTCCCATGGGACAGGTTCAAAGGCTCCTCTGGCTGCAAAAAGAAAGCAGGTATGAGCAAATGTAGGGATCTTGACCCACCCAGACAACCCCTTTAGGCCACATAACACTGGATTTTTAGAAGCCACAGACACATCAGTAAGTGGGAGTTTAAACCCGTCAGAGTCAGTTTAACAGCAAGTAGGGATTTGGCATAGTCCAGTGGGGTGGCAGCCCTGCAATCAGCATAGTCCAGAGGGGCGGCAGCCCCGGAATCAGCATAGTCCAGAGGGGCGGTGGCACCAG
Source organism: Lithobates pipiens (assembly GCF_037356315.1). Taxonomy (NCBI): domain Eukaryota; kingdom Metazoa; phylum Chordata; class Amphibia; order Anura; family Ranidae; genus Lithobates; species Lithobates pipiens. The sequence continues at coordinate 221,387,357 of NW_027507748.1, read as the reverse complement.
ATAAACAGGCTGGGAAGCGGGCACATCAGACTGGGTTGCAGCCCGGGAACCAGCATAGTCAAGCTGGGCAGCGGCAGCCCGGGAACTAGCATAGTCCAGTGGGGCAGCAGCAGCCTGGGAACCCGCCGTGGCAAGCTTGGCAACAGACTGCAGCATGAAGAAGGAATGATGTACACCATCGGCAAGCAGCAGCATGGAAGAGGAATGGACCCCATCAGCAGGCAACATCAGCATGGACCCCATCAGCAGGCGACATCAGCATGGAGGAGGCGTGGACATCAGCGGCAGGTGGCAACATGGAGGAGGCATGGACATCAGCAGCAGGCGGCAACATGTAGGAGGCATGGACATCAGCAGCAGGCGGCAACATGTAGGAGGCATGGACATCAGCAGCAGGCGGCAACATGTAGGAGGCATGGACATCAGCAGCAGGCGGCAACATGTAGGAGGCATGGACATCAGCAGCAGGCGGCAACATGTAGGAGGCATAGACATCAGCAGCAGGCGGCAACATGTAGGAGGCATGGACATCAACAGCAGGCAGCAACATGGAGGACTGAATTGCAGCAGCAGTCTGCATGGAGGAGGACTGGATCGCATCAGCAGCAGTCGTCTGCATGCACGAGGACTGGATTGCATCAGCAGCAGGCGTCTGCATGCACGAGGACTGGATCGCATCAGCGGCAGGCGTCTGCATGCACGAGGACTGGATCGCATCAGTCGCAGTTGTCTGCATAGAGGAGGACTGGATCGCATCAGTCATCTGCATGGAGGAGGAATGGATCGCATCAGCAACAGTCATCTGCATGGAGGACTGGATCGCATCAGCAGTCTGCATGGATGAGGACTGGATCGCATCAGCGGGCAACATGGATAGCGGCACAGGTATAAGAGCAGGAGACGAGTTTTGTTTCTTTTTCTTTGGCTTAGATATTGGAGTCCTGCACGTAGTTGCCTTGTGCTGACCAGACTGTACTGCTGATGGGAAGGTAGTAACAGTACTAGGAAGAATAGAAGGAAGAGTATTAGAAAGGAAGGAAGAGGCCTGAGATGTTGCTATGGGTAACGGCATTGCAGGGGGAGCTTTCAATGGATTGCATACAGGGGAAGTGTGCTTACTGGTGGCAGGGTACTTATGTGACTCATCTTGCACTGGGTATATGATCTCTGACCAAGCTTGTAGTAAAGGTTGAACTAAAGTTAAAGAAAAAAGAGAGAGGAAATCCGCGCTACAGTGTATAACAAAAAGAATTTTGTGATGCAGCAATTCTAGTACATACCAAAAGTGTTATATACGTGTAGAAAAAGAAAAAAAGAAAAGAACTGCGCAATCCCTAATATTTCTATTAGGATGTAAGCCACCCCACCTTAAAAAAAGTGTTTCTTATGACTTATGATTCAAAAAACAAATCTCATAACTAAATATGACATAAAACATTGCTTATAACTTGTGAAATAAACATATGTATTAACCCTCGTATGTTGTGAACCCAAAGGTGAGATATGCAATACTGGGTCAATATGTGCCAAAAAATTCAGAAAAGAAAACATGTGAGGTAACACCCAACAGGACTATAAAAATTGTAAAAAGTAAATCAACATAAGTGTGGCAATACTATAAAGTCCATTATGAGTCCAACTGAAAAACACCCCGTGTTCAAAGGAATCTGTCCAATCCAAAACCCTTTAATTAGCGTGAAGCAAGACCAGGTGCACCTCCACCAAACAAATAGCACTAGCCCCTTACCAGATGCCCCAGTAAGGAGCGCTTTATCACAGATCAGGTCAGAAGATAGGTCAATCTTGAGCCATCCGAGTGGAGCACTCTATCCTAAACCAGGTTAGGGGATACGCCAGTCATGAACCATCCAAAATAGGGAAAACGCTTTTTGGAGCAGGACTCAAATATGTTCCATTGGAGAATCAAAAAAGGTCCACCATAGGAAGGAAAAAATACTCCAAATAGTGTAAAATCATTTAATAAAACGCAAATGTAAAAAGGGAAATACACTTACAAACATAAAAGAACATAGGGCATATCATCAAATGGGCAAGCGTCGGCCGATCGCGAACTCCAATCGATATCCCTTCTGGTACCAGTTTAATTGAGGCAAATAAGCGTGTCACGCCACCCAACGCGTTTCGTGAAAAATTCACGTCGTCTGGGGTATGGGTGACACGCCATATTGCCTCCACTATATAATAAATGTCTAGCACAAGCCACCTCCTCCATTACACAAGAGCCTACTCCACTTCTGGGATCATCCCGGAAGTGTGGCATGTGAGTTATAAATCACAACCTGTAAAGTATCAATCCAATCCTTGAACTGGATGATATGAATCAAGTGAATGTAAAAGAGGAAAACAATCATAAGTGTATATCCTAAAAATAAAAATAAAGCACACAAGGGCAGTGTCACTGTCGGCCAGCGGGCCACCTCCTCTCGTACCCACGGAGAAGGACCAAGCCTCGCTTTCACATCCAATGACGTACGGGGTCAGAGGGCCAGAGCGGCGGAAGTGACGCATATCCGTGCAGTCACCCGCCCCTCTCTGGTCCGCGGCCGAACAGCGACGCCCCCTGTAGCGGCGTGACACCACGCCGTGCGTGCCAGGCGGATAGACAGCGCGCGCCACCCCCAACACGGAAGTACGTGCGCTCCATCTAATACCATGCCTCACTTACATTACAGAGATGTAGTGGCTGAGAACATCTATGCCAAATAGATCTTCCTTAAAAACACAAAAAGGGGAAAGGATAAAATCAAAAATGGGCATAAAATAAATTAAGAGAATCAGGGAGGAGGAGGGGACTTGTCCACACAAACAAAATATACAAGGATTACAATAACAAATGACAATTAAGAATCAAAATGAATAAAACATAAAAAGGCACTTTGTGATAAATGCCTGACTCACTATGTGGTTAAGCCCTTCCTGATATTGTGATAACAATGTTGACTAGAATGCAAAGCTCACCCACAGCTATAAAATAAGGGGGGCATCAACAACTGTAATACAAGTACCCCAATCCCCATCGAACTACCTGGACACTCCAAACCCAGAGTTTTATTGGGGGCTATCTAATCCATTTAAAAAAAAAAAAAAAAAAAATCTCAGAGTATTGTGAGAAAAAAGATTTTTTTTGTAATGAAAAAAATCAGAGCTGCAAAGAAGGAAAACATCAAACGCTACACAAGAATAGATGAATCTACAGGAAACCAATCCCTACAGTACCCGATTGAAAACTAATGAACACATTCACGTATAAACCAAAAAATTGGCAGGAACATCCCATTAAGCATTATTGATAAATGCATTAACGTCTGTATCCGTGTTCATACCATAAGGGGTGTAAGTTTTTAGCCTATGGATCCAAGACATTTCCAACCGTGAAATCTCTCTAACTAAAGCTCCACCCCTCCAATGGGGTTTGTACTTATCGATCCCCATGTACAAAGTATTGGACGGATCCCTACCATGTTTTTCGTCATAGTGCCTAGAAAGGGGATGTTTGTCAAAGCCCCGTTTAATGTTGGCGATATGCTCATTCAATCTGACCTTGAGGGCCCTCTTGGTTCTCCCCACGTACTGAAGCCCACAAGGACATTGGATGAGATAAACCACTGCTTCTGAGGAGCATGTGATGAACGGCTCTACTGTATATCTCCTCTGGGTACTAGTAGAGACAAATTCAAGGATCTTAGAATTTTTATTCATATTATAAGAGCACACTTGACAATTCCTACACCTATAGAACCCTTTGAGGTTCTGAAAAAAGCATCTGTCTTTTACAGGGGGATTTTGCACACTAGGGGCAATCTTACTGCCTAATGTGGAAACTCCTTTAAAAATCACCCTAGGGACTTCCGGTAGAATAGTTCCTAGAGTCTGGTCAGTGGTCAGAATATGCCAATGTCTACGGATAAGCTGTTTGACCTTCTGATGTTGCATCGAGAAGGTGGTAACGAAGGGTAATGAAAGCTGATTCACATCATCCTTACTCTCCCTATCAGCCAGCAGGCTAGACCTGTCTCTATTCCGCGCTTTGAAACATGCCTCGGATAACAGATCTGCTGCATACCCTTTTTCCAGAAAACGCTGAGATAGTATTTTAGCTTGCTCATCAAACTCGATGATATCGGTACAGTTTCTCCTTAGGCGTAGATATTGTCCCAAAGGGACCGACCTTAACCAAGAGTCCAGATGGCAACTGCCCATAGGAATATAAGAATTCCTATCTGTGGATTTGAAGAAAGTAGAGGTGATGAAACTGTCACCATTAGCCCTGATGTTTAGATCTAAAAACTTCACCCCTTCCTTGCTGGCTTCATAACTGAATTTGATGCCTCTCGTGTTGTTGTTTAACCCTTCCATAAAGTCATGGAGCTCCCGTTCATCGCCATCCCAAAGGAGGAGGATGTCATCAATATATCGTGCCCACAGCACTATCTCCGATCGTCTGGGAGAATCGATGACGTCCTCCTCCCATTTGGCCATGAATAGGTTAGCCAAACTAGGGGCATATTTGGCTCCCATGGCAACCCCTTTGTCCTGACGATAAAACTGGTTATCGAACCAGAAGTAATTGTGCTTTGCTGCAAAATCTAAAAGGGCCAAAATAAAATCAATCTGGATCTGAGTTAAACCGGAGTTTCACTCCAAATAAACTCTGGCGGCTTCAAAGCCCAGTTCGTGGGGAATGATAGTGTAAAGTGATGTGACATCAGCTGTCACAAGCCATAAACCTGGTGTTGGTTTGATGGTACTTAACATATTAAGGATTTGCTTGGTGTCCCTCACGTATGATGGAATTTTCTTCACAAGTGGCTGAAGAAAAAAATCTATATACCTGCCTATATACCTGCCCACCCTGGACGTCACTGAATCTTTTTTCTCACAATACTCTGAGATTTTTTTTATTTTCTTTTAAATGGATGAGATAGCCCCCAATAAAACTCTGGGTTTGGAGTGTCCAGGTAGTTCGATGGGGATTGGGGTACTTGTATTACAGTTGTTGATGCCCCCCTTATTTTATAGCTGTGGGTGAGCTTTGCATTCTAGTCAACATTGTTATCACAATATCAGGAAGGGCTTAACCACATAGTGAGTCAGGCATTTATCACAAAGTGCCTTTTTATGTTTTATTCATTTTGATTCTTAATTGTCATTTGTTATTGTAATCCTTGTATATTTTGTTTGTGTGGACAAGTCCCCTCCTCCTCCCTGATTCTCTTAATTTATTTTATGCCCATTTTTGATTTTATCCTTTCCCCTTTTTGTGTTTTTAAGGAGGATCTATTTGGCATAGATGTTCTCAGCCGCTACATCTCTGTAATGTAAGTGAGGCATGGTATTAGATGGAGCGCACGTACTTCCGTGTTGGGGGTGGCGCGCGCTGTCTATCCGCCTGGCACGCACGGCGTGGTGTCACGCCGCTACAGGGGGCGTCGCTGTTCGGCCGCGGACCAGAGAGGGGCGGGTGACTGCACGGATATGCGTCACTTCCGCCGCTCTGGCCCTCTGACCCCGTACGTCATTGGATGTGAAAGCGAGGCTTGGTCCTTCTCCGTGGGTACGAGAGGAGGTGGCCCGCTGGCCGACAGTGACACTGCCCTTGTGTGTTTTATTTTTATTTTTAGGATATACACTTATGATTGTTTTCCTCTTTTACATCCACTTGATTCATATCATCCAGTTCAAGGATTGGATTGATACTTTACAGGTTGTGATTTATAACTCACATGCCACACTTCCGGGATGATCCCGGAAGTGGAGTAGGCTCTTGTGTAACGGAGGAGGTGGCTTGTGCTAGACATTTATTATATAGTGGAGGCAATATGGCGTGTCACCCATACCCCAGATGACGTGAATTTTTCACGAAACGCGTTGGGTGGCATGACACGCTTATTTGCCTCAATTAAACTGGTACCAGAAGGGATATCGATTGGAGTTCGCGATCGGCCGACGCTTGCCCATTTGATGATATGCCCTATGTTCTTTTATGTTTGTAAGTGTATTTCCCTTTTTACATTTGCGTTTTATTAAATGATTTTACACTATTTGGAGTATTTTTTCCTTCCTATGGTGGACCTTTTTTGATTCTCCAATGGAACATATTTGAGTCCTGCTCCAAAAAGCGTTTTCCCTATTTTGGATGGTTCATGACTGGCGTATCCCCTAACCTGGTTTAGGATAGAGTGCTCCACTTGGATGGCTCAAGATTGACCTATCTTCTGACCTGATCTGTGATAAAGCGCTCCTTACTGGGGCATCTGGTAAGGGGCTAGTGCTATTTGTTTGGTGGAGGTGCACCTGGTCTTGCTTCACGCTAATTAAAGGGTTTTGGATTGGACAGATTCCTTTGAACACGGGGTGTTTTTCAGTTGGACTCATAATGGACTTTATAGTATTGCCACACTTATGTTGATTTACTTTTTACAATTTTTATAGTCCTGTTGGGTGTTCCCTCACATGTTTTCTTTTCTGAATTTTTTGGCACATATTGACCCAGTATTGCATATCTCACCTTTGGGTTCACAACATACGAGGGTTAATACATATGTTTATTTCACAAGTTATAAGCAATGTTTTATGTCATATTTAGTTATGAGATTTGTTTTTTGAATCATAAGTCATAAGAAACACTTTTTTTAAGGTGGGGTGGCTTACATCCTAATAGAAATATTAGGGATTGCGGAGTTCTTTTCTTTTTTTCTTTTTTTTTTCTTGAACTAAAGTTAGTTTGTCTCTCCCTTGCTCAATTAAACGGTGTAAAGAAGCAATACATTCCACCACCACCTGTTGTGGATAGGCTGAATACTGCTGGAGAAACAAACCTGCACAATGTTTTAGCAACCATGACAAAAATCTAGCCTGGTACAAATTGAATGGAGGAGTGAATATATCATGGCCCTGAGGCGTAACCTGAAATAGTAGCTCAGAACAGACCTGAATGAAAGGTTGTACTTCACAAAGTGAAAATCTACCCTTAACGGCTAATGCCCCGTACACACGTTCCGATTATCGTAAGACCGATCGTTCACATTTTGTTGTATACAACTAAGATTGAATACAACAGTGCAAAATGTGTGTAAGACTTTTGTCGTACGATTCTGGAAAAATCTTCCGTCGTGCGTAGCTACGTATTTTAAATGATGTCAAAAACGTGTGACCTGTGTGTCCTTCTGGTTTATTTTCATGTTTCCGATCATGCGTGGTGTTTGTCTAATGACTTTTATCGGACGCATACTGTACTGACTACACGACTGTCGTACGATGGGCTGTCATCCGACCAAAGTTTTCCTGTTTGTTCCTTCGGATTTAGTTGGACGGACTGTCGTGATCGGCTGTCGAAAGCTGCGTACTAACGATCAGATTATCGAACGATCTGTCCGAAAGCGACTTTTGTGGTCCGATAATCGGAACGTGTGTACGGGGCATAAGGCCTGTGCAGTCAAAATCCCTTCAAGCAGCTCTTCTTCAGTGAGATCCTGCCAAAGTGAATGACACAAATCCTTATCCTCTACTGCAAGTTGCACACAGCAAATAACCTGTACTCTCAGCATTGTGAAAGGAAAAGCAAAAATCCAAAGCAACTGGCTCCCAGTTCCCAGGTGTAGCTGATCTGGTCGTTGGTGGGCGTCACGATTATGTCAGTATCAGTGGCTAGGGAGACCAGACACGTAGCTACACAAGGGAACTGAGACCAAAGGATAGAGATATATATATATTAAAGTGATATTTATTTATAGTGAAAACACAGCACACAGTAAATATGAACATGAACAAACCCCAAAAGACAGATAACAAAGGAACCTAACTACAAACTATATACAAAAACCATCTAAAGGACAAGGGTACAGGGAATGCAAGGACGGGGGCTCTAAACAGGGTACTCAAACAGAAGCAATGCAGGAACAAGGCACCGCATCATAGACTGAACCAAGCTAGGCACTGCAAGGAAGGCACCAGGGGAAGGGAGGAAAAGCCTTAAGTAGCCCCTAGGCAGCTGAAAATTTATTTAGCTTGATTACACCAGCCTGCTGGCTCCTTGGTGACACCTGCTGGTGTACACTGGAACTGCAGCAAACAGCCGAAATTGTGGGAAATTAAAGCGGAGGTCCACCCTAAAGTGGACCTTCCGCTCATCGGAACCCTCCCCCCCTCCGGTGCCACAATCGGCACCTTTCAGGGGGAGGGGGGTGCAGTTACCTGGATAATCCAGGTAACTGCACCCACTTCCGGGATAGCTCTCTGCGGAAAGGGGCGTAACTTACGCCCCTTTCCGCAAGTGCCCGCCCCTTCCCGCAAGTGCCCCGCTGCCTGCTGGGAAACACACAGATCCCAGAGGCAGCGGGGAGCGTCCTTATTGCGCAGCGCGATTCGCGCATGCGCAGTAGGGAACCGGGAAATGAAGCCGAAAGGCTCCATTTCCTGATTCCCATACCCAAGATGGCGGCGGCAGGACCCGACAGACGACCTAGAGATCGGCTTCGGGTGCCGACATCGCGGGCGCGCTGGACAGGTAAGTGTCACTATTTTAAAAGTCAGCAGCTGCAGTATTTGTAGCTGCTGGCTTTAAAAAAAAAAAACGCGGAGTCCCGGTGGACTCCCGCTTTAAAAACCCCTTATATCGAAATAAACCAGCTAAGAAGGCATCGCTGGAGAAACTGCTGGAATATGTGAAGACGCAGGTCCCCAACGCAGACATTGAGTTTGTGGAGAGGGAAATTGGTAGCTTGAGAAGCACATATAGGAAGGAGGTTAATAAGGTCCAGGCTTCCATGAGATCAGGAGCTGCAGCAGATGATGTGTATGTACCCAGTCTGTGGTATTACAACAGGATGCGGTTTCTGGAAGACCAGATTGAAGGCAGGGAATCGGTTTCTACATTTCAATTCACCCTTCCCTCAACACCAGCTGAGGCTTCCGAAGGACCAAACCTGGGCCTTCCATCCTGGAAGAAGTTGAGGAGCCCAGCTGGAGCCAGGTATAGTATTTTTTAACATATTTATTGTCCAAAAATAATTGTTGTTAACTAGATGTTATTCTTGCTAACAAATGAATGATTTAACAAAAAGTGTTTGACATATCAATTGACAGTAGGGGCCAAAAATTAGTATGACAAAAATGAAAAATGCTGGGGTCAGAATGATAGTCTTTTCTATTTATTAAAGCAGAAGGCCCGTAAAAATTATTTTTGTTTAACCACCTCGCGCCCGCCCTATAGCCGAATGACAGCCGTAGAGCAGGCGCGTTCGTCCGGGTGGTCGTCCCTGGACGTCCTGATGTTTACTTCCGCAATGTGCGCCACCGTGGGCGCGCATCGCGGAAGCTCTGTGTTCGCCGTGTCCCCCGGGGACAGGCAAACACAGATCGCTGTAAACGGCCGATCACAGCGGCCGTTTACAGCGTGATCGGCATGTCCAATGGGAGATGATCTCATATGTAAACATATGAGATCATCTCTCAGCGCCGCTCTCCCTCCTCGCACAGACAGTGTGAGAGGGGAGAGATGAACGGCTGCAGCGGCAGCCGTTCTGCCTCTAGTAAAAAAAAAAAAAAAAGTAAAAAAAAAAAAAAAAAGTGCCATCCTCCCCCAGCAGTGCCATCCTCCCCCCAGCAGTGCCATCCTCCCCCCAGCAGTGCCATCCTCCCCCCAGCAGTGCCATCTGCCCCAGTGCCATCCGCCCCAGTGCCATCCGCCCCAGTGCCATCCGCCCCAGTGCTACCTGCCCCCAGTGCCATCCACCCCAGTGCTACCTGCCCCCAGTGCCATCCACCCCAGTGCCACCTGTTGTCAGTGCCACCTGTCGTCAGTGCCATCTGTCATCAGTGCCACGTATATGTGCCATCTGTCATCATTGGCACGTGTCATCAGTGCCACATAGTGCCATCTGTCATCAGTGCCACGTATTAGTGCCATCTGTCATCCGTGCCACGCATCAGTGCCATTTGTCATCAGTGCCACCTGTCAGTGTCACGTGCCATCTGTTGTCAGTGTCACGTGTCATCAATGCCACTTATCAGTGCCATCTGTCATCAGTGTCACGCGTCATTTGTGCCATGTATTAGTGCCACCTGTCATCGGTGGCACGTATTAGTGCCACGTATTAGTGCCATCTGTCATCAGTGCCACGTGTCATCAGTGCCACGTATAAGTGCCACGTGTCATCAGTGCCACGTATAAGTGCCATCTGTCATCAGTGCCACATATTAGTGCCATCTGTCATCAGTGCCACCTGTCATCAGTGCCACGTATAAGTGTCATCATTGCCACGTATCAGTGCCATCTGTCATCAGTGTCACGTGTCATTGTCCTGGTGCTTCAAAAGTGTAATAAATAATCAACAAGTTAGATGTGTAATTTATGTTCCTAGAACACATGATGGCGCTACCTGCATGTTGGGCCTCTCTATGTGGCCAGGCTGTGAAAAAGTCCCACACATGTGGTATTGTAATACTCATGAGGAGTAGCAGAATTTTTGGGGGGGGGGTGTCATTTGTGGTATACACAGGCCACGTGAGAGAAATAACCTATTACAATGACAATTTTGTGGAGAAAAAAAAAAAATTAAAAATCTTAATTTTGCAAAGAATTGTGGGAAAAAAATGACAACATCAAAAAGCTCACTATGCCTCTTACTAAATACCTTGGAATGTCTACTTTCCAAAAAGGGGTCATTTGGGGGTATTTGTACTTTCCTGACTTGTTCGGGTCACAAGAATCGAGATAGGCCACCAGTACATCAGGTGTGATCAATTTTGTGCGATTCGCACCACACCTTGTAGACTCTCTAACTTTCACAAAGACCAAATAATATCCACTAATTTGGGTTATTTTTACCAAAGATATGTAGCAGTATAAATTGTGGCCAAAATTTATGAAGAAAAATTAATAATTTGCATAATTCTGTCACAGAAACAAAGAAATATGCGTTTTTTTTTCAAAATTTTCGGTCTTTTTTCATTTATAGCGCAAAAAATAAAAACACCAGAGGTGATCAAATACCACCAAAAGAAAGCTCTATTTGTGGGAAAAAAAAGGACACAAAATTCATTTGGGTACAGTGTTGCATGACTGAGTAATTGTCATTCAAATTGTGAGAGCACCAAAAGCTGAAAATTGGTCTGGGCAGGAAGGGTGTTTAAGTGCCCAGTAAGCAAGTGGTTAAAGTCAGCAGCTACAAATACTGCAGCTGCTGACTTTTAAAATAAGGACACTTACCTGTCCAGCATGCCCGCGATATCGGCAACCGAGGCCGAACCGCCCCTCGGTCCTCGGATTCTGCCACGGCCATGTTCGGTAAGGGAATCAGGATATGAAGCTGCTTCACTTCCCAGTTCCCTACTGCGCATGATATTGATATATTTTTTTAATGCTTTTCAGAAAGCCTTTGTACACACGGTCGGAGATTCCGACAACCAAATCCGTCGGATTTTGTCCGACAGATTTTGTCCGAAACTGTTGCATACACACGGTCGGATAAAGTTGTCGGAAAATCTGACGTGATTACGTTATTTCGTTACGACAGGACTACGTTCACGCTAGTAGCCAATAGCTTTGGTGTAGGAATTTGATCTGAGCATGCGTGGCACTTTGTCCGATCGAAATCCTCTACACATGATCGGAGTATGTCCGATCGGAGCATTTTGTCGGAAAATTTTACCAACAAGTTGGAAAACTTGGTCTGTCGGATACTCCAACGGAAACAGTCCGATGTAGACCACACACAGTCGGAATATCTGACAAAACGGTCCGATCGGTAAGACTGTTCAGTGTTAGGAGTCACTGGTTATTGATTGGCACAGTGGGGGCAGTGCATTTTTGGAGGGGTACACATTGCCAGCTGATTTTTATTCTTTAGGAATTAGTCACTGCCATAGAAACAGGTTCTTAAAGTGGACGGCCACCCTAAAATAAAAAATGGCATTAAAATTCTTAAAAAAAATTCAACATTTTTTTTTCAACTTACCTGAAACCGCTGTTGCTAGGCAGTCTTTCTAATCTGCCTCTTTCTATTCCATGGCGCTTCCTCCTCTTCGGCGAGCAGCCCTGTTGCCTTCTGGGACATGTATGTGTCCCAGAAAACAACGTGGCCATGCACAAAGCGCAGAGCGACTCTCGCATGTGCAGTAGGAAACGGGCAGTGAAGCCACAAGGCTCCACTGCCTGTTTCCCTTCGTTAAGACGGCTGCGCAAATGTTCGTCCCTGTGATCGGGAGCTATGATCAGTTATGTGTCACACGTAGCCCATCCCCCCCACAGTTAGAACCACTCCCTAGGACACACTTAACTTCTAAAGCGCCACCTAGTGTTAACCCCTTCACTGCCAGTCACATTTACACAGTAATCAATGCAATTTTAATCGCACTGATAGGTGTATAAATGTGAATGGTCCCAAAATCACGCCAAAATTGTCAATTTTTTAAAAAATATTTTTTGGGGATATTTATTATAGCAAAAAGCAAAAAAATATTGTTTTTTTTTTCAAAAAAAAAGAAAGCTCTATTTGTGGGGAAAAAAGGACGTCATTTTTGTTTGGGAGCCATGTTGCAGGACTGCGTAATTGTCAGTTAAAGCGACGCAGTGCCGAATCGCAAAAAGTGCTCTGGTCTTTGGCCAGCCAAATGGTCTGGGGCTTAAGTGGTTAAATAACTTCTGGTGCTCCTGCCATAAAAGTCCTGGTTCAGGCACTGCTGGTCACATAGTGACAACAGTAGTGATGCTGCATTGTCACCCTGTCACATGGGCGTCTGATAGAAATGACAAGGGGCGTTTCAACAAGCATTATGAAGGCACAAACCACTGTTGTCACCATAAGGAAAGCCGCCCTGTAAAATGCTGTCATCCCTGGAGCACATGCATATAGAAATAAAGTGGCTGCAAAGAGCCTGCAGAAGATCAGCATCACTTAGATGCAACAAGAATGAAAAAAAAAGTTGTAATTTCCTGCATGCTTGTTCCGGGGCAGCGATTCAGAAACCAGCACTTTGAAAATGGTCCCCAATGTCAGTCCACATAATATTGTCATTGTTGGTGTACTTTAATCAGCAAATAAAACTCCACTAAGAGCGCCATCTAATGACAAATCTACACATTTATCTACATATAATAAAAACATGACAGAGCAAAGTATACACTGACAAAAACTCATAATATATGCCCACCGAGCACATACTCTACATTCTCTTTAATGACCAAATTGGCATTGCAAAGGAAAGAAAATAAACAAAGTCTTACTCAGATTTGGGTACAAGGTGGTATTACATTCACATATTCCTAATGAGTTGCAAACTTCATCTGTAGCACATTGTGGGTCACAGGAAGGAGTAGCTGAAGAAAACACAGCAGAAAAATATCTCATAAATGACATGTCCTCAATGGTCAGACTCAGAAAGTACACTCCGAACTCATTTGAAAATACTTACTTGAGCAACAGGACTGATTTGTATTGTAGAATAGGCCTTCTGGACAGCAGGGGCTGAAGTCAGAGTTAATGCAATCAATACCTGGAGTGGGGACACAGGTCGTATCCTGAGCACTACATGAACATCCATTGTCAGGAGTACAGCTCCCAGAGCACGAGTCACAAAATGTCATATTCACGTATTTAGCTGGGAAGAGAAGAAAAAGAAGATGTCATAAACCAGGAGCTTTTGTAGTTAGTCAATTTTCAGATCAAATCACATGACTAAAAAACATCTGCAAAATTTTTTGAGCACTGGAAAAATATTTGTAAAACTGGCCATAAACGTTTGAAAACAGTAAAAAAAAAAACAACTTGTGATCAAAATGTATATTATTCCCTTGGTGATGGCAATGACTTTATAGTCCTGATGTAAAATGCCCATTTACTATGAGAATGAAAGTAAAAGGGGGGGGGGGGGGGGGGGTTGCTAGGATCACCTAAGGTTGAAAAAAATGCAGCAAGGTTTCTGATTGGCCCCTTCTTTGCTGCAGAGGTCAGCTGACCATGGTATCTGGGCAGTTTAGGGGGATCTGTGAGGAGAATTTCAGATACAAAAAGGGGGTTCCAAGCCCCAGATTTCAGCCATCTCAGTAGCAGCAAGTTGTGTTGTTCAGGGAGTTTTCTCCTCAGAGCAAACAGCGCTACTTTGGCTGAAGAGGAAGTCCATACTGCAGCGCCTGATAGAGAGAGCTGGAGAAGAAGTGGGGTAAGAATGGAACCGGAGGTGCCTGGACTTCGTCGGCTTCCTGTTCGGATGGAAGCTTCACTCGCCACACTTCGGGGGACGGCCTCGCTGCGCTCAGCATATTTTTATTCTAACTCTATGTCCACTTGGATGGTGGGGCTCGAACCTGGATATAGATTAGAATGTAGTGCACAGGCGCCGTGTACAGCTGACCAACTGTGTTCAGCTTTGGCTATTTTCGGAGACTCCATCGTGCTTTGTACTGTGCAAGAGCTGCGCCTGCGCAGTACAGAGGGGTCCTTATCTGCAGGAGGGAACTTTCTCGGCAAGACACCGGCAGCACGACTAGAAGCAGGGTGGGGGATGTGGACGCAAGAAGAAGATCCACTGCGAGAACAGCGCTGCTCAGCAGGATGGGGGCTCAAGAAGAGTCCAGAGCTGAGGAAGCTGAATCCAGGTCGCCGTGTCAAACCCCTTAGGAAGAAAAGCAGCAGACAGTGGGCAGACCTATCCTGGTGGTCTGTGCCTCAAGGGACCCGCAGGCAGGAGCTCCATATGCTGGACCAATGTCTGGTGAGTTGGCTCCACACACGATTTAAGTTTTTTATTCCGTTTTAGTTAAAACAGTCAGCATAGTTGGCAACTGTCCCGAAATCGCGGGACATTCCGGGGATTAGGACATTTGTCCCGAATTAATTTTGTCCCGGGAAATTCGGTTTGTCCCGGGAAATTGAATTTCCTGTTTTTTTGCCACCGGCCGCTGGCCATTTTTAAGAAGACCAGAAGTTGGTCTACACCTGTGGCACCGCCCACCCCCGCTGCTAGTGTGTGTTTGTGTCAGTGTAAAGGGCGATGGGCGGCGCCACAGTTAAATGTCTGCGCGCGGCAACGGCGGCATGTCGGGGGCCAGTCTGTCAATGTGGATGTCGGGGCAGGGGCCAGTCAGATGTCGAGGGCCAGTGACAGTCATGGTATGTGGATGTCGGGGGCCAGTCTGTGGATGTCAGGGGCCAGTCTGTGGATGTCGGGGGCCAGTCTGTGGATGTCAGGGGCCAGTTTGTGGATGTCGGGGGACAGTCTTTGGATGTCGGGGGCCAGTGGTATGTCGGGTGCCAGTCTGGAGATGTGGGGGCCGGTCTGGAGATGTGGGGGCCGGTCTGTGGAGTATGTGGGGGCAGGCCTGTGGATTTCAGAGGGGCACCAGATGTAAAGAGGGGCTCCGCTGATGGACACAGATGTGAGGAAGGTACCTCTGATGGGGCACCTGATGTAAGGACAGACTCGGCATGGGACACCTGATGGCATTATGGTGAGTTGAATGATTTCATTTTATATTACAATGTAATAATAGAAATAATCTTCAATCATCCTGACACCATAACAATCATGGCGTTGGGATGATTGAAGCGCCAATACCAGGTATTTGGAGTATCTTTATCTGCTGATTGTCAAACTCTGGAAAACACATATTGCTATTGTGGTGTAGGATCGGAGGGCTGCTGTCCCTCCCTTCCCCCCCTCCCTTTCCCTCCCTCCCTTTCCCTCTCTCCCCCCCTCCCTTTCCCTCCCTCCATCCCGCATTCATCTCAAACTCTAACCACACCCCTTTGAGCCACGCCCCATGTAAGCCACGCCCACGATTTTACATAAACCACGCCGCATTTTTACCTTTTCCTATGCCACACCTATAAACGCATGTCCCGCCCCCTAATTATACCACGACTCTGCCTACTTCCAAAAAAGTGTCCTGAATTTTTTTTTTACAATGTTGGCAACTATGCAGTTGGGGAATTACATGTAGTTAGGGAGGGTTTAGGTCCTGATTTGTTAGCACCAGTTGTATTGGATACAGCTCAGGTTGTGCCAGTTACATCTGCTGGAGAGGAGACTGTGGCTGCAGTATGGGCACCATCTAGTTAATGCTAACAGTCAGGTTTCTTCTGTAGTTAATTCACAGCCTTTTTCTTCAGCAGATACTAACATTTTAAATCATTGTATCATCCCTGGTAGATGTAGAAAAGTAGCTCTACCATGTATTTTATCTCCTCTTAGTTTTCACCTTCCCACCGGAACTAAAAGAATTTTATTTATCTATTTTCATTGATTCCCTCCGATAAAGAGTTTTCTTATAAATACGGTGGAAGGGAGGAAAAGTCAGAGGAGGATAGAAGACCTGTCAATAAATCATTTAACAATTGGTTGCAGGCTTTCTGCATTTTTTCAAGTGTATTATGCGAAAAACACCCACATCTAGACAATGAAAGCCAAGGCAGATGGCTGAACACCTGTAAGTACACGAATGCACATTCTGTGCAGGTACACACCCCGTTTTCAAATGTTTCAAAAGAATGTCCAGTACAAATCAGCCATCTGGCAGGGAATCCTTTTCTAAAAGAGGAGTCATTAGTGAGTCTTCTCATCATGGCCCAATGGTTACAGCCCTTCTGCTGTTTAAAGGTTTTTATTCACGTTTTTCTTTGCCTAAATTTGATGGTTATGGGTGTACGATACAGAAAAACCTTAAATCTACAGTAGGTTTAGAGAGAGTAGTAGAAGATAAAATCAATAGTGAAATTTGGTTAGGTAGAGTAGCAGGCCTTTGTATGGATCCCCTTTTCCCTATTGGTCTTAGTTCCAAAAAAGGAACCAAATACATATTGGCTTATCCACCATTTATCTTTTCCGGCGGGTTGCTCCTTAACCCCCCTGGCGGTATTCCCGAGTCTGTCTCGGGGTGAAAATTTTGTACCATTAGCGGTAACTCCAAGCCAGACTCGGGATCGCATCACTGAATCCAGGGAGCTCTTACTTACCTTGTCCCCTGGATCCAGCAATGTCCCCCTGCTGTACAAGCGAGTCGTCCTCTGCTTGATCTATCAACACACAGGGACAGAGAACGGCGCCAAATTCAAAAAGTAAAACACACACATTACATACAGTACAATGGAATCTTACAGATTACATTGCTGTGTGTAATTATTTCACATCCCCTTTGTCCCTAGTGGTCTGCGCAGTGCCCTGCATGCAGCTAGAAAACAGCGATAATAATAAGAATCACTCGCAGAATTGAGCGATAGTGTTTTGTGGGGAGATCCGTCATCAAATACTGAAAAGTAATGACAGTGACAATTCTGCAACTGAGCAAATTTCAGTGTTTTTGATTTGATTACATTATTGAATCATTTTTATTATTGTTATATTATTATTTGGTATAATTATTTATTATATTATAATTTAGGATTTCATTTTTCAAACTTTATCATACTTTATCATACCCGGGATGTCTGCTAGACAATATAAAACGCCAAATTTCCATGCAAAATAATTGTACCGCTTACAGCACCTAAAATCTGAAATAATCATACCGCCAGGGAGGTTAAGCACTTGACATCTGCGCCATAGCCGAATGACGGCCACAGCGCAGACCTGAATTTCCGGGAGGCCGTCATATGATGGCCTCCCCTGTGCACGCTCCCTGCTCTTGCGGAGCGAGCTGTGATCACCGATCCGAGTGAGGAGCCAGTTTCAGCCCCTTACCATGTGATCAGCTGTCATTCAATGACAGCTGATCACATGATGTAAACAAAAGCTTGGTAATTTTTTTTTTCTTCTCACGCTGACAACATGAGGAAAAGAAAAAGCCTACCACAGCTCATCTGCAAGGGACATCGGTCCCAAAGAGAAAGAGGCAATTATGCCTCATCTGTGCACACTAGTACCCCTGCCAGTGCCTACAACTGCCACCTATCAATGCCCATGAGTGTCACCTAGCAGTGCTGCCTATCAGTGTAACCGATCAGTGCCCATTATTGCCACCCATCAGTGCCCATCACTGCCACCCATCAATGCTACCTATCGGTGTCCTACACTGCCAACTCATCAGCATACATCAATGAAGGAGAAAAATGACCTGTTTTAAGACTTTATAACATATTGTTCATGGTTTACCACCTGTCTTCTGGGTGATTCCCCTCTTCTTTTGATGATACAGCTCGAGTCGTAGTGGCTGAGCTGTTTACATGTTTTTAAATGGAAATAAAAGTCTATTTTATTTATTAAAGCCAATAATAATAAAGGCCGCGGCCATAATTTTATCCAAAGTAGTGTGAGTGTGTTTATTGTTTATCTAAATTCCTGCTATCTGCTATCCCATGCTCCCAGCTGAAAACTAGGAATGTGCAACTGTGTGTGCTCCTAGTTCTCAGACCTGTTGTCAGTAAGAAAAATGTTTCCTAGAGATATTGTCCAGTGATACATACCAACGCTGCTAGATCCAAAAAAATAACCTTGCAAAACCGTTATAAATATATATAAACCATTACTTTTAGGTGCCCAAAACACTGTGCAGACACTTTACTGTGGAGAACAGAGAAGTGAGACTGAATCTTAAAGGCTAAGTTCATATTTTTTTTTCTAAATTCCAGCTTCTCTATGCAGCCAAATAGCATTCATGTACTTTTTTTGTAAAAAATATCAAAGCTTTCCATAAAATCTACAGACACGTACCTTACTGTCCTCCATCCATGATTCCAAACTTATCTATTGCTTCTGTCTTATGTCCTTACAAACTGTAGGTCGTGACACAGGAAGAAGTTGACCAGCTGATCTCATTAGCACACACCCTGCATCATCCACCCTCCCACTCACAGGTGCACGTTTTTTTTAATGAAATGCAATCAATCTGTGATCACCCTTCTCACTAAATACAAAATCAGATTGCACAGTTTATGGTCATCTTTATACAAGTACATAGAAGGGAGTGGACAGAAACACTCAGCTGTCAAGCCCCGTTCATATCTCATAACGGGAACATGCATTTTTCTTTTTTTTTGCAAGGTGGGGAGGTATTTTGGAGCATTTTCACTCATCACACATAGAGCAGATCATTCACTTGAATGGGCTGCCCTACAGAAATCACCCCAAAGAAGCTTCAAAACTTTTTAAGAGTGGAGTCTGGTGCGTTTTTTGCTGTGACTTTTGGTGCAGCACATTTCTGAAATGCAATGAAACGCACAGATGTGAATGGAGCCTCATTGTTCTTTTGTTATCGCACCAATTTCACATTCAGGCCCCATTCACATCTAGCAGAGTGGAAGTGAACGTTTTGTGTCTCGTTTTTCCTGTGACACGCATAGGGCAGCCCATTGATTTAAGTGGGCTGTGTTATATGTGGCTTATGGGACATGTTGGCTTTTTGTGGGCTGCGTGTTTGCAGCATTTGCCACTTGTTTTTTCACATGGAAAAATGTGTGTTTGCTTCTGTGTTTGGTGTGCCGTTACCAATTAATGGCTCTGAAAGCACAACTAGTAATTTTAGGTGTATAAAGGTGACCATACACTATACAATCTCATTGTACAATCTTCTTTAGATTTACCAAATTTATATAATAGGAGGAAACACCTATCTAGCCAATCACTCTGTATCCAATCAGGCAGGGCCTTGCACTACATCATTGATGGCAGATCCAAAGAAGATTGTACAATCAGATTGTATAGTGTATGGCCACCTTTATACATGTAAAATTACTAGTTGAGCTTTCAGTGCCATTACTGTTAACAACACACCAAACACAGAAGCAAACACACATTTTGGCATGTTAAAGCGGAGGTCTGCCCACCATTGCAAAAATTAAAAGACAGCAGCTACACATACTGCAGCTGCTGACTTTTAATAATAGGACACTTACCTGTGCTGGAGTCCAGCGATGTCAGCACCGCAACTGATGTTTCCATCCACTGTCGGGTGCATGCCGCCTCCACTGTGAGAAAGCGAACCCGGCAGTGTAGCCTTATGCCTTTGCGCCAGGAACCTTACTGCGCATGCGCGAGACTCCGCTCCTCTCTCCTACTGGCCTGGTGGCTGGAGAAGGAGCCCCAGCGATGATGCAAATACTCGCAGCTGAGGCTCCCGGAAGTGCGTAAGTGGGGACAGAATACCTGTAAAAGACAGATATCCTGTCCACCCCCCCCCCCCCCCCCCCTCGAAAGGTGTCAAATGTTAGATGTGAATGGGGCCTGAAAGTGAAATTGGTTCGATAACACAAGAACAGTGAGACTCCATTCACATCTGTGTGTTTCCTTGCATTTCAGAAATGTGCTGCACCAAAAATCACAGTAAAAAATGCACCAGACTCTTTAAAAAAAAGGTCGGAAGCTTCTTTGGGGCGATTGCTGCATGTAGGGCAGCCCATTCATGTGTGATGACTGAAAACACATGTGGGAATGCGAGTTTCCACTATGCAGAGATGTGAATGGGGCTTGAATGCTGAGTGTTTCTGTCCACTCCCTCCTATGTACCTATGTATAAAGATGGCCATATGATTGTGTATTTAGTGAAAAAAATGATCAATGATTGCATTTCATTTAAAAAACGTGCAGCTGGGAGTGGGAGGGTGGATGATGCAGGGTGTGTGCTAAAGAGATCAGCTGGTCAACTCCTTCCTGTGTCATGACCTACAGTCTGTAAGGATGTAAGACAGAAGCAATAGATACATTTGGAATCATGGATGCAGCAGTAAGGTACGTGTCTGTAGATTTTCTGGAAAGTTTTGATATTTTTGCAAAAAAGGTACATGAATTCTATATTGGTGCATAGGGGAACTGGAATTTAGAAAGAAAAAAAACGTAGCCTTTAAAGTGGAACTTTGGAACTTCACCTAAAAAGGGAAGTTCCATAGGTTTTTTACTTTTATTTTTTTTAGAGAGCAGGTACCCAGTTTTGACAGGTACCTGCTTCCACTTCTGCTGGAACTGCCTAAGCGATCCCAGTAGAAGTTAAATACACCCCCCCCCACGCAGCCTCCTGGGACACATACCGTAACAGGTCCCAGGAGCAGGTCATCCATTCACAAAGTGCAGCGTGTATGTGCAGTGGGGAACTGGCTATTAAGCTGCAAAGAGTCACAGATGTCTTCCCACAGTAAACATGCCAGCACCGGGGTCCCGAAGACCCGGCCTGGGTAAGTGCAGATCCTTCGACAGATAAGTGTCCTTTTATTGTGACCTTGTGTACACTTTGGATGTTTTTACAGCTGCTGTTTTTGGCTTCAGTTGTTTTTTTCTACAGTCAATAAACTCTCCAGCATGTCATCCTATGTGTCCATGCACACATAGGCTGTTATCAGCAGTTTTTGGCTGTAAAAAAAAATCCAAAACTAGTGGGTTTTCGAGCAGGGTTCTTCAGCTGTAAAAATACTCTAATGCCAAAAAACAATGAAAAACACAAACAATCAAAACGCGGTTCACCAGCATTTTTTCTAAAGTTTTTGATTCCATAAAAAACATGTTAAAAAACTCAATTGTAAAAACCTTGAAAAACTCACTGCAAAGCAACTGGTGTTTTTATAACGTTATTATAACGTCACGTGTGCATGAGGCCTTGACAACTACAAGCATTCTTTTTTTATATGTGAAATTCTGAAAATTCAGGAATCTTGAGATAATGGAGGCAAGGGAAGGTCAGGGTAGGCAAAGAAAAGGGTGCAGGATATGATCACCAGCACCAGCACCGTGATATAGAGCACTGACACCTGCACCGTGATAGAGTAATCTGACACCAGCACCGTGACATAACACATGCATGAGGTGAATCTGGGATCGATAACTACAAGCATTCTTTTTTTATATGTGAAATTCTGAAAATTCAGGAATCTTGAGATAATGGAGGTGAGGGAAGGTCAGGATAGGCAAAGAAGAGAGTGCAGGAGATGATCACCAGAACCAGCACCGTGATATAGAGCACTGACACCTGCACCGTGATAGAGTGATCTGACACCAGCACCGTGACATAACACATGTATGAGGTGAATCTGGGATCGACAACTACAAGCATTCTTTTTTTATATGTGAAATTCTGAAAATTCAGGAATCTTGAGATAATGGAGGCGAGGGAAGGTCAGGGTAGGCAAAGAAGAGGGTGCAGGAGATGATCACCAGCACCAGCACCGTGATATAGAGCACTGACACCTGCACCGTGATAGAGTGATCTGACACCAGCACCGTGACATAACACATGTATGAGGTGAATCTGGGATCGACAACTACAAGCATTCTTTTTTTATATGTGAAATTCTGAAAATTCAGGAATCTTGAGATAATGGAGGCGAGGGAAGGTCAGGGTAGGCACAGAATCATCTCCTGCACCCTCTTCTTTGCCTACCCTGACCTTCCCTCGCCTCCATTATCTCAAGATTCCTGAATTTTCAGAATTACACATATAAAAAAAGAATGCTTGTAGTTGTCGATCCCAGATTCACCTCATACATGTGTTATGTCATTGGCCATGTGGTGGGACTATGTGTGCACAGCTAGTAATTATTTTGTGGCTGCAAATATGACCTGTAGGTTTGTACAGTTCACCAGCCCTGTGCTGTGCTGACTTCCTCCTGGGGCTGCTTATTATGAGGGGCTCCCACCATCCCTGTGCTATGCTGACTTCCTCCTGGGGCTGCTTACGGTGCAGGTGTCAGTGCTGTATATCACGGTGCTGATGTCATTGCTTTATGTCACGCTGCTGATGTCAGTGCTCTCTATCACGGTGCTGGTGTCAGATCACTCTATCACGGTGCAGGTGTCATTGCTGTATGTCACGCTGCTAATGTCAGTGCTCCCTAGAGGTCGACCGAAAAAAAAGGGGCTAACTTGCGTTTGAAAGACCTCTGCGCAAATACCGCGTCACATAAAATATTGCAACAACCGCTATTTTATTCCCTAGGGTCTCTGCTAAAAAAATATATATCATTTTTGGGGCTTCTGAATGATTTTCTAGCAGAAAATACTGGATTTTTACTTGTAAGCAACAAGTGTCAGAAAAGATTTAGTCTTTAAATGGTTAAACTGAGAACTTCTACACACTTAGTTCAGCCCATTGAAGAAGAAAAATTGTTCTTTTCTTGGCAGCCTGCCCAGAGTGAGGATGAAAGTCCTTCACTGATGCCTTCAGGCAACTTACATTGACTTCTATCACAGAAGTCTTCTGCAAGTCATAATAAGCATACTGAGCAAAGTTTTTGCCTTTAAATTCATCGCAAAGAACGTTCGTACACGTTAACAAAAATTCGTATTTCGTACGAAACAGAACGGAATTTCGGACACGAAATATGAATTACGAATTAATTTTATTACGAATCGAAACGGAACAGAACTAAACAAATTTATTGACGGCACCCATGTCTAGTGCATGGTAGCCAATCAGCTTCTAACTTCAGATTCTTCAATTAAGCTTTGACAAAAAACCTGAAAGCTGATTGGTTTTTATGCAGAACTGCACCCGATTTTGCACTCTCCAGTTTTATTAAAACAGCCCCATTGTGTCAACTGTTTTAAAGGCTGGCTATACATAGTTCATCTTTTTTTTTATTCACCCGGCAGGCTGAAGGAAAAAAAAAAAACTAAAATATTCTTCCATCTATACAAATGGGTGGATGGAGCATTCCTCCCTTCTGGGACATCCTGTTTCTGGCAATAGCACCCGCCACTGTCAGAATAAACTGATCTGGACCTAATTGGCTGTAGCAGCTGATCAATGAATTTGCAATGTGTCCTTTAACCACTTGAAAACCGGCTGTAACCGAATGATGGCTTCGGCGCGGATGTCAATTCCCAAGAGGCCATCATAAGACGGCCTCTCCTTTCCTCGCCCCCCGTGCTCGCTTATGAGTGCGCATCAGGGAAATTCTGTGTTGGCCGTGTCCCTTGGACACAGCCAACCACAGATCGCTGTAAATGGCCAATCAAAGCGGCCATTTACAGCTCGATCACCATGGCCAATGAGCGATGATCTCAAATGTAAACATATGAGATCATCTCACATTGCCGACTCTCTCTCCTCACACAGAGACCGCATGTGAGGAGAGAGAGAATCTGCGCAGCATTTGTGAGTGTGATAATACACAAAACAGTGCCCAAACAGTGCCCCATCAGTACAGTGCCCCATCAGTGCAAATTGGTGCCCACCTGTCTGCCATCGCTGATCAGTGTCCATCTGCACATCTTCACAATCAGTGCCCACCTGTGCCACCCCATCAGTGCCCACCTGTGCTACCTCATCAGTGCCCCCCTGTGCCGCCCCATCAGTGCCCACCTGTGCGGCCTCATCAGTGCCCACCTGTGCCACCTCATCAGTGCCCACCTGTGCCGCCTCATCAGTCCCCACCTGTGCCGCCTCATCAGTCCCCACCTGTGCCACCTCATCAGTGCACATCTTTTCCACCTCATCAGTGCACATCTATTCCACCTCATCAGTGCCCACCTGTGCCACCTCATCAGTGCCCATCTGTGCCACCCCATCTGTGCTGCCTCATCAGTGCACACCTGTGCCATCTCATCAGTGCCCACCTGTGCCACCTCATTAGTGCCCACTTGTGCCAATCAGTGCACATCTGTTCCACCTCATCAGTGCACATCTGTTCCACCTCATCAGTGCACATCTGTTCCACCTCAGTGCCCATCTGTGCTCATCAGTGCCGCCTCATCAGTGCAGGCTTAGCACACACCTGTGTAGTCGCATCACCACTAGAAACCAAAAGAGGCTTTTCCGCCAAAGAGGCATACCAAATACTTTCCCAGGCCGATGAGAGCAATGGAGAGCTCTCTTTTTCGGATTACCCTTCAGTCTTCGATTCTCAGTCGCACATAAATTATGAGCCAGTCCTTAGTAGTGGAACACTGAGTAACTCAGAGGAGGAAGATATTCGGCCCGCCAAACAAAGGCATTCTGGTGAGGAGGCAGTGGCATCCACCAGCACCGCAGTGGCATCCACCAGCACAACAGTACCTCGGCAAGAAAGGCCAAGGACCGATGCCAGCCTTCCCTATGCCCTTCAGAACCCCTTGTGGCTTCCTCCTAATTCAGGAGAAGCCAACATTCCCCCTTTCACTGCCCAGCCAGGAGTACAGGTGAACACAGAGAATTTTTCCCCAATACATTTTTTTATTTCATTTTTACCGAGGACATGCTATCGACAATTGTGGCCCAGTGCAACCTTCATGCCCAGCAATTTATTTTAAATAATCCGACATCCTACTATGCCCATCCCTACGAGTGGAGAGCCCTAACGGTAGAGGAGTTGAAGTTTTTTTTAGACCTCACATTTAATATGGGACAGTATGGGAAAGTAATGCCCAGAAACAGATACCTCATGATAATGAGGTCCCTTCACTTCAATGACAATACCCAGTCCGTCCCCTCCAAATGATCCAAATTATGATAGGCTTTTCAAAATTCGGCCACTTCTAAATAATTTTTCTGAAGTATTCCCTCAGCTGTTTACCCCGGACCAATACATATGTGTTGATGATTCCCTTGTTAAATTTAGTGGCAGGCTTAAAATCAAACAATTTATTCCCAGCAAAAGGGCCGCTATGGGGTGAAGGTATACAAATTATGTGACTGAGTCACAGGGTACATATATGCCTTCAAAGTGTATGAAGGGAAGGACACCCAGCTGCAACCCCCCCCTCCAATTGCCCAGACTACTTGGGATCAAGCAGGAAAATTGTTTGGGACCTCATATAACCCCTATTGGAGAAAGGCTACAATTTATACGTAGAAAACTTCTACACATCTCTGCCCCTGTTCCACAACCTTCACTGGATGAAGATGCCAGCATGTGGCACTGTAAAAAGAACCGGAAGGGCTTTCCTCAAAGTCTTGTCAATAAGAAATTGAGAAAAGGAGAAATGGCAAGTCTGCGAAACAAGGAGATTTTGGTAATGAAGTGGAGGGACAAAAGGGATGTCTACATGTTGTCTTCAATCCACAATGATACCTTTGTGGAAATCCACAGAAGGAATGGCCCCATACTAAAACCTAAATGCATCTATGATTATAATTTGTTCATGGGGGGATTTGATTTCAATGACCAAATGCTGGAACCATACCTTGCTACAAGACGGACATACCATTGGTAAAAAAAAAGTCGCAATTTTTTTTTCCCCAATTGGCCATTATTTACAATTCATATGTAATTTACAGCAACTCCACCCAAAACCCCAAATGCTTCCTTGGCTACCAGGAGGAAGTTTTCACTGCCCTTATATTCCCGAACGGTCCACCAGAAAATATCCAATCAGATGTTCTTAGTCGACCTTCCGAACGCCACTTTCCTGATTCTGCCGATTCTGTACATATCTCTGCCTGATCTAGAACTGACCCTGGACTGTTATTTGACCATGCTTCTGCCTAACCATTCTGTACATACCTCTGCCTGATCTTGAACTGACCTTGGACTGTTTGACCATGTTTTTTGCCTGCCTCATGGACTGATCTTGTACCCTGCTACTGGGCTAGTGGGATTCAACACAGGGGTCTCACATATGTGAGGGGCTCCAGAATTGTTTTTCTGGATAAAGACATTTTTTTGTTTTGTTTTCTCAGTCCTAGATTAGGGTCTGGAGACTTGGAGGCTTCAAAGAGATTTGGGTGGGAGAAGCCTCTATCCCTGTCCCCATTCTGTCCTAAACGAGGCCCTACTTCTGCCTGCTGCCTGTAGGACTTACTGCCATTATGTCTCTGCCTGTCGCACTGACCACACCACATGTTCCCTGAACTTTATATGGACAGTATTCCTGCCTGGACAATTGTGTCCGCCGTTGCTGACCAAGTCCCTGCCTGCTGCCTGGACCAGTGCTATCCTCCTGTGCACTACAACCACAGGTAATCTTTTGTTTACGCTTTGCTCAGCATAATGTATTTTGGGGTGTAATTCTTGGTATGTGCATGCCTGATGGTGTTCCTTGCATTTTAGATCTCTGTATGTGGCCAGGCTGTGTAGAAGTCTCATACGTGTGGTATCACCATACTCAGGAGGAGTAGCAGAATGTATTTTGGGGTGTCATTTAAATGTAAATGCTATGTGTTAGAGATATCTTATAAACGGACAACTTTATGTAAAAAAAAAAAAAATTCATTTTTTTTCTGCATTTTCCAAAAACTTCTGGAAAAAATGAACTGTTCAAAAGACTCATTATGCCTCATAGATTATAGGTTGGGGTGTTAGCATTCCAAAATGGGGTCATTTTGTGGGTGTTTCCATTGTCCTGGTGCTCCATAGCCTTCAAAAATTTAATAGGTGGTTGAGAAATGTGATGTGTAATTTATGCTCCCAGAACACCTGATGGTTCTCCCTGCATGCTGTGGCTCAGGAGGAGTAGCAGAATGTATTTCGGGGTGTCATTTGTGGTATACACATGCCATGTGAGAAAAATAAGCTATCACAATTTTATGAAAAAAAAAAAAATCTAAATTTTGCAAAGAATTGTGGGAAAAATTACAACTTCAAATAACTCATCATGCCTCTTACTAAATACCTTGAAATGTCTATTTACCAAAAAAGGGTTATTTGGGGGGCATTTGTCCTTTCCTGGCTTGTTAGGATCTCATGAAATTAGACCACCATTAGGGAACCAGTACATCAGATGTGATCATTTTTTTGTGATTTGCACAATATCTTGTTATACTTGTAGTAGTATAAATTGTGGCCAAAATTTATGAAGAAAAATTACTAATTTGCAAAAAAAATTCATGGAAATTAAGAAATATTCATTTTTTTGAAAGTTTTCGGTCTTTTTTCATTTATAGCGCAAAAAATAAAAAACCCAGTGGTGATCAAATACCACCAAAATAAGCTCTATTTGTATGAAAAAAGGCCAAAAAAATTATTTGGGTACAGTGTTCCATGACTGAGTAATTGTCATTCAAAGTGTGATAGCATTCAAAGCTGAAAATTGGTCTGGATAGGAGGGGGGTTTAAGTGCCCAGTAAGCAAGTGGTTAATAATTGAATTAATTATGTCACTGTGGCATGGCTACCAAGAACATAAGGAAGATTTACTATGCCTCATCCCTATGAAGTATAAGAGAGAGATGAAGACCACTGAGAGTGGGACTGTATCAGAAACAAAGAAACATGTAGAAAAGGTAAATATTGTCATTTATTGAAAATAGTTAAAAACATCAACAGTAATCACCCAAACTGCTGTGTGAGCACACCCAGCCCCTAATCCAGGTAGGGAGCCTCCAAAGTATTAACATTGGCAAATATGTAACATAATCAAAGTCACCAAATGTCGGTAGAAAGCAGGGAGCTATGAGGGGTGCGTAGCTTCACACTAGTTGAACAAAGAGGTGCTCAACATGTTTCACGTTGACAATTAACGCTTCTTCAGGAGCATAAAGGGTTAATTACAATTTCAAACCCTGCTCAAAACAAACACAGAATTTTAATAATAACAATATCACGAAAATTCTAACATTGTATTAAATATCAGTAAACCTGAATACTTACAAGCAACATATGCAGATCACGGAGAGTGAGGAACAGAGCCAATGGGTAGGTAGATATGGGGATACACCTACATAGGTAGCATATAGATTAGGTGTATTACTCAACATATATACTAGGGCTGTTACTGATTAAAAATTTCGTGTTCGAGTAATCGTTTTTTTAAAATCGATTCATCGACTAATTTCGATTAATTATAAAGCGCATACAGATCCAAATACTTTTAGCTGATCCCCTTGCATTGCAACACTGCATTAGTCAGTGGTAAATGTGGTATATACTATATACCAGTGATGGCGAACCTATGGCACGCGTGCCACAGCTGGCACACAGAGCCATCTCTGTGGGCACGCGAGAGGGTCCTGGTTCATGGTGGGGAGAACATGGCAGCAAACAGCGGCGAGGTGCAGGAAATTAACTGCACGAGTGGGTGGGTGGCTCCGCAACCTCCGCGCGGAAGGCTACAGACCTGAAAGCATGCGAGGGAGAGAAGCAAGCAGCGGCGATGTGCGGGAAACTGTCTGCACAAGTGAGTGGGCGGCCCCACATTCTCCGCGTAGTAGGCTACAGGCCTGACAGCACGCACGGGAGGGAGAGAAGAGCTTCACTGCTTCATTGTATGGCTGAAGAGGGGCACAGCATCCCTGGCACCTTCCGGAGCTTGGACTCCTCAAACCTCCTTCAACAGTGAGGCCCGGAGAACAGACTGACCATGGGCCCAGAAGACAAGGACAGGCGAGAGGCGCAGGCTGTAAGGGAGCCGCTGGATGGAACAGGGATGGAGACAGGTACCGGGCACAATTTATACACTGAATACCTGCAGACAAAGACTGGGGCAGGGATTGCAGATAAGGACAAAGCTAGAGGTCTCCCTTTCTCTCAGCTCTCCTCTTTTTCAGTCCCCGTGTCCCCCTCTTTCTGCTCCCTCTCTCTGTGTCCCCCCTCTCTCTGTGTCCCCCCTCTCTCTGTGTCCCCCCTCTCTCTCTTTCCCCCTCTCTCTCTTCCCCCCTCTCTCTCTTCCCCCCTCTCTCTCTTCCCCCCTCTCTCTCTTTCCCCCCTCTCTCTCTCTTTCCCCCCTCTCTCTCTCTTTCCCCCCTCTCTCTCTCCTCCCCTCTCTCTCTCCTCCCCTCTCTCTCTCCTCCCCTCTCTCTCTCTCTGTCCTCCCCTCTCTCTCTCTCTGTCCTCCCCTCTCTCTCTCTCTCTGTCATCCCCTCTCTCTCTCTCTCTCTCTCTCTGTCCTCCCCTCTCTCTCTCTCTCTCTCTCTCTCTCTCTCTGTCCTCCCCTCTCTCTCTCTCTGTCCTCCCTCTCTCTCTGTCCCCCCTCTCTCTCTGTCCCCCCTCTCTCTCTGTCCCCCCTCTCTCTCTGTCCCCCCTCTCTCTCTCTGTCCTCCCCTCTCTCTCTCTCTCTGTCATCCCCTCTCTCTCTCTCTCTGTCATCCCCTCTCTCTCTCTCTCTGTCCTCCCCTCTCTCTCTCTCTCTCTCTCTGTCCTCCTCTCTCTCTCTCTCTCTGTCCTCCTCTCTCTCTCTCTCTCTGTCCTCCCCTCTCTCTCTCTCTTTCCCCCCTCTCTCTCTCTTTCCCCCCTCTCTCTCTCCTCCCCTCTCTCTCTCTCTGTCCTCCCTCTCTCTCTCTCTCTCTCTGTCATCCCCTCTCTCTCTCTCTCTCTCTGTCATCCCCTCTCTCTCTCTCTCTGTCATCCCCTCTCTCTCTCTGTCCTCCCCTCTCTCTCTCTCTCTCTGTCCTCCCCTCTCTCTCTCTCTCTCTGTCCTCCCTCTCTCTCTGTCCCCCCTCTCTCTCTGTCCCCCCTCTCTCTCTGCCCCCCGTGTGTCCCCCCTCTGTGTGTGTGTCCCCTATCTCTATCTATCTGTCCCCCCCTCACTCTGTCAACTCTCTCTCTCTCTCTGCCCCCTCTCTCTCTCTGTCACTGTGCCCTCCCCTTTATCTGTCCCATCTCTCCCTCTCTCTGTCCCATCTCTCTTAGCATCTCACACCCCTCCCCCTCTCTGCCCCCCCTCTCTCTCTGCCCCCCCGTGTGTGTCCCCTCTCTGTGTGTGTCCCCTATCTCTATCTATCTGTCCCCCCTCACTCTCTGTCACCTTTCGCTATGTGTCCTCTTTCTCTCACACACCCCCCTTTCTCTCTCTCTCTCTCACAACCCCCCTCTCTCTTACACACACCCCCATCTCTCTCACACACCCCCTCTCTTTTGCTCAGCACCCCTCTCTCGCGAATTGCCGTGTTGGCACTTTACAACACAAAACCAACTTATTTATTTCAGTTTGGGCACTCAGACTCAAAAAGGTTCGCCATCACTGCTATATACAATCACCCGACAATAGTTAGTTTCCACAATCCATGACTTAAATTCACAGTTCACACAAATACGTTTTAAATTCAGACTGTAGCACTGATGTAAGTAATTTTTTTTTTTTCCACATTAGCGTGACAATCCCTCCACCTCCGGTCTAACTAATCACTCTCACCTTATGGCATGGACCCCTGTACAAACAGGTGGTCATGGAAGCGGGTATCAAAAGGGTTAACACGGACCATAAACTTCTCTCATGTCTTCTTAGATTTCAGCAAGGAAGAGAGGTCATGGGTAGAAAGAAAAGATCTAAGTGCTCACCGCTTAAAGAGGAAGTAAACCCTGATGGGTTTACTTCCTCTTTTTTTCCCTGCAAAGGTAAAGCATAATGGACTACTATGCATCGCATAGTAGCTCATTATGTGTCACTTACCTGACACAGGAGCCAGCGAAGTCGCCGCTGTCACCTGTAGTCCGCCGCATCCATCTTGGTTGTGGCGTCTCTCGCAGCTCCGACGAATGACAGCGGAGAAGCCGCGATGACGTCACTCCCGCGCATGCGCACGGGAGTCGCGTCTCGGAGCTCCGACGCTGCCATTCGGCGGAGCCGCGATGACGTCACTCCCGCGCATGCGCACGGGAGTCGACAAATTAGGCAAATCCATTCTTGGACTTGCCGCATTTAGTGCGCCTGCGCGCCGCTGTCTACGGCGCATGTGCCGTAGACAGCGGTGCCCATTTTCGGGCAAATATCTCCTAAACCATATAGGTTTAGGAGATATTACTTGGACCTACAGGTAAGCCTTAATCTAGGCTTACCTGTAGGTCAAAGTTGTTTGGAAGGGTTTACTTCCATTTTAAGTATAAGATTTAATTTGTGTTCAAACACAAACTACTCACATAAAGATGATAAAAACACAGCATGTAAAGCCGACAATCGTGTTAGTTCTGTAGGGCAGCAGCGGGTGACATAATGCGTAGCTCCTCCCCCGTGCGCGTTCCGTTCAATCAGAACTTCAACATCACCGGGCTCCTCCCCCTTCCCTTCATTAGCAGACGGAGGCACTTGGGAAGGGGGAAGGAGTCCTGTGAAGTCAATGTCCGTGATGTCACTGGATCTCCGACGAAGCTCCCTGAAGAGCTGGAAGCCGGCGGAGAGGTGAGTACCGAACAAAATAATTTTGATCGATCAAAAAAATGAATCGAAAAATGGATCTTTAATTTCCGCAGCCCTAATATATATACACATATATAGCCTAGAGTATTCATATACTTTCTGCACTACATAATGGAACCCATATGTGTATATAACACTTACAGCAAGAGGTTGTTTTATGTATTTCTTTGTGGTTTATTTGAAGCCTGACTTACTTTCAGCGTAGTCCTGGTCATCCCAGTTGGATTGTCCCAGAAGAGTGCATATACTGTCTATATTACTGATTGTATGCAGCCTTTATTCCACATGCAGTATCACAACCTCTTCCTCATGCAATTAGGGCAAAAGCACAAACATAGCCTTCTCTTTGGAGTTCCCAAGGTGCCTAGACAAGGGATACACAGACACGCACTTTAAATTGTAGAGATCCTCCAGGGAGAAAGGGGCACAAAAGTATTATGTTATATTAAGCAGGGTGAAATTTACATTATCTTCTGGGTGTAGTTAGTACTACTCCTAGTCTGTAAGCTGCTGACCCACTACTGCATAGCTCCCAACTGTCCTTGATTTTGAGGGACTGTCCCTGATTGTCCCTCTGTCCCTCTTTCCCCCTCATTTGTCTCACATTTTGGTCTGATCTATATAGTTGTATATAAAATGCACTTTTTATTTAAAAAAAAATGTTTCCCAGTGCTAAACCTTTCATCCAATTTCTAAATTGCTGCATTTGTACATTTTAAAAGCCAATATAAAGTAATTGTAGTGGTAAAAAAAAGTCCTTGTGGATTTATTTAACCTTTTTTTTAGGTTAATTCTCCTTTTAAGGGGGTGTGGCAGGGGACGTGTCCTATGCCTACATACGTTTGTTAGTAGGTGTCCCTCATTCCCATCTCAAAATGTTGGGAGGTATGCTACTGGAGATGATCAGTGGGTCAAAATGAGACCCTGCTGGTCATCTCCCTCTATAAAGTTTCATCTTCCTCTGTAAAGTATATTCCAACCGCCACACCAGATGTGTGCAATAAGCTCACCACTTGGCATGAAACAGCTTGGCCGAGGGTGCACACCCACACAGGCGGCCGTGCCGTGCATGCGCAATGCAAATGGCACGGTCCAACCAGTGCAGCAATGCAATCTCCAGAGCCAAGGAAAGAGGAGCTTCCCCTGGTGGCATCTGGAGGTGCCACACCACAAACCATAACAGGACATGACTGAGTCTAGCCCCGCCGGTAAACAAGAACGGCATCTTTAGCCGCATATCTACCCACCCCAAATAACTAAATAAGGGGGAGAATGATGGGGGAACCAATGAGCCACTCAGTAGTCCCAATACTCCTCCATGGTCCACATCTGGTACCAAAAAGACAGAAAAACAACATAGAAAGCAATTTAAAGTGCTGTTGCCACCAAAAAATAAAAAAGTGTTTAAAATTCTTAAAAAAAATTAATAAAAAATAATTGGGGAAAAAAAAAATTTTTTTTACTCACCTCTAAATACCTGTTGCTAGGGGGTCCCTCGTAGTCTACCTTCTTCCTTGCCCAGGCTGGTGACATCACTTCCCCTCATGCCGCACAGTCATCTGGGACCTGTCACGTGTCCCAGATGACTGTGCGGCGTATCACGGCCGGGTGTCCACAGTATGAATGACGGTGCCGCGAGCGGAGTGGGGAACGAGGGGGGGCTTCGTTTCCCCGTATCGCTGGACCCTGGGACAGGTAAGTGTCAGATTATTAAAAGTCAGCAGCTGCAGTATTTGTAGCTGCTGACTTTTAATAATTTTTTTTTTTTTTTTTTTAGGGGCACCCCACTTTAATACTTTTTTTTTTTTTTTACATAAAGTTTGAATATATTATGAACAACAGCTAGAGTGATGGATAGCTAACAAATTAGCAAAAAACACAGGATCATTAGAGGAATGGTTTATAAGAACAGACTTCATTTAAGCCAGTGGGCTGGGTAGCATTGCGCCTCTCTATCCAGAGTGTCTCCCTCCGGAGGATTTTTTTGTTCCAATCACCCCTCTTGGGTCTTTGGGGACCCTTTTGAGGACTATAAATGTAACCAGCAAGGTGTCAAAGCCATGGTACAAGTCAAGATATCTACTGACATCAAGCAATAAAGTGATCACACCAGTCAGTAGACATCTTGACTTGTACCATGGCTTTGACACCTCGCTGGTTACATTTACAAAGACCAAGAGGAGGTGATTGGGACAGAAAAATCCTCCAGAGGGAGGATTATAGAGAGCATATGCACTCTTCTGGGACAATCCAACTGGAATGACCAAGACTATGCTGAAAGTCAGTCAGGCTTCCAATATACCCCGCAAAACGACATAAAACAACTTCTTGCTGTAAGTGTTATATACAATTATGGGTTCCATTATGTAGTGCAGAGAGTATATGTATACTCTAGGTTATATATGTGTTATATATGTGTATACATGTTGAGTAATACACCTAATCTATACGCTACCTACCTAGGTGTATCCCAATATCTACCTACCCAGGGGGGGGGCCAAATTTGCCATTGGCTCTGTTCCTCACTCTCCGTGATCCACATATATTGCTTGTAAGTATTCAGGTTTGCTGATTTTTAATACAATAGGTTAGTATTTTCGTGAAATTGTTATTATTAAAACTCTGTTTGTGTTTGTTTTTGAACAGGGTTTGAAACGGTAATTAACCCTTTATGCTCCTGAAGAAGCCTTAATTTTGCATATTTGCCAATGTTAATACCTTTGGAGGCTCCCTACCTGGATTAGGGGCTGGGTATGCTCACACAGAAGTCTGGGTGATCAATGTGTCCATTAGACTTTTGTTGAGTAGGGACAGCTACACACTCATTGATAATTGTCTGGTCCTGCTGAACAGGCCACATTTTGAACAGTGTAGGGCTAGCTTAAGGATTGAGCATTGATTTATGGTTGAATAGGTTAAGGTATCCCCGCGCTATCATCAAGGGCATAGATTATCACTAAGGATAGGTTGCAGCAAACCACCGACGGGGGTATATACCCTACCCCCCAAAAAAATTAAGTGAAAATCAAATAAATGGTGTTGCGCTACCTTCAGAAGTTAAACTAAACTAAAGTGCCTAGTGCATGAGTGTATATTATCAATAGTGCTAAATAACCAGCTAGCAGGGATAATACCTCCTACTATTATATAAGTGTAACAAATTTGCCCTAAACCAGGCAATTACATAATGGTTCAAAAAGTATAAAGTGCCTCAGACAAGTTGAATCGTGAACAATCAAATAAGTGGATAAAGTGTCCAGTGCTTAAACATAGCAGCAAGAGCAAACAGATAATAAAGTGTCTCGTGCTTTAAATATTCATAGATCGATTAATCCATAACCTCCAATAGTGCAATAGTGGAGTATAACCAAATATCTCAAAAATAGTAGAATCAAATATAATACATAAAACACTTTTTGTAATTCAAACGTGAAACACACAGTGCAAGATTAATTAATAAGCAAAAAATGGGAGAATAGAGTCTTTATGTGGACATAAATGAATAAAGTGACCAGTGACTTATTCAGTGCTTCTCCAGATAAAGGTGCCAAAAACCGTGTATTTAACTCTTGTATCTCTCCAGTGTTCACGGCACACCAGGTGGAGTGGCCCCTTACCTTACTGCTGTAAGGTAAACAGCAGAACAAACAAGTGACAAGATCCAGGGATTATATCCCTACTCCTGGCAGGTAGGTGCTGACCCCCACGGCTGATGTTTTATACCTCAGTAGCTTCCACAAAGATCTTACTGCTCAATATTTTCCACAAGGATCTCATAGAAAAGAGAGAGGTAGGCTCCGCTGGTGAAGTACGTATGTAAATGTATTTAAAAAATGTATTGAAAAGGTACTCGCAAGACAGGTAACAGAGACAGAGTGGAGGAGCTGCGCTTTTTTAGCAGAGAAATTCTGTTGTGTTTGTGTTGAGTATTTGTACTTTACCCCTTTAAGGCAGCCATAGATGGTTCGATGGTCCCTGCTGAACCAGCTAAGATTGACTTGGGTACAACCAGCATGTCACATTCTCGGCATGTGATTATTGTCAGCCACTAGCAATAATCACTGCTCTCTCTGTGTTCTCCCAGCACAGGGAATTGACTGTGGTTACAGGAAAGAAATTCGCTCCATCTATAGCCTGCCTAAGTGACTGATTTAATAAATAAGTGCTGATTATTATTAAGGCCCCTTTCACACTGAGGTGTTTTTCAGGCGCTACAGCGCTAAAAATAGCGCCTGTAAAGCGCCTGAAAAAAGCGTCTCCTTTCACTCCAGTGTGAAAGCCAGAGGGCTTTCACACTGGAGTGGTGCACTAGCAGGACGGTGAAAAAAGTCCTGCTAGCAGCATCTTTGGAGTGGTGAAGGAGCTCCTAAACCGCACTTGCCCATTGAAATCAATGAGGCAGCGCAGCTATACCGTCGGCAAAGCAGCACTTTGCGGACGGTTTTAACCCTTTTTCGGCCGCTAGCGGGGGTTAAAACCTCGTAGCACAAACAATGGTAAAGCAGCCGATGCCTGCACCGCTCCAGTGTGAAAGGGGCCTAACAATCTGGCTATGAACATCAGTCAAACTGCATCATGTAAAAATCTGTGTCTAATATGTAATATTTAATAATTTAATGTTAAGGCTTATCATGCAGTTTTCCTATTTTTAAAACATGGAGTGTACTTACGGTCTGAAGGATCTATGCACTGAGCACCTAAAAAGGGGCAAAAAAGAAGGAAGAGTCAAAGGCTGTATTCTAAAGTGATGTATACAATAAAATATATATAAGTACGTGTGTGTATGTATGTGTGTGTGTGTGTGTGTGTGTGTGTGTGTGTATATGTATATATGTGTGTATATATATATAGTGCCTTGCGAAAGTATTCGGCCCCCTTGAACTTTTCAACCTTTTGCCACATTTCAGGCTTCAAACATAAAGATATAAAATTTTAATTTTTTGTGAAGGATCACCAACAAGTGGGACACAATTGTGAAGTGGAACAAAATCTATTGGATAATTTAAACTTTTTTAGCAAATAAAAAACTGAAAAGTGGTGCGTGCAAAATTATTCGGCCCCTTTACTTTCAGTGCAGCAAACTCACTCCAGAAGTTCAGCGAGGATATCTGAATGATCCAATGTTGTCCTAAATGACTGATGGTGATAAATAGAATCCACCTGTGTGTAATCAAGTCTCTGTATAAATGCACCTGCTCTGTGATAGTCTCAGGGTTCTGTTGAAAGCGCAGAGAGCATCATGAAGACCAAGGAACACACCAGGCAGGTCCGTAATACTGTTGTGGAGATGTTTAAAGCCGGATTTGGATGCAAAAAGATTTCCCAAGCTTTAAACATCCCAAGGAGCACTGTGCAAGCGATCCTTTTGAAATGGAAGGAGTATCAGACCACTGCAAATCTACCAAGACCTGGCCATCCCTCTAAACTTTCAGCTCAGACAAGGAGAAGACGGATCAGAGATGCAGCCAAGAGGCCCATGATCACTCTGGATGAACTGCAGAGAACTACAGCTGAGGTGGGAGAGTCTGCCCATAGGACAACAATCAGTCGTACACTGCACAAATCTGACCTTTATGGAAGAGTGGCAAGAAGAAAGCCATTTCTCAAAGATATCCATAAAAAGTCTCATCTAAAGTTTGCCACAAGCCACCTGGGAGACACACCAAACATGTGGAAGAAGGTGCTCTGGTCAGATGAAACCAAAATCGAACTTTTTGCCCACAATGCAAAACGATATGTTTGGCGTAAAAGCAACACAGCTCATCACCCTCAACACACCATCCCCACTGTCAAACATGGTGGTGGCAGCATCATGGTTTGGGCCTGCTTTTCTTCAGCAGGGACAGGGAACATGGTTAAAATTGAGGGGAAGATGGATGCAGCCAAATACAGGACCATTCTGGATGAAAACCTGTTGGAGTCTGCAAAAGACCTGAAACTGGAACGGAGATTTATCTTCCAACAAGACAATGATCCCAAACATACAGCAAAATCTACAAAGGAATGGTTCACAAATAAACGTATCCAGGTGTTAGAATGGCCAAGTCAAAGTCCAGACCTGAATCCAATAGAGAATCTGTGGAAAGAGCTGAAAACTGCTGTCCACAAACACTCTCCATCCAACCTGACTGAGCTTGAGCTGTTTTACAAGGAAGAATGGGCAAGAATTTCAGTCTCACGATGTGCAAAACTGATAGAGACATACCCCAAGCGACTTGCAGTAATAGATTTCGTTCCACTTCACAATTGTGTCCCACTTGTTGGTGATTCTTCAAAAAAAATAAAAATGTTATATCTTTATGTTTCAAGCCTGAAATGTGGCAAAAGGTTGAAAAGTTCAAGGGGGCCGAATACTTTCGCAAGGCACTGTATATGTATATATATATATATATATATATATATATATATATATATATATATATATATATATAACACACACACACATTTTGTAAAGTTTTAGCTGTATATGCTAACTGTAAAATATCGAAATAAATAACTTCCATTGTTTTCTTGTTTTCCTGTGATCTATATATAGTCAATCACAGTTTGTTTAGAATTGGTATGTAATCTGTGCACAAACTGCCTTTCAGGTCTTTTGCATGTACCTAATTTAATAAAATATCTCCCACACTTTCTTCTATACTCTAAAACCAACTTGCAGGCTGAACAATAAACATCTAACAGATTTCTCCATCCACACATGAATGAAGCTCCAGCGGCTGCCATAGTATTTTGACAGCCAGTTCCACCAGCTGTCAAAATATCTGGACATCAGCTGCATTTGTTTGGATGTAGTCTCTGTTCCGCTGACAATTTTCTAAAATTTGTCAGTCGAGGGATGTCAGGCAAGAGGCAACTGTGGAAAAAGACACACCAGTGAGACCAGGAAGCCTAATGATCTAGTAGGTGCTTGCCTCGACTCGCCCTCCGCACACAATGAATTTAGAAGAAATGGCCGCACACCACTGTAGATCAAAATCCTTTTTATTTGGACATCCCAAAAACTACAGGAATCAGTGGTATGCGGCCATTTCTTCCAAATTCAAGAGGCAGATGACAGGGCCAACCACTGATTGAATTTTGGCGTTTTATCGGGAACCAGCTGAAATCAGTGTATGGACA
This sequence comes from Lithobates pipiens, assembly GCF_037356315.1. Classification (NCBI taxonomy): domain Eukaryota; kingdom Metazoa; phylum Chordata; class Amphibia; order Anura; family Ranidae; genus Lithobates; species Lithobates pipiens. The sequence goes on along the minus strand of NW_027507748.1, from coordinate 221,348,310 downwards.
GCTTGAAGTGGAGGTTCAGTCAAACACTAACTATACTTAATTCTAATTCCACCCTCATTCTAAGGCCGCGTACACACGGGCGGACTGTTCGCCCAACTTTGTCCGTCCAACAGTTTCGGCAAACAGTCCGCTCAAAATTAGCATGGACGGACATGGCCACACACGACGAACGAACAGTTTGCTGAAACCGTGCGCGATGACGTGAACGGCACGTACGACGGGACGAAAAATACGACGTCCTATACACTGCATTATAGCTTTCGGCGTGAAAATCCTTTCTGAGCATGCGCGCAACTTTGTTTGACGAACAAGCCTACACATGAGCGGACTGTTCGCTGAAACAAGGTTTCAGCGGACAGTTTTTCGGAAATTCCGAAAAACCTTGTCCGTCCAACTGTCCAAAGTTGGGCGAACAGTCCGCCCGTGTGTACGCGGCCTAAGTCTATTCTGTGTATCCTGTAAAGCAGGGGTCATCAACCCTCAGGCCGCCGCCCACTACCAGGCCATGGCCTGTTTGCAGCCGGGCCGCGAAGGCTGCACTGTCTGACGTGCAGCAGCGGGCAAAGCAGAGAGATTACATTATCTCTCACTGCTCGTCCGCATCACCGCTGTTCCGCCCTCACAGCGGGGCAGCTACATTGTTAAAGATGAGGCGAGCGAGCAGAGAGATGAGATGATCTCTCACCACCCGCCCATCACCACTGTTCTCCCTCAATACCTACTACTTCAGGCTTGCCTCTGAACTTATGCGCATGCCTGTGCTGCCACCACTGCAGTGACAATCTTCATGCGGTGGCAGGTGACAATCCCCATCTGTTGGCAGGTGACGTGGCAAATAGCAAGCTGCATCTGATGGCAGGTGACATGGCAAGTGAAAATCTGGATCTGGTGGCAGGCAAAGTGGCAAGTGACAATCTGCTTCTGGTGGCAGGCGACGTGGCAAATGACAAACCACATCTGGTGGCAGCCAATGTGGCAAGGGACAAAACGCTTCTGGTGGCATGCAACTTTTCAAGGGAATGGCTGCATCTGAAGGCAGGTAACTTGGCAAGTGACAATCCACAACTGGTGGCAGGCAACGTGGCAAGTGACAATCTGCATCTGGTGGCAGCCGGCATGGTAAATGGCAAGCTGCATCTGATAGCAGGCGACGTGGCATGTGAAAATCCGCATCTGGTGGCAGGCAACGCGGCAAATGATAATCCGCATCTGGTGGCCGGCGACGTGGCATGGGACAAAACACATCTGATGGCAAGCGACGTTTCAATTGAGAAGCTGCATCTGAAGGCAGGCGACGTGTTAAGTGAAAATCCACATCTGGTGGCAGGCGACATGGCAAGTGAAAATACGCAACTGGGGGCAGGTGACGTGGGAAGTGACAATCCGCATCTGGTGGCAGGCGACGTGGTAAATGGCAATCTGCATCTGATGGCAGGCGACGTGGCATGTGAAAATCCGCATCTGGTGGCAGGCGACAAGGCAAATTACAATTCACATCTGGTGGCAGGCAATGTGGCAAAGGACAAAACGCTTCTGGTGGCAAGCAATGTTTCAAGGGAATAGCTGCATCTGAAGGCAGGTGACGTGGCAAGTGACAATCCGCACTGGTGGCAGGCGACGCTGTAAGTGACAATCTGCATCTGGAGGCAGGTGACATGGCAAATGAAAATTCGCATCTGGTAGCAGGCAACGCGGCAAGTGACAATCTGCATAGGGTGGCAGGCGACGTGGCAAGTGACAACCTGCACACGGTGGCAGGCGACGTGGCAAGGGACAATCCGCATCTGGTGGCAGGTGACATGGCAAATGAAAATCCGCATGTGGTGGCAGGCGACGTTGCAAGGGACAAAACGTATCTGGTGGCAAGCGACGTTTCAAGTGACAAGCTGCATTTGAAGGCAGGCAACGTGGCAAGTGACAATCCACAACTGGTGGCAGGCGATGTGGCAAGTAACAATTTGCATCTGGTAGCAGGTGACGTGGTAAATGGCAAGCTGCATTTGATGGCAGGTGGCATGGCAAGTGAAAATCCGCATCTGGTGGCAGGCAACACGGCAAGTGACACTCTACATCTGGTGACAGGCGACATGGCAAGTGACAATCCGCATCTGGTGGCAGGTGATGTGGCAAGGGACAAAACGCATCTGGTGGCAAGGGATGTTTCAAGTGACAAGCTGCATCTGGCGATGTGTGGCAGGTGACAAGCTGTATCTGAAGGCAGGCGACGTGGCAAGTGACAATCCGCAACTGGTGGCAGGCAATGTGACAAGTGACAATTTGCATCTGGTAGCAGGTGATGTTTTAAATGGCAAGCTGCATTTGATGGCAGGTGACGTGGCAAGTGAAAATCCGCATCTGGTGGCAGGCAACACGGCAAGTGACACTCTGCATCTGGTGACAGGCAACATGGCAAGTGGCAATCCGCATCTAGGGGCAGGCGACATGGCAAGTGACAATCCGCAACTGGTGGCAGGCAACGTGGCAAGTGACAATCCGCACCTGGTGGCAGGCAACGTGGCAAATGACACTCTGCATTTTGTGGCAGGTGACAAGCTCAGGGTACCCACTGCTTCTGCATTATGGTGAGTTGAACTATTTCATTCTATGAATGTAATAATAGAAATAATGAGCTTCAATCATTTTGACACCATATCAACCATGGTGCTGTGATGATTGAAGTGGCAACACCAGATATTTGTCAGAAACCATGGAACAGACTGAGACAGAAGTACAATCAAATCACACTTGTTTATTAATAAAAAGAAAAAAGGTAAATAGAAAAAAGCTTAGTCAAGCATAGCCAGAGTTCAGTAGCCAGATCGGGTAGTCAGCCAGTCCAAAGTTCATTAACCAGATTGGGAAATCAGCCAGGCCAGAAGTCAGGGATCAAAGGAGGGCAACTGCAAGCAGGATAAGAAGCCAGGATGGATGTCAGCAAGCCAGTCTTGAAACAAACAGCAGGAGATGGTTCCTTGTGATGTGACCACGCAAAGGCAAAGGAAAAAGTGAGCTGCAAGGCTTTAAATAGGCAGGTCAGATGAGCATCATCGGGAACAGCTGGTAACTGTGGAAAGAGAAGAGAGCTGGCAATTAGCTGACAGCTGAGCGGCCAGCCCAGAGGAGGAAGGGCTAAGCCAGCCCTGACAGTACCCCCCTTCAATGACCCCTCTCTCTCGGAGGGCCACCGAGCTTGAGGGGAAACCCTATGGAACTTGCAGAGGAGGACAGGGGCATGTACGTCAGAGGATGAAACCCAAGAGCGTTCCTCCGGACCATACCTCTTCCAATGCACCAGATACTGTATGCGCCCACAGAACCTACGGGAGTCAACAATGGATTGTACCTCATACTCCTCATGGTTCTCAACCTGAATAGGGTGAGGACGTGGCACCGAGGTGGTAAATTGGTTACAGACCAATGGTTTCAATAAGGAGACATGAAACACATTAGAGATGCGCATACTAGGAGGAAGGTCCAACGCATAAGCTACTGGGTTAATCGTGCGAAGGATACGGAAAGGCCCAATAAACCGAGATGCAAACTTCAGTGAGGGAACACGAAGCGGGAGGTTGCGAGATGACAGCCAGACCCTGTCCCCAACCTGGTAGGAAGGCGCAGGCAGGTGTCTGCGGTCAGCATGGAGTCTGTACCTATCATTAGCATGACGCAAAGCCTCCTGGACTTGTACCCAAGTGGAACGAAGACCACGGAGATGCTCCTCTAACGCAGGAATACTCTGCGGAATAAACAAGTCAGGCAACATGGATGGTTGGAAACCATAATTCGCCATAAATGGAGACAATCGGGAGGCAGAATTCAAAGCACTTTTGTGAGCAAACTCTGACCAAGGTAATAGGTCAGACCAGTTGTTATGATGGCCAGAAATATAGCAATATAGGAATTGCTTCAAGGACTGATTGGCTCATTCTGCTGCCCCATTAGACTGTAGGTGATATGCAGAAGAGAACTCAAGCTGGATTCCCAACTGTGCACAAAAGGCTCGCCAGAACCGGGAGACAAACTGACTGCCCCTATCCGAAATAATCACCTTGGGTAGCCCATGTAAGCGAAAGATCTCCTGAGCAAAAATGGAAGCCAGTTCCTTAGAGGTGGGCAACTTCTTAAGTGGAATACAATGACACATCTTTGAGAACCGGTCAACCACCATAAGGATAACAGTGTTGCCTTGGGAGTTGGGCAATTCCACAATTAAATCCATAGACAGGTGAGTCCAGGGCCTCTCTCCATTGGGTATGGGTTGTAGGAGGCCCATTGGAAGGTGTCGTGGAGTCTTACTCTGAGCACACACGGGACAGGCAACTATGAAGGCAGTAACATCAGCCCATAGACTAGGCCACCAGAATTGTTGGGAGATGGCCCAAATGAGTTGATTCTTACCAGGATGGTCAGCTGCCTTGGGAGAATGGTAAGTCTGGAGCACTGCAGTACGGATACTCTGGGACAAAGCAGCAGTCACAAGGTTTATCAGGAGGAGCATGGACCTGAGCAGCAAGAATTTTGTCACCCAAAGGAGAAGTAAGACTGGTGCGAACCGTAGCCAAGATACGATCAGGAGGAATCATAGGAACCGGAACCGACTCCGACTTGGAAGTGGAGGAAAATTGTTGTGACAAGGCATTAGCCCTTACATTCTTAGTACCAGGTAAGAATGAGACAACGTAATTTAAGCTCGACAAGAAAAGAGCCAATCGCGCCCTTCTGGGAGAGAGTCGCTTAGCCTCAGACAAGAATGTAAGATTCTTATGGTCAGTAAGAATAAGAACGGGCACAGTGGTACCTTCAAGGAGATGTCTCCATTCTTTCAGGGCTAAAATGATCGCCAACAGCTCTCTGTCACCAATCTCATAATTGCACTCAGCAGGTGACAATTTTTTTGGAAAAGTAGCAACACAGATGCATAGCGCTCTCAGAATTAGGACGTTGAGACAGAAGGGTGCCAACTCCAGTCTCAGAAGCATCAACTTCTAGGATAAAAGGCAACGTAGGATGAGGATGAGCAGAAACAAAGGCAGCCTTGAGAGTCTCTTAATGGACTCCGGAGACCAACCCTGTGGGTTACCGTCCTTTCTGGTCATATCAGTCAGAGGCTTGACCAGAGACGAGAAGTTACGAATAAACTTCCGATAGTACTTGGCAAAGCCCAGGAAACGCTGCAGAGGACGTAAACCCACGGGTTGAGGCCACTGTAGGACTGCCGACAGTTTCTCTGGGTCCATCGAAAAACCAGCAGTGGAAATGACATAGCCCAGGAATGTAACCTGTTCACAATGGAACTCGCACTTCTCCAGTTTACAATAGAGATTGTTCTCTCTTAGTTTCTGAAGTACACGACAGACATCTGAATGGTGGCTCTCCAGGGACTTGGAAAATATGAGGATATCATCGAGATAAACCACCACACACAATTGCAACAAATCTTGGAGGACATCGTTAATAAATTCCTGGAAAACTGCTGGGGCGTTACAAAGGCCAAAAGGCATTACCAGGTATTCATAATGGCCTGTTTTGGTATTAAACACAGTTTTCCACTCGTCGCCCTCCTTAATGCGCACGAGATTTTATGCCCCTCTCAGGTCAAGCTTTGTGAAAACCGTTGCTCCCTTGAAGCAGTCAAATAACTCTGTAATCAATGGAATCGGGTAGGCATTCTTAATCGGGACACGATTGAGACCTCTATAATCTATACAAGGTCTCAGTTCACCGCTCTTCTTTTTCACAAAGATGAAACCAGCACCAGCAGGAGACGAGGCTTTGCGGATGAAACCTCGAGAAAGTGCGTCAGCAACATACTCCTCCATGGCCTTATCCTTCAAGACCGACAAAAGGTAAACCCAGCCATGAGGAGGTATGGCACCGGGTTGAAGGTCAATTGCGCAATCATAAGGCCGGTGTGGAGGCAAACTACTGAACTTTATCAAAGACATCGCCAAAATCACGGTACTCCTCCGGCAGGGAGGGGAGTGAAGCGGTGCACAGGACTTTGGATACCTTCAGGAAGCATGTCTCACTGCATTGTGGTGACCAGGAGAGAACCTCAGCACGGAGCCAATCAAAAGAGGGGTTGTGCCTCTGTAACCGAGGATAACCAATAAAGAGGGGATATCTGGGTGAGGAAATAACTTGGAATTGGATTATCTCATGGTGAAGAGCCCCTATGTGCATGGACAACGGAACTGTCTCATGAGTCACATGGGCAGGCTGTAAAGGTCTCCCATCAAGAGCCTCAATGGCAAGTGGAGTGCCACGCAGCTGCAGTGGAATCGAATGCTGAGAAACAAATGCAGCATCAATGAACAGGCCTGCAGCCCCAGAGTCGATTAGAGCCTGTATCTCGATGGACGACTCAGCCCAAGAAAGGGTGACCAAAACCAGGGGCTTATCCTTCTGGATAACTGGGGATGAAACAATGCCACCTAAGGTCTGTCCATGACAGGACCTCAAGGTTCAGGCGTTCCCTGGACGGGTAGGACAAGACTTCAAAAAGTGACCTCCCTGGCCACAATAAAGGCACAATCTCTCCCTCCTCCTAAAGGCTCTCTCATCCGCAGAGAGGCGCGTGAAGCCCAGGTGCATGGGTTCATCTTCACTGACCAGCTTGGTACCAGGAGGCATGGGAGGTGAGGGAGGCATGGATGGGACTACAAAGCTCGGAGGCAAACGTACAGGAGACTTCCTCAAGCGCTCCTTAAGAGAAAGTCTTTCTCTGAGTCTGGAGTCAATGAGGATGGCAAACGAGATCAAGCTCTCCAGCTCAGTGGGTATATCTATCTCATCCTTGATGGAATCCAAGAGACCATGAGAAAAAGCAGCCACGAGGGCCTCATTGTTCCAAGCAACCTCCTCTGCCAGAGTACGGAATTCAATGGCATAGTTGGCAGCAGTTCTCGTACTCTGTTTGATGGACATGAGGCACTTGGCAGCAGAAGCGGAGTGTGCAGGAACGTCAAAAACCCTTTTAAAGGAGGCCACAAACTGAGGGTAACTCAAGAGAACAGGTTTTTGCGTCTCCCATAGAGGGTTAGCCCAGGCCAAGGCTCTCTCAGAAAGCAAAGATATCACAAAACCTACTTTGCTTCTGTCTGTGGGAAACGCCTGGGGCAGCATTTCCAAGTATATCTCAACCTGATTGAGAAACCCTCTGCATTGAACTGGATCGCCCCGAAATCGCTGGGGAAGCGAAGCAGAACCAGACATACCTCTTATAGCAGTAATACCCGAGGTGGGTGCCTGCACAGAGGCTGGCGCAGCAGCAGGGACGGCCTGCAACCCAGGTTGTACCGGAGCAGCCGCCGTGGGGGAATCCAGGTGAGCCGTGCGATTCAGGTGCGTTTGTAGTGCTAAGGCAAACTGATCTATGCGGTGATCTTGCTCATCCAATCTGGATAAAATATTACCAACAAGTGTATTGACTGTATCTTCTGAATTCATTGCCTCCGCATACTGTCAAAAACCATGAAACAGACTGAGACAGAAGTACAATCAAATCACACTTGTTTATTAATATTAATAATAATAAAAAGGTAAATAGAAAAAAGCTTAGTCAAGCATAGCCAGAGTTCAGTAGCCAGATCGGGTAGTCAGCCAGGCCAGAAGTCAGGGATCCAAGGAGAGCAACTGCAAGCAGGATAAGAAGGGATGTCAGCAAGCCAGTCTTGAAACAAACTGCAGGAGATGGTTCCTTGTGATGTGATCACGCGGAGGCAAAGAAAACGAAAAAGTGAGCTGGAAGGCTTTAAATAGGCAGGTCAGACCAGCATCATCGGGAACAGATGGTAACTGTGGAAAGAGAAGAGAGCCAGCAATTAGCCGACAGCTGAGCAGCCAGCCCAGAGAAAGAAGGGCTAAGCCAGCCCTGACACTATTGTCCTGATAAATTGCTCGCAAAAAGCAGCATACACCCTCCCCCAGGGCATTGGCATAATTTTCTTCCACAAGGCCAGTCAACGATGCCAAAATTTGGGGACCACTGCGGCAAAGGATAGATCTGTAAAGAAGAGAGCCCACAACAGCTGCAGAGCCTGGGCAATGACGTCACCCATTGGCTTACTATGGGGCATCTGTAGTCGGCTGTCCCTCCTATACACTGAGGCAGGTTTTGGTACCCAATCACGTGACTGCACTGGAATGCTCTCAGAATAGGTAAGTATTCAGATCCTTCTTTTTTTTTTGGATAGAATAGGCTTGGAATAAAGGGTGGGAGTAGATTCACAGTAAGTATAGTTAGTGTTTGACTGATCTTCCACTTTCAGCGTTTTCCTCATGGTTTAAGTGATAGAAAATCTTCAAAATCTTAATGTTTTCAGTGCTGGCCTTGTACTGAAAGGCAAAAATGAACAAAATACAAAGAACACCTAAGAAACCTGAAGGACCCAGACTAGTGCTTGTTCACTGGAGGACTAATGCCACGTACACATGATCAGACTATCCGGCGGACTTAGTCTGGCGGACAGACCGCCGGAAAGTCCGCCGGACTTTCCAAAAGAGCGGAAGAAAGCCGGGCTCCTCCGCTAGTGAAAGAGCTAGTAAAAGAGCAGAAGATAGCGGAGGAGTCCGGCGAGAAGACCCCCCAATACGGAAGAAAACCACCGGAGCTGTGCAATAAATCATTTTAAAAACATATGTTGTGTTTTATTTTTACACTTTTTTTTCACAGGTGAATGGGTAGGGGTACATGGTACCCCAATACTCATTCACATAGGGTGGGGAGCTGGGATCTGGGGGTCCCCTTATTAAAGGGGGCTCCCGTATTCTGATAAGCCCCCACCCGCAGACTCCGACAACCAACGACCAGGGTTTTCGGGAAGAGGCCCTTGTCCTCATCAACATGGGGACAAGGTGCTTTCCCAAAGCACCCCCCATGTTGAGGGCACGAGGCCTGGTTCCCCCTTTCCTGACTGGCCAGGTAGCGTGCTCGGATAAGGGTCTGATATGGACCTAGGGGGGGACCCCCACGCCGTTTTTTCGGGGTAGGGCTTCTCTTTTAAGTCCATACCAGGTGATGGGGCCAGCGACGTGTCAATCTCGCTGCCGTAGGAGGCGACATTGACTTCCTTCGCTAGTCCCAGTTACCTGGAGCCATGTTCAAAATGAACGGACTTTCCTCCGTGAGTGGGAAAGTCAGTTCATTTCAAAAGAACGGCGGACTAGCAGACACACAGCTGAATTTTCACCGGACTCGCAGTCTGGCAGACAGTTTTTGAGTCAAAACTAATTTCTAAGTCCGCCGGACTTTTGGGTAAAAAAAGTCCGCCGGAGCCCACACACGGGCCATGTCCACCGGATAGTTTGATTGTGTGTACACGGCATAAAACTCCCTTTATACCAGAAATAGCTGTTTTGTGGTCCTTTTAATAAGGTATAGAGAATGTCTATTTAGAGAAGTGATGTTCAATTAGCTTAGTGAATAAAGCAAACTTTGAATACCCTATCATGTGTAAAGGAAGTAAAATTCAGGTATTTCCTTACACAGGGAGGTTTATTTACTAAAGGCAAATATACTGTGCACTACTAGTGCAGTTGCTCTAAATCTGCGGGGAAGCTTTGAAATGAGGGGAGGCCCTGCTGATTTATATCATCCAATCATACCTTGCATGTTCTCTTTAGATCTAGAGCAACTGCACTTGTAGTGCAGAGACTATTTGCCTTTAGAAAATCCACCCCATAGTAGGATGGCTGGAGTAAATGCAGTTTCCATTTATTCACTAAGCTAAGGGAACATCTACTTTACTGGGTGTTCTTTTAGTAAAACAACCCCATTGACTGGAGATGGAGCATCAAGGTACTGAGCAAATGTTGGGAATGTAAATAACGAGTGGGAGTATCACTGGTCATTTGCATCACCACACAACCATTACATTGGAGTCTGTAGGCACACAACCTTAGGTGTCCAAAGCAACATCCCTCTGTTAGGATCTTTTTTTACACAGAATATTTTCTGTAAATTACTGATCCTAATTTAGAATATTGTTACAATGTGTAATAGTATAAATTCATGTAAAATTAGCTTTAGTTAAAAGACTGCATTTTCCTCTGATAATGGAAAAAATGTGCTTCATACTTATACAGGGAAAGGTCCCTCTTTACTTTGCCACCTATAGTACTGGTATAATGTGCCCACTTTATCCAGTTCTTGCACTCAGTTTACATAAAGAAGAGACCCACTGTTGTAACTACTGAATTGAATCATATGCACAGGAAGCGTGCCAGTTAACACTAGGTTGTACAGCTTTAGTGGTGCTTTAAAAGGGCAGAATTCACAACAGTCTGCACGGTTTCAACAAAGCTGGAAATACACAAGTTTACATTAAATATTAAAATGACTGTATGAGTGAGGGATATATTGTAACTAAATTATCTGTACAAATACCGAAGATTAAGCTGTAATATTCAAATATAAAGTACTAGTTTAGGAATTATTAAGTACTGACTTATAAATTGTAATCTACAGAAACTTACCTGCATACTTGACAAGAAGAGCCAATGCAATGACAAAGTGTAGCTTCATTTGTGCTGGTATATCTGGTCCTGAATATGAGCTGAATACCTTATCAGACCAAAAATGCAGAAATCTTCACTTACAGCTGACCTTATAGATGAGGGGTGGGAGCAAACCATAAACTAGACCAAAAGATCAGAATTTGCAAAAAAGTAATATAATGCCAAACCCCAGGGCTGTCCTAATTGGCCAAGGCCTACTTACCTTTTTAACTTGTTTGGTGCTCACTTCCTGTCAGTCAGGTTCTAATTTCACAACAGTCTTCAGTTCATGAGAATGTACACGGCCTGCAATTTTTAACATAGGAATGCGACTGATCAGACCAAGTGTCCCTGTTCACATGTCAAAGAGAGACCTACCTTACCCCCAGGTCACACTTCTAGCATAACCTGCACACAACAATGTGTGAGTCTCTGGAAATTTTCTATATTTTTAACAAGCCTTTAAAAAAAAAAATTTAATCATATTTTGCTGTGTATGACACTAGAAGGCTTGTTTAACAAAGCAGTGCACAATGCAGTAAGCTATATTACCAAACAATTACAACACATTTTCCAATTATTCTGACTGCAATAACCTGAGCGTAAGCAGTTCATGCAGGCATGATACAAGAGATGGTTAGAGATTGCGGACATGACATAAGAGATGGTTAAAGGCTGCAGACAGGATACAGGAGGTGGTCAGAGGATGCAGACAGGGTACAGGAGGTGGTCAGAGGATGCAGACAGGGTACAGGAGGTGGACAGGATACAGGATATAGCAAGACAGATTGTATACAATGATTTTGTACAATCTCATCACTGTAATTTTTGGTATGGTAACCGTTGCCTGTGCCTGTCTGTGGCCATCACATAGATAACAGCCAATACTGGCTTCTGAGCAGAACTCCGTCTAAACGGGTCTGCCAGGCAGGAATCCCGGGGTAATTTACCACCAAAACCACCCAAAAATCCTCAGCACCCCCGTGGAACATCCTGGTACATTCCAACAAAGAAAAAAAGGGTGCAAAAGTCGCTCCCAGAACTCGCTGACAAATTTTCTCCTGGACTTGGAGTGCTCCATTACAGCAGGGAAAATTACCCAAACAGACTCAAGCTCTGGCAGCCACAGATTGTGAGTACGCTCTCCCCCTTACTAAAGCAGATCTAGGTGCCAGCTTAACAGCCATATATGAGAAGCTAGTGGGGAAGCTAGAGTCTGAGCTGCATAAATCTACAAGCGCCTTATCACAGGAGATAGCCAGTATTGGAGGCCACACTGACATTTTAGAAACTAAGCACGATGAGTTCTCTCTAGCCCACAACGACCTAAGAAAAGACTACGAGACTCTAGCAGACAGCTTCGGACAACAGAAACAGATGCAACATTTAGGGGCAGACTGACCATTGGGCCACTCGGGCACTGCCCGAGGGCCCCATGCCACTAGGGGGCCCCATCAGGGTTGCCAGACTCAGCAAAACCAGGGACAGTATGTAAAAATGTGTGTTTGTTTTTTTTTACATCTGTCTTTGAAATGTCCCTTACCGAAACCCTTTTGGTCTAAAAATCCTGAGATTATAGCTGCCCCACTTCTCCAGTACCTTCTCAGCCAATAGAAACATGTCTGTGTATACTGTGTGATTGTATACTGTGTGTGTGTGTTTGTGTATACTGTGTAGCCCCATAATCTCTGATTCCCTGGGGGCCCCGTAATGAGTTGTCAGTCCGCCCCTGGCAACAATATAAGGGTGTGTGGTGTCCCTGAATCCATTACAGATTTGAATCAGACTAAATTGTTCCATAACCTTGTCCCTGACAAGCCTCTGTCTGCCTTTGCCTGCAACAGACTGCACAGATCACTACGTCCCAAACCAACCCTAGACAAACCTCCACGTGATATTATAATGTGTATGAAGGACTTTGTCACTAAGGAAGACATAATGAGAGCCTCTAGAAATACACCTAATATTGATCTGGATGGGATCAAACTACAGATATACCCCAATATCTCTCCTGCGACTCTGGACATAAGATGCAGGATGAAGGAGGTCACCAACATCCTCCAGTCTGCTAGAAGGGCTTCCCCTTGAAATGATTTATCATGGATAATGGTACCACCTATATGGTATACAATGTCATTAAGGAAAAAGATTTACTAGTCAAGCTGGGCCTACTGGAACAAGCTCCACCACACCGCTTTCCTTCCACACCCAGATCATCACCCATTTGGTCCACTCCCTGGCGCTCTCAGAGGGATCAAAGAAGATGGAATCAACCCTTTCCTACCAGACTTATATGGATCCTTTATATGTCTGTTACGACCCTTGTTAAGGCAGGTAGCATCATTGGGCTGATGCCCCCTTTTGTTTTTTCAGGTTCATAAGTCTACCTCTGCTGTGGGTCTGTTTATTCCCCTATTTGGGAGTATATAGATAGTTTCCAGCCAAACTAGTTGGTCAAAGGAAAAACTTTTAAGCGACTACTTTGGGGTCTTCTTTGTTTGTTTTTTGACATCCCCCTTTCTTTATCAGGATTCCTAAACCATTATATTTATAAATAACATACATAACTACAACTTTTGATATCATATTATCTATGCTGATTATTCTTGACTTTTATTAAAAAGGACACTAACACACTCCTCAGCTTGCATCCATTACAGGTGGATAACATCTAGTCCTTTTAAATGCCTTCACCCTCTTGACTGAATTTTGGGCACTATGTACTTCCGAAGTATACACCCCCTGAGGCTGGGCATGTGGGGTTGCACGTGAGATACACTATTTTATCTGAAATCTTCCCCTTTTTTAGTTTGTGTAACTTCATCTGTTCTGATGCATACACTTTGTTTGGTGTAACACCCAAGCTATTTTACTCTTTGGTCTATGGAACTAACTACCCTTATATCTAACTGTAACATATCACACAATGTTGCATACTTTTATAACCATGTACACTTTTTGTTATATATGTGTATTATTATGTTGCCTCCCCATTCTACCACTGGGGTCTGCTGCTTCACCCCATTGGGATGGCATGGTGGGCTTCATTGGTGGAATCAGGATTGAATTGTCCTCAGGTTGAATTTGATAGGCTAGGTGACTTTCTGTCCCCTAGCCCCCCTTTTTTTTGTACTTTTTTTGATTATGAATTTTGCCCTTTTTGCTACAATTTTAGTTAAAAATTTAAATGGAAGACTTTCTCTGTCCTCTTATTATGATTCACTCAAGACAGGTACAATGACAAAGAGTTATAGTATAACACAAATACATCAATGCTCTATTACAATAAACGTTTTAAACACAAAATTTTTTATAAGTGATGAGGTTTTCAACTACCTCCCTTGGCACAATGTATACCCCTGCTCAATGAGTTGCACTAGTTGGTCATCCTATAGCTGGTATAGTTCACCTAGCTCCCCCTCCCCCTCTGACAATGGGCCTTAAAATATTTTCTCACAATGTTCAAGGATTTAATTCCCCCAATAAGAAGGCCTTCAGACACTATAAGAGACTGGGCGCGGATATTATAATGTTGCAAGAGACCCACTTTTCTTCAGCCAAACAGCCACAGTATTTTGACAAAACCTTTAACCAATTCCATTACACAACTTTTCCTAACAAATCTAGAGGTGCCGCTATATTTATTCGTAACTCAATCATTTTTTAGCTCCAAAACATATATAAAGACGTAGACAGCCGCTTTATCATTATGAAAGGCAGTATCAATAGGCGTTCCCTTATAATAGCTTCAGTATATGCCCTGAATGAATCACAATCCTCATTTTTTTAACAGATTTTTTTGACACTCTATATCAATATAGTTCATCTCATATGATAATAGGAGGAGACTTTAATTTAGCAGCTCAACCTACGTTAGATAGAAGCAAAATAGTCCCCTCCCCCAAAGCCTTTACCAAATATATTAACCGCTCTTTGAGCAAACTCCAGTTGATTGACTCTTGAAGAGCACACAACATAGGCATTAAAGCATACACCCACTATTCCCATCCCCACAACTGTTACGCTCCTCTGGATTATATATTTAGCACACCTATACTTTTACCGAATTCCTCCACCGCCTTGATACACCCTTGCCCATGGTCGCACCATGACATGATTGCCTTTGAAACCTCCCATATAGGACTAGCCACCACCACCTTCAATTGGCGTCTAAATGATTCACTCCTTACTGATCCCTCCATTCATCAACAGATTAATTTAGTACGCATATTGAGGAATACTTTACAGACAACAAGTCCTATGAGGTACTCCCTACCTCTATTTGGGCTGCTCACAAAGCGTTTATGGAGGGCCATCTTATCAATATTGCTGCGGCTAGGAAAAAGGTTAAACTAGAAGACATTAAATATTTCACTAAGAAATTAAATGATCTGTACAACAAATTGAACCACTCAATTTCTCCTGAGTTAACCAAACTTATTCAAATCGAATGTCAAGCATTGATCACATTATTATCAAAAGATACAGAAAAATCATTGAGATTTTCAAAAGCTAAATTTTTATTACACAGCAATTCCGCCTCAGCAATGTTTGCTAGGAAATGAAACCATGACTCTTATCCTCCATACGTCTATAAACTACAAAATCAAAAAGGAAACCTAGTGACTCACCTCCAGGATGTCTTACAAAGTTTTACTTCTTTTTAGGACTGTAAAAATTAAAGATTAATTCCTCGATTAATTGATTAATTTATTTGATTGATCAAAATTCTTTTAATCGGTACTCATCTCTCTGCCGGCTTCCGGGTCAGGGAGTTCCGTCGGAGTTCCCGTGATGTCACGGACAACGACGTAACTGGACTCCTCCCCCTTCCCCAAGTGCCTCCATCTGCTAATGAAGGGAAGGGGGAGGAGTCAGTGGCGAAGTTCTGATTGAACGTAACACGTATGGGGGAGGAGTTACACATGACGTCACCCCCTGCTGCCCTACAGAACTAACACGATTGTCGGCTTTGCATGCTGTGTTTTTATCATCTTTATGTGAGTCGTTTGTGTTTGAACACAAAAAGTAAATCTTATACTTAAGCGGTGAACACTTCAATCTTTTCTTTCTATCCATGACCTGCCGTCTTTGCTGAGATCTAAGGAGACGTGAGAGAAGTTTATGGTCCGTGTTAACCCTTTTGATACCCGCTTGCATGACCACCTGTTTGCACAGGGGTCCATGCCATGAGGTGAGAGTGATTAGTTAGACCGGAGGGAGAGGGATTGTCATGCTACTGTGGGGAAAAAATGACTTACGTCAGTGCTACAGTTTGAATTTAAAACGTATTTCTGTGGACTGTGAAGTTAAGTCATGGATTGTGGAAACTAACTTTCGGGTGATTGTATATAGTGTATACCACATTTACCACTGACTAATTCAGAGTTGCAATGCAAGCAGATCAGCTAAAAGTAGTTAGATGTATGTGCGTTATAATTAATCAAAATGAGTAGGTTAATCGATTTAAAAAAAACAAAAAAAAACGATGAATCGAACATGAAAATTTTAATCAGTAACAGCCCTACTTCTTTTTATAAAAACCTTCTTTCGGGTACCCAAACACACCCTCAACCCTCATCCTTAGAATGGCTGAACAACCTTCAACCCCCCACACTTAATGAAAAACAGATCTCCTCCCTAAATGAACCCTGCACAGACATAGAAATCACAAACATAATAAAAACCCTTAAAACTTCAACGGCCCCAGGTCCTGACGGATTCTCATCATCCTACTATAAAAAATTTGCCCCCATGCTGGTCCCCAATCTCACCAGGTTATTTGTCAGGGACTTACCAGCGATAGACATGCACAGCGGCGTGCGCGAACGCGTGCGCGAACGCGTGCTTCTTCTCAAACTGAGCCTCAGCGTGTTTACACTGACGGGCGTTGGCGCATGCTGCCGACGCGCGCGCATGCGCGATTGATGCGCGGGCGTACACGCGTGCGTTAGATGCGTACGCGCGATAGCGCTGTTGCCACCACTGAACGCTTAAAGGTTCTCCAAGTGCGCTGGTGCGGCGCTGTTTCGTCTCAGCTCCTGTGTATCTGATAACCTGAACCTGATCATCCGCTATTTGTTACCGACCCGGCTTCGTCTGACCTCTCTGCTTTCTCCAAACCTGCCCCGGCCCGCCTGACCTAGCTACCACTTCTGCCTGTAATTCCATGGCCGACCTATGCCAGTTCTACCGACGCTGCCTTTGCCTGCTGCTTCCACCTGTCTGCTTGCCTACTGACCCGGACCGTCCGACCCTGCTCCAGCCTGCTACCCGTTCAGTGTTCTGCTGTGCCAGTGGTTCCTCTCATCGACTCTAGTAACTGCTGCTTGCATTCCTCAGTTCTTCTATCAACTTCCAGCCCTGGTCCGCCAGCCACCCAGCCATCCAGAGGGATCTCTTCTCTGCTATCAGCCCAACGGCCCTATTCCAGCAGGCATTCCTACCCACTGTGCTCTCGAGACCACTGTTCCCATTCCAGTGGCTCCTGAACCAGCGTTGTAAGCCCACGTACACATGGTCGGAGATTTTGCCAACGAAATCCGTTGGATTTTGTCCGTCGCATTTAGACCGCCGACGGATTGTGTCCGAAACTGTTGCATATACACGGTCAGGCCAAGTTGTCTGATTTAGCGGTTGCCAAGAACGCGGTGACGTAAGCCGTGTACGGCAAGACTAGAAAAAGGAAGTTCAGCTCCACGTCTGGCACCCTTTGGGCTCCTTCTGCTGATCTTGTGTCTATCGCGTGTTAGTAGAAGTTTGGTGAGAGACGATTCACGCTTTTTAGATTTGTGATTCAGATCGCTACAGCTCTTCAGTTTCTGCTTGTCTTTGCGTATCTGATAATCAGTGCGTTCAGTCAGTAAGTATTTTTTGATCAATGTGGACTATATCTTGGTATAGTACGCTTTGAAAGGCATTTCTTATTGAATGCTTGCTTCTGCTATTCAGGTCGTTCTTTCAGGCTTTGCTGTTTATCTGTGCTTTCTGGTGTCTGTTCTGACCAGCCGACCGTTTTCAAACCATGTTTCCTCTACGTACTCGTCGTAGAGTTTCTGCTGTGCAGGGGCTTCGTGTTGGGGTTGTTACTTTGACACAAGCCAAGTCCATGAACAGGGAGGGGAGGCGTTTGTGGACCAAGAATTGGCCAAGAGGCTCTGGGGCTCATTATTCCAGAGACCTGTTCTGCCATCATTCAGGTCCTGCAGAAGGACTATATGAAGGTAAGTTTTATCCTTTAACATCACATTCTATGTATTTCATGATTGCTAATGTCTTGCATTTCTTTCCTCATTCCCTAATTTGCATCATTGCAATATGCTCTAATTCATATGCCCTGCCCCTTTGTCCTCAGGCATATTTGCCTCACTAACTTCCCCACCATGCTCTTCTTGGCCCATAAAACTATAGTCTAGTCACTTAACAATGTCTTTTGTCAGCTCCATAGTATTGCTTTACCCTAAACACCCCCTAAAATGTCTACAAATGTTATGTGTGTGCTTCAATTCATGCAGAGTTTATTTTTTGGGGGGGGGGGGGGGGTTGTGCCAAACTCATTAGGAACCCCCCTCCCCCCAACTTCTAGCTCAGCTGATAGCAATACTCTATCTGCTGACTTTACCAAACTCAATACACACTATACCTACCTTTTTGATGCTCACATTTATGTATGAATTCACCTAAGCATGTAGTGCAAGGGCCTGCCTCAATACTTTCAAATGTTTTTTTTTTTTTTTTTTGGTTTTAACATATGAATTATCTGGATATGTAATATCAGAATGTCAAAAAGTGCTTACATTTTGGTTAATTTTTGTTATTCTGACACTTCTTACCTGTCCCATGGGCTGCCAATAGTGTAACTAAGGAGGGGCTTCCCAAAGTATCACACATTATTTAGGCATTCAGCTCTCAATCAAGTGGAGAGGGTTACCTGTCCTAAACATCCCCCCCTCATTTTTTAGCAAGGGCCCATCAGATGGGGGGGATGGGGGGGGGTGATGACTCTCATAAGGGGACATTAGACTTTAGGCTTTAAATACTCAGTTCCCAAAAGGTTTAACTAATTTTGTCACAAAATGTTTGTGTGTAATCTGCTTGGAATGTTGATTTGGCAAATTACTAATTTTTGTTCTTGCTTCACTCCACAGTGTCCTTCAACGCCACAGGAATGGCAAACTGTGGCCTCCCACTTTGCCAGTCATTGGGACTTTCCCAATTGTGGAGGACCAATAGATGGGAAGCACGTCTGCATCGTCCCACCACCCAACTCGGGGTCATACTATTATAACTATAAGGGGTTTCATAGTATTGTGATGTTGGCAGTGGTGTCTGCGACATATGAGTTTTTGTATGTGGACGCAGTGGCGGAATTATCAGGGTCGCAACAGTCGCAAGTGCGACTGGGCCCTGTAATTCTCTGCCACTTCAGGGGCCCACCGGCAGCCCGCCCGCCGCCCTCCGCCCGACGCCCGAGGGGCCCACCTGACTGTCCGGCCGGGGGTGTGCGTGTGTGGTGTTATTCATTGTCGCTTGTCATGCCGTGGTGAGAGGGGGGGGGGGGCTTCCTTCACCAGCGTGAGAGAAGTGCTCCGTTGGCTCCGCCCCCGCCTATCCAGAGCGACTGTAAGGGAGGCGGGGCGAACACAAAAAAAACAGCCAATTCAGTGAAGGCGGGGGAGGAGCTCTCTGAAGCAAGGCTTTCCTGGAGGAGCGGAGGCACGCTTTGTGGAGGAACTTTGTGTCACTCTGCAGTCTGCAGGATTCTGAGGAGGGGGAATCGATCATCATCGATTGATTGGCGGTAAGTCGCCATCCCCCCTCCAGATTGTGCCAGCCCGCCACCCCCCTCCAGTGCCACCACGGCACCACCTGCCCTCCAGTGCCCCTCCAGTGCCACCACCACCCCTCCAGTGCCAGCAGCCCACCACCCACCCCATACCCCCAAGGCTGTTCCACCCCACCCCCCCAGACTGTTCCACCCCATCCCCCCCTCCCCAGACTGTTCCACCCCATCCCCCTCCAGACTGTTCCACCCCATCCTCCTCCAGACTGTTCCACCCCATCCCCCTCCAGACTGTGCCACCACCTCCCTCCAGTGCCACCACCACCCCTCCAGTGCCACCACCACCCCTCCAGTGTCAGCA
The DNA here is from genome assembly GCF_037356315.1 of Lithobates pipiens. Lineage (NCBI taxonomy): Eukaryota > Metazoa > Chordata > Amphibia > Anura > Ranidae > Lithobates > Lithobates pipiens. Next base: position 221,328,670 of record NW_027507748.1, on the reverse strand, counting down.
GCCCACCACCCACCCCATACCCCCAAGGCTGTTCCACCCCACCCCCCCAGACTGTTCCACCCCATCCCCCCCTCCCCAGACTGTTCCACCCCATCCCCCTCCAGACTGTTCCACCCCATCCTCCTCCAGACTGTTCCACCCCATCCCCCTCCAGACTGTGCCACCACCTCCCTCCAGTGCCACCACACCCTCTCCAGTGCCACCAGCCCACCACCCCCTCCAGTGCCACCACCACCCCTCCAGACTGTGCCACCCGCCCTCCAGTGCCATCACCACCCCTCCAGACTGTTCCACCACCCCCCTCCGGACTGTTCCACCACTTCCCCTCCAGACTGCCACCACCGCCCCTCCAGTGCCACCCCTCCCTCCAATGCCACCACCACCCCTCCAGTGCCACCATAGTGCCACCAGCCCATCCCCCCTCCTGTGCCACCACCACCCCTCCAGACTGTGCCACCCCCCCACCTCCAGTGCCCCCACCACCCCCCCTCCAGTGCCACCACCATCCCCCTCCAGTGCCACCACCATCCCCCTCCAGTGCCGCTACCCCCACCTCCCTCCAGTGCCACCACCCCCCCTCCAGACTGTGCCACCACCACCCCTCGAGTGCTACTAGCCCACCACCCCCCTCCAGTGCCACCGCCACCCCCCTCCAGTGCCACCACCCTTCCAATGCCACCACCCGCCATCCAGTGCCACCAGCCCACCACCACCCCTCCAGACTGTGCCACCACCACCACCCCTCCAGACTGTGCCACCACCACCCCTCCAGACTGCCACCACCTCCCTCCAGTGCCATCCCTCCCTCCAATGCCACCATCCCCCCTCCAGTGCCACCACCCCCCCTCCAGTACCACCAGCCCACCACCACCCCTCCAGACTGTGCCACCACCCCCCGGACTGTGCCATCACCCCTCCAGTGCCACCACCACCCCCCCTCTAGTGCCTCACCACCCCTCCAGACTGTGCCACCAGCCCCCTCTAGTGCCACCACCACCCCTCGAGTGCCACTAGAGTACCACCCCCCCTCCAGTGCCACCACCACCCCTCCAGACTGTGCCACCACCACCACCACCCCTCCAGACTGCCACCACCCACCCTCCAGTGCCACCCCTCCCTCCAATGCCACCATCCCCCCTCCAGTGCCACCACCCCCCTCCAGACTGTGCCACCACCATCCCCCCTCCAGACTGCCACCACCGCCCTCCAGTGCCACCCCTCCCTCCAATGCCACCATCCCCTCTCCAGTGCCACCACCCCCCCTCCAGTACCACCAGCCCACCGCCCCCCCTCCAGACTGCCACCACCACCCCTCCAGACTGTGCCACCACCCCCCCGGACTGTGCCAGTGCCACCACCACCCCCCCTCTAGTGCCTTCACCACCCCTCCAGACTGTGCCACCAGCCCCCTCTAGTGCCACCACCACCCCTCGAGTGCCACTAGCCCACCACCCCCCCTACAGTGCCACCACCACCCCTTCAGACTGTGCCACCACCCCTCCAGTGCCACCACCCGCCCTCCAGTGCCACCAGCCCTCCACCCCCCCCCCCCCTCCAGTGCCACCCCCCCTCCAGACTGTGCCACCACCACCACCCCTCCAGACTGTGCCATCACCACCACCCCTCCAGCCTGTGCCACCACCACCACCCCTCCAGACTGCCACCACTGCCCTCCAGTGCCACCCCTCCCTCCAATGCCACCATCCCCCCTCCAGACTGTGCCACCAGCCCCCTCTAGTGCCACCACCACCCCTCGAGTGCCACCACCACCCCTCCAGACTGTGCCACCACCCCTCCAGACCCCTCCAGACTGTGCCGCCACCACCACCACCCCTCCAGACTGCCACCACCACCACCCCTCCAGACTGTGCCACCACCCCTCCAGACTGCTGCCACCCCTCCCTCCAATGCCACCATCCCCCCCTCCAGACTGTGCCACCACCACCCCCCCTCCAGACTGTGCCACCACCACCCCCCCTCCAGACTGTGCCACCACCACCACTCCTCCAGACTGTGCCACCACCACCACTCCTCCAGACTGTGCCACCACCACCACTCCTCCAGACTGTGCCACCACCACCCCCCCTCCAGACTGTTCCACCACCCCCCCTCCAGACTGTTCCACCACCGCCCTCCAGTGCCACCCCTCCCTCCAATGCCACCATCCCCCCTCCAGTGCCACCAGCCCACCACCCTCCCTCCAGACTGCCTCCACCTTTCCAGACTGTGCCACCACCACCCCTCCAGACTGCCGCCACCCCTCCCTCCAATGCCACCACCCCCCCTCCAGACTGTGCCACCACCACCCACCTCCAGGACCACTGCCACCCCCCCTCCAGTACCACCGCCACCCCCTCTCCAGTACCACCACCATGTCACCCACCTCCAGTACCACCGCCACCCCTCTCCAGGACCACCATGCCTCTCCAGTACCATCGCCACCCTCCTCCAGTACCACCACCCACCCTCCAGTACCACCGCCACCCACCTCCGGTACCACCGCCACCCCTCTCCAGGACCGCCACCCCCCTTCAGTACCACCACCGCCACCCACCTCCAGTACCACCGCCACCCCTCTCCAGGACCACCATCCCCCTCCAGTACCACCGCCACCCCTCTCCAGGACCACTATCCCCCTCCAGTACCACCACCGCCACCCACCTCCAGTGCCACCACCAGCCCCCCTCCAGTACCACCACCACCACCCACCTCCAGTACCACCACCTCCAGTACCACTGCCACCCCTCTCCAGGACCACCATCCCCCTCCAGTACCACCACCGCCACCCACCTCCAGGACCACCACCCCTCTCCAGGACCACCATCCCCCTCCAGTACCACCGCCACCCCCCTCCAGTACCACCACTGCACTGGTGACACAGGTTTCACTCGGGACACAGGCTGCACAGAAATGTTTTACTTTGTTCTACAGTGGAAAAAAATATAGTATCAAAATCATGCTTTTCGGGGGGGGGGGGGGGCCCTTCCTGATTTCTTGCATCGGGGCCCTGAGGTTTCTAGTTACGCCTCTGTGTGGACGTGGGGCAAAATGGACGGATGTCGGATGGTGGAGTGTTCTCACGGATGGAGTTTCTACTGGCGTCTCCAGAGTGGCAGTCTGGGCTTGCCACCCCCAGAGGAGAATCAGGAAGGACTCCCGTTCGTCTTTGTCGCGGATGAGGCGTTTGCCCTGGGGAACCATCTGATGCGGCCTTTCCCCATGAGGACCCTCACCCCAGACCAGAGGATTTTTAATTTCCGCCTGTCCAGAGCCCGAAGAGTGGTGGAGAACACTTTTGGTATACTGGCCAGCCGGTTCTGACTTTTTCTAACGCCTATTCACATGGCGGAATACAAACTGAATCACATAGGGCTGGCGTGCTGTGTTCTTCACAATTTTTTGAAAAAAGTTTCTGCGAACTATGTGGTCTCAGTTGGCCAACAAGAAGCAGACTTGATGGACAATGCAGATAACCTCACGGGCCTTCAACATGCTCATCCTGGCTTGCCCCCCCAAAGCGCCCGTGAGGTTAGAACACAATACATGGACTACTTTGTGGGTAGGGGGGCCATTGATATGCCAGACAATGTCTGAGCGGCATTTTAAAAATAAATTTTTATTTGAAACTCCTTCATTTCCTGCTTGGCTTGGTTTTATGTGTCTCCTAGGTATAATTAGGTTTTATCAAGTTGTGCCTTTTTCACCAACAGTGCAAACCCAAGTTCAGAGTGAGATGAGGGGACAGTCTCTTCTTCAGATAATCTTATTATGTTGTGGGTCTGCTACACACACACCTTCTTTTTTGGTAACTAATGTATGTAGTGCATTACTGACCCAAATCGTGCTCATTTTCATCACCATGGCAGGAAAATGGCATGATTTTCAAAATTTACACATCACTGTGGGTGTTTTTTTAGTAAAGGTACATCCACTATGCACTACAAGTGCACTGCAAAAGTACACCTGAAACTGCCCTGGGAGTGCAAAGTGGAGTTGCCTTTATTAAATCACACTCCTTCTCAGCACAAACTTAAATTGTACTTCAAATACATTTTTGTTGCCATGAAAAAAGAAGCCACACATTGTTGCTAATTGAACTGTTTAATCCAACCACATTCACATGTGCGTTTTGAAAAGGTTTTTTACAACCAACCAAGAAATTGTGTTGCATGTATCTAACTGTAAAATACAGAACACAGGAACTTACAAAGTTCAACTTTGAAAAGTGAAGACAATATCAGACATGAGTATGTACAAACTGGTCTGATCTTGCCTTCATCACATGGGGTGTCACCCGTGAAAAATCCAAATTTTGAAGATGCACAGAGTGTGTCAACATGTGCTATCTCCCATCACGGGGGATCATTGTACATGCTTTGGGGCTGCAACCCCTTCATCTCAGACACTTTACACAAAACACGTATATTGATCCCCCATGATGGGAGCGCATGTTTACACACTCTGTGCATCTTCCAAATTTTTAATTTGGAGAAATACAACATTTTGGAAGTAAAATTAAAAAAATAAGACCCTATCTAGTTTGGGGTGTTTCACACTCTACCCAAAACATCGATGATGTTTTTCAAATTTCAATTAACATCATTGATGTGTTTCAGGATATGTTCCCAATCCCGATTGCACCCCATTATCTCCCCGATCTGGGCACTTTCACTGGTAAAACGGAAATCTTCTTCCACATCACCTACAAAACAAAACAAAACAAAACTAAAAAAAACATGTCACATAAATATGGTGACATACATTGATGAGCTTACCGGAAGCTGTGTTCTCCGACACTCACCTGTTGTGGTGACAATTTGCCCAACATGCACGATCTCTCCTTCCTCCTCCTCCTCCTCCTCCTGCTCCTCTGTTTGTGCTTTTGGAAGTTGTCCTTCTTTGTGAGGGGTGGGGTCCCTGGTGTCCTCATACTTGCCGAGTCTTCTCTCTATGAGATTTCGAAAAAATAAAGAATTAGCACACAGAGGGAAGAATTAACAATATGAAACATTGTTTGTAAGTGTTGTTCAATTGTCTTTTTTGGCCGAGATTCAAGGTCATAACATTATTGGGGACACTGTGTTCAGCTAGAATACTTCCCGGAAGAACGATGTTTCCTATGAACGAATGAAACCATGAACTTGAAAGTGGCCATTTTAAAATGCACAACATGAACTCAAAGCACATGGAGCAGTATGCAAGCAATAATAATCATTTCAACACACGACAACTACTTACTTTTGTCAAGAACACGCTTGATCCTTATGTACTGCTCGTGCTCCCTCAGTTTCAGGTCTGACCAGCGTTTTCTCAGTTGATCCATGGATCGGTGTACCCCAAAATTAGGCAGAAGATTCTTCACAACTTTATTCATGATCTTGGCCTTTATGATATTTGGGTTTGGGTAAGGTCCATAATTTTCCATCATAGTCGGTCCTGTTCAATATGTCGACCATCTCCAACATTTCTCCAAAAGACATATTTGCGGCCTTAAATCTTGTCTTCCTGGATCGTGACATTTCAGGCTCCGGGCTTTCCTCACCCTGCTCCTCGTTAGTGTAATTATTAGTGCGCACCTGTCTTCTCTCCGCCATGTGCTCTCCCCACTGCGCCGGAAGCGAAGGGGCGGGGAATAGTCTGGAAAGAACTTCAGGGGCGGGCGGAATTGCACGCATGCGCACTGTATATAAAACGTAACACGAGTGTGTCGTCCGTACGATCTGTGAACAGAGGGAGAAGCTGAGGCGACGAACGCGCAAACAAAGGTACAATTTTGAACTTGGCACATCACTAGGCTACACTGCTTCTAGACTGAGGCCTGCATTAGTGGAGTTTAGCCTGAAATTAGGGTTTGTCTTGTGTTGTGTCTTGCAGACATTATGGACGGGTTTAATGACTATAGCTTCCTCCCTCTGTTCATCGATAAATACCGAGACATGCCAATCCTGTGTCAAAACAAGCACCCTTTGTATAGTAACAGACCAAAGAGGAAGGCAGCACTGTTGGAACTGGTTGAGTTTGTGAAGCCGGTGGTCCCCTGGGCAGATGAGAAGTATATCAAAAAGAAAATTGGGAACCTCAGGAGTCCATATCTGAAGGAGAGGAATAAGGTGCTGAAGTCCATGAAATCTGGAGCTTCAGCAGCTGAGGTTTATGTCCCCACCCTGTGGTATTATGACAGGATGAATTTTCTGGCAGACCAGGCTGAGGCCAGGGAATCCCTCTCTACTCTTCCTTCCACGCGTCCTATGCTCCATTCCACACCTGATGAGTCTTCCGACGCCCAACCTAGGCCTTCCACTCATGAAGAACTGGAGGAGCCCAGCTTGAGCCAGGTATAATGTTGTTGTACATATTTGTGGAGTCAAAATGAATGATGTTAACTTTATTTCAGATCCCTAATTGGGGAGTTTATAAAGTGTTTCACATATCAATAGACAGTAGTGGCCAAAACCTTTGGGACAAGAAAGAAAAATGCTGGGCTAAGAATGATAGTCTTTTCTATTAGTTAACAATTTGCAACAGTGTTGATGTGAAAATTGTGTGTGTTTGATGAACCAAATACTCAAACCATGTCCCTTTTTCATACACAGGAAAAACTCAGCCAGGACCAGGAGGGTGTGGAATGCAGCAGCCAGGAGGTGGCTGTGGAAAGTGGCAGCCAGGAGGATGCGGGGGTAAGCGGCAGCCAGGCGGTGGGCAGCCAAAGGAACCTCACCGAATGCCAGATCCCTCCCCTCCGCCTTCCACGCAAAAGGGCGAGAAAGGGGGGGAATGTTGAGGAGTCGGCCCTGAGGCTGATTGATGAGGCTTCTGCGGCACTCCAAGCCAAACCCACCTACCAAGAGGCCTTTGTCGCCTTGGTTGTATGCAAGCTTGATAAAATGGAGCAGGGGCAACAGATCTTTTGTGAGCAGGTTATTATACAAACCCTCAACGCAGGTCTGTTGGGCCAAATGACACCAGAAACACACTTGTGTCGTTTGGCCCATGCCCCTGCTCCTCCTCCTCCTCCTCCTCTTTCTGCCACACCTCCAGCACCACAGCCACAGCCTGGAAGGAAGCGTGGAAGGAAGACCAGAGTGTGATGACTTGGGTTCACTCTGGTCTGCCAGAAGATGCAGCCTGTTGTAGTACCACAGCCTGGGAACATAGATGTCATCTGCTGCTGTTCCGGGTTTCATGGACTTCAGGACCAGACTTCTCTCCCTCAGATATGTACTCCTCAGGCCACCAATTTTTGTGTTGAAATATTTGATGTGTGCCCTGGGGGCCCAAGGCTTTACAAATCTCCCCAGTTTCAACATTGCTGCCTCCGTCTTTATCTGTTACTGACACCGAAATAAAGGGATTTTTTGTTTGATGAAATACTTGCGTATGTGTTTTCCTTCCAAAAGTACAGTTTATTTGTGAGCAGGCAGGTACATTTCCAAAAAACAAAGTGAAATAAACAACAAGGGGTGTTAACACTAAACAACCTCCTGTAGCTTTAAAAAGAAAAAGAAAATCTAAAAAATAGAATAATGTTGTTGTTGTAAGTTTACACAAAAACAAAAAAAAAAAATAAGGAGAAATGAGCAAAGTGTCTTTAAAGGAGATTTTTAGGGAATCCTCCCTCAAAACCATCCAAAAAAGAATACACCAAATCAAAAATTGTGTAGATGTGACACAAACTAAAATTGTATTGCTGAAATGGTTAAAAAAGAGTAATGAAATACGTTCAGGAGAAGTGTGTGTGACTATGAGCATCAAAAGAAGTTGGTTCTTGCAGCATTGTAAAGAACAAGAGAATGCGCTTGATGAATGAATTTTTAACATTGCAGCGTGACGAATGTGCTATATCGCTTACGAGCAGTAGTTTTACCTGAACGAGCGCTTCCATTTCGGAATTTGAATGTGAGCATGCGTGGCACTTGGTCCGATCAAAATGCTCTACACATGATCGGATTAGGTCTGACCGGCCCAATTGGTCGGGAAATATTTCCAACATGTTGGAAAACTGGGTCCGACGGAGATTCGGACGGAATCAGTCCGATGCATACCACATACAGTCGGATTATCCGACGACACGGTCCGATAGGACGCATTCCGACGGATTCTCCGACCGTGTGTACGCGGCATAAGAGAGGTCTCCTCCTACAAGTCGGGCCTCAACACCAGGTACCTAACATTATTTAACCACATCCTATTTGGAGGCCACTTCCCAGATGAGATGCTGTTGGCTAACCTCTCCCTAATACCGAAACCTCAAAAGGATCATTCCCTGCCACAACATTTTTGTCCCATCACAGTTCTCAATAATGATCTTAACTAGATGCTGACCGCCAGCCGTCAAATGACAGTCAGGCGGCGCACCTATTGTGGCGGGAGGCCGTCATATGACGGCCACCCGTTTAAACAGGGAATGCACGTGATCGGGCATGCGCATCCCTGTTTCTTCGGTGGCGGCGTGTCACGGAGACACCGCTCGCCACCGAAGGGGGTGAACAGACATTGGTTATGGCTGTTTATCACGTGATTGGCCGCGAAGTCACGGCCGATCACAGATGGCCCCCCCCGGCAGTGCACGGCGCATGCGCGCGTTCGCGAGCCCGCTGCGCGTGCACGTCGGTGGCAGGGTGTTCCCCGGGAACACTGCTCATCACCGACGCTGGTAAATAGCCATTGGCCCGCTGTTTACCCACGTGATCGGCTGTGAAAGGATCACAGCCAATCACTAAAATGTAAACAAACCGCGGTAACGAGATGTTACCCGGTTGTTCTCCTCCTCACACACCGATCGTGTGTGAGGAGGAGATTGCGGAAACATCTCGTTACCGCCTAGTGTACACCAATCACACTGATTGCGCCCCCCCAATAAAGAGGACCTGTCACCACCCCTCATAGTACCTGTCAATCACAGTCCATCAGAGTACCTGTCACAGTCCATCAGAGTATTTGAGTACCTGTAACAGTCCATCTGAGTACCCGAGTACCTGTCCCAGTCCATCTGAGTACCCGAGTACCTGTCCCAGTCCATCTGTGTACCCGAGTACCTGTCCCAGTCCATCTGAGTACCCGAGTACCTGTCCCAGTCCATCTGAGTACTCGAGTACCTGTCCCAGTTCATCTGAGTACCTGTCACTGCCCTTCAGAGTACCCAAATACCAGTCACCAAGCCATCAGAGTACCCAAATACCAGTCACCAAGCCATCAGAGTACCCGACTATCTGTCATCAGGCCATCAGAGTACCCGAGTACCTGTCACCAGGCCATCAGAATACCCGAGTACCTGTCACCAGGCCATCAGAGTACCCCAGTACCTGTCACCAGGCCATCAGAGTACCCCAGTACCTATTTGCAGCCCATGTCTCATAGAATATACGTTGGGATGTTTGCTTTCCAAAATGGGGTCATTTTGTGGGTAATTTCACTGTCCTGGTGGTCCAGGACCTTCAAAAGTGTGATGGGTAGGAATGAAATGAGATGTGTCATTTATGCTCCTAGAACGCCTGAACGTACTACTTCAATGTTCGGCCTCTCTATGTGGCCAGGCTGTGTAAAAGTCCTACACATGTGGTATCGCCATACTCGGGAGGAGTAGCAGAATGTGTTTTGGGGTGTATTTTTTGCTATATACATGCTATGTGTTAGAAATATCTCATAAATTGACAATTTTGTGTAAAAAAAAAAATGCGTTTTAACTTTTTTCCACATATTCCAAAAACTTCTGGAAAAAAATTAACCATTCAAAAGACTCATTATGCCTCACAGATTATACGTTGGGGTGTTTGCTTTCCAAAATGGGGTAATTTTATGGGCAATTCCATTGTCCTGGTACTCCAGGGCCTTCAAAAGTGTAATAGGTGGTTAAGAAATGAGAAGCGTCATTTTTGCTCGTAGAACGTCTGAAGGTACTACATCAATGTTGGTGCTCTGTATGTGGCCAGGCTGTGTAAAAGTCTCACACATGTGGTATTGCCGTACTCGGGAAGAGTAGCAGAATGTATTTTGGGGTGTAATTTGTTGTATGCATATGTTGTGTGTGAGAAATAACCTGATAATATGACAATTAAAAAAAAAAAATAATAATAAAAAAAAAATCTTAATTTTGCAAAGAATTGTGGGAAAAAATGACAACTTAAAAAAACTCATCATGCTACTTACTTAATACCTTGGAATGTCTACTTTGTAAAAAGGGGTAATTTGGGGAGTATTTGTACTTTCCTGACTTGTTAGTGTCTCAAGAAATGAGACTCACCTGATGTACTGAAGGCCTGATCAGATGTGATCAATTTTCAGCGATTGGCACCATAGTTTGTAGACTCTATAACTTTCACAAAAACCAAATAATATATACTAATGTGGGTTATTTTTACCGAAGATATGTAGCAGTATAAATTTGGGCCAAAATGTATGAAGAAAAATTACTAATTAGCAAAAATTTATGACAAAAACAAAGAAAAAGTAAATTTTGTGAAAAAAAATGCAGTTTTATTTTATTTATAGCACAAAAAATAAAAAACTCACTAGTGATTAAATACCACTAAAAGAAAGCTCTATTTGTGTGGAAAAAAAGACGCAAGTTTCATATGGGTACAGTGTTGCATGACTGAGTAATTGTCATTCAAACTGTGAGAGCGCTGAAAGCTGAAAATTGGTCTGGTCAGGAAGGGGGTGTAACTGCACTGTATTGAGGTGCTTAAAGAGGAGGGCCGTTTAAAAAAAATAAAAATAATTAAAATTCAGCAGCTGCAAACACTGCAGCTGCTGACTTAATAAGCTGACTTACCTGTCCAGGGCGCCCACGATGTCGGCCGCCCAAGGCCGACCCGTCCCTCGGCGCCGCCATTCTTTCTAAGGGAAACAGGCAGTAGAGCCTTTTGGCTTCACTGCCCGTTTCCTACTGCGCATGCGCGAGTCGCGCAGCGCTTTGTGAATGGGACGCGCTGTGTTCTGAGACACACAGTTCCCAGAACACAGCGTGACCCATTACCCAGAAGATAACGTGACGAGGAGAGAAGAGAGAAGATCTCCGCGGAGGAGGAAGAGGCAGATTTGGATTATGTGCCTAGCAACAGGCATTTCTGGTAAGTAAAAAAAAAATATTTTTTTCATTTTTTTTTTCAGATTTTTTTCTAATTTTTCATGTATTTTTTTTTTTTCAGGGTGACCCTCCACTTTAAGCTGTATGGGAGACTTTTGGCAAACAGGCTTGCCTCTGTCATCACATCACTGATATATACGGACCAAACCGACTTTATCCCAGGCAGACAATTAATAGATAGCATTAGACTAGTCACTAGTATTGTACAAGATGCTAACCTTTATTCCCAACCGGTATGCCTCCTAAGCCTTGACATACACAAGGCCTTTGACAGTGTCAGTTGGTCATATTTAAATCCCCTTCTTCCCAAATTCTGCATATCTGAAAAGTTCATCCATGGCTTTAATGCCCTTTACCATTCTCCTCAGACCAGAATCAAAATCTCAGGCAATAATTCTGACTTTTTTTTCCCTTAAAGGGGTTGTAAAGGTTAGTTTTTTATTTTCGAAATAGTTTCCATTAAGCTAGTGCATTGTTGGTTCACTTACCTTTTCCTTCGATTTCCCTTCTAAAGGTTTTTTTCTTTGTTTTCTTTGTCTGAATTTCTCACTTCCTGTTCCTCCTCAGTAAGCTGTTCTGGCTGACTAAACACCGCTCGGATGATGGTGTGAAATTTACCGAGGAGAAACAGGAAGTGACACTGAATGTGACAAAAACATTTAGAAAGTAAATGAACCAACAATGCACTAGCTTAAACTGACCAGATGTCCCCGGTTTCAGGGGACAGTCCCCGGATTGAAGACACTGTCCCCGGACCAAGTCTGTCCCTGGTTTTGTCCCCGGATTTGACTTCAACAGGAGCTGGGGCAATTTTCAGTCAGTGCAGAATAAAAAAAAAAAATCACATGCCCCATTCAGCTCTGCTCACATGTTCTTCTGCCTTGGCTCAAATCCCAGCCAGCCACCTGCCTATCTCCTTGTCTTCCATAGCAGAGTCATTTTCCTCTGCTCCCCACCCAGTAGTATCCGGGGCCCAGAGAGTGAGACCTGAGAGGCTGTAAAGCAGGTGGCGGTGGTGGCGATGGGCAGAGAGATGCAGCTGAGCCCAGCTGACGATGTCCAGCAGCAGGAATAGAGGGGGAAGCAGATCCAAATGTGGGGCTGCCAGTGCCTTCAAGGCTTCAACGCAGGTGTGCTTTGGGGGTGTCTGTGAATAGAGTACGTTGCACTGTGTCTGTCTCTCTGGCATAATGGATGGTATCAGAACTCACAGGCAGCAGGCACTTATTGGTCAGAAGTTAACAAAATCAGCACCCAGCAGCCATGTTATGGGACACACTGTGACAGAGCCAGCCAGAGCCATGATAGAGTGCCCACTGCCTATGAGTTATCATAATGCTGATGATCTTAACCAGTTGCTGATCACCTGATAGCAGATTTACTGCTACAGGGCAGTCGCGCTGCACAGGATCACTTATATATGTGATCCTGCATTTCTGGGTATCAGAGCAAAGCAGGTACATGGATCTATGTCTTCCCTTAGTAAAAGCACCTGCCCCACAGTGATAAAATACTTGTTAGGCACACATTTAACCCACTGATTGCCTTAGACGTTTTCCCCTTCCCAGCCAGTGTCATTAGTACAGTGACAGTGCATATTTTTAGCACTGATCACTGTATTAGTGTCACTGGTTCCCACAAGGTGTCAAAAGTGTCACTAATGCTGCATACCCACGAGCGGAATGTCCGACAGAAAAAGTATTTTTATCGGATATTCCGATCATGTGTATGCCTCATGTAACTTTTTTTTTTCAAAAATTCTGACAGACCTAGAAATAGAACATGTTTTAAATATTTCTGACGGAACCAATTCCTATCGGGAAAACTGCTTGTCTGTATGCTGTTCAGACGGACCAAAAAACGGCACATGCTCTGAAGAAAGTACGAGACGGAAGCTATTGGCTACTGGCTATTCAGCTTCCTTTTTCTAGTCCCATCATATGTGTTGTACGTCACCGCGTTCTCGGCAGTCGGACTTTGGTGTGATCATGTGTAGGCAAGACATTTTCATCGGAACTCCATTGGAAAAACCTTCTGAGTTTATTCCGACGGGAAAACCGGTCATGTATACGCATTAGTGTCCGATTTGTCCACCGCAATATCGTAGTCCCGCCATGAGTCACTGATTGCTGCCATTACTAGTAAAAAAATAATAAAAATGTCCCGGATTTAATTTTAAAAATCTGTTTCTTCAAAGAGCCAACAGGCAAAAAGATCTGGCATGGATGGCAATCCAAGGGGGGTTGCCACTCAGGACATTCATGCCAGAAACCTGTGCAGATACAGACACTACCCCTTTTGCATCATCCAGAAGGAAACTGCTCTGCATGTTTTCTGAGAGGGTCCCTTTGCACAGGGCCTGTTGAGGGCTCTGGAACCTGACCTCAAAGACTTTGTTCCACAGACTGCTATCACACACTTTGGTGTGTTGAACGGACTCTTTTGTGTAATTCATTCACAGGAGGACATTGATAGTGCCTGGCGGGTGCAGTGTTGCTTTAAGGACGCTGTTTGGTGTGCCAGAAAGCACCTCATCCACCAGAGGAGAGGATGTCCATTGAGGACTGTGGCAGACTGATTCACAGTCTGCTCAGAGACTATCACCTGATGGACTTTAAGGAGGAAGAGGAGGTCTGATTTCCCCTTCCCCCCACCCTCCCCCACCACTACCGGTATGTATCCTTTGGCAGTTCAATAAAGCTTTGGGCCTGTGAACTCTTTTTTCCCCTCCCTACCCCACCTTCTCAACCCCTCACCCCGCCCCCCCCCCTCATCACACCTGTTGCTCATTGAAATGCCATTTGATTTGATTTGATTTGATTTGACTTGACTATGACAGTATGACTTGTTTTTTTGACATGTAATGCTTTCAGGGTAATGCGGCGTCATGCATGATGTGATGTTTCGGGGTATTATTACTCTGCGCAACACATCAGGCATCATACCGCAGGATGAATGTAATTTTATTTGTATGCTTGGAAACTGTATTGTTATGTAGTGTATTTATGTGCTGCGTCGCAGTACAGAGTGGAATGTACCCTGTTCAAAGTATTTTGTTTTTTGTATTTTTTTGCAAAATAAAGTATACATTTTCAATAAAAAAAAACACAAAAAAAACAGATGTCGCCTTTTGGCTAAGATCAAGTGTAGTATCTGTTCTTATCAGTTGCCAAAGGAGGCGCTGTTCCATCCCTATTCGAGGGGGTTTGGTCAGCACTCTCCGATGGCGTAATTAGCATCTGGAAGGACGGTTTCGGTAGGGGCCACGTCGTGCCATCCGACAGTAAACTGGGGGCCGATGCATTGGTCGAGTCTGAGCCGTCTAGAAGGGTGCTCCTGGTGAGGATGGGTGCTGCTACTGGTCTGACCCAGAGGGTCGAGTACCTGGCCTTCTGGCCTGGATTGGGGTAGTTCTAGCCCTGGAAGTCTTTTGGGAGGGAATACTGGCTCCTCACTATGCTGAGGGGGAGGAGCGGTTAGTACTTCCCGAATGTAATTAGGAAGGAGTGATGGGAGCGACGGTGGAGCCTGATGGCAAAGGGCTCTCGCCAAGCTTCCTGATCTTCATGCCTTCCTGTCTGGGGTGGGGACTGCTGTGGTCCGGACTGTGGGTAGACTTGAAAGCCTATGGAGTATGTGCCCCTGGAGTGGCAATCCAGGGGTGCCTAAGAATCACTGTGAGTAAGGGTCACATTGATTTTGGGCACCAAGGTCACTGCACCATAACATGCTTTTTTAGCACCTGCCTCTTGGGCCGGGCTTTTTGGCTGGGACCAGAGGAATTTTTTATTCCTGGCCAGAGGGCCTGGTCATTGTTTCACACAATGGCCAGCTTTTCACTAGCCTCTTCACTATCCCTTCCCCACTTTTTATTTATTTTTTGTGTGTGTTTGTCACGTCTTATTTTGTCACTTTGCACGTTTGCTGTGATGAGTAGGGTCACAGGTCCCAGGGCCTGTCTTGAAAGTCTGGGGAGGGGGTGGACATGGCCTTCTGGCTTAGTTCGCCCTCTTCCTTAGGGTTGGGGTCTCCCTTTGGGGGAGCCTCACCTAGTATTTGGGTGGGTCTGTTTCAGCAGACCTTCCAAAGAACGGGGTCTGACTGGTTTCAGCCAGGAAGACCAAGTTTTAAGTGTCCTTGTCCCTGTCAGGAGCCTAATGCCCCGGGAGATTCAGGACAAGGCTCTCTGATTTTAGAGGGCTTGTGTACCCAACTGCACTTTTTTGTGTCACTCTTTATGTGTGTGCACATTTTTTATGCACCGAGTGAAGTTTTTGAGTGTGTTTTTGTATGCCACAGGCTTTAAAAAAACAAAAAAAAACAGATGTAACTACACTCTAATGCATAATTCACAAAACAAAGGAGGTTTTGGTCTCCCACACCTCTGGTACTATTACTTACAGTGGTGTGAAAAATTGTTTGTCCCCTTCCTCATTTCCTGTTCCTTTGCATGTTTGTCACACTTAAGTGTTTCGGAACATCAAACCAATTTAAACAATAGTCAAGGACAACACAAGTAAACACAAAATGCAATTTGTAAATGAAGGTGTTTATTATTAAAGGTGAAAAAAAATCCAAACCATCATGGCCCTGTGTGAAAAAGTGATTGCCCCCCTTGTTAAAACATACTATAACTGTGGTTGTCCACACCTGAGTTCAATTTCTCTAGCCACACCCAGGCCTGATTATTGCCACACCTGTTCACAATCAAGGCATCACTTAAATAGGAGCTGCTTGACACAGTAAGGTCCACCAGAAGATCCTTAAAAGCTACACATCATGCCGAGACCCAAAGAAATTCAGGAACAATTGAGAAAGAAAGTAATTGAGATCTATCAGTCTGGAAAGGGTTATAAAGCCATTTCCAAAGCTTTGGGAATCCAGCGAACCACAGTGAGAGCCATTATCCACAAATGGCGAAGACATGGAACAGTGGTGAACCTTCCCAGGAGTGGCCGGCCGCCCAAAATTACCCCAAGAGCGCAGCGACGACTCATCCAAGAGGTCACAAGAGACCCCACAACAACGTCCAAGGAACTGCAGGCCTCACTTGCCTCAGTTAAGGTCAGCGTTCATGCCTCCACCATCAGGAAAAGACTGGGCAAAAATGGCCTGCATGGCAGAGTTCCAAGGAGAAAACCACTGCTGAGCAAAAAGAACATCAAAGCTCGTCTCAATTTCTCCACAACACATCTTGATGATCCCCAAGACTTTTGGGACAATATTCTGTGGACCGATGAGACAAAAGTGGAACTCTTTGGAAGGTGTGTGTCCAAGTATATCTGGCGTAGAAGGAACACTGCATTTCATAAAAAGAACATTATACCAACAGTAAAATGTGGAGGTAGTGTGATGGTCTGGGGCTGTTTTGCTGCTTCAGGACCTGGAAGACTTGCCGTGATAAAAGGAACTATGAATTCTGCTGTCTACCAAGAGATCCTGAAGGAGAATGTCCGACCATCTGTTCATGTACTCAAGCTGAAACGAACTTGGGTTCTGCAGCAAGACAATGATCCTAAACACACCAGCAAGTCCACCACCGAATGGCTGAAGAAAAACAAAATGAAGACTTTGGAGTGGCCTAGCCAAAGTCCTGACCTGAATCCTATTGAGATGTTGTGGTATGACCTTAAAAAGGCCGTTCATGCTCGAAAACCCTCTAATGTAACTGAATTAGGACAATTCTGCAAAGATGAGTGGGCCAAAATTCCTCCAGGACGCTGTAAAAGCCTCATTGCACGTTATCGCAAACGCTTGGTTGCAGTTGTTGCTGCTAAGGGTGGCCCAACCAGTTATTAGGTTTAGGGGGCAATCACTTTTTCACACAGGGCAATGATGGTTTGGATTTTTTTTCACCTTTAATAATAAACACCTTTATTTACAAATTGCATTTTGTGTTTACTTGTGTTGTCCTTGACAATTGTTTAAATTGGTTTGATGTTCCGAAACACTTAAGTGTGACAAACATGCAAAGGAACAGGAAATGAGGAAGGGGCCAAACACTTTTTCACACCACTGTAGCAGGCAGAGTCACACATATGGCACAATGGCTATCCTCAGACATTCATATCCCCTGGATCATGTTTGAATCCTCCTCTATTACTTGAAAAAAAACATGATAGTGGCCCACTCCATACAACTGTGGAACAAAGAACCTTATAATCTTATATCAGAAACCCCCCCATTAGCCTCATATATAGGAGACCCTAGATTCCCTCCCACATATCCGAATTACACACTTTTCCACAAATGGCTTCAAAAAGATCTAATCACACTTAAATCTTTAGTCATAAATATGAAATTCCCCTCTTTCAGATCGCTACAACCCAAATATAAACTCCCCACCTCAGAACTCCCTTAATATCTCCAAATTCAGGACTTTTTTGCTAACCACCTCTCTCTGACTATTAAACCCCCTAGTACTTTATTCGAACACATCTGCCTCTCCTCCTCTAGAGACAAAGGACTAATCTCACAAATATATCATTTCTTGGATAACTTACATCAACCGGAGAAACCGGCTCCAATGCTACAGTGGGAGGCTGATCTAGACTATTCTTTCCCCATTGAAACTTGGTATAAGATGATAGATAACCTACGCAAAAGCAATCGTGCTTTTAGAGAATCCCCACTAAAACTGGTTACTAGATGGTATATAACACCTGCCAAGAGCCACTCTTTTTACCCCCCAGCTTCCCCTGCCTGCTTCAGAGGATGTTCTGATGAGGGTAACTACCTTCATATCTTTTGGAGCTGTAAACTTCTAGAACCCATATGGCAGGCAGCTATAACTAAACTAGAAGCCACTTCCAAAATGAAAATCACCCTCTCACCACAAGTCTACATACTGTATGCTGAGGTTCCAGATATCCCCCCCCCACCATGCAATAGACTGCTTCATTCGCTAATCAGCGCCATCCAATGGATGATAGCCTTGAACTGTAAATCACATAACCTACCTTGGTCCCAGGTCTTATCCAGAATGGATGCTCTTAGACTATCTGAGAGGATCCATCACACACTCTCAGACATTATGCAATCCTCCCATAAAAAATGGATCTACTGGACTCCACCACAACAATAAATCTCAAAAATTAGGTAACCCATCTCACAGCCTCTCCTATAAACTCCCTCACTATTCTGTTGGCCCCTATTAATCGACTGTGTTATGCTAGAATACCTGTATGTATGGTTCAAGATACCTTGCCTTTTACTCATTGTGTATCTTTTATCATCATTGTAACATATCGCTTAATTAATATTTGATGCCTTTCTTCTGCTTAACTCATGTAAGATACCTCATCAATGTATATAATGTCTCACTTTATACTGAAAACTTGTCATTCTCCAGTCTTCCAAATAAAACTTTTGTAAACAAAAAAAAATGAAAATAAATGTTCAATGATAAAATAATAAACTCTCACTAATGTGACCAAATTATATACGAGTAAATAGTGAGTAAATATATAAGAGGAAATACATAATTGATGGAAATAAAAATTATTGTAATAATATATAAGATGGTCCAAAATCCTAAGAAAACCATTGGTCACTTTAGCTGTTAGCTATGTGATGGCCACAGACAGGCACAGGCAACAGTTACCAAACAAAAATGACAGTGATGAGATTGTACGAAATAAATAATAAAGTGTCTTAATTTAGTGAATAAAATATGATTCATATTTTTATTCACTAAATTAAGACACGTTATCAATTATTTGGTAGAACGGCAAGGACAGGTTATGTGAATGTTTTCATATTTTACTCACCGGGGATTGCGACCAGGACAGGGTGTGCTCAGTGTTGGCCAGTGGCACTGGCCAGGGCCTTGTGTGTCTGTCCAGGGGGTGAGTCTGACAGGTCAGGTCTCCGCTGTCCATCTCTCTCGTGGACGGTGCTGCTGGTGCTGCTGCCAGCTCTCGCCGGCTCCACTGAACTTACCACTCCGAGGCCCCTCCTTCGGCCCACTCGGCTCCTAGCAATCAGCTTGCGGAATGAAATAATTAGCGGGCGTCGGCGGGTCAGGTGGTGCAGAATCAGGATCGGATTGTCTCAGGGATTTCCGGAAATGCGTGCGCATGTGCAGTTCTCACCAGATCCAGTCGCAGCCATCCCTAATCCAAAGCATACCACCTCATCTGTGAAGCATGGTGGTGTCATAGCATGGGCATGTATGGCTGCCATTGGAACTGGTTCTTTTGTATTTATTGATGATGTCATGGCATGGGCATGTATGGCTGCCAATGGAACTGGTTCTTTTGTATTTATTGATGATGTGACTTCTGAAAAAAGCAGCAGGATGAATTCTGAAGTGTTTCGGGCAATAATATCTGCTCATATTCAGCAAAATGCTTCAGAACTCATCGGACGGCGCTTCACAGTGCAGATGGGCAATGACCCAAAGCATAGTGCGAAAGCAACCAAAGAGTTTTTTAAGGGAAAGAAGTGGAATGTTATGCAATGGCCAAGTCAATCACCTGACCTGAATCCGATTAAGCATGCATTTTACTGAAGACAAAACTGAAGGGAAAATGCCCCAAGAACAAGCAGGAACTTAAGACAGTTGCAGTAGAGGCCTGGCAGAGCATCACCAGGGATGAAACCGAGCATCTGGTGATGTCTATGCATTCCAGACTTCAGGCTGTAATTGACTGCAAAGGATTTGCTACCAAGTATTAAAAAGCGAAAGTTTGATGGATGATTGTTAATCTGTCCCATTACTTTTGGTCCCTTAAAAAGTGGGAGGCACATATACAAACTGTTGTAATTCCTACACCGTTCACCTGATTTGGATGTAAATACCCTCAAATTAAGGCGGAAAGTCTGCATTTTGTTTGTTTCATTTCAAATCCATTGTGGTAGTGTATAGAGCCAAAAAGATTAGAATTGTCGATGTCCCAAAATTTATGGGCCTTTCTTCTTAAATCCAATGTCTCCATCAGGGAAATCCCAGAATTATAAAGCAACAATGCAACAAATGTACACTACGTTTATTTCAAATTGATCATTAAAAAACATGTTAGTACAGTCACATTTCCTTGTGCCATGAAGCGGCACACACTATAGAAAGCCTGAATGGTTACAAAACTCTGCTTGTTTGAGCCAATGTGCGTTCCACCTGAGCTGGACGTAATGTAAGTGAAAACTCGGAAGTTCCACCACTCGTCAGACCTCAATGCATTTCACTAAAAAGGCGTCATCAGGAATTTGTTTTGCAATCCAAATGTAATTCTTATTTAACAACATCCGATTCACGTAGCCCCTTACAAACCTATCCAGCACAACTACAGTTTTATATATAACAAACATATCTACAAAATTAATATTCCATTAAAATACATAAAATATGGTACCTTTATAAAACACATAATTTATACTTAGTTCACTATGTATTCCTATATGGTTCTAATATTAAAGTGTCCTCTACTCCCCCCTAGTGGCTATTTATTAAATGGCATCCCTCTGATAGGAACTATATCCATAGGAAATCGCATTCCCTGCGATTTCTTTGGATAAAACAATAAAAGTGTATTGATAAGACAATAAAAGTATATCAAACATTCAAATAATTCTTCATTGCACAGTGATAGGAAATATATTCATATGGTGTGCACATGAAGTGAAAAGAACGGTGCTCAAAAAGTAGGTGCACTACTATTGCAATAAATCCTGAAGGAATAGGTAAAATCCTAAACGGCATATAAAAGCATACAAAAAAGTTTCCTCCATATAGGTATATGCCACAAATGTTCTTATAGGTGAAAGCAAAAAAAGATAAGTAGTGTCCATATAAACATATAAAGTGCAAGGTAGGTAAGTGGCTGTATATTAGCAGTGTTAGCATAAAATGATAAAGGGCGGGTGCTGGTGTCAATCCAGGGATGGACTTTATGTTCGGGTCGAACATGAGTTTGACTCGAACGTTGGCTGTTTGCCCGTTCACTGAATAGCGAACAAATTCGAAAGCCGCAGGAACACCCTTTAAAAGTCTATGGGAGAAATCGAAAGTGCTAATTTTAAAGGCTTATATGTAAGCTATTGTCATAAAAAGTGTTTGAGGACCCGGGTCCTGCCCCAGGGGACATGTATCAATGCAAAAAAAAGTTTGAAAAGCTGCCTTTTTTCGGGAGCACTAATTTTAATAATGCTTAAATTTAAACAATAAAAGTGAAATATTCCTTTCAATTTCGTACCTGGGGGGTGTCAATAGTATGCCTGTAAAGTGGCGCATGTTTCCCGTGTTTAGAACAGTCTGACAGCAAAATTACATTTCTAAAGGAGTTTTAAACTACTTGCGGCTATAATGAATTTAAAAAAATAGAAAAAAAATCTGCGCTTAGTAAAAAACAATAAAGAAATCAGCAGCTGAACACCATAACCAAGATACTAGGCACAAAAAAAGTGCAAAGTAAAAATACCCCCAAAAAATTGTGAAAACAGATACACAAAAATTATTAAAGATGAATCAAAAAATTCAAGTGTCCATATATAAATGCATACAAAAAATAGGTGAAATATAAACTCAAGTGTCCATATATGAATTGATACAAAATATATATATAAAATGTCCAGTGTATGTATAATGATAATTGAAACTTGTTCAATCAAATTGTATTTGACCACGTGGACCCGTCACCTCTAAACACTACTATTAGATGGAGGCTTACCAGATTCCTAGTGACCCCCCTATTAGGGGAGGTCAAACTGCGCAAATTCGATCTCAGGTCCCATAGACATCCAGATACCCAGATGCCGGAGATTATCCCGATCTTTCGGATGTCTCGCAACCTTCGGATTCGCAGAACTGCTCTCAGCAGGCCTCCAAATGAAGTGTCACCATAAGGAAACAAAAATGCGCCAAATCGCGTGATATGGTTTCAACAAAAATGTATTAGAGCAGAATGCTCAAGCACACATAAAACGACTCCACAGAGTCATAGAAAAAAAGTACAAATACCGTTTAAAAACAAACAGAGATGCTAGCAAAAATAAACAAAAATGAAAAACTCTTCAACAAGAGTTTGTATTGCGATCGCATATGCGCAATGGGTGTGAGCGTGGCTTCCCCCGACGATCGTTTCGTCAAAGGTCTGACATCATCAGGGGTACGCCCACACCATTGCACCTAAACTTTTCATAGCCTATTTGTAAGGAAAAGAGCCTTACCATAGGTTAAAACGAACGCCCTATCAAGGGCTTACTATACTAACCCTCGGAAGAGCTAAAACACTCGAAGGAAGGGGTCAATATCCTAAAAAATCTAATTAATAAAAAACGGCCGTATAACAATACAAACTGATCGGAATCCATAAATATTTAAATTTTATATTCGATAATTATTTAAAAAAATAAAAATAAAAAAATAAAATGAAAAATGTAAAATAAAAAATGCCGCCATCTAGTGGTTGCAAAAAATATCTACAATTGAGCAACAATTTTATGTTTAAGCCGGCTACCCGTCATTACCAATAGTCTACTTCCAAAACAGCCTAACAAACAAACAAATAACCATATAAAAATAATGTAAGATTTCTCCCATTGATGAGGTTTAACTCACAATACAAGAACATTGTAACAAAATTGATGTATTATATCTGTAACATTACAAAGAGGGAGGCATTTGACAGGCCTGAGTGAACAATCGTTGATTCCCTAGCTAGTTGTCGCGTGGGGTTACTCATGATATATCTTTTTATATTCAGTTTACGCGTGTATCTTTGAATATCAATAAAGGTCTGAAATCTATTAAGATGACGCGGAGGTGCAAATTTCAGACCTTTGCTAATGGTTACCAACTCCTCATTCGATAACTCTTTGGTACTAAGATTAATGATGCCACTACTGTCTACGTCCTTCTCCTTTTTGGAGTGAAGACGTTTGCCCCCTCTACACCCTCTCTTGCATCCCCATTTCTTTTGTGTCCCCCTCATGTTCCTTCCTGAAAACCCTGTTGATAATGGTTTCCTACTGAGGGATATTCATACGGGGGTTGTGAAACCGCACGTCTATTGGTAGACCCAGGATGCCTAACTACCTCACTGATGAGGGGGGGGCATATCTATTAGAGGTATCAACTCTGTAATGATTACCTAAGTCCCTCATATCAAGGGATCGCCTCATAGCATTACTCCTACTACTGTTACGAAAAAAAAAAATTTCACCCCTATGTCTCCAAGGTGGGAGAGGACCTCCAGGCAGTGAGTGATGATAATGATTTGAATTTCCCCTGCCTCCCCACCCTCTATTGAGGTTAGGACATGGTTGTTAGATGGAGGCTTACCAGATCCCCCAGTGACCTCCCTATTAGGGGAGGTCAAACTGCGTGAATTCGATCTCAGGTCCCAAAGACGTCCAGATACCCAGATGCCGGAGATTGTCTCGATCTTTCAGATGTCTCGCAACCTTCGGATTCACACAACTGCTCTCAACAGGCCTCCAAACGAAGTGCCACCATAAAGAAACAAAAATGCGGTAAATCGTGTGATATGGTTTCAACAAAAATGTATTAGTGCCGAATGCTCAAGCGCACATAAAATGACTCCACCGAGTCATAGAAAAAAAGTACAAATACCGTTTAAAAACAAACAGAGATGCTAGCAAAAATAAACAAAAATGAAAAATTCCTCAACAAGAGTTTGTATTGCGATCGCATATGCACAATGGGTGTGAGCGTGGCTACCTGACGATCGTTCCGTCAAAGGTCAGACGTCATCAGGGGTACGCTCACACCATTGCGCCTAAACTTTTTATAGCCTATTGGTAAGGAAATGAGCCCTGTCATAGGTTAAAATGAATGCCCTATCAAGGGCTTACTATACTAACCCTCGGAAGAACTAAACACTCGAAGGAAGGGGTCAATATCCTAAAAAACCTAATTAATAAAAAACGTCCGTATAACAATGCAAACCGATCGGAATCCATAAATATTTAAATTTATATTCAATAATTATTTAAAAATAAAAAATAAAATGAAAAATGTAAAATAAAATATGCCACCATCTAGTGGTTGCAAAAAATATCTACAATTGAACAACAATTTTATGTTTGAGCCAGCTACCCATCATTACCAACAGTCTACTTCCAAAACAGCCTAACAAACAAACAAATAATCATATAAAAATAATGAAAGATTTCTCCCATTGATGAGGTTTAACTCACAATACAAGAACATTGTAACAAAAATTGATGTATCATATCTGTTACATTCCTTACAAACCATATCACATGATTTGGCACATTTTTATTTCCTTATTGTGACACTTCGTTTGGAGGCCTGCTGAGAGCAGTTGTGCAAATCCGAAGGTTGTGAGACATCCGAAAGATCGGGATAATCTCCGGCATCTGGGTATCTGGATGTCTATGGGACCTGAGATCGAATTCACGCAGTTTGACCTCCCCTAATAGGGGGGTCACTGGGGATCTGGTAAGCCTCCATCCAATAGTAGTGTTTAGAGGTGACGGGTCCACGTGGTCAAATACAATTTGATTGAACAAGTTTCAATTATCATTATACATACACTGGACATTTTATATATATATTTTGTATCAATTCATATATGGACACTTGAGTTTATATTTCACATATTTTTTGTATGCATTTATATATGGACACTTGAATTTTTTGATTCATCTTTAATAATTTTTGTGTATCTATTTTCACAATTTTTTTGGGGTATTTTTTCTTTGCACTTTTTCAATTGTCACAGTAATATTTCTTGGTTAAGCGCTGCACTTTTTTTCTTTTCATTTTTTGTGGCTATAATGAATTGTCATTAGACAATACTCATAAAAGTTCATTGATAAAAACGGCATGGGATTTCCCCACAGGCGAATCCCGAAAAACAAAATTAAAAAAAAAAATGCGTGGGGGTCCCCCTAAATTCCATACCAGGCCCTTCAGGTCTGGTATGGATATTAAGAGGAACCCGTGCCAAAATGTAAAAAAAAAAAATGGTGTGGGGATCCCCCTAAATTCCATACCAGGCCCTTCAGGTCTGTTATGGATATTAAGGGGAACCCCACGGCAACCTTTTTTTAAAAAACAGCATGGGGTCCCCCTCAAAATTGGGTCTGGTATGGATTTAAAGGGGAAACGGTGCCAAAATCAAAAAAAAAAGGGCGTGGGGTCCCCCCAAAAATCCATACCAGACCCTTATCTGAGCACGCAACCTGGCAGGCCGCAGGAAAAGAGGGGGGAGGAGAGAGCGCCCCCCTCCTGAACTGTAGCAGGCCACATGCCCGCAACATTGGGAGGGTGCTTTGGGGTAGAGGCCCTCCAAAGCACCTTGTCCCCATGTTGATAGGGAGAAGGGCCTCTTCTCCACAACCCTTGCCCGGTGGTTGTGGGGGTCTGCAGGCAAGGGGCTTATTGGAATCTGCAAGCCCCCTTTTACAAGGGGACCCCCAGATCCCAACCCCCCCGTGGGAATTGGTAATGGGGTACCTACCATTTCACAAAAAAAGTGTCAAAAAGGTTAAACACAGACGGTTTTTGACAAGTCGTTTATTAATTTCTGTTTTCTTTCCGCTTCTTCTTGCATCTTCTTTCTTCTAGTCTTCCTTCTGTGTTCTTCTTCTTCCTCCATCTTCTTCTCCATCTTCTTCTTCTCCTTCTTCCTCCACTCTTCTTGTCTTGCATTTAGCTCCGGCTTCTTCTCCGCTCCGTCCGCACGAACTTCAGTGGGAGTCTTACGCCATGTGACGCTTTGGTTCTTCTGACACTTCTTATATAACGGAGGGCGGGGTCACCCTCTGATGCATGGGGACTTCCCTATAGCTTTTCCCGTGATGTCAGAGGGGGCAGAGGTGGAGCCTAATGCATTGCATCTTTTCCCTGGTCCAGGGCGGTGTCTGTCTGTGAGGTGGAGAGAGAGAGAGGGTGATGAGGAGGACCCCTTCGGGGCACCAGGACAGCAGATAAAATATAGCGGAGATGGTGACACTAGATAAATATTAATGTTCACTTAAATCAATCACACAATATATCTAAGCCATATCATGCCTGTTGCACATTTCTCTTTAGCATTTTATTAAGGAGCTTTTTCCTTTTTCTGAATTTTTGGTTGTTCCTAACTCAGGTAACAAACCTATTACTTGTCCTAAGACATGACAATCAATCTAAATGTATAAGGAACTGCTTTATTTTTATTTTTTTAAAGCAAAAACATGACACTTGTATTAGTTACATGCTATACTGTTCTACTAATTATATGCCTTTTATATGACATGGAACTCTGGTGCATTTTGCTCCTAGGTGCCATTTTTAACACCCCAGCCCCTGTCATCCTCATCACACCTGGCACCCCACTGCAACCTTGCTAACAACCTACCCCCTGTAATCCTCATCCTCATGTTCATCACACTTGGCACCCCATTGCAACTTTGCCTACAACCTACCCTCCGTCATCCTCCTCACACCTGGTACCCCACTGCAACCTTGATAACACCCCACCTCCTGTCATCCTCATCATACTTGGCACCCCACTGCAACTTTGCTAACAACCTACCCCCTGTTATTCTCATCCTCATGTTCATCACACCTGGCATCCCACTGCAACCTTGCTAACAATCTACCCCTATCATCCTCACCCTCATCTTCATAACACCTGGCACCCCACTGCAACCTTGATAACATCCCATCCTCATTACACCACTGTCACCTTGATAACAACTTACCTCCTGTCATCCTCATCCTCATCACACCTGGCACACGCGATTCGACAGTACCACAACACGGGCACTTTTAACTCTTTCTTTGGCCACTAGTGGGGGTTAAAAGCACCCCACTAGCAGCTGAAAAGCGCTGCTAAAATGACATTAAAGTACCACTAAAACTAGCGGCGCTTTACCGCTACTGGTCCGTCCACCCCAGTGTGAAAGTAGCCTTAGTGTTACTAAACTCACAACTATAAAATCAGTCTGTATATGCAGTAAAGCATGCTTGTTAAACCCCTTAGTGTGGAACCTAATGGGGTTAATCATCTGCATTGTGTTAAAAGGCTGTTCGATCCTGCCTTCTCTGAGAATCTTCTTCTTCCACAGACTCCAAAAAATAACCTAATATTTACAGATTCTATAGAGTTAGGCTGCTCAGTTTGGGGTGTATTGCTAGAGAGTTTTTTTTTTTCATTGGGAGGGTGCATGTGATCAGCACAGGGCCAATCAGTACTGTCCAGACACATCCACACAGAGGATCAGGGGTCTTGAAGGACAATCATGGGAGAAATGAAAACTCCTCCTACAAGCTATCAGCACAGACTGATACAAGTCACACTATTGCTCCAACTGCTATATAAAGCTGATGAAAAAAGGTATTTATCAGTTTATATTTACTAAAAATATTGCATTTGTTCTGTGAACTGTGGGAGACCAAAGTGACTGCAGGTTCTGGGTTTAAGTACTCCTGACATATGTACTTCTTACACTGGGCTATATGTTACATACACCTGACACCTGCACTATACACTATGTCGTACATTGCATACTCCTGACCCCAGAACTCTATTTGCTACATTGTAATTACATACACCTGATCAAAGAATTTTACTGTCTCTGCAGTTGCTGGTTGCTTTGAAGTCCCTAACTGTTTTAATTAAGGTGGTTTTAAAGTCTAAACATTTAGGAAGTTTGGCAGGGGTTCCCTCATGGTGAAAACCAATGTGGAATCAGCATTCAGGCTACTGACAGTACATCCCCAAAGTTTTCGCTTGTTAGGGTGTTGGTGGCAGGGGTCTTACTTTGTAGATCGTTGCCTTCCAATGGGCTGTTCAATTTCCTGTGCCCTGTTTGAGGCTTTTAGTTCCATCTTTGAGTGGGCAGTTAGGGAGATTGCTGGGGTTAACTCGGTCATCCATTATTTGGGTGACCTCCTGTGCATTGGTCCTCCATTGGTTTTGCTGGGGACAGTACAGCACTTGGCAGAGCAGTTCGGGATCCCATTGGTGGCCCTGCGGTGGGAGGCGAGTCTGGTGAGTGGCAAGCGTGACATTTGTTTGAAAGAGTTATTGGGGAAACTGAATTTTGCTTGTAGGATTATTCCCATGGGTCGCATTTTCTGTAGGTGACTGACGACGGCCACGTCTGGGGTACGGGTCCCTAATCACTTTGTACAACTGACCAGCAA
Source organism: Lithobates pipiens (assembly GCF_037356315.1). Lineage (NCBI taxonomy): Eukaryota > Metazoa > Chordata > Amphibia > Anura > Ranidae > Lithobates > Lithobates pipiens. The sequence continues at coordinate 221,300,462 of NW_027507748.1, read as the reverse complement.
GCTGCAGGATGATTTGAGGATTTGGGATGTGTTTTTGGAATCTGTCAATGGTCATTGGTCAATGGTCATTCACTGTGTTTCAGGGCTGGTTATTGAACTGTGGACTGGCTGACTACTCGATCTGGTTACTGGACTCTGGCTATGCTTTGACTACGCTTACTCTAGTTACCTTTTTATTTTTTTATTAATGAACAAGTGTGATTTAATTGTACCTCTGTCTCGGTCTGATTAATGGTTTCTGACACTGTGGCAGTCGGGGCCGGTCAGCAATGTGCTGATTTGGTAATGTTCACGGATGCGGCAGGATCTTTGGGCAATGGAGTGTGGAGCCATGGCCTGAGACTTGGCGGGAGGCTGGGTTCCATTGTACTGTCTGTGCAGCTCTGGGGAGAGGCTTTTCGAAACAAAAAGGTATGGTTCAATTGCAATAACATGGGGGTGGTGACGGAGATTAACAACATCTCAGCTTCTCCCCCCCCCCCCCCCATGGTCAGATTGTTAAGGCATCTGGTGCCCAGTCGGTTATGGATAAATGCTTTTATTTATGCGGTACATATCCCCAAGGTTGACAACAAATTAGCGGATGCTCTGTCTCGTTTCCAGTAGGAAGAATTTTGCATGCTGGCAACAGAGGCAGACCAGTTGGGGAAGCCATGTCCTCCATGATTATGGAAAATTGCACTGGAGCTGCCGCTAGGATTGATACGGCAGTCCCTTAGTGCTGGAACGTGGAAAGTTATATTATAAGGTGTGTCAGGAATGGTTTGCTCTGATGGAGGAAGTAGGCGGGTTGGAGGACTCGAAGGATATACAGGCCTGGGTGTTGTGTTTTAACTGCAGTAACTATTCAAGTGGTGTCTCGAGGGCTGTGATGGGAAAAAAGATGGTGGCCTTGGCTTTCTTGTTTCAGTTGGCGGGTCACAGGGATTTCACCAAATCTTTTGTGGTTCCCCGGGCATTAAGGGGCTATCGGAAAGGAAGTTCCAACATGGATTCCAGGTGGCCGGTTTCATTTGAGGTGCTGGGTACAGTTCTGTCAAGTCTAGGGAGGGTGTGTTCTTCCTTCAGCCTTTTCTGGGCTGCTTTTGTGCTGGCAATTTTTGAAGCTTTCAGAATCAATGAGTTTGGGTCCCCCTCCAAGCGGGTAGTGGGGGGATTGCGGTTTGGGGACATTCAGTGCTCTAAATTGTCAGTTCAGATTTTGATTCGGCACTCAAACATGGACCAGCATGGAAAGGGGATCCGCGTGGAATTTTTCAGGGGCTATTGCACCCAGTTCTGTCCAGTGGCAGCCTTAGGGCAGTTGGTGCTTAGTGCTTCACCCACAGGAGGACGGTGCGTTGTTTGTCCACCTTGATGGCTCGTGTCTGTCCAGGTTTCAATTTATGTTGGTTTTCCATAAGTGCCTAGAGGCGGGAGGGTTGGTCCCGGGGGATTATGCAGCACATTCCTTTCGTATTGGGGCAGCCACCGAGGTGTCTCTCTTCTGATTGTTTGTTCTGTCTCTTGCTGAGTATGTCTTTTGTTGTGTCTTTTCAGATTCCCTGAGAGGTCTCATCTGGATACTCAGACATTCATACGTTTTTTTGGGTGGCAAAAAGGGAGGATGTTAGGTAGAAGGCAGACAGTTGGGGTTGGCAAGAGAGGAGGGCAGGATCAGGTGGATTGGGGTGCCAGGTATGATGTGGCACAAGGTTGTCCCTGAGGTACATCATTTCTCATGGCTGGACCAGCCTTTGGATATTTTGGTCCTACACGTGGAATGCAATGATTTGGGCATTCGACCTATGAGCCAGGCCATAAAAGACATTCAGTGGGATTTTCTTAGGTTGTGGGCTTCTTTCCCTGACATGATTGTGGTTTGGTCTGACATTGTGGCCCGCACATCATGAAGGGGGGCCCGATCAATTGACAGACTTAACAAGGGCCATATTAAGGTTTACAAGGAGGTGTGTAGGTTTATTGCCCTTAATGGTCGGGTGGTGGTCCGGTATTTGGAGTTGGAGATTAACACCTGGAGGTACTTGAGAGGGGATGGGGTACATCTCAACCCAGTCAGGACTGACCTCTGAGCATTGGGCTTGCTGGAAGGCATCTGCAGGGCATTGCTGGTGTGGCTGCGGGCGCAAGTGTAAGGTTTAACACTTACCTCTTTTTTTTATACCTATCGTCAAGGACCCAACCACCACCACGGTATGTGATAAAACAGTGGGACTCATCTCAGGTATGGAGACCTCCCATTGGTCTGGTTTCAGCCTAGACTACCAGGTAATAAGTTGGTAGTAGTCTGTGGTCAGTTAGGGAGTCCTCAAGGTGATTTTGGCGGCTGGGGACAGATGCCAATTAAAAGGTATCACAGACTCAAAAGTTGAAGATGGGGTCGTCAGGGATCGGCAACCAAGTATTTTGGAGCTGGAATATTTAAATAATGGTTATAGTTTATTTGGTTTTGTTAATAAAAGACCCAACAGGCCATTTGAATCCAATAAGGTGTCAGTGTCATTATTCAATAGTAATGGTAAGGTTGCATGCATGTGTGGTTTGGGGTAGTAAGTTATCTCACTGCCCTAGTCATGTCTTTCTGACAAAGGCCATTAGGTTCTCGCCCTGTCACAAGCGATCCCTGGCGCCACCGCTGGACACTCGCATCGGCTCCGTGTACACGCCACAGGCGCGAGCCTCTATTGGCCAAAAGGCAAAGCGACATAACATAACGTTGTTTTGCCCAGCCGTGACATTCTGCCACAGTAAAACTGATCGGTAAGAGGTTAAAGTGGTTGTAAACCCTTACATATACCAAGTGAAGTGAACTGGCCTCAGCTGATATACAGAGATGAAACAAATCCTACTATATAAGTTGTACCTGTTTATATGGAACCCTCTCTTCTCTACATCTGTTCAAAATGCTAAATTATAATGCTTGTGTAAGGGTTCAGAAAAAAGGAGGGTGAAGAGCTGAAGTTATACTCTGCAGAGCTCAGTGAGGGGAGCTGATTGGAGGGAAGAGACACCCCCCCCTCCACACAGCACATAGGAACAGAGCTGAAGCTGTCAGCTCCCTCTCCAGCACCATTTTTCTCTTAGTGTCAGGAAAACTTGTCAAAAGTAGTTCATGCTGATAGCATGTGCTGTTTGATGAAGATGGAGGAAAAATTTGCACAACAACATGACATGAGGCCTTTAGTTTAAGGTAGACCCCCAGGATTATATACTGTAGCTGCTGACTTTTAATATAAGGTCACTTATCTGTCCAGGGAGCCCATGATGTCGGCACCCCAAGCCGATCTGTCCATGTGCGAGTTGAGCAGCGCTTTCTGAATGGTCTCATCATCTTATGGGACACACACAGGTCCCAGAAGGCAGTGGGGGGGGGGGGGGGGGAGGAGGAGAGCCAGATGCAATAATAGCCGCAGTGAGATAGGATGGAAGTCCGGATAAAAAACAGCAGAACAAATACCAAAAAAACAACCAAAAAAAAAGATATCTAAAAACGAGGGGGGTGGGGAGGATTCTTGTTTTAGAACCGAGTTGGATTTTAGCCAGGAACTCAGCTTTAACTCTGTGTAATGAAAATATTTAGTGAAAATATATTCCTATATGCAGCCCTAAAAAATTCCACTTGCATTTTGCGAGTGGATTTTGAGGGCTGCCAAGAAGGCCTGCCTGGGAGCGGGGAAGGGGGTGTGGGGGGCGAGCACCGCCGATCACAGAGGGGAAGAGAGGAGAGCCACCGCTGGATGATCAGAGCAGGGAACATCACAGCTTTCGTTTCAATAGGTGTGTGTTCCCCCACTGTGCGCTGTCACATAAGCCCCTCCTCTTTCTCTGGGACTTTGAAAGACAGATCACCCATCCAATCCTAGGACAGGTGACATGTATCAAAGTTCCTTGGACAATGGGAGGGGCTTATGTGATGGCACGCGGCGGGGGAACACACAGCTATTGAAACGAAAACTGTGATGTTCCCTGCTCTGATCAACCAGCGGCGGCTCTCCTCTCTTCCACTCCACAGGTAGGCTGTATATAGCACACAGTCTGTACATGGCACACAGGCTGTACACAGTCTGCACATGGCACACAGGCTGCACACAGACTGCACATGGCACACAGGCTGCACACAGGCTGCATATGGCACACAGGCTGTACATGGGACACAGGCTGCACACAGGTTGTACACGACACACAGGCTGCACACGGCACACAGGCTGCACACGGGACACAGGCTGCATTGGCGGGCACAGACAAGCTGTATTGATGGGCATGGATAAAGTTGTTAATATTTTTATAACTTAATTGCATAAAAGATTAAAGTGTCATTTCATGAGATAATTTATGAGGGCGGGTTTAGGGGCAGGGTAGGAGTTGGGCAGGGCAATTGGTGGCGAGTAATGCTTGAGGCCTGGCTAGTAGCTAAGGGCTTGAAATTTTGAGCTCTGCTATACGTATACAGTCTCTATGCCAGGCATGTCCAAAGTCCGTCCGTTCTGGTTTTGAGCGGCCGTCTGGTAATTTGGACATGCATATCTTTTGTGGCCCCCAACGAATCTCTGAGCGCGGGTGCCACAAAAGAGATATATTCTTGCTGCCTCTGAGGGGGCAGGCAGGGGACGAGATAAATGCTGTTTATACAAGAAAATTTCCTGTTTACGCAGCGGCCTCTGTAATAGGAAGTCCTGTTGCCATTGAACGACTGTTCTGTCCTCCATAGGAGGCAGGACTTTGTATTAAAGAGGCAGTCGAGAAAACAGGAGGTTCTCCTGTATGTAATCTGTTGGCGCTCATCCCGCCCCCCCCCTCCAAGGCTGCAGATGGGCATAGATCAGAGTGCCCTGATGGCAATGGTGGGGCTGCATTCATGGCAATGGTGCAGCTGCATTCATGGTAATGGGGGGCGCTGCATTCATGGCAAAGGGGGTGCTGCATTCATGAAAATGGGAGTGCTGCATTCATGGCAAATGGGGGTTCTGCATTCATGGAAGTGGTGGGGGTTCTTCATTCATGGCAGTGGTGGGGCTGCATTCATGGCAATGGGGGTTCTGAATTCATAGCAATGGTGAGGCTGCATTCATGGCAATGTTGGGGGGCTGCATTCATGGCAATGGTGGGGGCTACATTCATGGCAATGGCGAGGCTGCAGATGGGCACTTATTAGGCTGCATTGATGGACACTGACCCTTATTTTGCTTCAAAGTTCTTTATTTAAAATTCTTTTTTTTTTACGGAAACTTCCCTCTTAAAGTGAAGATGCGTGTTATACGCCGATAAATACGGCATATCCAAATAACACGCCCAAGCTCATCTCTTCACCACACAAAGCCACAAAGGCAAGAGAATTCTTGTTGGGCAGTGTATTAGTGCTTGGACGAACACACTAAAGCCTCGTACACACAATCATATTTTCCGCAGACAAAACCTCTCAATTTTGTCCGATGGAATTGTTGTGCTTATTAAGGAAAGTTTTCCTGCACAGTGTTTATAATTAAGGAAGTAATTAAGTAATTTTTAACAATTATATTTTTAAGTTACAGATTCAATTGATTATGACCACAGTCTAAAAATATGATAGTTATGTATATATTGGTTGACATAAACAAACGCTACATAAAATTAAAATACTGAATACATTACATAAAATCTTGAATGTCACTTGAAACACCCGCTAAATTGGAGTGTAGTACCTTTGATGTGATACAACAGTGATAAACTTCCCTGTAGAATCAATAACCTTGTAAAATGACAATTAGACAGAACGTCTATATTTCACAAATTCAACCGTTACTATACTGCAGGTAAGTAAGTGGTTAACAGCGTGAAATAAAATAAGACTTTTGTTATGTAATAAAATGGCAGCTATACAAAATGAAAAATATATTGAAAATAGAATCTTTAGAGAAAAATCTACAAGGTGGTTATTGATTCAACAATTATCAATTGTAAAATACACAATGAATCGATATTTAAGACAACACCAATGAATATATGATAAAATCAACACGACAATGGCTACTGGTCCGAGTTGCTGGTTACCAGAGTTTTTAGAATGGCTGCCGTGGCATTCAAGATGGATACTCTTAGGCTGGGTTCACACTGCTGCGGGGGGAGATCCGGATGTGATTCGCACCGCAAATCACATCCGATCTCCGTAGCGCTGCGAGTTCAGCCATACAGATAGTATGGCAGAACTCGCAGCGGTCCCGCAGCAAACTCGCACGGGACCCTTTTTTTCGTCCGCAACAGAATCGGATCGCATGGGCGTTCACACCATGCGATCCGATTCTTGTGCGAGTCGGCAGATCGCACTGCGATATGCGATCGGATCTGGGGGTGTCATTAACATATCATTGACACTCCCAGCCGTTCGCATAGGGCAGTGTGAACTGCCGGCGGGAGTCGTGCGATGCGGGAAAACGCCGCGGATTCGCAGCGTTCCCGCATCGCAGCGGTGTGAACCCAGCCTTAAAGAGGAATTACTTCTTGCGACCTCCAAGCAGTGATGTAAGTAACTGAGTTAAAATAAACGGAGTTACGTAACGCAGTTGCAAGTAATCTAACTTATTACTCTTCCCCTCATGGTAACCCACTGAAGGGGAAGGTCTCTCTCTCTCTCCCCATGAGGAAAGGCATCCCTGGAGGCATTCAAGTAAGTGACTGATGATTCAAATTGCAGTGCAATCGATCCATCCCAAGTCCTCCTCCACCTCTGCTTCTAACTGATCCCATCCCTACCCACCCACCATCACTTCTACAACAGAGATGATGGGGGGGATAGGGTAGAGATGAGATCAGTGGTGGTGGGGGATGAGATCAGTAAGAGGTGGTGGTGGTAGGAGAGGATGGCACCACCACCGCTGCCACCCCCTCAAGTACCACTCTGGCTGCCACCCCCCCAAGTACACCACCACTGCCACCCCCCAAAGTACCACTGCTGCCACCCCCAAGTACACCACCACCACTGCCACCCCCCCAAGTACCACTGCTGCCACCCCCCCAAGTACAGCACCACCACTGCCACCCCCTCAAGTATCACCGCTGCCACCCCCTCAAGTACCACCACTGCCACCCCCTCAAGTACCACTGCTGCCACCCCTCAAGTACCCCCGCTGCCACCCCTCAACATTTGGGTTCAAATCAATACCAAATGTTCTAAAATACTGTATATATAGTGTTTTTCTTCTTCAATCAGTTAATATAAGCATCTTTGTTATTAAAGATGTTATAGAACGTAATTGCATTATAGAATATTTTAAAAAAAGTCACAGTTACTTTGCTGAGTAACTAATTACTTTTCCAATGTAGTAATTGAGTTACTAACGCAATTACTTTTTGGGAGAAGTAATTTGTAACTTAACTAATTACTTTTTTAAAGTAAGATGACCAACACTGCCTCCAAGTTCCAAAGCTTAAGGTGTTTAGGAATTTCCATGAATGTAAAAGTGTGAGTAGATGTGTATGTGTCTGCGTGTATGATTGATAATAATCAAGTGTTTCTGAATGTTCTTGAGTCCCTCTATGGCATCTTTCTTGCTTCTAAATACCATCTACAAAAATAAGATCATAAAAATTATAATATGCTCAGCCCTGAAGGTATGGCTTCTTTTCTATTGGTTAAGCAAAAACTAATGATTTACTTTGGGGAATTTCAGGTAATATCACATTCAACCACTAGGCATGCCTGAGAGCAGAAAATGTGTTCTGAACTATCTTTTAAATGTTAAATTTTCATAATATGTATTTTTTTGTATCTTGGTGAGAAGAATATATACCTTAAGACCCCTTTCACACGGGGAGCGTTTTGCAGGCGCTATAGCATTAAAAATACCGCCTGCAAACCGCCCCAAAACAGCTGCTCCATTCACTCAGGCTTTCACACTGGATTGGTGCGCTGGCATTTGGAGATTTCGTAATTTGCCACGTCACGTATGTTAATTCTCCATTACGAATGCTAGTTTACAAGACCAACCGCTTCTGGCTTGTCCTTGCTTCTGAGCATACATGTTTTTACTTTGGACTTTTGTCCAACGGACTTGTGTACACACGTTCGGAAAGTCCAACAGCGATTTGTCCGTGGAAACCCGACAATTGTCCGATGGAGCGTACAAACGGTCGGATTTTCCACCAACAGCCTGTCATCACACAATTCCCGTTGGAAAATCTGATCGTGTGTACAAGGCTTTAAACAAAATTTTAATGGTTCAAAGAATGTCAGACAAAATGGTCGGCTCCCACGCATATTCGCTTCATCAAAACTGGCCCTCTTTGAAAAAAGTTTGGACACGCTTGCTCTATACTGTCTCTGTTTGCAGACACATTTGCATATCATAACACATGGTGGGTGACTGCATTTGTAAGTACCTCCTAGTCTACAGGTGACCCAAGGGTGCTGCAACAGACTTGCTACATTCATGTTTCAGTCTATAATTAACTTTGTTATTCAGTATGCGTTGTATGATATCTTCACAGATCTACTGTGCCTGTGCCAACCCAGATGCACCCAACCATTAGCTTTCCAGAACCTTCCTTCAGTATGTGTACATGTGAGAGACAGTGGGGGGGATTTACTAAAACTGGTGCACTCAGAATCTGGTGGAGCTGTGCATGTTAGCCAATCAGTTTCTGACTTCATATAAAACAAACTAAAACTAGCGATAATGGAATGAAAAGTGAAATAATAACATATATATATATATATATATATATATATATATATATATATATATATATATATATATTGTAGACATGTCACTGGAGAAGTGATCGAGGGGGTGTACATCTCACCTAGGTTGCTACACAGTGTGAGATGGTAAATCCAGGATGGATCAGTTTCTCAGCAGCGATATGCTACTGAGTTGTTATTTAATTTTGCCGGGCCTGGGTTTATATGGAATGGCAGGTAGGTTTGGTAGAGGGACCTGTCATTCCACATCCCCCGATCCAGTTCTGGGTTTGGGATCAGGTGAGCTTTGATCCTAATTAGCCTGGGAAGCTAAAGGCTCTGCAGAGTCTGCAGGTGTTCGCTCTCAGCCAGGGAATGAACAATCTGTGTGTTGAAGGAAGCTGCAAGCACAGCCACTGCTGGAGCTAAAACTCACCCTGTGATATCCAGGTGAAAGACGCTGTGTTTGTAAGTGTCAGATAGGTGAGCAGAACCTGTTAGTAAGCGCCCAGCCGGGCTAGGACTTTTATTTTTGTTGTACTTAGAAAGCACGGTGTTGCTGTATATTTTGTTTGCTGGACTGTTTGTACCAAGAATAAACGCCAAGATCTGCTTTATAAATTCCAAGTCTGCTGTGAACTGTGTCCAAACACACCCTACCCCGGGAAGATCCCTTACAATTGGTGTTCGAATGCGGGCAAAGTCGGTTGCTAGGGGCAACGGTGTGGACAGACTTGGCTACAGCTGCTTATGTCTTGGGTGAAAGCTGCAATGACACTCCAGGAACAGTCCAGCAACATGGAGGAGATGCTGAAGCAGTTTATGCAAGTGAGTTTGCAACAACAGCAACGACATGAACAGTCCATGGCTGCACAACAGCAGGCTCAGATAGAGGCCAATAGACGACATGAACAGTCCATGGCTGCACAACAACAACTTATCGAGCACCTGATAGCAAATCGAGAGGCGCCTGTGGTGATGGGAGCCGCTCCAGAGATTTTTTCTGGGAGAAGGACTGTGCAGAAAGCGCTGCAAAAGATGACTGCTGAGGACGATGTTGAGGCCTATCTAACAGTATTTGAGCACGTGGCTGAGCGAGAGAAGTTACCAGCCGCTGAGTGGGCAGAGGTAATTGCGCCCTATTTAACAGGTGAACCCCAAAAGGCCTACTATGACCTCAGTGAGCAAGAGGTTAAGGACTATACTCGGCTAAAAGAGGAGATACTTGCCCGACTAGGAGTTACTACTGCAGTCCGTGCCCGGAGGGTACGCAACTGGAGCTACAGTCTGGACAAATCAGCGAGGTCCCAGATGTATGACCTAATCCATTTGGCAAGAAAGTGGTTGGAGCCAGACACTTCTGCTCCTGCACAAATCCTAGAGAAGGTCGTGATGGATCGCTACCTCCGAGCGCTTCCTACTGACTTGCAACGCTGGGTGGGACAAGGTGATCCTAAGAATGCAAACGAACTTGTCAACCTTGTGGAGAGGTTCCAGGCGACTGAGGACTACCTCCGTGATGTTCCTGCAGCATCTTCACCTCCCCGGAGCGCCAGATCTGTGCCGTCAGCTGGTAAGAGACTTCCATCTATTGGGGGAGTGTGGAGGGGTGCTGATGGGGGGAAAAGGGCTCAAGTGGTGTCTCAGGGACAAAAGACTGGTGATGGTCCCGGGTGGCTAAGGGGCTCTCGAAAAGACTCCTTGCCAAAGAGACCAGGCCCTATCCAGTGTTGGAGATGCCATGAGGCGGGACACGTGTCGGCCCATTGCCCTCTTACCTCTGAACCCATGGAATGTGACGCTAGCCGGCGTCAGTCGCTATTTGCGGAACCATCTTGTGCTGCAGTTCCTGGACTAGAGACTGAACCGCAAATCTGCGATATTACAATCAATGACTTTCCTGTTAAAGCGTTAATGGACTCAGGAAGCCTTGTAACCTTGGTGCATGCTAGCCTGGTGACTGGGGACTTAGAGTCTAAAAAGCATATGAGCGTTGTGTGTATACATGGTGATACAAAAGTGTACCCTATAGTGCTGGCTAAAGTCGGGACTGAACAAGGCACAGTACAATATGAAGTGGGTGTGGTTAAAAACCTCATGCATAATGTAATATTGGGGCGCGATTTTCCTTTATTCTGGGCTCTCTGGGAAAAAAGAAAAATCCCCAAAAGGAGTGAGGATACCTCTAAGGTGGTTGCCTTGTCCACTGTGAATGATAAAAGTGTACAGGATGAAAATGATTGTTTTCCTTTGCAGGTCCTGGCTGGGGAGGAGGAGGCTCCTCCCACTGAGCAAAATATACTAGACTTAGAGGTGTCTAGCGATAATTTTGGGGCTGCACAATTACAGGACCCCACTCTCAAAAATGCGAGAGAGCAGGTTGCTGTTATGAACGGGGTACCTCAGGAACCAGATGCTGAAAAAAGATTTCCACATTTTTCGGTGACTAATGATCTTTTCTATAGAGTTAATAAGGTTAAGGATGAGATTGTGGAACAGCTTCTGGTACCTAAGCCGTACCGGCGTCAGGTGCTTGACATGGCACATAACCATGTTCTTGGGGGACACTTGGGGACTGACAAAACGCGAGAGAGGGTTCTCCAGAGGTTTTTTTGGCCGGCCATATATGATGACATTAAAAAATACTGTGAGTCGTGCCCCACATGTCAGGTTAGTGCCCCAGTGTCACATTTTCGCAGTCCTTTGGTTTCGCTCCCTATTATAGAGGTGCCTTTTGAGCGTATTGCCATGGATTTAGTGGGTCCCATTGTAAAGTCAGCTAGAGGACACCAGTATATTTTGGTAGTCCTGGATTATGCGACCCGCTATCCTGAGGCTGTACCCTTAAGAAACACTGCATCTAAAACAATTGCACGTGAGTTGTTTTATATGTTCTCTAGGACTGGGATCCCCAAAGAAATCCTAACTGACCAAGGTACGCCATTTATGTCGAAAGTAATGAAGGAATTATGCAGACTATTTAAAATCTCACACATCCGTACCTCTGTGTACCACCCCCAGACGGACGGATTGGTGGAGAGATTTAATAAAACTTTGAAACATATGTTGAAGAAAGTGGTGGCAAAAGATGGTCGTGACTGGGATCATTTATTACCCTACCTCATGTTTGCTATTAGGGAGGTGCCCCAAGCGTCCACAGGGTTCTCACCATTCGAGTTGGTCTATGGTCATCACCCTAGGGGTCTACTAGACATTGCAAAAGAGACATGGGAGAATGAGTCCACCCCATACAAGAGTGTTATTGAGCATGTAGCACAAATGCAGGACCGTATAGCCACTGTAATGCCCCTGGTAAGGGAACACCTTCAGAGGGCTCATGAGGCACAAAGTAGAATTTACAACCGGTCCGCAAGAATCAGGACATTCAACCCAGGCGATAGGGTCCTTATACTAGTCCCCACTGTTGAGAGTAAATTCTTGGCGAAGTGGCAAGGTCCCTATGAAATTGTTGAAAAGGTCAGTGAGGTGAACTACAAGGTGCACCAACCAGGTAGAAGGAAGCCTTTCCAAGTTTATCACATAAACTTGATCAAGCCCTGGAAAGACAGGGAATCCTTGGTGGAGACAAATACTGTTAATAATTTGTCACCACCAATCCCTCCAGTCAAGGTAGGTGATGCTCTATCAGTGTCACAGAAACAGGAGGCTCTGGAATTTTTACAGAAAAACAAAAACAAGTTCTCTGACCTCCCAGGGCGTACCCACCTCATCCATCATCACATTGAAACTGAGCCTAGAAGCAGAGTAAACCTAAAGCCCTATAGGATACCGGAGGCACGTAGGAAAGCCGTATCTGCCGAGGTAAAACGTATGCTTGATCTGGGGGTAATTGAGGTGTCACAGAGTGAATGGTCCAGCCCGATTGTGCTAATCCCAAAGCCCAATGGAACTTGGAGGTTCTGTAACGATTTCAGAAAGTTGAATGAGATCTCCAAGTTCGATGCTTATCCTATGCCCAGGGTAGATGAGTTGATTGAGAAGTTAGGTAATGCCAGGTACATAACCACCCTCGATCTCACAAAGGGCTACTGGCAGATTCCACTTTCTGACGAGGCTAAAGAGAAAACTGCTTTCTCCACCCCTGATGGGCTATTCCAGTATGTAGTGATGCCGTTCGGGTTACATGGAGCGCCTGCAACTTTCCAGAGGTTGATGGACTTGATTCTGCGACCACATCGTGATTACTCAGCTGCCTACCTCGATGATGTGGTCATTTTTAGCCCTGATTGGGAAAGTCACCTCTGTAAGGTACAGGCCGTGTTGGATGCCATAAGTGATGCAGGGTTGACCATAAATGCCGAGAAGTGTGCTCTAGCCCTAGAAGAGGCCAAATATCTGGGCTACATTGTTGGAAGAGGATTGGTTAGGCCACAGCTAAATAAAATTGAGGCAATACAGAATTGGCCTAGACCCCTGACAAGGAAACAGGTTAGAGCTTTCCTGGGTATTACGGGTTATTACCGTAGATTTGTGCCGAACTTTGCCTCAGTTGCTGCTCCGCTAACTGACTTGACAAAGGGCGGAAAGACAGCAATGGTCACGTGGACCCCAGAGGCCGAGAAGGCTTTCCAAAGCCTTAAGTCTGCCTTGTGCCAACCACCTGTGTTAGTCACCCCCGATTTCAGGCGAGAATTTCTGGTCCAGACAGATGCCTCTAACACAGGCTTAGGTGCAGTACTCTCACAAGTAGTGAATGGTGAGGAGCATCCAGTGACGTACTTGAGTAGAAAACTAACCCCGGCCGAGAAAAATTATGCCATTGTGGAGCGAGAATGTTTGGCAATAAAGTGGGCCCTAGAATCGTTAAAGTATTACTTGCTAGGCAGGAAATTCAAGTTGGTGACAGACCATGCCCCCCTAACATGGATGAAGTTAAACAAGGAGAGAAATGCGAGAGTGACTAGATGGTTTCTCTCCCTACAAAACTTTAATTTCACTGTGGAACACAGGCCAGGGAAATTACAGGCAAATGCTGACGCATTGTCGAGGGTGAGTTGTCTGTGGGGACAAAAGGCTCAGCCCTCCGGTCTGAAAAAGAGGGGGGGGATATGTAGACATGTCACTGGAGAAGTGATCGAGGGGGTGTACATCTCACCTAGGTTGCTACACAGTGTGAGATGGTAAATCCAGGATGGATCAGTTTCTCAGCAGCGATATGCTACTGAGTTGTTATTTAATTTTGCCGGGCCTGGGTTTATATGGAATGGCAGGTAGGTTTGGTAGAGGGACCTGTCATTCCACATCCCCCGATCCAGTTCTGGGTTTGGGATCAGGTGAGCTTTGATCCTAATTAGCCTGGGAAGCTAAAGGCTCTGCAGAGTCTGCAGGTGTTCGCTCTCAGCCAGGGAATGAACAATCTGTGTGTTGAAGGAAGCTGCAAGCACAGCCACTGCTGGAGCTAAAACTCACCCTGCGATATCCAGGTGAAAGACGCTGTGTTTGTAAGTGTCAGATAGGTGAGCAGAACCTGTTAGTAAGCGCCCAGCCGGGCTAGGACTTTTATTTTTGTTGTACTTAGAAAGCACGGTGTTGCTGTATATTTTGTTTGCTGGACTGTTTGTACCAAGAATAAACGCCAAGATCTGCTTTATAAATTCCAAGTCTGCTGTGAACTGTGTCCAAACACACCCTATCCCGGGAAGATCCCTTACAATATATATATATATATATATAAGGACCACATCAGCAATTAACAAAGGTCCTAAAACCTTGCAAAATAAGTGTACAAATTATTTAAACAGTGCTAGTGGAGTGATTCAAACAAGTATCAATCACAATATAAAATGCACAAGTGATACAAACATATACCAATCCCAATTTAAAGTGCACAAGTGCAATAGCATAAATAAACAATTTACATAACGACAAAAATCACAGCCAGGTGAAGAAAAATCTCAGCCAGGTGAAAAGGAGATCTCAGAGACCACAAGTAGCCAAGGACACACTCCCCTCTTGTCACCCCACTCACCAGAACACATGTACCCTCAGCTTTACAGTCTGGGGGTCAAACAGGCTTGTTGTGGTGTTAGGAAAGCAACCAGGACTCTGAGAAGTTCTTCCAAATACTTGAAACAATGTGTCAAATGAATCTCAAGGAGGCTACCACAAACTGTTTCCATGCGGGCCACAGAGGATCAAATATATAGAAAACAAGAGGAAAAAAACTGTGAAGTACTGCTGGAACTTTAGAAGCTGCGCATTTTACAAATGCCACGGGACAGATGATAAAAACAGACATCAGTGTAGGTCCGGGTTTGCATGTGCGGCGTGCGTTCCATGGACACTGGAAGTTGCATCACTGGTTCGTAAACTGGAAGTGCATTGACGCGTTTCGCCCCTCCTCCAGGGCATCATCAAGGACATCACTTCCGGTTCTCTTGAGATGAAAGCCATACAAAATTAACAAATCTTTAATAATATACAAAGTTTATCCCAAACAATGAATATTACAAAAAACCAAATGGTTTAAATTATTTTAAAATAGAAGTTCATATGTTATATTAAATTGTTGACGGTAAGACGGTCAGAAAAAAGAGAGTAAAAATGAAAATAAATATAAAAAAATTTAAAAATTTAAATAAAAAATAAATAAAATAAAATAAACATGAAAATAAAAATAAAAAGATAAATAAAAAAAAAATGAAAATAAAATAAAAAAATAAAAAAAATAAAAATGAATATATATAAAAAAATAATGAATGAAATTAAATTAAAAATAAAAGTAAACATTATAATTAACCATCTACCAATTGGACAAAAAACAGTTCAAATCTATTTTTATATTTAAACCGTGTGGACTGAGAGTACACAACCTATGTATCCATTGGGTCTCATTCTGTGAGACAGCTTTCTTAAGGTTGGAGCCCCTCCAATGTGCCTCCACCCTATCTATTGCACAGAACTTGAGAGCCCTAGGATCCCGGTTATGGCACAATCTGAAATGGTTGGATAAACTGTACTGCCTAAAATCTTTTTTTATTCTATTGACATGTTCTCTAAGCCTAATGCCCAGTGGCCTTGTTGTCCTCCCAACATATTGGAAACCACAAGGACAGGACAAGAGGTAGGTGGCATGGGTGGTGCCACACGTAATGAATTTTTGGATCTCATAAGATCTCCCTTGGGAAAAAGAGGTAAAATTCATTTTTTTCTTACTTCTATATTTAGATGTTCGACAAATCATACATTTACCACAGCTAAAAAAATGGTTTGATCTAAAAACATAACAGTTTTCTTAGGAGGACTGATTATGTGTCAATTTCATCCTAAGAGTTGGTGGTTTAGTGTAGATGAACTGAGACCGGGATGGTAGGATATTATGTAAATCTCCATCCTTAAGTAATAAAGACCAATGTTCTTTCAAAATCTTCTCAAATTGTTTATTCTGTCTTGTGAATCCGGTTAGGAAAGCCACACCATAATCTTTCCTTTCTTGTGTTTTTTTCTCAAAGATTTCCTATCCATATTTCTTATGTTATCTCTTGTTTTATTGAGATCTCTGTTTTTGTATGCTTTTTCTTGAAACCTATCAACAATAATTTGCGACTGTATAACAAAATCTTCAAGTTTGTTACAATTTCTTTTGACTCAAAACATCTGGATTTTGGAGATGCCACTCAACCATTTGGGATGGTGGCAACTCCCTAATGGTATATAACCATTTCTATCAACCTACTTGAAGAAGGTATGGGTGAATAATCTATCACCCTCTTTAAAAATGGTTAAATCCAAAAACTTAACTGAGTCATGGCTAAATGTCTCAGAAAAAGAAATACCATAAGGGTTGTTACCTATTTCCTTCAAAAATTCAAAAAATGATTCCCTTGATCCTGCCCAAATTATAAAAATGTCATCTATATAGTTTTTATAGAAGCTCAATTGTGGTATATTTTTACCATAATTTGATTTGACTCCCACCAGCTCATAAAAAGGTTTGCCACTAAGGGGGCATACTTAGCCCCCATTGTAACACCCCTCTTTTGCCTGTATTATTTTCATCTTCTGAAAGAAACACATTACTCAGATTAAAAATTCCTCCATTTAAGTCTTTTTCTTTTGCTTTTTACCTCATCTACATCCTCTGTTCCTTCTTGGGATGGGAGAGGAGGTAGCATGGGATGCCAGGGTCTCTATTCCTCCTCCCTCCCATCCTGAGGATATGGATCTCTCCCACGTCCTCTGAGATTGGGTCCCCCCCCTGCTCTCCGAGGCGGGCCACCATATCCCCTCCTTTGAAAACCCCCCCTCTGATTGTTATGACCTGGATAGCCTCCTCTCTCCCTTGGTCGATATTGATTGTGATGCTGTGGAGTCCAAAATTGTACTCCACCCCTATAATCATACCCCCTAGTGTTATGGGAACACCTGGAGGGCTGATGGGAATATTCGTAGCTGAGTGGTATTGTGTGTGTGTGGACTCCATAATATGGAGTTGCTGGACAAGGTGTACCCCTCCCCCCACCATAATAATCATTCCCATCCTGATCTCTCCATTGTCCTTCATATTTGGTGGGGATTTTGGTATAAGCAGGACCACCACCTTTTCCCTCCGTAGAGACACTAGAGGTGCCCGACCTGCTCATCATTCATGTCCTGCCACATAAAATTTATTTGACTTATAGTCATTGGTGTCTCTGATAAATGTTTTCATTTTTTTTTTTTTGTGTCTCTTTATCTAATTTTTCTACAAAATCTTGTAACTGTTTATTTTTTTCTTTATGTTCTCCTGATGCTATAGAGGGTCCTAATTTGGATTTTATAGCATTAATATTAGCCTCCAACAATTTGAGTTTCCTTTCCTTCCTACTGATTAATATCTCCAATAACTTTTTCTCTGTATGGTTGAAAACGGAAAACCATCTTCAAGATCCTTATCAACCAACCCATCATTGGGTGCAATATCCCACCTCAGTCTCCTGGGGGTGATATTATCTGTAACATATTTGCCCAATGTAAAGGTATCCCACCAAGTTTTCAACTGTTTATCCAAAGCACCTCTCAGGTGTTTAAAATCTTGGTTGATATCCTGATTGCCATTGGTTTGTGAGAAAAAATCCTGTGCTGGGGGTTGGAGGTGCACAGTCAGGTACAGGGGAACCTCTGGGGGGGTTAAGTCTGAGAACCCTGATGTATGGGGGGCTCTCTGGGGACCCTGATGTATGGGGGTGGGGGGCTCTCTGGGGACCCTGATGTATGGGGGGCTCTCTGGGGACCCTGATGTATGGGGGGCTCTCTGGGGACCCTGATGTATGGGGGGCTCTCTGGGGACCCTGATGTATGGAGGGTTCTCTGGGGACCCTAATGTATGGAGGGCTCTCTGGGGACCCAGATTTATGAGATGACTCTCTGGGGACCCATATCTATAGGGGGCTCTCTGGGACCATGATGTATGGGGGGCCTCTCTGGGGACCCTGATGTAAGGGGGCTCTCTGGGGACCCTGATGTAAGGGGGCGCTATCTGGGGACCATGATGTAAAGAGGAGGCTCTCTGGGGACCCTGATGTAAGGGGGGTCGGGGGCTCTCTGGGGACCCTGATGTAAAGAGGGGGCTCTCTGGGGACCCTGATGTAAGGAGTGGGCTCTCTGGGGACCCTGATGTAAGGAGGGGGTTCTCTGGGTACCCTGATGTAAGGGGAGGCTCTCTGGGGACCTTGATGTAAGTGGGGGAGGCTCTCTGGGGACTTGTTTACATCGGCAGACCACCATTCTGCCTCTGTTGGAAACGATCGGGCAGGGCCCACAGGACGCAGTGATTAGCTCTCGGTGTGTCCAATCAAACAGCCCGCAAACCCGCAAGTGCAGAATCAAGTACCTGTACATGATTCTGCTCACAGGAGATGCAGCCCCACAGTAAATGTACGTGGTTAATGTGAGTTTATTTTTCTTTATTTTCTTAACTCTTTAAACATTTATTTTGAACATACAGTAGATAAATTCTGTGACCAATGCATGTAATGTAGCAGTGCAATATATACGTGGGACTTTGTGAGGGTGTGGCTTGTGTGTGGGTGGGTGGGGACAAAGGGGGCCCTATGATCCCCTATTGCCCGGGGGCCCCATGAGGTGTCAGTCCGCCCCTGTGTCCTTGGCTACTTATGGTCTCTGAGATTTCCTTTCACCTGGCTGAGATTTTTCTTCACCTGGCTGTAATTTTTGCCGTTATATAAATTGTTTATTTATGTTATTGCACTTGTGCACTTTAAATTGGGATTGGTATATGTTTGTATCACTTGTGCACTTTATATTGTGATTGATACTTGTTTGAATCACTCCACTAGCGCTGTTTAACCACTTCAGCCCTGGACCAATTGTCAGCCTAAGGACCAGAGGTCTTTTTACAATTTCGCACTGCACTGCTTTAACTGGTAATTGCGCGGTCATGCAATGTTGTACCCAAACTAAATTTGTGTCCTTTTCTTCCCATAAATAGAGCTTTCTTTTGATGGTATTTGATTGCCTCTGCGATTTTTATTTTTTACGATATAAATGGAAAAATATATTTTCTCCTTTTTGTTATAAGAAAAATCGAATAAACTCAATTTTAGTCATACATTTAGGGCAAAATTTATTCAGCCACATGTCTTTAGTAAAAAATATGTCAATAAGCGTATATTTATTGGTTTGCGCAAAAGTTATAGCGTCTACAAATTAGAGTACATTTTCTGGAATTTACACAGCTTTTATTTTATGACTGCCTATCTCATTTCTTGAGGTGCTAAAATGGCAGGGCAGTAGAACCTCCCCCCCAAATGACCCCATTTTGGAAAGTAGACACCCCAAGGAAATTGCTGAGGAGCATGTTGAGCCCATTGAATATTTTTTTTTTTGTCCCAAGTGATTCAATAATGACATAAAAAAAAAAAAGTTTACAAAAAGTTGTCACTAAATCATATATTGCTCACACATGCCATAGTTATATGTGGAATTGCACCCCAAAATATATTCTGCTGCTTCTCCTGAGTACGAGGATACCACATATGTGGGACTTTTTGGGAGTCTAGCCGTGTACGGCACCCCGAAAACCAATCACCGCTTTCAGGATTTCTAAGGGTGCAAATTTTTGATTTCACTCCTCACTATCTATCACAGTTTCGAAGGCCATAAAATGCCAAAATAGCACAAAACCCCCTCAAATTACCCCATTTTGGAAAGTAGACACCCCAAGCTATTTACTGAGAGGCATGTTGAGTCCATGAAATATTTTATATTTTGCCACAAGTTGCAGGAATATTAAAATTTTTTTTTTTTTTTTTTGCACAAAGTTGTCACTAAATGATATATTGCTCACACATGCTATGGGCATGAGTGAAATTACACCCCAAAATAAATTATGCTGCTTCTCCTGAGTACGGGGATACCACATGTGGGGAACTTTTTGGGAGCCTAGCCACGTACGGGACCCCGAAAACCAAGCACTGCCTTCCGGATTTAAATATAAAACGCTACCAAAAAAAACTGTTAGCGATCGCAGGGATCAGTCCTGACTCTGCGAACGCTGCAGTTATGTGTTTAGTCTTTTGTAAGTGACAGTGATCGATCGATACTGCACTTGGGTGGGCTGGGCAGAGGGGCAAAACGCAGGTGCCAGCAGGTATCTGGGCTGATCCCGCTAACAATGCGTTTTTTTGGAACCCTAAACTGCTGGGGACGCTAATATAGATCTGATCAGATCAGATATTGATCTGTTCAGATACTATACCACTACGGGAGGTTTATGCTTTGCGCATGGGTGTTAGCGTTACTGGCACTAACCTAGCGCTGCCTGGGGCGATGCAGACCCTGACCCTAAAACCTAATTGATATCACCCGCTGGGTGATCAGGGGGTTAAACCTTTATTGGGTAATAAATGGTGGGTGCCCTGATGCTATAAAAAGCAAACTAACTAACCAGAGTCACCTGTAACATTTATACGGTGATCACTGGTGAAAGGGTTTACTATCAGGGGGTTAAAATCTTTATTAGGTATTATATGGGGGTACCTGACGCTATATAAAAACCTGACGGGGAACCTAAATAACTAACTGGCTAACCAGCGTCACCAGTGGCACTTATACGGTGATCGCTGGTGAAAGGGTTAACTAGGGGCAATCAGGGGGTTAAAACCATTATTGGGTAGTATATGGGGGTACCTAGCACTATAAAAACCTGGCGGTGAACCTAAAAAAATAACTAGCTACCTATCGACACTAGTGACACTAATGCAGCGATCAGAAAAATGATCGCTTAGTGACACTGGCAAAAGGGGGTGAAAGGGTTAATTAGGGGCAATCAGGGGGTTAAAACCGTTATTGGGTAGTATATGGGGGTACCTAGCGCTATAAAAACCTGGAGGTAAACCTAAAAAATAACTAGCTACCTAGCGGCACCAGTGACACTAATGCAGCGATCAGAAAAACGATTGCTTAGTGACACTGGCAAAAGGGGGTGAAAGGGTTAAATCTAAGGGCAATCAAGGGGTTAAACCTTTATTGGGGGGTAGGGGGCTACCCTGCACCTAACACTAACTGCCCTGACAGTTTTTACTGTCACAACTGACACTAAATGCAGTGATCAGTAAATAAATGGTCACTGCAATCAGTGACACTGTGACTGGGGGGGGGGATTTGTGTGCCTATGTGTACCTACATGTCAGTGTAGTGTTGGTGCACACTTACTTTCTCTGTTCTCTTCGCAGTCCGGTCAAAAAGACCACCCCGATGAGAATGACATCACTTACTCCCTGCCTGTGTTTACTATACACAGCGGGGGAAGCTTCTCATTTGCCAGGAGCGATCGAGAGGGGATGGCCAGAAACCAACGGCCATCCCCTCATCCTGGATCACTCCTGCAGCGAAACGGACCGCCGCATCCAGCGGGAGGGGGTCCGATCGGACCCCCCACCCGCTGGAAGGCGAGCACGTACATGTACATGCTTGTGCCTGTCGGTGCCATTGCGCCGACGTTCATTGCCATGCCGCGGTCCTTAAGTGGTTAAAGAATTTGTACACTTAGCTTCTCACTTCAGCTTGTTCAATTAAACTTTGACAATAAAACCTGCAAGGTGATTGGTTTCTTTGCAGAGGTGCACCAGATTTTACACTCTGGAACTTTATTAAATCAACCCTATTATCCCCTACTCATAAGCTGAACTGAACTCTGGAACTCTACTGCCATCTAGCGGCCATTTTTAGAATTGTTCTGATATGTTCCATTATTACTGTATTCTCTATTGTTAACATTACCTCCCTGGCAGTATGATTAGTTCTGGTTTTAGGTGCTCAAAGCGGTACAATTATTTTGCATGGAAATTTGGCGCTTTATATTGTAGTCCTGTAATTCTTAGGAATAACTCTCTTAAATCTGTTCAAACCAGAGTCTAGCAGACATCCCAGGTATGATAAAGTTTATAATATAATAAATAGGGACAAAGGGGGTGTGTAATTTTTTTATACAGTACTGTATTCTGTAAGATTACAGTACTGTGTGTATTTTGTGTGTTTTTCCATTTTTGAATTTAGCGCTGATCTCCACTCCCGTGCACCGTAACGTCGCAGGGAACGGAGCTCGGCAGCATTTGGGCACTGTGTGAATCGAGCGGAGGACAGCTCGATCACACAGCGCGGAGGACATCGCTGGATCCAGGGGACAAGGTAAGTAACTTCTCCCTGTGTCCTCCTTGTATCCAGCGATGCGATCCCGAGTCTGGCTCGGGGTTACCGCTTATGGTACTGAAATCCCAACCCGAGCCAGACTCGGGATCACCGCCAGGGAGGTTAAAGGGGTTGTAAAGGTTCGCTGCTATCAATTTATCCAATCAAGAATCGGGAGCTCATTGAGTGAGAGACAGCGCATCCCCACTGACTGAATGAAGGGGTTCAGGTAAGTAAAACGGGGGTGGAGGGGCTGGGGGACCGGTGACTGTCAGGTGTTTTTTCACCTTAATAGGATGCATTAAAGTGAAAAAACACCTGACAGTCACGGGTCCCCCAGCCCCCCCGTTTTACTTACCTGAACCCCTTCATTCAGTCAGTGGGGATGCACTGTCTCTCACTCCCATGGGCTCCCGACTCTTGATTAGATAGATTGATAGCATCGCAGCCATTGTCTCCTGCTGCTGTCAATCAAATTCAATGACACAGGAGATGGACGGTCTATGGACGCCAAATGTTGGACTAGGGAGTGCGCCCACAAGGTAATCCCCTGGGAGAGCGCTTCTTCTAGAGGGTTATATGATGCGGGGAGGAGCTGCCAGAGCTGCCATTGGACCTCAGAAGACGAGGTTCTGGGGCTACTCTATGCAAAACGAGCTGCACGGTGTAGGCAAGTATGATATGCTGGTTATTTAAAAAAAAAAAATTACCTTTACAATCACTTTAACCACTTCAGCCCCAGAAGATTTTCCCCCTTAATGACCAGGCCATTTTTTGCGATATGGCACTGTGTTCCTTTAACTGACAATTGCACAGTCATGCGATGTTGCACCCAAACAAAATTAACGTGCTTTTTTCCACAAATAGAGCTATCTTTTGGTGGTATTTGCGGTTTTTATTTTTTTATTTTTTGCTCTATAAACATAAAATGACCAATTTTTATATATATATATATATATATATATATATATATATATATATATATATATATATTTTTTTTTTTTTTTTTAGTTTTTGCTTTAATAAATATCAAAAAAAAAATTTCTTCATCAGTTTAGGTCAATATGTAGTCGTCTACATATTTTAGTTAAAAAAATCGAAAATAAGCGTATATTGATTGGTTTGCGCAAAAGTTATAGCGTCTACAAAATAGGGGTATATTTATGGCATTTTTATTATTATTTTTTTTTTTTACTAGTAATGGCGATGATCAGCGATTTTTAGCGGAACTGCCACATTGCGGTGAACAGATCGGACATTTTTGACACTTTTTTGGGAGCAGTGACATTTATACAGTGATTAGTGCTATAAAAATTGCACTGACTTCTGTATAAATGACCCTGGCAGGGAAGGGGTTAACACAAGCGGGCGATCAAGGGGTTAAGTTTTCTCTAGAGAGGTATTTCTAACTGTGAGGGGGGGAGTGGACTGACTGGAAGTACAGAGAAATCACTGTTCCTAATCACTAGGAACAGCATATCTCTCTCTCTCCTCCCATGTCAGAACAGGGATCGGTGTGTTTCCACTGACAGATCCTTTGTCTCTGTGGAGCGATCGAGAGTGGCCAGCAGACATTGCGGCCACCGGCCGCGCGCATCAGCTGCCGCAGCAGGCATGCGCCTGCTATAGCTCTTAAACGTACACATATGGTGATTTGCGGGAATGATCTGACCTGCCGCATTATAATGACAGCAGTTGGTTGGTTGTAACTCCACTTTTGTTGAAGAAAAAATATTTCCCTTTGGGTGATCTGTGTACATTGCAAGCATTATAACAACCTTTGTTGCAGATTCCTACCTTTTGTTATTCTGAAGAAATCACTGTTTGTTCCTCTGTGCTAAGTGGGTCTAATGGGAGTGGTTTCATAATTATCTATCAGCTGTGCACCTGCAGGGCTCTAATGAGGGTATCTGCTGGGCCTGCATGCCTTTAGGCATGATTTCCTATTGAAAGTAACTCACCAAAGAAGACATTTCTGTTGCAATGGATGCCTTAAATCTGATTTGTGTCTTAGACCCCTTTCACACTGGGGGCATTTTGCAGGGGCTATAGCGTTAAAAATAGCGCCTGCAATCCGCCCTCAAACAGCTGCTCCATTGTCTCCAAAGCCTAGAGCCGCCTCTGGGTGAAACCATGCTCTTTTGATCGAAACCACATTTCAAATTTTGTTTTTTGTTTATTTGTTTATGTTTTTATTTGTTTTTTGTTTATATTTCTACATATAATGATATTTGAAGGTAAACTTAAGGGAGTTTGATAAGTAATGGTAATATATGGGTTTTTGTATAGCTTGATTAATTTTTTTTCTTTATACCCTCTATATTCTTTAAGGGTATTAATTGATCTTTTATAATTTTTATATTTTTATATACACTCTGGATGGATATTAATTTTTTTCATGTGGTCACATAATATAAATGGTCCAGTTAGAACGTAGTATATTTCAGCACCTATAGGGTTTGTAGGCACCAATCACACTTTATCACTGGACACTTTGTTACTACTTTGCACTTTATTGTAAAATAACATTTTATTATAGTTTTATCCTATCAACTTTCACTTATAATATACAATTGCATATCATTGACCCTTTCTCCTATATATGTGATCATTGTGATATAGACCTTGCATAGGCATAATAAGGAAGAATACTGCATCATAACAAATAGATGGGGCATTTGGACCCTTAATTGTACTGTGGTTCTAGAAAAATTATAATTTAAAATCGAGGACTATTTATGAGGTAGCGCCAATTACCCCACTCTAATATATTACCAATCTCTTGCAAAAACTCCTCTGGGGGCTTTTTTCATTGGGTAGGCTGCAACCAATTCTGTGTTACCTAAGCGCGGCTTTATATAATATTTAAATAAGTAATGGTGTCCCTGAGATTGCAGCAGGTGAATTACAAAGACAAAGGCCCAGCTGAACTCACACTGTTCCATTACCGCATGTCAGTCCCGACTGTGGGGGGAATTTCAGAGACATCTGTGCAGGTTTCTGCACTGATGTCAATAAAGATCGCACCCAAATTCACCAAAAAGTAGTATAGAAACTACTTTTAGAAATTGCGGCGCCAAACCAATTAGAATGGTGCAATTTCTACAGATTTAACATGTAAAATAGCACCAATGTGAACAAGGGCTGACACATACAACACTGCCTATCCACCATCTGAATTCATTACCTGCAATTCTCCACAGCTGTTATATATAAAGACTCCACCTTTATCATTTACTTGCAGGTGTGCTGAATAGATTTTTTGGTGCACAAATACATATATAAATTATAAGATATAAAAGATATTGCACTTCCCCAAAACCACCACCCCCCCAAAAAATAAAACTAATTAAAAAGAAGATAGAAAAGAGAAAAAAAACACAAACACCAAAAGCTTAATAATGTACTTTTATTTTGCCAGCAGAAAAAAAAATGATGGACATTAATTTATTAGCATCAAAAAATGTCTACAGGATATATGGTGCTACATTTAGCAAAGCGGTTAGCAATTGGGTTTTAAGGGCCCTGCTCATAGGAGCTTACAATCTAAAATGTGTCTAAACCTTAGGCACAGCTTTACTTTCACTGTATAATGGGCAACACATCACATTTTTAGCTGCAAGAGTATAGAAACATACTTAACAGTCATTATTCTTACAAAGCATTCGAACGTAATATAAAAAAAGTTCAACATATAACACCCACCACCACCCCACAAATCCACACAAATATATACATTGGTGACCATTTTCTGCTGGAAGCTGCATTTCTGTGTTTAAGCAAGCTCCCAACATTGACAGCATGGCCACAAAAACCCACTTTTGATTGAAAAAATGCACAAGAATTTCAGAAAACAAACAGCCCTAGTTGGGCGTTTGTCAATAGGCACAATATCATTCCTTCACCACAAATCACAGCAAAAAAAACTGGCTTTCTCAGGCCAAACAAACCACCCTACTGCAGCCCTTTATATAAGATAGGTTGTATTGTTAGCACACTGACCCACGCCCAATAGAAGCACGTGCCCACCAGTATCTTTCAATCTGTCTCTTCTTGTATGTCTTAAGTGATTGCATCTGATGAGCAGGAACACAATACTATTTGCAAATATGTTAGCCCTTGTGCATCAAATCTCCAACTACAGACCAAAGATCAAAGTCCATTTGCATGCACATAAAGCAACAGTTTTCTAAGCATATGTACCTGTGCAGTGTAAACCCTACAATTTTAAATGTCCAAGTCCCTGGGCATGATTAGTGCTAACAAACATTATAGCCAGTCCCTGGCTGCAATGAGCTTCCAATCTAAAGTCCAAAACTAACTTTCTTATATTAGAGACTATTTCGACAGGAGACAAATAACATGTCAGCATGTCTTAGGCTTGTGGTGAGAAACCCACACAGGGAGAACTTCAACACAAACATTAGCATGTTGGGGAATTGAACCAGGAACCCCAGTGCTGCTAGACAGAATTTCTACCCACTTAGCCAGCAGGCAGCCTCACACATGTTGTCTGTGGTGTGAACCAGCCCTAAGTCCATAGCTATGCTCAGCCTCATAAGCAATATACAATATATTGGCCTAAGAATTGGGACACCTGCCACACATGAACTATAATGGCAACCCAGTCTTAGTCCATAGGGTTCAAAATAAAGTGCCCCGTAAAAAAGATACTGGAGCTAAAATGAGAGCTATTTGCAGGTCTGAGCATGCTCAGTTGTTTTGGCACCTCGTAAAAAATGGGGAATGTATCTCTTCTCAGACTTTTAAAGATATTTCAGTGTAGAAATCACTTTTTCACTTCAGTTTAAAAGCAGATTATCTTTAAATAATATACCGCATATTTCAGTACTATTTAGGCAATTATATTGTGCTCTAAACAATATTTCCATGTGCAATTCTCCAGGTTTTAGCAGAGTAAGGGTTTGGGCACTATTTTGTTTCAGGGAACTATAGTAAATTTGATTTTGGGAGTATTTTCTCACTAGTGCTATACTGAATACTGTTTTAGCGCTAATTACTGCTATTAGCACAAATTTGTCGTAATTAGCGCTAAGTATCGCCGCGGCGCTAAAGTAAATCACCCCATTGTAGATTTTTATTTTTGTTTAAATACAAGACAACATTATTAGCTACTAGCTCAGGCACTAGAATGGACACCTCATTAAAGCAAGACATACAATACAAGAGCATAAACACGATAGAGTCCGATATCACAGTCCAGTACAGAAAATAATAATCCAGCTGATTTGCCTTAAGATTTAACTAAGTATATAGGCTGTGGCTGACCACAAAGAGATGATTTTAGATCTTCTTAAAATAACTTAATAAACAAAATAGCTAGTTGAATTCCAGCCAGCAGAGCCCAGGATGTAGCTAGAGAGAGAGAAAAAAAATGTTTAGCGTACTAAAAACATAAAAAATTATTTCATGTCTTAAACTATGTGTCTTTAGTATTCATACATATATCTTCTTTTGGAAAGCTACTTAAATGAATTTAACCACTTGCTGGCCACTGCATGCCAATGTACGTCGGCACAATGGTAGCGGTGGGCAAAGGGGCGCACCTGCACTTCCCCTTTAAGAGCCGAGGCTAGCAGGCACGTGCGTGCCTGCCGCGTACAGTGTCTCCTGGTGATTGTGTCACGGAGCCTCAGAATGAGGAAGTGCCTATGTAAACAAGGCATTTCCCCGTTCTGGCTTGTGTCATGACAGAGATCACTGCTCTCTGTCATCGAGAGCAGTGATCACTGTCATGTGACTTGAACCCCACCCCTCATCGCTCCCTAGTGGTTAACCACTGCCAGTGTCATTTACACAGTAATCAATGCATTTTTATAGCACTGATCACTGTATAAATGACAGTGGTCCCAAAATAGTGTCAAAAATGTACGATGCGCACGCCATAATGTCATAGTCCCCATAAAAAACGCGGATTGTTGCACTTACTAATAAAAAGAAAAGAATAATAAAACTGCCATAAAACTATCCCCTATTTTGTATATGCTATAACTTTTGCACAAACCAATCAATATACATTTATTGAGATTTTTTTTTTACCCAAAACTATGTAGAAGAATACATATCGGCCTAAACTGGGGAAAAAAGTGTTTCTTTTACATATTTTTTGGGGGATTTTTATTATAGCAAAAAATAAAAAAATATTGCGTTTTTTTTTTTTTCAGAATTGTCGCTCTTTTTTTGTTTATAGCGCAAAAAATAAAAACTGCAGAGGTGATCAAACACCACCAATAGAATGCTCTATATGTGGGAAAAAAAGGATGTCAATTTTGTTTGGGTGCAAAAAATAAATAAATAAATAAAACCCTTGCAATGGGGCCTCCCTGCTTTTCAAGGATTAACTGTCGGTCTAGGGTTTGAGGAATAAACTGTAATACTTATTTCATGAGCCTTCCTCAATGCTGTGCTAAGAAGTACATGGGGGCCCCACTGCAATGGTCTTCGATTTTTTTAAAGTTAATGGACTGAGATACATGATTTTCTCTACAATGGTTCAAGCAGTTAATGCAACACAACATCCTTTTAATTATTATTTTTTTTTTTTTTTTATAGTTTTTAATAGCATCCTAATATGCTAAACAGTTTGGCTTCCTCAGCCAGTATAAATGCTAGAGATGAAAATTATTTTTGTGGTCCTTCCTGACCAAACATCAAGGGGAAACAAATACCTAGCCAATGCATAATGAATTACAGTACTGTATACAGTAACTATTGTTCTATAGCAGTAGAAAGCTATTTCATATATAAACTATCTGAAATGCAAGGGTTGATATAGAATTAGTGGAATAAAAGTATATACCAGCAATACCTCTTCTATCATTTTCTCTAAGAATTCAGATGAAAATGACTAGCTACATTGGGCAACAGCACGGTAGTTACTAAAAGATTCTTTGCGGCAGAAGAGCTGCAGGGGAAGCCTTGTCAGACTTCTAAACTGACAGCTAATTCTGCTATGCTGCATTATCATATATATCTTTGTCATCTGTAAATCTTACCTGTATGTTTTCCAGCACTGTTCGCAAAGTCCACATTATCTGCATGAAATGCAAAATAATAATTAATGGAATGCTAAAGAAATGTTGATTAATATTATTCAATATCAAAACCAATAAGTGGAATACTAATGCCCCTTTCACACTAAGGCACTTTACAGGTGCTACAGCGCTAAAAATAGCACCTGTAAAGAGCCGCTCTAAAAATAGCACCGCTTTACCGCTGACGCCTGGGGCAGCTCAGTGTGAAAGGGGTCTCAGTCTTCAATAAAGAAGTGTTGGACCCTTTGAGTTTTTATAGCTATGTCCCTGCTGGGAGATTTCCTTCTCGGTTTGTCCTGCTGACCATTGTCGGAGACAGAAAGTGAGGGAACATCCAAAAAGTGTGAGCTGTCACAACTAGACGTGAGGAAATATCCTCCCATGGGACACCTGCTCCAGTAACAACTCCCTAGTATAGGAATTCCATTCACTTTGGAGAGATTTACTGACATTTTCTATTGTATCTCCATTACAGGAAATAAAGAGTTTGTCAAGTCTAAAAATAGCATAGCAAATGTAATTGCCACTACCAGCATCTATTCATACATGCATATATGCATGATTTTCAAAACCAAAAATTCTAAGATTGAAAAAATCCATACATGTGTGTGAATACATGCTGCATCGTATCACTCTGTTTAGAGCTCCTGCAAGTGGCCTACAGCACAGTAGAAAAGTCTTCAATATATTTTGTTACCACCCTTGCAGCATAACTGGGTATTTGAACAAAACACAGGTTCATATTATCAAAATCATTAGGGCCTGTTCACACCTGAATCGCACAGGAACACAGTCCTCGTTCCTGTGTGATTCTGATGTGACTCAGTGTGGTATGATTGCACTGGATCAAACCAAAAGTAGTGCATGCCAAAACGCACTGTACTGGATCGCATGGTATCATTTAATTCGGGGCAGGCAAGCACTCTGTGTTTGGGGTGTCATTAGAATTATATTAGCACTTGCAGCAGATCACACACCCAGTGTGTTTTGACTGCACTGCGGAAAATGTGTATGGAACGTGAGTTTCCCCCACTTCATTCTAGCGTGAACGAGCCCTCAGTCACGATTTAGAAAATGTCTACCATATGGATACATTAGACAGACCATGGAGATGCAGACATCCCAAGTCTCTTGCGAGGTGTGGAAGTCTCCCATATCTCGGCTGTGGCTCCCGGACACCCACGAGTGCTGCCCGATATCCCGACTGCAGGGCTGATCCTGGGCGACATGGATGGTCCGCTGGTTGACAGCTGGGAATGATCGGTGTGGCGGGAGGGACAGCTGTGAGCACCAATCTCCCTGTATTGCTTGTTAGCTGACAGCCACTTCTCCCTCCCAACGCACTGATCACTCCCAGGCCATTTTCTTGTGTACTCCTCTGACCCCCTGTCCTCCTCCTTCACCCCCTCTGTGTCCTCCTCCACCCCTCCCCCGTGTTTTCCTCTGGCCCCCTGTCCTCCTCATCCACCCCCCTTGTCCCCCCGCAGTGTACTTCCCTCCTCTCCTGCAGGCTGCAGGGGATGTGTCAGGATGCAGAGCGGCGGAAGGGACAGATAAATATGTAATTTACCGGCCTCTTCCTTTTTTAAATTGGACACTGAGAAAATGAGCAGAGTAAACTGTGTTTACTCTGCTTCAGTTTATAAATAGACAGGAGCCTCTGTCTCTGTTCATTCATCTTCAATGCTGAGAAAGGGACTGGGGAATCTGGGGTGTCCTTAGTCCCTTTCTCTGTCTCACAACAATAATAAACAACAAAATTGTAAAAAAATAATAGATACAATAATAAAAAAAATTACTGACATCACCCACTGCTCTACTGACACTGTCCACCCCCCCCCCCCACTTCCAATCATTGTGAAAAACAAAAAATGCAAAAATAAATTGTAAAAAAAAATAAAAAAAATGTAATTGTAAAAAAAAATTAAAAAAAATAAAAATAAAGAAAATTCATCCACTGGCCCCTACAAAGCATCTGAATCTGAAAAAAAATAAATACTAAAACATTTAATAAAAAAATAAAAACTGTCCACTGCCACCATTCTGCACATATTACCCAATGCTGTACACTCCTTAGGTGCAAATTATACCCGCCTACATACACTCTGCACTTCTCTCCTCTTCTGCACATAATATCCACCACCATACACTCCATACTCCTCTTCTGCACATACTACTCACGGCCATACACTCCGCACTGTACATTCCTTATTTAACATTACTGAATTCTGCTCTATGTAAGTCATCGCAGGCTCTATTAAACCACAACAAACATGTAGCGAAATTTTAGCCACGCCCATATTTTGCCACCAGGGAGGGTTGCGTGGAGTGCCACTTCCCTGAAATTCGTTTTTGCAGGTTGGAATGTTTGGATCACACATAAAGAAAGATGAAGGTGAAGAAAGCCAAATACTAAGGCCAATGTGTTAGCTTATACAAGCACTAGGGATGAGCTTCGAGTTCGAGTCGAACATTGCCTGTTCGGCGAACATTGAACAATTGGGGTGTTCGCGGCAAATTCGAAAAGCCGGGAACACCCTGTACAAGTCTATGGGAGAAATCTAAAGTGCTAATTTTAAAGGCTAATATGCAAGTTATTGTCCTAAAAAGTGTTTGGGGACCCGGGTCCTGCCCCAGGGGACATGGATCAATGCAAAAAAAGTTTTTAAAACTGACGTTTTTTTTAATTTGACTCGGGATTCCCTTTAATATCCATACCAGACCTGAAGGGCCTGGCATGGATATTTAGGGGGAATTCCATGTCAATTTTTTTTTTTTAAATTTGATGCGGGGTTCCCCTTAATATCCATACCAGACCTGAAGGGCCTGGTAATTGAATTTTGGGGAACTCCACCCTTTTTTTTTTTTTTTTTTTTTTATCAATGACTTTCAATGAGTGTTCTGTGTATTACGGAGCCGACAATTCATTATAGCCACGAGTGATTTTAAAGGACTTTTTTTTCTGCAGAAATGACACTTTGTGCAGGGACAGTTCTAAGCACAGGAAACATGCGCCCCTTCACAGGCATACTAAAGACACCCACCAGGTACAAAATTTAAAGGAATATTACACTTTTATTGTTTCACTTTAATCATTATTAAAATCACTGCTCCCGAAAAAACTGTCATTTTTAAAACTTTTTTTTGCATTGATCCATGTTCTCTGGGGCAGGACCCGGGTCCCCAAACACTTTTTAGGACAATAACTTGCATATTAGCCTTTAAAATTAGCACTTTAGATTTTGAGCGTTCGAGTCCCATAGACTTTAATAGGGTTCTAAAGTTCACACGAAGTTTAAGTCTGTTCGCAGGTTTTAGGGCGAACCGAACAGGAGGGTGTTCGGCTCATCCTTAACAAGCACTAACAGTGGAAAATCTCGCTGGGCTTTGCGTATCAATGTCTTCTTATAAGGGACACATTCATACCTATGCTTTTTCTACTGTGTGACAAGGGTGTGTAAGGAAAAGTCCTTTTTGCTGCATGTTGTGGTTTCCTGAGAAAAATTCAGCTTCCATGGGGATGAATGATAACACATATCAACCACATCAAAATGCAAGTAAATTTTGCCTAAAACATACTGCATTAAACACACAGAGGTGTGAATGTAGCCTAAGTGGAATTATTTTTCTACAGCCCCAGAGTCAAACCTGTTGGACAAGTCTTGTCCTGATAGTAATTAAAGTTCTTAATAAGAACACATTGATACATATGTATGGTCCTGAAGAAGCAAGGGGGATCCAGCTTAACGCATAGACCAGTTACAAGTACATGTATCCATCAGATTTTTGTATTTATTGCAAAGTTTCTCTATGCATATCTATGTTTTTAATATTGTCGATGACAATGTTTTATCTGTAATAAAATGTATATAGATTTTTATTTTGGTTCTTTTCTTATTTGCCATATTTAACCATCTGACATCCACGGATGACGGCCACAGCACGGATGTAAGTTCCCGGAAGGCCGTTTTTTGACGGCATCCCCTATGCACGCTTACTGTGATCATGAGTCACTGAGACTTGGGTGATCACCGATCTGAGTAAGGGGCCGGTCCTGGCCCCTTACCATGTGATCAGCTGTCAGCCAATGACAGCTGATCACATGATCAAAACAAAAGTTCAGTGATCGTTTTTTTTTTTCTCCTCACGCTGACAGCGGAGGAGAAAAAAAAAAGGCGATTACCAGCTCAGCTTAAAGGGACAACAGTCCCGAAACTAAGAGGCAATTATACCTCATAATTTGAACCTATCAATGCTCACAAGTACCACCTATCTGCCTACAAGTGCCACCTATCTATGCCCACAAGTGCCACCTATCTATGCCCACCAGTGGTGCCAATCAGTGCCACATAGAAGTGCTGCCGATCAGTGTAACCATTCAGTGCCCATCACTGACACCCATCAGTGCCCATCAATGACACCTCATCAGCGTACATCAATGACGGACAAAAATGACCCGTTTGAAAATTTTATAACAAAATAAAAAAAGATGTTTTTTTCAAAAAATTCAGTCTTTTTACTTTTTTTTTTTAATAAAAAATAAAAATTGCAGAGGTGATCAAATACCACCAAAAGAAAGCCCTGTTTGGAGGAAAAAAAGATAAAAATTTGGGTACAGTGTTGTATGACCACGCAATTGTCATTCAAAGTGCGATAGCGCTGAAAGCTGAAAATTGGTCTGGATAGGACGGGGTTTAAGTCCCCAGTAAGCAAGTGGTTAAAATCCCGCTATCCTTTCTTTCAAAAATACCATGTTTGTTTATGGGATGATGCCAATGTGAATGAGATTGGATTTTATGACATGTCCTCTACTTTACAACTGACACTATGGGGTTGTTTTACTATAGATGTTATTTTCACTCTTGCTGACAAACGCCCATATACTGTATGTGCAGGAAATATAAAAAATAGGAATAGTAAATTTAAAGACTGTCTTATGATAATATCATGACAAATAAAAAACATTTCTGTGCATATGTATATGATAGTTATAGTGACATACCGCCAAGGTTTAGGCCTATCTTGACTTCATTAGTGTCTGTGTTGAAGGATTTAGAATTAGCAGTGCCGCACTGTGGAGAACAAGCAAAAAAAATAAAAAATCATGAACTGTTAACGTGTGATATTTAATTGTAAATAGCAAATCTTGCTGAGTTTCTAGAGTTTTATTATACAAAAATAGTGTAGCAAATGTAATTGCCAGTACCAGTATCTATTCATACATGCATTTAGGCATGATTTTTAAAACCGAAAATTCTAAGGTTGAAAAAATACATCTATACATGTGAGCGAAATTGAATACATACTTTCTGAGTCGCTAACCTGCAACAAGTTTTGACACTTTTCTGACACTCAATTACAGCATTTATGTTAATTTTAAAAGTGCTTAAAGCAGTATTAAACCCAAAAGCAAACATTTATTATATTGCAGCTTCCCAATTCTATGATATTGTGTCTGCCTTTGTGTTTTTTTTTGTCTTTTTATCTCTTTTATTTTTATCTGGTGATCTGGCCAGCAGGTTTGTTGTTTTTTAAAAGAACAAGCTCTCCCACAGATGTGCCAGTTACAGGGATGAGACAAGCCATTTACCACTGGCAGGGGTGCTTCCAATTATCAGCTTTTATTTTTTCATTCAAAAACGTATCCCAAAAGGCAAAACAACTGTTTGCTGTAACTGATTTTAAAGTATTAGCCAAAATTTGGCTTCAATTTGTTAGTGTATCTAAATTTGCTAGTCAATCCAACACTCTCCTCCCCCCAGACTGCAAACGCTGCTGTCCAAATGTGCCCCCTGTACTCCTTCATCCAGAGTGGGGTCACTCTAATACAAGAGATGTGTTGCTGGCCAGATCACCAGGTGAAAACAGAGGGAGAAAAGTCTAAGAAAAGAAAAACAAATGCAGCGACCACATCTAATTATTGGTAAGTTGCAATATATAACATTTTTGGGTTTAATTCTGCTTTAATCAGATATAGCCAGGCAGATAGAATTTTTAGGAAGCTGCCAACAATGGCAACCCTCGTATTTCTCTCATGGCAAAATAACTTTCAGGTGGCCATGGAAAGTAATATGCAATTGCACAGGTAGTGAAGATCTGACAACCAGTCATAATTGGCAACTGCTGGATCTCTTAACCACTTAAGGACCGAGCCTCTTTTTGAGATTTGTTGTTTTCAAGTTAAAAACAGTTTGTTTGTTTTTTGCTAGAAAATTACGTAGAACCCCGAAACATTATATATATATTTTTTTCTAACACCCTAGAGAATAAAATGGCGGTCGTTGCAATACTTTCTGTCACACTGTATTCGTGCAGCGGTCTTACAAGCACACACTTTTTTTGAAAAAATACACTTTTTTGTTTTAAAAAATAAGACACCAGTAAAGTTTTTTTATGTTGTGAAAGATGTTACGCCGAGTAAATTGATAACCAACATGTCACACTTCAAAACTGCGCCCGCTTGTGGAATGGCGACAAACTTTTACCCTAAAAAATCTCCATAGGCGACGTTTAACCACTTGCCGCCCGCCCTATAGGGAATTGACGGCGGCAAAGTGGTTTCATAATCCTAACCGGACGTCATATGACGTGATTAGGATTATGCGGCGATCGTTGTTGCGGGGTGTCAGTCTGACACCCGGCAACTACGATCTCGGTAAAGAGTCTCCGACGGAGACTCTTTACCATGTGATCAGCCGTGTCCAATCACGGCTGATCACAGTGTAAATGGGAAGAGCCGGTGATCGGCTTTCCCTCACTCGCGTCTGTCAGACGCGAGTAGAGGAGAGCCGATCGGCTGCTCCTCTGACAGGGGGGGTCTGTGCTGATCGATTATCATGGGTTCCAATCAGTGCCCATAATGGATGCCAATCAGTGCCCACAATGGGCATCACTGATTGGCATGCATTATTGTTTGGCACTGATTGGCATCCATTACTATAACACCGATGCCGCCTATGAGTGCCCAACTGTGCCGCCTATGAGTGCCCACCTGTGCCGCCTGAGTGCCCACCTGTGCCGCCTATGAGTGCCCACCTGTGCCGCCTATGAGTGCCCACCTGTGCCGCCTATAAGTGTCCACCTGTGCCGCCTATGAGTGCCCAGCTGTGCCGCCTATCTATGCCCACCTGTGCCGCCTATCCATGCCCACCTGTGCCGCCTATCCATGCCCACCTGTGCCACCTATCCATGCCCATCCGTGCCGCCCATCCGTGCCAGCTATCAGTGCCAATTTGTGCCACTTATCAGTGTCCGTCCGTGTTGCCCACCCGTGTCGCCCATCCATGTCACCCATCAGTGCCACCTATCAGTGCCACTTCATTGGTGCCACATTGGTGCCCATCAGTGCCACCTTATCAGTGCCCATCAGTGTAGCCCCATCAGTGCCCATCAGTGAAGGAGAAAACGTACTTATTTACAAAGTTTTGAAACTGAAACAAAAAAAAACATTTTTTTTTTCAAAATTTTCGGTATTTTTTTATTTGTAGCGCAAAAAATAAAAACCGTAGAGGTGATCAAATACCACCAAAAGAAAGCTCTATTTGTGGGAAAAAAATTATAAA
Organism: Lithobates pipiens; assembly: GCF_037356315.1. NCBI lineage: Eukaryota > Metazoa > Chordata > Amphibia > Anura > Ranidae > Lithobates > Lithobates pipiens. The sequence continues at coordinate 221,263,542 of NW_027507748.1, read as the reverse complement.
AATTTCATTTGGGTACAGTGTAGCATGACCGCGCAATTGTCATTCAAAGTGCGACAGCGATGAAAGCTCAAAATTGGTCTGGGCAGGAAGGTGTTTAAGTGCCCTGTATTGAAGTGGTTAAAAAGGTTGCAGGTTTTGAGTTAGGCCCCTTTTACAGGCACTACAGCACTAAAAATAGCGCCAGTATAGCGCCTGAAAAAAGCTGGCAGGACGGTAATAAACGTCCTGCTAGCAGCATCTTTGGAGCAGTGAAGGAACGTTATATTCAATGCTCCTACACTGCTCCTACCCATTGAAATCAATAAGGCAGCGCGGCTATAAACCTTTTTCTAATACCGCTGCTAAAACAATGGTAAAGCGGTGCTTTACCGCCGACACCCGCATCACCTCAATGTGAAAGGGAGCAGCACTATTTTTAGCGACGCTTCTTGTTGTTTTAGAGGTGGTATTCGGCCAATATCGGGGTGGTTTTAACCCCCGCTAGTGGCCGAAAAAGAGTTAAAGCCACGCTGACCCATTGGTTTTAATGGGTAGTAGCAGTGTAGGAGTGGTAAATACACCGCTCCTTCATTGTTCCAAAGATGCTGCTAGTAGGACTTATTTTTACCGTCCTGCTAGCGCACCGCTCCTGGAGTGAAACACTGGAGTGAAAGGAGCTGCTTTTTTCAGGCGCTATATAGGCGCTATTTTTAGCGCTGTAGTGCCTGAAAAATGGCTGAGCCTGAAAGGGGCCTTACAGAGGAAAGTCTAGAGCTAGAATTATTTCTCTTGCTCTACCGATCGCGGCGATACCTCACATGTGTGGTTTGAACACCATATTCATATGCGCGTTTAAAATGTTTTTTTTTTTTTCTTATTTATTTTACCTTTTATTTTTACTCTGCTCTTTAAAAAAAATAATTGTGTCACTTTTATTCTTATGACAAGGAATGTAAACATCCATTTTAATAGAAAAAAAATATGACAGGACCTCTTAAATATGAGATTTGAGGTCAAAAAGACCTCAGATCTCATATTTACACTAAAATGCATTAAAAAAACAGTTGTCGTTTAAAAAAAAATGATAAAGGCTCCGGGAAGCGGTTGAGGGCAACGGAGCATGGTGGAAGGGGGGGCTCTCCCACCACTGATAAAAGTGATCTTGAGACGAATCTGCCACAGAGACCACTCTTATCGGAAACCGGACCGCCGGACGAAGAAGAGGATACCGGTGTGTTATGGCAGCTAGCTGCTGCCAAAATAATATTATATCTCTTCAAACTTAGGACTGGAAGTGGTTAACATTAATGATACATCGGTGGGAAGGCAAACTGCAGACACCCCTAGCACTGGCTTTTTAGGAGGGAATAATAGCTGTTTCCCACAATGATCCTCATCCATACTGTATGCGTGTTGCTCCTAGCCAGTAGACAATCGTTGCTGCCAAACGGCCTCAGCCTCTTATCAGAGAAAATGTATTGATCACTTACCTTGGCACATGATGCAGTGGTGTTGTCACACAAACGTACATCACAGAAAAGGTTTACATAAGCCTGATTTTGAAACTGAAATGCGTTTATGCTGAAAGCGGCTTCTAATGATTTGCTATTATCTAACACAGTTGTGGCAACAGTTCCCTGGATACAGCTGTATATAATAAAAAAAAAGAAAAAATAATATTTTTGGTTACACTGCTGACCAAATTGGCCGGTTTTACATGACTCAGAAAAATTAAATATTACTTTTCATAATTAAGCTTTCATTTTTGCCATAATTTTAAATCAGCGATGATCTTAATGAACCATTTTATTTCAAGCACCATGATCATTGTTCCTTTGTGTATATACATTTAATTTCTTTGCCTTTGTTAGGGCCGGTTCACACTGCGGGCGATGCGAGGCAACACGACTCGCCTCACCGCTATCTTACAAGTCGCCCCCGTTCTGTACAATGGAACCGTTCTGAGAGGAGCGACTCGAGTCGCTCCGACTCAGAAAAAAGGTTCCTGTACTACTTCTGGGCGACCTCGGGGTGACTTGCATTGACTTCTATACAGAAGTCATTTGCAAATCGCCGCTGAGGTCGCGGCAGGTCGCGGCGAGGCAAGTCGGTGTCGCCTCGCATCGCCCGCAGTGTGAACCGGCCCTTAGAGTTTGCCAAATTTAACTTAAAACAATTATACAATCATGGAGCACTTTATTGGTGTGCTATGTGTACAGCACACAGGCCCAGGTCCTATTTACCTATACCCCTATATGTCCTTCCTAAGGCAATGTGGCCACACCATTAGTTTCATACAAAGCACTATGTACACCACACCTTGTTTCTAGTGTCACTGTCCAGGGGTGCCTTTCAAAAACCTAGCAACACCCCTGGTGCCCTGGCTTGTGTTTTGCCTCCTGCTGGTCTGACACTATCCACAATCAGCATGAGATGACAGGCAGAAAACACACAGCAGGTCTCACAAATGTGACAACACACTTCCGGGCCCATATGAGAAGGCGATAGAGTATAGACATGTGCACTGCCGAAAAATGTGTTCGTTTTCACTTCATTCCCTTTTGTTTTTGTTGTCATTCGTTATGATCGCAATTTGTAAATTTAAAAAAAATGGAAATTCGAAAAGAATTTTGGAAAAATTTGTAAATTTGAAAAAATTAAGAAATTATTAAATGCGAAAAAAATAAATCTGAAATTCAGAAAAAAACTGAAATTCTAGAAAATCAAAAATTCGAAATAAATCTGAAATTCTAACAAAATCAGCAATTCGGAAATTCAAAAAGAAAATCGGTAATTCGGAAATTTAAAAAAAAAAAGGTAATTCGAAAACCCGAAAATCTAAAATAATAACTAACAATAACTATTACTAACCATTAAAGGGTAAGTTCAACTTTACAGAAAACTTGACTGATATACTGGGGCTTAGAGCCAGAGATTGTGACGGTCCAGGTCAGCAGGATCGGGGGAGGGGGGAGCGAGGAGGGAGACCTGAGTAAGTTCACCTTACAGAGTTTTCTGTAAAGGTGAACTTACCCTTTAAATTATAGGTATTGGAATCTCCTTTCAAATTTGGCTGGTAGTGAATGGAACAAATACGAATTTATCCAAAGTTACAAATTATCTGAAATAACGAATGGAGCAAATAAGAATAAAATGTTTTTATTATTATTGTAATTTATTATTATTAATTAATTACATTCCATTCGTTTTAGATGTGGCATTCGTTATTTCAGTTAATTTGTAACTTCGGATAAATTTGTATTTGTTACGTTCACTAACATCCTAAATTTGAAAAGAAATTCAAATACCTATAATTTAATAGCTAGTAATAGTTAAGCTATTATTAGTTAGTTATTATTTCAGATTTTCGAATTTCAGATTTTTTTTTGAATTTCCAAATTTCAGTTTTTTTTTTCTTCGAATTTTCTGAATTTACAATTTCTTTCAAATTTTACATTTTTTTTCAAATTGACAATTATTTTTTGAATTTCCGAATTTCTTAAAATTTACGAATATTCTAATTTACGAATATTCGGAAAAGTTTGTTAAATGGGTTTTCATTAATTGGGACATGTTCCAATTAACGAATCTTGTTGAAATTCATTAAAAAACAAATTCGGACCGAAATGAATTGCACATGTCTAATGGAGTATGCAAATCACGTGGGGATTGGTCAGTTTGTCATCTTGGCCCTGGATGACCTTATCCCAGCATTGGTTACTAGAGGCATGTTAACACATGCTGTGTAAGGGGGTCCATTTTATTTTCAATGCCAACGCACCTCATCACACATAAAATTGGACCTGGGCCTTTTTTGGCAACAAAAAACATATATTGCCAGTATATGGCACCCCGATAAACAAATAAAATTTAAAAATGCAGCTGCCCCTTTGCAAAAGTGAGAATTATACCTAATCATAAAAACAAACATAAAGGATGGCACTCACATATCACGTGTATATCAACATAGTTGCAATCCACCATAGTGAATAAACAGATGCATAAAATAGATTGTTAGTATAGATAAAAATACATCAACAAACAATCATTTAGAACATGAACATAATATAAAAAAATGACAAAATGATGAATAAATAAAGTCCAGTGTGACTGTTCCCAACACCAATAAAGTGCTTCAATATGGAGATGTCCTTTAATCTTCATATGGACAATTCCATGGATGGATGTTTTTTTATCTATGCTAACAATCTATTTTATGCATCTGTTTATTCACTATGGTGGATTGCAACTATGTTGATATACACATGTGCTGTCCTTTGTTTTTAAGAACACAATACACCAGTGTGTTACTGTGCATTGCAGTATGATGAAATACAGGTCTGTTGCCTCGGTGCCTTGGGGTGTTACACAAAATGGATGGCACCATACTGCACTAATCGGGACATGAAGCATTTTATTTTTGGCTAAAACAGTTCTGCAGTCAAGGGCAAAAATTATCTATTTTATGGGTGGCTATTTTTCTAAAAATGCAATGTAGAGTAGGCACATTGAGATTCCACCAAGATTTTCTGTAAAATGTTGCTTCTACAAGTGAAGGCCATAACACTGGTCTAAAACCTAGTACGTGCTATGAGAAAATCAGATGAAAAATAAAGATTTCGGAGCGATCGTACGATAATTTGATCTTTAGTACACATCACCGATCACGATTGTTCAACCCAAATTATCCGAAGGAACACTGACATTTTTATTGTATGATACCAGAAAATCCGTGATAATCCGTATAGTATTTGTATGAAAAAAATCTGAAGAGCAAGACAACGCATGCACGGGAAATGAAAGAATACATTACTATACAATACAACACATTAGATCGCTTCCGAAGTTGTATTCCGTCGTATAATGCCGTGTACACACGGTTGGATTTTCCAAAGGAAAATGTTCCAGGGAGCTTTTTGTCGGAAATTCCGACCATGTGTAGGCTCAATCGGACATTTTCCATCGGAATTTGTGACACACAAAATTTGCGATCTGGATCTCAAATTTTCCGACAACAAAATCCATAGTTGGAAATCGTGTGTACACAATTCCGACGCACAAAGTTCCACTCATGCTCGGAATCAAGCAGTAGAGCCGCACTGGCTATTGAACTTAAATTTTCTCGGCTCACAGTACGTCACTGCATTGTTGACGTTTGGAATTTCCGAAAAACATTGTGTGACCGTGTATATGCAAGACAAGTTTGAGCCAACATCCGTCAGAAAAAATCCCATGGATTTTGTTGTCAGAATGTGCAATCATGTGTACGCAGCATGAGAATTTTAATAACTTTAGTAACCTTTTCCTTTTCTATATGAGACTAAAATGCAAAAAAACCAAACAAACGGAGATCAATTGTCTGATATTCTCATTGTGTGTATGAGGCTTAAGACACTAGGGCTGCTTATAGTGATTCCAGCTAAATCAGGAAGATATGTGCAAGGTTAGTTTTAAAAGGTTGCATAAGAATTACAAACTTACCCATCTTTTATAAGATAAAAAGCATTTACATCACTACGATTATCTGTAGGACTTGCAACACATGTCTCTATCCGGAGAACATATTGTTTTCCATCAGCGCCTGTCACAAATATTCCCACATAGATAATTGATCCAACAGCCACGTCTTCATTATTTTCATATGGTTCTGTGAATGATGAATCTTTATAAGCAGCCATGGTAACGGGATATAATCCAATCCCATTGGCTCCAGATAGTAATACCGTCCTGAGAAAACAAACACATGTTCAGGTAACAAAACGAATAACAATTTAAATCACAATTTATTTCCTAAAAAGCAGAAATAGCTTTCAAACACTAATGTCCATCTAAAATGTTACATTTTAATTCATTAGGAAAGCAAGAGAAAACTTAAGGCCAGTTTCTGCAGCCAAACTGCTACGCAGGTGTACCTGTTTTTTTCATGTGGATAACCCATGGCTTCCCATAGACTTTCTAATAGGTTGTGGGTTTTCTGAAAGTGCACCAAAGATGATGTATGCAGGACAAAAGGTGCACTGTCAGAAAATATGGCAAACAACATGTAACCTAATAGAAAAATCGATGGGAAACCATGGGTTAACAGCACAAAAACCATAGGTACACCCGCACTGTGGCCTTAAGAGCCCTTTCACATTGAAAGTGCCCGGGCGTTGGTGGTATTTGCGCGGCTATACCATCGTTTTAGCGAAGCTATTTGGCCGCTAGCAGGGCAGTTTTGACGCCCACTAGCTGCCGATAATGGGTTAAAGGATATGTATGTATATATATATATATATATATATATATATATATATATATATATATATATATATATATATTACACTTTAATATACAATATAAAGTTCAAGAGGTAAAAACAGTTATCTGTTCACATAACCGCGCATGTCCCAGCCAGAAAACATCAAAATTGCAAGGAAAATTTCCCCTCGGTTTCTGTCACTCTTAGACCACTTTCACACTAAGAAGCCACCGGTGTCAGCGGTAAAGCGACGCTATTTTTAGCACCACTTTACTGTCGTTTTAGTGGTGCTATTCGGCCACGAGCGGGGCAGTTTAACCCCCCGCTAGCAGCTCAAAAAGTGTTAAATCTGCCCGCGGTATCACAGAGCTGCCCCATTGATTTCAATGGGGAGCAGCGGTCCTTCACCTCTCCAAATAAGCTGCTATGAGGACTTTTTCTGACGCCCTGCTAGGGCAGCGCTCCAGTGTGAAAACCCTCGGGCTTTCACACTGGAGTGCATGGAGCAGCTGTTTTAGGGTGGTTTGCAGGCCCTATTTTTAACACACTGCAAAACACTCCAGCGTGAAAGGGGTGTTATACTTAGGCAAGTAGTAAAGAAAGAGGTGTCACTGGGACAGACACATACAGCAAAAAAAATCTGTCAGAGGATGTAACCTTCCCCAGACTGTTTTTGTTCCAGTTTCCATATCCATTGGAGAGTTTTCCCATGACATTTTGTTCCTGTCACCAGCACAGAACGTATAGGGATAGGGAAATCTCACTGTTGGTCTTTAGGCGGGCCTCAAATCTTATCTAAGAATTTTCATTCGTATTTTGCACCATTAGTGGGCTGGAGCAACAGCCGATTTTCGTGCGGCCATCGAATTTGAGAAATCGGACATGTTGGAATTTTTTTTAAAAACAAACTATTTTTTAATCAATGATGGGAGAATCGTGTGGAAAATGTAATCAAAAAAGAAATGCGCATGTGCAAGAAAAGAGAATTCTCGGAAAGAAAAGAAGATTCTCAGCCACGAAAATTATTTTCTGTAGCAACATGAGGTGAAATTGAAGGCTTGGTTCGTCAAATTTCGAAATCAATGATGGCACCATTGGATCACAAAACGCACAAAAATTATTTCGAAATTTGACAGTGTATGGCCAGCCTTAATTGTAATTTCACTTTTACAGAACAAAAGGGTGAACTAACACCCTACACGCTCCCCATCCTCAGGGAAGTTGGCACAGAGCGGTTCTGATTGGTCAGCATTGAAGAGGAACAGAGCATTTTTCAAACCCCAGGACTGCTGCACTAGGCTGTGTGAGTGGTGAAACTGTTTCTCCCATGGGGGTGAGTGCAGAGGGATGCAGGCAGTGGGGAGGGCATAGGGTGTTAGTTCACATTTTCATTATGAACCTACACATCAATTTTTGTTGAACAGGGATGGCCACACACTGACCAAAACTGAGCTGGTCCCTGCTGAACCAGCCAAATTTTGGTCATAGTTTGGCCAGCTTAAAGTGGAATTCCACCCAAAAGTTGAAGCTCTGATTATCTGCTTCCTCCCACCCTCTGGTGCCACATTAGGGGTGGGGGGGGCGGCAGGTACCTCCACTTCCAGGAGACCTGGTGGCGTTGAGATGCTGCGGGGTCCCCTGGAAGGCCCCCCTCCTCCCTCCCCCCGCCTTTCACAAAGTGCAGCACACTTCGTGCATGTGCAGTAGGGAACCAACTGTAAAGCTGCAAAGCTTCGCTGCTGGTTTCCCTTACAGGCAATGGCGGCAGCAGCACCTGAGAGCCACTGGAAACATCGCTTGGGGTGCTGACATCGCTGGATTCAAGCCCCCTAACCCCAACCAGCAGTCATCTGCTTATTACGACACAATTATAATTTTTCAGAAAAGCTGTATGATCCCAGAGCTAGCATCTCAGTACAAGAAGTGCAAGTGCTGACCCTGGGTGATGCCTGAACAGTGGTGTTCCCGCATTCTGGAGAGAAAAGCAGATAAAAGCATTGTCAGGGTGACAACTGAGATCCCTGTGGTGGATAATAAATCCATCGATAAGTTACACTTAAGGCCCATACACCCGATCAGACTTTCTGACAACAAACATGCAAATTAGCTGTTTTAAAGAGGGATTCCACCAAAAAAAAAAAATATTAAAAGCCAGCAGCTATAAATACTACAGCTGCTGACTTTTAATAAATGGACACTCACCTGTCCCGGGTTCCAGCGATGCCGGAAGCCGAGGCCCGATCGATCGCTCGGCTCTCGGCTGCTGCCGCCACCATTCTAGGTGAGGGAATCAGGAAGTGAAGCGAATCGGCTTCACTTCCCGGCTCCCTACTGTGCATGCACGAGTCGCGCCGCGCAATAGGAAATCTCCGCGCTGTCACTGGGACCCGTGTGTGTCCCAGCAGACAGCGCAGCAGGGCAGGAAATGGCGTAGACTCCCACGGGAGTCTATGCCCGGAAGTGGGTGTAAATACCTGTCTTTGACAGGTATCTCCACCCCCCTCCCCCCTGAAAGGTGTCAATTGTGACACCGGAGGGGGGGAGGGATCCGATCAGCGGAGGTTCCACTTTAGGGTGGAATCCCGCTTTAAGGCAACATCCAACCGTGTGTATGCTCCATCGGACAAACGTTTTCGGTTTTCATGGGACTTTTGTTGGCTGTGCGAATGGACAAACTTTCCCGGCAACAAAAGTCTGATGGAGCAAAGTCTGATCGTGTGTACAGAAAACCATAGTACTTTTGTACAACGTACAAACACCCATGCTCAGAACCAATGCAAAAGATCAGACAACAATACAGAAGTTGGCCAAAGGTGGCGGTAAAGAGCAGAAAGGAAAAACCACGTGATTTGGTGAAAGTTGGCTGGAAAAGTCCTGCCGTCTGTATGCAATACAAGTTCACGGCTGATGCCCTTTGTATAAAAATCCACGGTAAAGTTTGTACAAAGTCCGATCCTGTGTATGAGGCTTTAGATTCAAAAAATTCAGTGTTGCGTGTACATAGCATTTATGTTTAATTACTATAAACATCATAAACTGGTTAATGGAAATGAGAGGTTAGTGAAGGAGAAACAACAAATATGATAGAATATTGCACGAGCAACTCTCTATGTCTTATATTTTCTCTTACTGTTGGGTAATATTTCCAGGCAGTTTCAGACTTGTTTGCATATTCCGTTTATATCCACAGCTAAAGTTAAAGCTAATATTATTTGTTGTGATGATGGGTTTATCCAGGATTCCAATGTAAACGGTGTTGAAAATATAGATATTGGAGGCATCACCCTGTGGATAAAGGCCAATAATTAGCAGTGTAAGAACAGCTTTAAAATTTACACGGGTTACTTGTAAAACTCACTCTAGTGGAAATGAAGTCTGTTGACCATTGAGCCCAACAATCCACAGGCTTCCCATAGCAATAAGGATGCAGCAGCGTCCAGAGCCAATCACTTACATGTAGGGTTGCCACACATAACCCTCTCTCCAGCTATGAGCCACGATTTGGTTTGTGTCCATTTTTCAGGGGAAATTGGACACATGATTCAAAACCTGGTGTAAGGGGTACTGTGTTTGCACAACTGGTGTAAGGCAGTTTTTCCAGCCGCCTGTAGATTTACAGGCAACCCGTAAATGTAACCCCTTTTTTGGGCTGCCCGTTAAAGTCCGTTACGGGCACCAGTGCCCATTAAAAAGATGGTTGCAAGCCGACTATGCACCGCTCTGAAGCTGGCCAGGTTTGGGAAAGCTCGTACTCGCTCGGGCAGGCGGCACAATGCGCAGTGATATAATTGCACCATCTGGCATCATTTTTGAATAAACAATCAAGCGAGAGAGTCCGCGGCGGCCGGCGACTCCTGTCCTGCAGTGCACTCATCATAGGCGGAGGAGCCGAGCAGCCAGGGGTAATGGTGAGGAGGAGGAGGAGAGTGACTGAAACTGTGGGGAGAGAGAGAGAAGAACATTACTGGGAGTCGGGAGGCTGAAGCCATGCTATGCAGGGGACAGAGACTGATGTGCTCTGTCCACCATCATATTACTTCTCCAGTCCAGCACTGTGCTTAGAATAAAACCAGAGCTGCTAAACTGGAACCATCTGACTGAGCACCTGAGAGGAGGTCAGTGACAGTGCTGCCAGGCCAGTCTGAGGGGGGTCACTGAAGTAAGGGGGGAGTGAATTTATTAAAGTTAGGGGGCACTGATATAAAGGTTCCCCCCTATATTAGTAATCCCCCCTTACCTTAGTGTATTCACTCTGGTCCCCATCCTGAGGACTCTGATGTAATGGAGAACTCTGTGTTGGCTTATAGTATCCTGACCTTCATGTAAATTGAGAAATATGTTTTTTGACTGTTGTTTAACTTAAACACATTGCTAATAGCAATAGCTATGTGTTTATAGTTCAAATATTGATATTTGCACTGTTTAGCACTAAAAACAGTAATTTTAGGTACTTTTTTGCCAGTAAAAATAATTGTGCAGTTTGTAAATTTTGGTGTTATGCCAGTAAATTTCACTTCAGCGGGTTGGCAAAACTTGTTTAAGGGGTACTGTGGTTGCACAACTGGTGTAAGGGGTACTGTGGTTGCACAACTGGTGTAAGGGGTACTGTGGTTGCACATCTGGTGTAAGGGGGGCTGTGGTTGCACATCTGGTGTAAGGGGGGCTGTGGTTGCACATCTGGTGTAAGGGGGGCTGTGGTTGCACATCTGGTGTAAGGGGGGCTGTGGTTGCACATCTGGTGTAAGGGGTACTGTGGTCACACATCTGGTGTAAGGGGGCTGTGGTTGCAAATCTGGTGTAAGGGGTACTGTGGTTGCACATCTGGTGTAAGGGGGGTTGTGGTTGCACATCTGGTGTAAGGGGTGCTGTGGTTGCACGTCTTGTGTAAAGGGTGCTGTGGTTGCACGTCTGGTGTAAGAGGTACTGTGGTTGCACATCTGGTGTAAGGGAGGGCTGTGTTTGCACATCTGGTGTAAGGGGTACTGTGGTTGCACATCTGGTGCAAGGGGGTTGTGGTTGCACATCTGGTGTAAGGGGTGCTATGGTTGCACATCTGGTGTAAGGGGTCCTGTGGTGGCGACATCTAATGTAAGGGGGTGCTCTGATAGAGACACCTTATGTAACCTGGTTCTATTGTCTTTTACTTGAAAAAAACTAACAATGCCGCACTGAAAAACGGATCATGCTGCAGCAACCCGAGTGTTACAGCGGAGCTCCACCCTAAAGTGGAACTTCCGCTCATTGGAACCCTCCTCCCCTTCGGCGCCACAATTGGCACCTTTCAGGGGGGAGGGGGGGTGCAGATACCTGTACAGTGCCCACTTCCGGCATAGATATCCGCAGAATCTGCGGATATTTACGCCACTTCCTGCGGGTCCCAGCGGGGACCATCCTTATTGCGCAGCGTGACTCGCACATGCGCAGTAGGGAACCGGGAAGTGAAGCTTCAAGGCTCCACTTCCTGATTCCCATACCCAAGATGGCGGCGGCAGCACCCGAGAGACGATCGAAAGATTGGCTTTGGGTGCCGACATCGCGGGTGCGCTGGGTGGGAAAGTGTCCTTATTTTAAAAGTCAGCAGCTGCAGTATTTGTATTAGTATTTAAAAAAAAAAAAAACGGCGGATCTCCCGCTTTAACCTTGACTAAACAGAAAATCAACTGCGCATGCACGGCTTGACCGGGAGAGTTTTTGTGAAGAACCATGTAGCACCCAGTGGCCGCAAAGATAAGATCTCCATGGGTCATAGATTGGTAAGTGGAAAATGTAGGGGGCTTTCTAAGGGAGAGGAGACTTGCATTTCAAATGTAACTAACTGTACAAAAAACAACCCTTGTGCCGTGTACACACGAGCGTATTTTACGTCGGAAAAATTCTTGGATGGTTTTTCCAACAGAATTACGCTCAAGCTTGGCTTGCATACACATGGTCACACAAAAGTTTGCGGAACTTTTGCCCGTCAAGAACGTGGTGACATATAACACTACGACGAGCCGAGAAAATCAAGTTCAATGCTTCCGAGCATGCGTTGAATTGTTTCCGAGCATGTGTAGGAATTCTGTGCATTGGAATTGCTACAGATGATCAAAATTTCTGAACTTTTTCCAACCAAAAAATTGAGGACCTACTCTCAATCTTTTGCTGGCAGGAATTCGGCCATCAAAAGTCTGATGGAGCATGCACATGGTCGGAATTTCCGACCAAAAGCCCTCATTGGACTTTTGCTGGCCGAATTTCCCATCTTGTTTGTACGAGGCATAACAGCATCCCACAGTGACCCCATTGAGAAGGTTTTTTTCTCACTGCTTAAAGTTATCACTATGATGCCTATAAAAGAAATGTGGTTGTCACCTTGGCAGGAAGGTAAACACATTGATAAAACATTTTTCAATGTTTTATGTTTTTTTTTTACATTTTTTAGTTCCATTATTTCATCAGTTTGGAATGACAAAAAAAAATTCCCTTAATTTTTTCCCAGTCTATTCTAAATCAAATAAATAAATAAATCAGTTGGAGTTGGGTTCTAGACAACACGGGAGTTGCTAAAATGAATGAATAAATAAATCAATAGTGTTCTACCGTCACTGTATTTCCACACCAATCCAATGCTGTTTGGGCCTGGATAGACATCCCTTTCAGCCCATTGACGGTGTCTGGATATTGGTAACTGCATTCAAGTTGTGATGAGTTCCTCAGATGAAATGTGGAATAGTCAAGACCAAGTGCTTCTAGCTCACATTGAAAGACTGTGACTGTCATTATGTCGTAATCACACTTGATTGTAGGGTGAAAATTCTTAAGTGCTGGGAAAATTCAACATAAGAAGAACCGTAAATCAATCAGTGGGTAATGCATACGAAAACTGTTCTTCTGTAGATGTCCAGCAATCCATTCCTCTTACTAGTCACTACTGCTTACTGACACTTTCAGACATAAAATAGAGGTTTAGGAGTCTGGACCCCTAGATTCACCAAGGAACGGAAGGCAGGCGGACTATCTTGTAGAGTGTGAAAAGATACACATGAAATATATAAAACAAATATGAAAATTTACTAAATTTATTGATACAAACTACAAAAACAACAAAAGATGCTAAAAGAACACAGATGGCATGGTATTTTAACTAGTTTCACGGTTTTGCCGCTTCATCAGGAAATACGTCTGTGGATAAATAAAAACGCAGTAATATATAGAAATTTCATGTAAGGGTGTTGCAAAATCATAAAATGGGGAACATGATAAAGGGGGTATTCCAAATATATAGGGCTGCTTACCCATGCTTCAGTGTATGTAAGGCATATGACACACCCGGCAAAACCTCCCACGGAGATTGGGAAGGATATCTAAAAATCACCAGGAAGCTAGCGTCTGAATAAAATGGTATGAAGCATATTATCAGGCAATTTCCCAATGTCATTAAAAAAGTGCAAGCGCAAAGAAGGAACCTGCCGAAATTCAAACTGTCTATGGTTGGCCTTACCAGTATGTCTTTCGGGAACTGAGTACAGGCATGCGCACAGTCCTAGGATCATGCTGCGATTGGACACAATGGATCACAGGCAAAAGATACAGAGCCAGTAAGTGTATCATCACACAGTATAAATACAGGCTGAAGCTAGTAGTCTTGTGTCGCTTACTGGCCAGAAGTAGTTTGCTCTCACATGACAATCAGTGAGAGGAAAGAAAGCCTCTTGCCCACCAGTGCAATATACTACAGTACAATGCCAACAATGATAAATATACACATTTCATTCCCCTCTACAATATATGTCAGCCCCATCCTGGCTCTGATCTGAGTTTCATAGTTTCGTTGAATAAAGACACCAGTCCATCCAGTTCAACCTGAGTGAGTGTCTACAATTGTCCCTATCCCTGTACATTGCACACTCATGTCTGTCCCTACCCTCAAGGAGCTCACAATCCAAGGTCCCCATTCATATACTAGGGCCAATTTTGGACAGAAGCCAATTAACCTACCTGCATGTCTTTGGATTGTGGGAGGGAACTGGAGTAAACCCACACAGGCACAGGGAGAACATGCAAACTCCAGGCAGGTAGTGTAGTGGTTGGGATTCGAACCAGCGACCCTTCTTACTGCTAGGTGAGAGTGCTAACCACTACACCACTGTGCTGCCTGTATGTTAACTCCTCACCTCCCTTATCCTGCACATCTGTGCATTAACCCCTTCACCTCCTAACCAGTCTGTATTACCTGTACATTTAATGTACCTAGTACAATACCCATACCTCCCAACTTTTTGAGATGGGAATGAGGGACACCTATCAGCAAAAGTATGCAGATATAGGACACACCCCCTGCCACGCCCCCTTAGGGAATAATTGTCCAAAAAGCAAGCTCGGTTAAACCCACAAGTGCTTTTTTCACCACTACTCTTCCTTTATATTGGCTGTTGGAATTTACAAATGAGGCAATTTAGAAATCAGATAAAAGATTTAGGGCTGGAAAACACTTTTTGATAGATAAAAGGTGCATTTATATTCAACTATATAGATCAGACCAAAATGAGGGACAAATGAGGGGGGGTGAGGGACATTGCTCCAAATCAGGGACAGTCCCTTGAAATCAGGGACAGTTGGGAGCTATGCAATACCAGGTGGCATATTTTAACCCCCTCAATACTGGCATGTTTCTTCAATTCTAAAAAATTGTGGCAAAAAATCAGCGTTCCCACTGGACATTAATTCCTTGGTGTGTGTCCTCCTTCCCTCCCTCCCAGTTGCGGCTAGTGCTCAAAATTTTTGGGGGGGGCGCAAACAAACTGAAAAATTCTGAAAATAACCCATCAATCGCAGCCACTGTGCCATCAAACCCAGCCACTCTGTCATCAAAACGCAGCCTCTGTGCCATTAAAACGCAGCTACGGTGTCATTAAAATGCAGCCACTGTGTTATCAAACGCAGCCACTGTGTCATCAATATGCAACCATGGTATAATCAAATGCAGCCACTGTGTTATCAAAACGCAGCCACTGTGTTATCAAAACGCAGCCACTGTGCCATCAAAATGCAGCCACTGTGTCATCAATCGCAGCCACTGTGTCATCAATCGCAGCCACTGTGTCATCAATACGCAGCTACGGTGTCATTAAAACGCGGCCACTGTGTTATCAAATGCAGCCACTGTGTCATCAATACACAACCACGGTGTCATTAAATGCAGCCACTGTGTTATCAAACGCAGCCACTGTGTTATCAAAACGCAGCCACTGTGCCATCAAAATACAGCCACTGTGTCATCAATCGCAGCCACTGTGTCATCAATACGCAGCTACGGTGTCATTAAAACGCGGCCACTGTGTTATCAAACGCAGCCACTGTGTCATCAATACGCAACCACGGTGTCATTAAATGCAGCCACTGTGTTATCAAACGCAGCCACTGTGTCATCTAAACGTAGCCACTGTGTCGTCAAAACGCAGTCACTGTGTTATCAAACGCAGCCACTGTGTCATTAAAACGCAGCCACGGTATAATTAAATGCAGCCACTGTGTTATCAAAATGCAGCCACTGTGTCATCAAACGCAGCCACTGTGTCATCAAAACGCAGCCACTGTGTCCACTGATCCCAGACACCATGATTGTCTCCTTAATAGCAGCCAGCATCTCTCTGAACAAGGGGGAAGGGGGGCAAGTTATCAAAGAAGGATACAGTGATTTGGAGGGCTGGAAGAGGGTGCTGTATGTGCTAGGGGCCACCTTGAGAGCAGAGAGGATTTGTGCTAGAAGGGGGCAAACAATTTTATATTCAACCCCCCTTCTAGTACAAATCCTCTCTGCTCCCAAAGTGGCCCTAGCTCATACAGCATCCTCTTCCAGCCCCCCAAATCTCTGTATCTTTCTTTGATAACTTACCCCTTTCCCCTGCAAGTGTCATATTGCATTCAGAGCTAACCTCAGATCAGCACGTCCTGTTGATGCTGTGTCCATTCTCCTCCCCCTCGGTCTCTGTCTGTATATAGGAAGGCACTCGGAGGTGGCTTCAGTCCGTGTGTTAGTGTGAGACAGGAGGGGGGGAATGGGGAAGAGAGGGACAGATGCAGATGCAGCTGTGCTGGAGCTCACCCTCCTCTTACCTTTTCTCCTGCTGCTCCGCTTGGGCCGAAGAACGGAGCTGCCAACGTCACTTCCGGCTTTCGTCTGTTTCGCAAAACCCGGAAGTGACCTTGAGATTTGAAAAACAATGCCCCCGCCCGTAGAATCACACTGATTTTATGGGCGGAAGCTACTCAGAGCTTTGTATTGAGACATAAGGTGGGTTAAGAGCCTGCAAATGAAGCGCCATGTCTGCAATCTCGTGATCGCATTGACATGGCGCTTCCCATAGTGCACTGCGTCTGGCGCCACAGTGCACTTTGTTGATCGCTTGCCGACCGCCTCATGCCGATATACGTCGGCAGAAGGGCTCGTACCTTTAAGAGGCGGCCATTGGTCGCACGCACCCGTGGCAGGCTCCGTGAGTCGGGTCGCGGGTCCCGCGGACTTGATCGCCGTGGGGATACCCGCGATCGCCTCACAGGGAGGAAGAATGGGGAGATGCTAATGTAAACAAGCATCTCCCCGTTCTGCCTCTCCCCTGTCATCGGGAGCAGAGATCAGTGACATGGGACATGTAGCCACACCCCCCACAGTTAGAAACACACCCCAGGACACACTTAACCCCTACACTGCCCCCTGGTGGTATAGCACTGATTGCTGTATAAATGACAAAGGTCCCAAAAATGTGTCAAAAATGTCCGATGTGTCCGCCATAATGTCGCAGTCATGATAAAAATCGCTGATTGCCACCATTACTAGTAAATAAAAATGTAATTAATAAAATGAATAAAATTGCCATAAAACTATCCCCTATTTTGTAAATGCTATAACTTTTGCGCAAACCAATCAATAAACGCTTATTGCGATTTTTTTTTTTTTACCAAAAATATGTAGCAGAATACGTATCTGCCTAAACTGAGGTAAAAAAAGTTTTTTTTATATATATTTTTTGGGGGATATTTATTATAGCAAAATGTAAAAAATAATGAGTTTTTTTTTAAAAATTGGCACTCTTTTTTTGTTTATAGCGCAAAAAAAAAAAAAACGCAGGGGTGATCAAATACCACCAAAAGAAAGCTCTATTTGTGGGGAAAAAAGGACGTTAATTTTGTTTGGGAACCAAGTTGCACGACAGCGCAATTGTCAGTTAAAGCGACGCAGTTCTGAATCGCAAAAAGTGCCCTGGTCAGGAAGGGGGTAAATTCTTCCTGGGTTGAAGTAGTTAAAGGATTCTTTTTTTTTTTTTTTTACTACAAGAGGGGGGACGGCGCCCCCTATGGATGGGCCGCCACTGCTCCCTCCTGTGCCCATCACACTGACAGGCACATAGCTGAGGAGTTTTGTAGCAGGGGTGGGTGAAGCCTGATGGGGAACTGAAAAGCTACTTCCTCAGGTTCTGCCCACCCAGTGACAATTCATTTCACAAATATTTGGGTAATGACATCACCTATACTGTATTGCTGTTTACATTTAGCTTTGGGCTAAATGAGACTGGGGATACATCTCTGTGCAGGAAGCTGTCACATACATCACTGTTTCATAGCACAGGCCTTGCGCATCTCTGTAGATTTGGTCCTAATTACCGCCAGTTTCCTTATTTTAGAACTGGCGGTCATTCTTTAGGAATTGGTTGCTGCCATAGCAAGAGGTTCTACCTGAATTTGCAGCAGAAATTAGTAATGTTACCGACACAAATGCTTACCTGAATTTGGCGCAAGTAGGGAACAACTGACAGAAATGTGTAGTTATGGCTATTGTGAATTCCCCAGTATTTGTCTCAAGAATATGATATCAAATTAATTTGGGTACAGTGTTCCATAACTGTGTCCTTGTCAGTCAAAGTATCACAATGTTAAAAAATGGAAAAAATTGCTTGGTAATGAAGGTCGTGAAACATGCCAGACCTGTGGTGGGTATTAAATTTGTTAATATGTGTATTTTACATCTGCAAGGAGTTTGGCTGTAAAGTGGATGAAAACCCATCTACTAAAATTTAATACAACTTTAAAAGGCATTTTTAATATTCTCATATCTGCAGCTTTCATTAAAATAACACTTGGTGCTCCTGCCAAATATAGAGACATAGAAAAGTCATGGCAGAAAAAGACAGAGTAGTCCATTGAGTCTGCCATTTTCTTTTTCTTTTTTTTTTTCTTTTTTTGGGTTGTGTTTTTTTTGTTTGTTAAAGAGGAAGTAAACCCTGATGGGTTTACTTCCTCTTTTATTCCCTGCAAAGGCAAAGCATAATGGACTACTATGCTTCGCATAGTAGCCCATTATGTGTCACTTACCTGACACAGGAGCCAGCGAAGTCGCCGCTGTCCCCTGTAGTCCGGCACATCCATCTTTTCGGTGGGGTCTCGCAGCTCCGCCACTGTCATTCGGCAGAGCCGCAATGACGTCACTCCCGCGCATGCGCACGGGAGACGACACGCGCGGCAGCTCTGTTGTTGGAAATGCCGCGCTCAGTGCACCTGCGCGCCGCTGTCTACGGCACATGCGCCGTAGACAGCAGTGCCTGTCTTCGGGCAAATATCTCCTAAACCGTATAGGTTTAGGAGATATTTCTCGGACCTACAGGTAAGCCTTAATCTAGGCTTACCTGTAGGTCAAAGTGGTTTGTAAGGGTTTACAACCACTTTAACTTTGTTGTCTGACTATAAATCTATGTTTATCCCAAGCATTTGAAACCAATTACTGTTGACTGTCTCACTACCTGTGCTGATAGTGTTTTTCAAGCATCAACTACCCGTTTAGTAAAATATAATTTTTAAACTTCCCTGCAGTTAGTTTGAGATCATGTCCCTGTGTTCTTGATTTTGGTTTCATATTGAAAAAAACTGCTCTCCTGAACCTCATAAAAGTCCTGGTTCAGGCACCTCCTGTATGGAGTGACAACAGTAGTGATGCTGCATTGTCACCCTGCCATATGGGCTTCTGATGGAAATTGCAAGGGACACTTCAACACGTATTATTAAAGTGGGAGTCTGCCTTTTTTTTTTTTTAAAAGCCAGCAGCTACAAATACCGCAGCTGCTGACTTTTAAAATAATGACACTTACCCGCCCAGCGCACCCGCGATGTCGGCACCCGAAGCCGATCTCTCAATCGTCCCTCGGGTGCTGCCGCTGCCATCTTGGGTATGGGAATCAGGAAGTGGAGCCTTTCAGCTTCATTTCCTGGTTCCCTACTGTGCATGCGCGAGTCGCTCTGCGCAATAAGGATGGTCCCTGCTGTCTCTGGGATCCGTGTGTTTCCCAGCAGGCAGCGGGGGACCTTCGGAAAGGGGCGTAGATTCTGCGGAAAGGGGCGTAGCTTCTGCAGAATCTACGCCGGAAGTGGGTGCAGATACCTGTACTGTACAGGTACCTGCACCCACATCCCCCCTGAAACGTGCCAATTGTGGTGCCGGAGGGGGGGAGGGTTCCAATGAGCGGAAGGTCCACTTTAGGGTGGACCTCCGCTTTAAGGCACAGACCACCATTGTCACCATAAGGAAATCCACCCCGTGAAATGCAGTGATCGCTGGAGTACATACATATAGAAATAAAGTGGCTGCAAAGAGACTGCAAAAGATCAGCACCACTGAGATTCATCAAGGATAAATAAAAGTGAAAACAAGTATTTAAAAAAAAAAAAAAGGCAATTACTTAGGATACACTGTGCTTTAAAGCGGTAGCAAACAGTTGGGTGATTTATTTATTTTTGACCTGAAAGGTAATGTATTGGGGGCTAGTATGCATCCCATACTAGCACATTATGAGAAACTTACCTGAAAATGAAGCATTTCAGTGATTGGCTATCACCGTGGAGGCCGCATGCATCTTCACCAAGCTTCCTTCCGGGACTGCGGACTCTGGCTGTATGACTAGCCTGAGCCACGGTGATATCACTCCCACGCATCCAGGAGGAAGCAGCTGTTTACGGCACAGGGTTATGAAGGAACGACCCATGCAGCCATTCCTTCAGAGCGCATGAGCCGGTGACATCATCAGTTGCATTTATACTAAACTTGTCCTAAGCGGCGCACGTTTAGGAGATATTTATAGTACCTATAGGTAAGTCTTATTATAGGCTTACCTATAGGTACAAGTCAGCGATGAAAGTTTAACAAACTAAATTTCATTGTTAAGAATAATGTCATCGACTGTAAAGGGAGCTACAATTTTTTCAATGTAAAAGAGCAGCCTGATGTTAATAATCCTACCAGCATATAATAGTGTTTTAATGTACGCCCAGCCATATTTTCTCATGACATAAACTGATTCTACTTTATTATTCGCAGTGCGTCAAAATAGTTGTGCTTTCCTGATCCTTCTCACATTGCAAGTCTATGACGTGTTGAAAACAATGCTCTCCCTGTGTGGCTGATATCCTAATCCACAGTTAAGGGTTATGTGGACTGCCATTGCTGAGCTAGCCTGCTTAAAATGCTGGTTTCCTGGCTGTCATGTTGATGCTTTGGCTTCAGTCAGCATTAGGAACAGATATAGATATCAGGATCTCTGACTCTTCTCCAGTTGTAATTTCCTGCATGCTTGTTCCGGGGCAGCGATTCAGAAACCAGCACTTTGAAAATGGTCCCCAATGTCAGTCCTCATAATATTGTCATGGCTGGTGTACTTTAATAAGCAAATAAAACTACTGATCCACTAAGAGCGCCATCTAATGACAAATCTACACATTTATCTACATATAATAAAAACATGACAGAGCAAAGCATACACTGACAAAAACTCATAATATATGCCCACCGGGCACATACTCTACATTCTCTTTACTGACCAAACTGGCATTGCAAAGTAAAGAAAATAAACAAAGTCTTACTCAGATTTCGGTACACGGCGGTATTACATTCACACTCTCCTGATAAGTTGCAAACTTCATCTGTAGCACATTGTGGGTCACAGGAAGGAGTAGCTGAAGAAAACACAGCAGAAAAATATCTCATAAATGACACGTCCTCAATGGTCAGACTCAGAAAGTACACTCCGAACTCATATGAAAATACTTACTTGTGCAACAGGACTGAGTTATATCGTGAAATAGGCCTTCTGGACAGCAGGAGCTGAAGTCAGAGTTAGCGCAATCAATACCTGGAGTTGGGACACAGGTCGTAACTTGATCAATACATGAACATCCATTTTCAGGAGTACAGCTCCCAGAGCACGAGTCACAAAATGTCAGAGCCGCGTAATTAGCTGGGAAAAGAAAAAAAAGATGTCAGAAACGAGCAGCTTTTTTTGTCAATTTTCAGATCAAGTCACATGACTAAAAACACCTGCAATATCTTTAGAACTGAAAAAAGTATTTGTAAAACTGGCCATAAACTTTTAAAAAAGTTGAAAAAATAAAAAAACAGTTGAAAAAAAAAAGTATTAACCCCTTGGTGACTGCAATGACCCTATAGTCCTAATATAAAAGGTCCCTTTACCATGAGAGCTTTTTGGTTCGATTCTGATTGGAGTTTTCTGGCAGAAAAAGTGCAGAACTCTCCTAAACTCGCCTAAACTCTGTACAAAAAATGCTCTATATTGAAGTTTTTTTCTGCCAGGAAAGCGGACGTTTCTTTAACCCCCAGTGTACATGGAGCCTTCTAGCTGGGAACTAGGAATGTGCATATAAACCATTACTTTTAGGTATCAAAAAAGGCTGTGCAGACACTTGGCTGTGGAGAACAGAGACTTGAGAGTGAATCTTAAAATGGATCTTCCCCCAAAAAAGGAAGTTCCACTTACTGTCCAACCCCCTCCCCTTTGGAGTTTTTTTGTTGTTGTTGTTTTTAAGGGAGCAGGTACCTGCTTCCACTTCTACTGGAATTGCCTAAGTTCCCCTCTTCCCCCCCATAACCTCCTGGAACATATAACAGGTCCTGGGAGGCTGCAGGTCCATTCACAAAGCGCAAAGTGTGATGTGTGCATGTGCAGTGGGGGGCCTGCTGTGAGGCTGCAAGGAGTCACAGTTGGCTTCTTACAGTAAACATGCTGGCACCAGGATCCCGAAGGCCAGTGAAGAACAAACCCGAGTACAGCGCTGGATCCTTGGACATGTATGTGTCCTTTTATTAAAAGTCAGTAGCTACAGTATTAGTATTTTTTTTTTTTCAGACTTAACATGGATGTAAATCCTCACATATACCTAGTGAATTGAACAGCCTCAGATGATACACAGAGATGAAACAAATCTCCCTACAGAAGTTTTACATATATATCTGCTGTCTTCAGCGTTATATACTGTTTATAAAGTGCATGTCCTGTTAGAATTTTCTCTTTCCGATCCACCTGATCCACCTGTGGGTGTAGATTCTTGCCATCAGGGCCGGAAATTTCCCGGTAGGCCGTCTGCACTCATTGCCCTGGGGCCGCTTTTGTCTTGGGGCTGGCTTCAGCATAATAAACGCCGCACTTTGCAATGCACTGTGTGTTCTGCCGTATAGTGTCCGGCCATGAAATAGTGTCCGCCCCGTACTGCACATGCGCAGTACGGAGCAGACGAAGCTTCGGAAAATCTCCGAAGCTGAACGGCGCCTGCACCGTGAGTGGAGGTGGTAGCCCCACCATCCAAGCGGACATAGGGTTGTGAGTATTAAAGGGCCGCTCGCGGGTGAGCTTCGCTCGCCACGCTTCGGGCTCGGCCTCGCTGCGCTCGGCTCTTTTTTATTCCAACTCTATGTCCACTTGGATAGTGGGGATAGAACCTGGACTCACGGCGCAGGCGCCGTTCATCCTCGGCAATTTTCGGAATCTGTGTTGCTGTGTACTGCGCATGCGCAGTACGCAGGGGACACTATCCAATGGAGGACGTTATTAGACAAGACACCGGTGCCTCCTCTTCTGATCTGTCTCCACCCACTGATATGCCCGTCTTCCTGAGGACGCTGACTTCTGATTGCATTTGGCCTGTGCGGTGCCAGCACCGCTGATTTCTCCTGCTTCCATTCGGCCCGCCCACTAGACTGCACGAGGAGAATAGGAGGACGGCCGCCCGTGGATCAGAATAATTAAGGTACCCCCCTGAGGTCTCTGTCTCTCTCTGTCTCTGTATGTCTCTCTGTATGTCTGTCACTGTGTCTCTATGTCTCTCTGTATGTCTGTCACTGTGTCTCTATGTCTCTCTGTATGTCTGTCTCTCTGTATATCTGTCTCTCTGTATGTGTGTCTCTCTGTATGTCTGTCTCTCTGTATGTCTGTCACTGTGTCTCTATGTCTCTCTGTATGTCTGTCTCTCTGTATATCTGTCTCTCTGTATGTGTGTCTCTCTGTATGTCTGTCTCTCTGTATGTGTGTCCAGAGGCGGCTCTCTAATTAGGCAAATTAGGCGATTGCCTAAGGCCCCGCAGTCTCAGGGGCCTCGCAATCGACTAATTTGCCTGTGATCAATCACACTTGTCACGGTCTCATCCCGGTCTGGTAGCAGCAGGTGCGAGGAGCGGGACAGTAGAGGCCTCTAGGTGGCACAGCGGCTGGATGACAGACAGCATGAGGGGGGCATGTCCATGTGAGACCCGCACTTGAGCTTCTCTCTTGTCCCGCTCACCAGACCTCTCCTCCGCACCTGCCTCCTATTTCGTTCTGGAGTCGAAGCGGGGTGTTGCTGAAAAACTACCCAGTTGGATAGTCCCATGAGTGTGAAGAGGGAGGAACTTATGCTGCCAACCAGAGGAAAGGTGAGTGCCCATGCCGCACAGCATTCCCTGTGTGCCTGAATAGGAGGAGCGGTGGGGAGACTGCACATAGATAGTGGAATTGATTTTTCCATATTACTCCATACAGCAACTGAATGTCCTGCAGGGAGGAGAGGAGGAGAAGTGATCATTCAGCGGCTGTATATATATGTAATATGGAAAAATCTATTTCACTATCTATGTGCAGTCTCCCCACCGCTTCTCTTATCTAACTTTTTCTGTATCCCCCGTACTTTTTGGCCCCTCCTTGTGCTCCCTGGCTCCGCCCCTCTGTGCTCCCTGGCCCAGCCCCTCCGTGTGCTCACTGGCTCCACCCCTCCTGCTCTCCAGCCCCTCCTTGTGCTCCCTGGCTCCGCCCCTCCTTGTACTCCCTTTCTCCGAGCCTCCTGTTCTTCAGCCCCTCCTTGTGCTCCCTGGCTCCGCCCCTCTTTGTACTCCCTTTCTCTGAGCCTCCTGTTCTTCAGCCCCTCCTTTTGCTCCCTGGCTCCGCCCCTCCTGCTCTCCAGCCCATTCTTGTCCTCCCTGGCTCCACCCCCATTTTGCCAGCACCCCCTGCTCTCCAATTCTTTCTGCGCTCTCTGGCCCCCAGCACTCTCCACCCTACATCCCCAGCGCTCTCTGGCCCCCAGCACTCTCCACCCTACATCCCTAGCGCTCTCTGGCCCCCAGCACTCTCCACCCTACATCCCCAGTGCTCTCTGGCCCCAGGCACTCTCCACCCTACACCCCCAGCGCTCTCTGGCCCCCAGCACTCTCCACCCTACATCCCCAGCGCTCTCTGGCCCCAGGCACGCTCCAGCCTACACCCCCAGCGCTCTCTGGCCCCCAGAACTCTCCACCCTACATCCCCAGCACTCTGCAGAGCTGGCCCCCAACACTCTACCCTACACCTCCAGCGCTCTCAGGCCCCCAGCACTCTCCACACCACACCTACCTCTCGCCCTCCCTCCCTCTCTCTTACCCCCCACACTCCTCTCTCTTACCACTTCCACCCTCTTCCCTCCCTCCCTCTCTCTCCCTCCCCCTCTCCCCCCTCTCTCTCCCTCTCCCCCCTCTCTCTCTCCCTCTCCCCCCTCTCTCTCCCTCACCCCCTCTCTCTCCCTCTCTCCCTTCCTTCCCTCCTGCCTTCCCTCTCCCTTCCTTCCCTCCTGCCTTCCCTCTCCCTTCCTTCCCTCCTGCCTTCCCTCTCTCTCTTCTCCCTTCCTCCCCTCTCTCTCTTCTCCCTTCCTCCCCTCTCTCGTTCTCCCCCTTCCTCCCCTCTCTCGTTCTCCCCCTTCCTCCCCTCTCTCGTTCTCCCCCTTCCTCCCCTCTCTCTTTCTCCCCCTTCCTCCCCTCTCTCTTTCTCCCCCTTCCTCCCCTCTCTCTTTCTCCCCCTTCCTCCCCTCTCTCTTTCTCCCCCTTCCTTCCTCCCCTCCCTCTCTCCCTTCCTTCCTCCCCTCCCTCTCTCCCTTCCTTCCTCCCCTCCCTCTCTTGCCCCTCCCTCCCTCGCTCTCTCCTCCCTTCCTTCCCTCCCTTCATTCCCTCCCTCTCTCCCTTCCTTCCCTCTCTCCTCCCTTCCCTCCCTCTCTCCTCCCTTCTCTCCCTCTCTCCTCCCTTCTCTCCCTCTCTCCCTCCCTTACTTCCCTCCCTCCCTCCCTTCCCTCTCTCCCTCCCTCCCTCCCTCCCTTCCCTCTCTCCCTCCCTCCCTTCCTTTCCTCTCTCCCTCCCTTCCTTCCTTCCCTTCCCTCTCTCCTTCCCTCTCTCCCCCCTTTCCTCTCTCCCTCCCTCTCTCTCCGCCCTCCCCTCTCTCTCTGCCCTTCCTTCCTCCTCTCCTCCCTTCCCTCCCCTCTGTCTCTCTCTCTCTCTACCTCCCTCTCTCTCTCTACCTTCCCCCTCTCTCCCCCTCCCCCATCTCTCCCCCCTCTTCTCTCTCCACCTCTCTCTCCCCCTTTTGTGCACCCTTTCTCTACCCCTCTCTCACCCCCCTCTCCCCCTCTCTCGGTCACCCACTTTCCCTCCCCTCTCACTCACAATGTCTTGCTCCCTTCCCTCTCTTTCTCTCCACCTATATCTCACAATCTCTTGCTCCCCCTCCCCTCCTTTCTGTCTCCCTTCCCCTCTCTTGCTCCCCCAGCACTGTGCTGGGATCCCCCCACTCTACTTCCTCTGTGGATGTGGAATGACTCAGTGACATCCCCTCCCTATTCTCCCAAGACACAGGAAATTCTTAGAGGGGTTGCCACCTTGCTGGGCCCCAGATGTTTTAATGGCTGCATATGTCTGATGGGTGCGGAGGGTGCCCTGGAAGTGGTGCCGATGAACTGTGTGCTAGATCTGTGTATCTTTTTGTAGCCATTTTTATTGCTTGAATTTTTTTCCCATTATGGGCGTGATTGGTGCCTCATGTTTAAGTTTCGCCTAAGGCCTCACAAATCCTAGAGCCGCCTCTGTGTGTGTCTGTCTCTATGTATGTCTCTCTGTATGTATGTCTCTGTGTCTCTCTGTTTGTGTGTCTCTCTGTATGTATGTCTCTATGTCTCTCTGTATGTCTGTCTCTATGTATGTCTCTCTGTATGTATGTCTCTGTGTCTCTATGTCTCTCTGTTTGTGTTTTCTCTCTGTATGTATGTCTCTATGTCTCTCTGTATGTCTGTCTCTCTGTATGTCTTTCTCTGTGTCTTTCTGTATGTCTGTCTCTCTGTATGTATGTCTCTATGTCTCTCT
This sequence comes from Lithobates pipiens, assembly GCF_037356315.1. NCBI lineage: Eukaryota > Metazoa > Chordata > Amphibia > Anura > Ranidae > Lithobates > Lithobates pipiens. Next base: position 221,236,879 of record NW_027507748.1, on the reverse strand, counting down.
GTATGTGTGTCTCTCTGTATGTCTGTCTCTGTGTCTCTCTGTATGTCTTTCTCTCTGTATGTGTGTCTCTCTGTATGTCTGTCTCTATGTCTCTCTGTATGTCTGTGTCTGTGTTTCTCTGTATGTCTGTCTCTGTGTCTCTCTGTATGTGTGTCTCTCTGTAATGTCTGTCTCTGTATCTCTCTGTATGTCTGTCTCTGTGTCTCTGTATGTGTGTCTCTCTGTATGTGTGTCTCTGTATGTCTGTCTCTCTGTATGTCTGTCTCTCTGTATGTCTGTCTCTCTGTATGTCTGTCTCTCTGTATGTCTGTCTCTCTGTATGTCTGTCTCTGTGTCTCTCTGTATGTCTTTCTCTCTGTATGTGTGTCTCTCTGTATGTCTGTGTTTCTCTGTATGTCTGTCTCTGTGTCTCTCTGTATGTGTGTCTCTGTATGTCTGTCTCTGTGTCTCTCTGTATGTCTGTCTCTGTGTCTCTCTGTATGTCTGTCTCTGTGTCTCTCTGTATGTCTTTCTCTCTGTATGTGTGTCTCTCTGCATGTCTGTCTCTATGTCTCTCTGTATGTCTCTCTGTATGTCTGTCTCTGTGTCTCTCTGTATGTGTGTCTCTCTGTAATGTCTGTCTCTGTATCTCTCTGTATGTCTGTCTCTGTGTCTCTGTATGTCTGTCTCTCTGTATGTCTGTCTCTCTGTATGTGTGTCTCTCTGTATGTCTGTCTCTGTGTCTCTCTGTATGTCTTTCTCTCTGTATGTGTGTCTCTCTGTATGTCTCTCTGTATGTCTGTGTCTCTCTGTAATGTCTGTCTCTGTGTCTCTCTGTATGTCTGTCTCTGTATGTCTGTCTCTGTGTCTCTCTGTATGTCTGTCTCTGTGTCTCTCTGTCTCTGTATGTCTGTCTCTGTGTCTCTCTGTATGTCTGTCTCTCTGTATGTCTGTCTCTATGTCTCTCTGTATGTCTGTCTCTGTGTCTCTCTGTATGTCTGTCTCTGTGTCTCTCTGTATGTCTGTCTCTCTGTATGTCTGTCTCTATGTCTCTCTGTATGTCTGTCTCTGTGTCTCTCTGTATGTCTGTCTCTGTGTCTCTCTGTATGTGTGTCTCTCTGTATGTCTGTCTCTGTGTCTCTCTGTATGTCTGTCTCTGTGTCTCTGTATGTCTGTCTCTCTGTATGTCTGTCTCTCTGTATGTGTGTCTCTCTGTATGTCTGTCTCTGTGTCTCTCTGTATGTCTTTCTCTCTGTATGTCTTTCTCTCTGTATGTGTGTCTCTCTGTATGTCTGTCTCTATGTCTCTCTGTATGTCTGTGTTTCTCTGTATGTCTGTCTCTGTGTCTCTCTGTATGTGTGTCTCTCTGTAATGTCTGTCTCTGTGTCTCTCTGTATGTCTGTCTCTGTGTCTCTCTGTATGTCTGTCTTTGTGTCTCTCTGTATGTCTGTCTCTATGTATGTCTCTGTGTCTCTATGTCCCTCTGTTTGTGTGTCTCTCTGTATGTCTGTCTCTCTGTATGTCTTTCTCTGTGTCTTTCTGTATGTCTGTCTCTCTGTATGTATGTCTCTATGTCTCTCTGTATGTGTGTCTCTCTGTATGTCTGTCTCTGTGTCTCTCTGTATGTCTGTCTCTGTGTCTCTCTGTATGTATGTCTCTGTGTCTCTCTGTATGTCTGTCTCTGTGTCTCTCTGTATGTCTTTCTCTCTGTATGTGTGTCTCTCTGTATGTCTGTCTCTATGTCTCTCTGTATGTCTGTGTCTGTGTTTCTCTGTATGTCTGTCTCTGTGTCTCTCTGTATGTGTGTCTCTCTGTAATGTCTGTCTCTGTGTCTCTCTGTATGTGTGTCTCTCTGTATGTGTGTCTCTCTGTATGTCTGTCTCTGTGTCTCTCTGTATGTCTTTCTCTCTGTATGTGTGTCTCTCTGTATGTCTCTCTGTATGTCTGTGTTTCTCTGTATGTCTGTCTCTGTGTCTCTCTGTATGTGTGTCTCTCTGTAATGTCTGTCTCTGTGTCTCTCTGTATGTCTGTCTCTCTGTATGTGTGTCTCTCTGTATGTCTGTCTCTGTGTCTCTCTGTATGTCTTTCTCTCTGTATGTGTGTCTCTCTGTATGTCTGTGTTTCTCTGTATGTCTGTCTCTGTGTCTCTCTGTATGTGTGTCTCTCTGTAATGTCTGTCTCTGTGTCTCTCTGTATGTCTGTCTCTGTGTCTCTCTGTATGTCTGTCTCTGTGTCTCTCTGTATGTCTGTCTCTCTGTATGTGTGTCTCTCTGTATGTCTGTCTCTGTGTCTCTCTGTATGTGTGTCTTTCTGTATGTCTGTCTCTGTGTCTCTCTGTGTGTCTGTCTCTGTGTCTCTCTGTCTCTGTGTCTCTGTATGTCTGTCTCTGTGTTTCTCTGTATGTCTGTCTCTGTGTCTCTCTGTATGTCTGTCTCTGTTACTCTCTGTATGTGTGTCTCTCTGTATGTGTGTCTCTCTGTATGTGTGTCTCTCTGTATGTCTGTCTCTGTTACTCTCTGTATGTGTGTCTCTCTGTATGTGTGTCTCTGTATGTCTGTCTATGTCTCTCTTGTGAGGATCAAGGTATAAGAATAAAAATGGTTGACAGTATGTTTCACTAAATGCTTATCTCGTCTGTTTTCAGTTGTTTTAAAGACATCATCCTTAAGGCCGGATGGGTGCAGTCACGTACACAATAAGAGGAAACCATGTCGTAAGGGTCAACTGCCACATCAGCTCTAAAAGCAGAAGAGACTTAGAAATTGCCTTTTATAGAAGTTGTTTTGTTTCAACATTTTTAACGCCTGTCTTTTTTAGTGTATAAAAAGAGCTGTGTGATAATAAAGGACCTCAGAGTGAGTGAGTGCGACCGTCTGAGCAGACATACTGAGAACTTCTTTCCGTGTCTCCTTGCTTAGATAAGACTCTAATAATAATTGGGAAACGGTAACATAACTTATGAATAGGTGACTTGCAGTAGTCACACCTAACATTTTTGGCGCACGAACAAGGGACTTCGCTAAAGAAACTACAAGAGGCGAACGAACATAAGGACGGAACGAAGAGGTCGGGCACATCAGGAACCACAGACAAAACCTGCGCAGGTAAGAAAAGCTTTATTTTCTTATAAACTCTGTGCTTCTTAGATTTGTGCCCACCCGATCTGTCTGTATTGTTCTTCAGGTAAAACCAACCTCTGTAGTAAGCGAGTCTTGAATTTAATATTTGACTTATGTTACCGTTGTTTCTTGTCTGTCTCCTTGTCATCTGTCTGTTGTGACTGAGATAAGCCCTGTTTGTATGGTGTGAATTGAAACATATATCATCCCAATGGGTAACGGAATGCGCCCTTAACTCGTAAGAGTACTTGGGGGTCCGACACTTAAGTTTGATATACGCTTTTTGATTCATGAGCCTAAAAACGGGTTGAAAGTATAAGTCCTGACTGCCTCAATAAAGCAGGAATAAGAAACGAATGCTGAGAGATTCCATGGTAATGGGAAGGGAATAAGGTCTCCACAAAGTCCGGAGATCTAGTTATATGTGTTTGGCCACCAAAAGGAATGCTTGTATATGTTGTAGCCGTCAGTCTGGTCATAATATTTGTCAGTTGGCTAGCATATAAAGTAATTCGATTTCAGAAATCTCATCCAGGAGAGGTTTTTAGTATTTTGGCACCCTAGGAGGAGAAGGCAACGAGACACTTAGTAAGTGATCCAAACGCCACCTAGGCAGGACTGTCAAAATGGGCCAGACACATGGTAAACCCCAGGAGGAATTTCAGAAATGTTATGCTGTTAAAGACATAATTACAATGTTGTATGGGAAGGACAAGGCACAGGGCACGAATAGGGTTCTCAAGAAATTTGGAATGGATGGAGAAAATGGGCTAAGTGTAGAAGGTTGGGAGAATATAAAGAGAGACAGACAGGGAGAGGTCCTGCAGAACAGATGGGTATCACAAATACAATGTTTAATTAAGGTTTCCAACAGGGCTAAAGAGGAGGGATGGAAGTATTGTCATGAACAGGGTGGATGGGACATGAAGGTCCGACGCAAGAGTCTCCCTTCTGCTCCCGAGGATGGAGTAAAAACGGAAGGTACTCCACCTCCTTATACCACTACCACACCAGGTAGCGAAAGACCAAAACTTTATCCTTCCTTAAGAGGAAGAGGATGGGTATGCCGAGTATGCGGTACCCAGAATACAGACTGGGCACAGGAATGTGTACATTGCGGAGCTCAAAGACCAGAGTCCGTAGCTCCAGTCCACAGTCGGACTAGGGTAATACAAGTAAATAATCCAAATGCGGGTCAAGCAGGACAGCCACCTACAGTGACTCAACAAGTCGTTCTGAGGACATGGGCACCTTGGTCGGCTGACACTCTTATGGCATTAATACAGAATGCTCCTGATCCCGTAGCAAAACCTGCCGCATTCTGTAGATTCGTGACACAATTACTAGACACACATGAAGCAACTTGGCAAGATGGGGAAGATTTGTGTAGACATAAAATGACACTAACAATGTTTAATCAATTTATGAATGAAATTGCTCCACATAGACCACAAGGGGATCCAGCGACAAATCCACCAGGAGTACACCCCCGTCATATAGACTCTAGACTCCTGTTTATTAATCAGTTACGAGAATTTTGCCAAAGGAAACAGCAGGAAAGGGGTTCGACAGCGCCCATAAAACAGGCCCCAGGTCAGACTGTTACAGAATTTTACCTCAACATGGAAAGCATGATGGCTGACGAAGGTCTAGATTTAGCCTTACCCGTCACCATTAGGGCTTTCAATCGACAGTTTATGGAAGGACTAGTACCCCAAATAGGTGACAAACTGAAGGCATGTACTCCCGAATGGAGAGCCATAGGGGACAGAGGAACATTGTTGCAGAAAGCACAAGGCATAGAGGCTGATTTAGCAGAAGCTAAACCCAGAAGGACACCGGGAGTTAACACTGTTGCCCGGGTCAATGAAGGAGGGAATTCCTCCCGTAAACCTCTTACCTGTTATTACTGCAACAAGGTGGCACATATAAAAAGAGACTGTAGGAAAAGAATAAAAGACGAACAGGAAGGAAACACGGACAGAGACACGAGGGACTACAGACAGAGGCGTACCAACGATAGGGACGATCCGACCGCATGACTTGCCCCAGTCCTAGCTGAATCAGAGAATAAAATGCTCCACATGTTGATGAAGGTGGAAGGTAAACATATTCCTTGTTTAGTTGACACAGGAGCATCACGCAGCTTATTATCTGATTCAGTAGTCCCTCCACACATGACATCCCGTGACACCATACCCATAAGTGGTTATGACGGTCTTTTGTCCGATGCCCCACTGACTAAACCTTTAAAAGTAAAAATAGGGAATCACATGTTTTTGCCACGCTTTTTGATTTCCAGAGGAGCCCCTACTAATTTATTAGGAGCAGATATTCTTCAGAAAATAGGAGCAAACATTACTTATCATCCAGATGGTATGGTCACCTTAGCAATAGGAGATGACCCAGAGGGTATAGAAATCTGTAATAAAATACAATGTTTGGAAGTAGAACCAGAACTGTCCAATACACCCTCGCCGGAAATAGATCAAATTCTGTCTAGCCTTCCGGAAGGGCTATGGGAAACACATCCAGCAGACGTTGGGCTTTTGCCCATACCCCCGGTTACTCTACAGCTGATTCCAGGAGCAGTTCTCCCCCAGCAGAAACAGTACCCACTCAGTGCGCCCCAGGAAGCAGCTATAGAACTACAAGTGGAGGCTCTACTCAAAAGTGGAGCATTAAAAGAAATACAGTCACCAGCCAATACCCCATTGTATCCGGTCAAGAAAAAGACATTGGGGGATGGCCCAGTAAAGTATAGAATGGTACAAGACCTAAGGGCGGTAAACAAAATATTGGTCCCAATAACGCCACTAGTACCAAACCCGCATACTTTACTTTCAGAAGTACCATCAGATAGCTCCTCATTTACTGTTATAGACTTGGCTAATGCTTTCTTTTCTGTACCCCTGGCGGAGGAATGTCAACCGTGGTTTGCGTTCCGTCTCAAAAACCGCCAGTTGACCTGGACACGCCTACCGCAAGGAATGGCGCATTCGCCAACTCTATACTCGCAAGCCCTACAGACAGTGTTGGGGGAATGGCAACCACCTGACACTTGTGTATTGTTGCAATATGTAGATGACCTATTGTTATGTTGTCCGGATAACGATACTTGTTTAAAAGCCACTCTATCATTGTTACAATTCCTGGCTGAAAAAGGGTGCACAGTGAATAGAACTAAGTTACAGGTATGCCAGAAAAAGGTTGTCTTTTTGGGCCACTGTATATCCCAGGGTACTCGACACCTCACTGAAGAACGAGTCCAGGCCATAAGACAAATGAATGTCCCACGCAACTTTAAGCAACTTTGTATGTTTCTGGGAATAGTGTCATATTGTAGACAATGGATACCACATGCCAGTTCTCTGATGCAGCCATTATATGATTGCTTGAAAATAGTACCCTATGTACTCACAGAAGCAGGTCATAAGTCTTTTAGCACCTTAAGAAAGTTACTAATTTTGGCACCTGCGATCGGGATCCCTGACTATACCAAAACATTTCATTTGTACATTGCTGAAATCACGGGACACGCAACAGGGGTGTTGACACAACAACACATCAAACAAAGGCCGGTAGCATATTTCTCAGCGGCTCTCGATCCTGTCTCTAGAGGATCACCGTCCTGTGTACGAGCAGTTGCAGCAGTGTCAATTATCATTGACAAATCCTCAGAAATTGTCTTAGACAATCCTGTAGTGGTACATACCACACATGACATACACGCCATCTTGTCACAAGTTCAGCCAAAGCACATATCAATGGCGAGGCAGCTGCGTCTGCAATGCACCTTGCTCCTACCTCCCAATGTTACCTTCCAGCGATGCACTTCCTTTAACTTAGCACAACTTCTACCCTTACAGACAGATTTGACAGGGGGGAGTAATGGTGAAGGCACAGCACAAGAAACTCAGGATTCTGACACACTTTCATTTCATGACATAACATCTGATGAACACGATTGTTTTCAACTTATGGAACAAGAGATCACGGGGTTCCCACATGTCACAGACACACCCATTGCAAATGCAGAACACACACTGTACATAGATGGTAGTAGATTTGCCGATGACAAAGGTAAATATCATACAGGTTATGCTGTGGTAACGGACACACAGGTAATTGAGGCAAAGTCATTACCAGCACACATGTCTGCACAGGAAGCGGAACTAACAGCTTTAGAAAAAGCCTTAGAACACTTAGAGGGACAAGAAGGGAACATTTACACTGACTCTGCCTATGCTTATGGTGTTGCACATGCTTATGGCCACATATGGAAAGCTAGAGGTTACCTTACAGCAGCAGGCACACCTGTTAAACATGGTGAAGGAATCAAAAGAGTCCTGAACAATCTTCAAAAAGTTAGAAGAGTAGCCATTATGAAGATAGCGGCACACACGAGCGCAAAAACAATTGAGGCAAAAGGAAATGCATTTGCAGATTTAACTGCAAAACAAGCAGCTCTAGGGGAAGTAAGCCCTGAGACCTTAGCAACGGTAAAGGTGAGCATCCCAGAACCGACATGGCAGCAGATGAGTAAACTACAGGAGCAAGCAGGAGAGAGCGAGAAAGATAGATGGGTAAAAATGGGAGCAGCACCAGGCCTTGACAATATATGGAGGGAAGGAGGCAGAATATGCCTACCTGCCTCTCTATACCCCGCAATGGCAGCGGCTGTCCACTTGCCCACTCATGTCAGCTCCAATTCTATGTATAGGATTGTAAGCCAAGGATGGCTAGCCCCTGGATTCAGTAGTACTGCAAGGAACTACTGTGCTGCATGCCAAATCTGTCTGTTAAATAACCCAGGACAGAGAGTGAAAACCCCACGTAAACATCAGGTTCGGGCCCAATATCCCTTTCAGAGACTGCAAATTGACTATATCCAAATGCCTAAGAGCAGCCCATTTGAATTTTGTCTCGTGTGCATCTGCTTATTTTCAGGCTGGCCAGAAAGTTATCCAGTGAAATCAGCTACAGCGAAAGCCACAGCGAAGAAACTGATCACAGAGTTAATACCTAGGTTTGGTCTTCCTGAAACCATAGAATCAGATAGGGGAACACACTTTACAGGAGAAATCATGCAGAATGTAATGGCTATGTTAGGGGTTCAACAAAGTTTCCACACCCCTTACCACCCACAGAGTTCAGGATCAGTAGAAAGAGTAAATGGGACAATAAAGTTAAAAATACAAAAAGCTATGCAAGAGTTAAATAAACCTTGGCCAGAATGTCTGCCTTTAGCTTTGTTCTCCATAAGGTATACTCCAACGGGAAAAACAGGGTTATCCCCATATGAAATACTTTTTGGGAATGCACCCAGACTAGGTTTATACTTTCCACAGAGTATGCAATTGCAATGTGATAGTTTGACTGCATATGTGATACAATTACAACAGCATCTAACTAAGATCCACAAAAGTGTGTATTCTTCTCTTCCAGACCCTAACTCAATAGCAGGTACTCATTTGCTGAGCCCCGGAGATTGGGTCTATGTAAAGAAACATACCAGAAAAGCTTTAGAGCCACGGTTTGAAGGACCTTATCAAGTACTGCTGACCACTCCCACATCGGTCAAGTTGGAGGGTAAAGCAGCCTGGATCCACGCTTCACACTGTAAAAAGGAGCCAGTTGGCAAATGACAACATGTATCTTTTTATTCTTTTTATTTCAGTAATCCTGACCAATAGTTTGGTTACCTCACAGAATGAAATTCACAAGGATGAAGGATTTTCTAAAAAAATGTTATTACTGAAGTTTAAATATGCTTATGCTCGGAAGTCAGGATATGAGAAATTTTGGATTTGCAGTAAATTACACCCCAGTACAGCAAACATACCACTGATGGCAGTTCCTATAAATTATACTGACCTTGCTAACAGTAGCATTAACATAACTGGAACAAATACCAGCAAGACAGTAATGTTTAAATCAAATGGTCTCGCCTTTCCCCCTGCCTGGTGTTTCAACTTAGGGAACACAACGGGAGGAAATAGAGAATGCCAAGACAGCAAGTTTAATTTGTCCATTGTCGTATTAAATGGAAGCTTCTACCCCAGTAATTCCAGCACACACCAGACATTATCTGACTTCCTCACTAACATTGTGGATAATAATGTTAGGTGGTTAGTATCCAACTTATCCCTCTATGGATACACCTCTCGTTATAGAAATGATATCAGTTCAAGATCAGTAGCTCTAGGAAACAATATATACATCTGTTGTGGGGATAAGTGTTATACCTGGATACCTAGAAGGGCTCAGGGATGGTGCTACCTCGCAAGTTTGGTACCAGTAATGGGAGTAGTGGGTGATGAACAAGGTGATCACCTACTAGAAGCTAGTATGCACCCCAGATATCCCCTCAGATATCGTAGCAAGAGAGAAATATTCTTAGAGCAGGACATGGCATGGGCTTGGTTCCCGTCCTGGACAGGATGGGGTATAGACTTAATGAAGCGACTAAATAACTATACTGGAATAATTAATGATATTTTGGAGAAAAACTCTGATGACATTACTAAGTTAAATCTAGAGACCAGAGCCATCACAAAACAAATAGAATTACATGAGTTAGCGATTGAAAGTATGAGTGCAGCATTAACAGGACTCTGTGAGGCTACAGAAGACTATGAATGTTGTACTTGGATACATAACACCAGCATCGAGATACCCGACTATTATGACATCATTGCACGACACCGCACGGAAGTAAAGGATCTACAGGAGAAGGCCCGTAATATTGGCCGTGACTGGGATCCGTTTGGTGGAACTTTTAGCTTCTCAGGGTTATTCTCTTGGCTTAAGAAGGCAGCGATGACAATTATAGTGGTGCTTTTATTTGTATTTCTTCTTTATGCGTGTTTTAAACTGCTCATGTGCTTTTGCAAGAAAGCCAAGGTAAATGCTGTAGAAAAGATGGAACTTTTGTAAGTTGATAAGTTGGATAAGATAGGTGGATTTGGTTCCTTGACATCACCCATCTGTCAGAAAAGCCACTCTTCCTGAATTTTAGATGTTGGTACTATCCAGGGGGATGGGTGTATACCCCTCTGACAACTCGCGGTCAGGGAGAGTACTTTGGACATAGGCCGACTAGAACTTGTTCAGGTGGACCCAGGGTAAGAGGGAAGGGTGATGTCAAAGGGGGAAATTGTGAGGATCAAGGTATAAGAATAAAAATGGTTGACAGTATGTTTCACGAAATGCTTATCTCGTCTGTTTTCAGTTGTTTTAAAGACATCATCCTTAAGGCCGGATGGGTGCAGTCACGTACACAATAAGAGGAAACCATGTCGTAAGGGTCAACTGCCACATCAGCTCTAAAAGCAGAAGAGACTTAGAAATTGCCTTTTATAGAAGTTGTTTTGTTTCAACATTTTTAACGCCTGTCTTTTTTAGTGTATAAAAAGAGCTGTGTGATAATAAAGGACCTCAGAGTGAGTGAGTGCGACCGTCTGAGCAGACATACTGAGAACTTCTTTCCGTGTCTCCTTGCTTAGATAAGACTCTAATAATAATTGGGAAACGGTAACATAACTTATGAATAGGTGACTTGCAGTAGTCACACCTAACACTCTGTATGTCTGTCTCTGTGTCTCTCTGTATGTCTGTCTCTGTGTCTCTCTGTATGTCTCTCTGTATGTCTGTCTCTGTGTCTCTCTGTATGTCTGTCTCTGTATGTCTGTCTCTGTGTCTCTCTGTATGTATGTCTCTCTGTATGTCTGTCTCTATGTCTCTCTGTATGTATGTCTCTATGTCTCTCTGTATGAGTGTCTCTCTGTATGTCTGTCTCTGTGTCTCTCTGTATGTCTGTCTCTGTGGCTCTCTGTATGTCTGTCTCTCTGTATGTGCGTCTCTCTGTATGTCTGTGTCTCACTGCATCTCTGTGTCTCTAAAAAAAAGAGTGCTTTTTTTTTTTATTTGTTTTTCGTTTTTTTGGGGGGTTGCAAACTGAAAAAAATAAATAAATCATCAATTGCAGCCTCACTGTGCCCATAAATTGCCACCACTGTACCCATCAAACGCAGCCACTGTGGCCTCAAATGCAGCCACTGTGCCAAATGCAGCCCTTGCCCCTCAAACGCAGCCACTGTGCCCGTCAAATGCAGCCACTGTGCCCCTCAAACGCAGCCACTCTGCCCCTCAAACGCAGCCACTGTGCACTCAAACGCAACCACTGTGCCAAACGCAGTTTTTGTGGGGGGGGGGGGCACAAACTGAAATAAATAAAACATCAATTGCAGCCTCTCTGTGCCCATAAATTGCCACCACTGTACTCATCAAACGCAGCCACTGTGCCCTCAAACGCAGCCACTGTGACCGTCAAACGCAGCCACTGTGACCGTCAAACGCAGCCACTGTGCCAAACGCAGTTTTGGGGGGGGCGCAAACTGAAAAAAAAAATCATCAATTGCAGCCGCACTGTGCCCATAAATTGCCACCACCGTACCCATCAAACGCAGCCACTGTGCCAAATACAGCCCTTGCCCATCAAACTCAGGCACTGTGCCCTCAAACGCAGCCATTGTGCCAAACGCAGCCCTTGCCCATCAAACGCAGCCACTGTGCCCGCCAAATGCAGTTTTTGGGGGGGCGCAAACTGAAAAAAATAAAATATCAATTGCAGCCTCACTGTGCCCATAAATTGCCACCACTGTATCCATCAAACGCAGCCACTGTGCCCGTCAAACGCAGCCACTGTGCCCGTCAAACGCAGCCACTGTGTCTCCAAATGCAGCCACTGTGCCCTCAAACGCAGTTTTTTGGGGGGGGGGGGGGGGGTTGCAAACTGAAAAAAATAAATAAATCAAACATCAATTGCAGCCTCACTGTGCCCATAAATTGGAACCACTGTACCCATCAAACGCAGCCACTGTGCCCTCAAACGCAGCCACTGTGCCAAACGCAGCCCTTGCCCATCAAATGCAGCCACTGTGCCCTCAAACGCAGCCACTGTGCCCGTCAAACGCAGCCACTGTGCCAAACGCAGCCCTTGCCCGTCAAACGCAGCCACTTTGCCCGTCAAACGCAGCCACTGTGCCAAACGCAGCCCTTGCCCATCAAACACAGCCACTGTGCCCGTCTAACGCAGCCACTGTGCCCATCAAACGCAGCCACTGTGCCCGTCAAACGCAGCCACTGTGCCCGTCAAACGCAGCCACTGTGCCCGTCAAATGCAGCCACTGTGCCAAACGCAGTTTTTTTTTGGGGGGGGGGGCGCAAACTGAAATAAATAAAACATCAATTTCAGCCTCACTGTGCCCATAAATTGCCACCACTGTACCTATCAAATGCAGCCACTGTGCCCTCAAACGCAGCCCTTGCCCATCAAACGCAGCCACTGTGCCAAACGCAGCCCTTACTCCGTCAAACACAGCCACTGTGCCCGTCAAATGCAGCCACTGTGCCCCTCAAACGCAGCCACTCTGCCCCTCAAACGCAGCCACTGTGCACTCAAAAGCAACCACTGTGCCAAACGCAGTTTTTGTGGGGGGGGGGCACAAACTGAAATAAATAAAACATCAATTGCAGCCTCTCTGTGCCCATAAATTGCCACCACTGTACTCATCAAACGCAGCCACTGTGCCCTCAAACGCAGCCACTGTGACCGTCAAACGCAGCCACTGTGACCGTCAAACGCAGCCACTGTGCCAAACGCAGTTTTGGGGGGGGCGCAAACTGAAAAAAAAATCATCAATTGCAGCCGCACTGTGCCCATAAATTGCCACCACCGTACCCAACAAACGCAGCCACTGTGCCAAATACAGCCCTTGCCTATCAAACTCAGGCACTGTGCCCTCAAACGCAGCCATTGTGCCAAACGCAGCCCTTGCCCATCAAACGCAGCCACTGTGCCCGCCAAATGCAGTTTTTGGGGGGGCGCAAACTGAAAAAAATAAAATATCAATTGCAGCCTCACTGTGCCCATAAATTGCCACCACTGTATCCATCAAACGCAGCCACTGTGCCCGTCAAACGCAGCCACTGTGCCCGTCAAACGCAGCCACTGTGTCTCCAAATGCAGCCACTGTGCCCTCAAACGCAGTTTTTTGGGGGGGGGGGGGGGGTTGCAAACTGAAAAAAATAAATAAATCAAACATCAATTGCAGCCTCACTGTGCCCATAAATTGGAACCACTGTACCCATCAAACGCAGCCACTGTGCCCTCAAACGCAGCCACTGTGCCAAACGCAGCCCTTGCCCATCAAATGCAGCCACTGTGCCCTCAAACGCAGCCACTGTGCCCGTCAAACGCAGCCCTTGTCCGTCAAACGCAGCCACTTTGCCCGTCAAACGCAGCCACTGTGCCAAACGCAGCCCTTGCCCATCAAACACAGCCACTGTGCCCGTCTAACGCAGCCACTGTGCCCATCAAACGCAGCCACTGTGCCCGTCAAACGCAGCCACTGTGCCCGTCAAACGCAGCCACTGTGCCCGTCAAATGCAGCCACTGTGCCAAACGCAGTTTTTTTTTTGGGGGGGGCGCAAACTGAAATAAATAAAACATCAATTTCAGCCTCACTGTGCCCATAAATTGCCACCACTGTACCTATCAAATGCAGCCACTGTGCCCTCAAACGCAGCCCTTGCCCATCAAACGCAGCCACTGTGCCAAACGCAGCCCTTACTCCGTCAAACACAGCCACTGTGCCCGTCAAATGCAGCCCTTGCCCATCAAATGCAGCCACTGTGCCAAACGCAGCCCTTGCGCCATCAAACGCAGCCACTGTGTCCTTAAACGCATTCTCTGTGCCTGTCAAACGCAACCACTGTGCCCTCAAACGCAGCCTCTGTGCCCTCAAACGCAACCACTGTGCCCGTCAAACGCAGCCACTGTGCCCATCAAACGCAGCCACTGTTCCAAACCCAGCCACTGTACCCGTCAAACACAGCCACTGTGCCCATCAAACGCAGCCCTTGCCCATCAAACGCAGCCACTGTTCCAAACGCAGCCCTTGCGCCATCAAACGGAGCCACTGTGCCCGTCAAACGCATCCACTGTGCCCGTCAAACGCAGCCACTGTGCCCGTCAAACGCAGCCACTGTGCCCTCAAATGCAGCCACTGGGCCCGTCAAATGCAGCCACTGTGCCAAACGCAATTTTTTTGGGGGGGGGGGGCGCAAACTGAAAAATTAATAAAACATCAATTGCAGGCTCACTGTGCCCATAAATTGCCACCACTGTACCCATCAAACGCAGCCACTGTGCCCTCAAATGCAGCCCTTGCCAATCAAACGCAGCCACTGTGCCAAACGCAGCCCTTGCTCCGTCAAACGCAGCCACTGTGCCCTCAAGCGCAGCCTCTGTGCCTGTCAAATGCAACCACTGTTCCATCAAACGCAGCCTCTGTGCCCTCAAACGCAACCACTGTGCCCATCAAACGCAGCCACTGTACCCGTCAAACGCAGCCACTGTACCCGTCAAATGCAGCCACTGTGCCCATCAAACGCAGCCCTTGTCCATCAAACGCAGCCACTGTTCCAAACGCAGCCCTTGCGCCATCAAACACAGCCACTGTGCCCGTCAAATGCAGCCACTGTGCCCTCAAACGCAACCACTGTGCCCGTCAAACGCAGCCCTTGCAGCGTCAAACGCAACCACTGTGCCCGTCAAACGCAGCCACTATGCCCATCAAACGCAACCACTGTGCCCTACGTATATATATAATGCACTTTTCAAATATGCTTTAAAATGTTTGGTTTTCTCTTTTATGAACAAGAAAATAATGACGTTATGCTGCTGGGCTGGTATAATAATGCTATGGGGTTGGTATGAAATTATTTCCAGGGCGGGTTTTCATTCCCAGTCCGGCCCTGCTTGCCATGCACTGTGAGACAGCTGATTAGAGGAAAAGCACACACCTGCTCTCCTCATAGGCAGAGACTTGCAGAGCAGTTCTATGAATTGACCAGCTGCCTGCTAATCAATTTATAGCAGCCTCCCTGATACAAAATTCAGTCTGGTTTTATCACAGTTGCTGATAACAGAAGAATTGAGCAGGAGAAAGCCATGGGACTCAGAGCTTTGAAGAGAGATAAGAAAACACTGCAGAAATGTGCTGTACTCAAATTTCATGAATGGGGTTTACAACCACTTTAACCACTTGCCTACTGGGCACTTAAAAACCCTTCCTGCCCAGACCAATTTTCAGCATTCGGTGCTCTCACACTTTGAATGACAATTACTCAGTCATGCAACACTGTACCCAAATTAATTTTTTGTCCTTTTTTTCCCACAAATAGAGCTTTCTTTTGGTGGTATTTGATCACCTCTGGGGTTTTTATTTTTTGCGCTATAAATGAAAAAAGACTGAAAATTTTGAAAACAAACGCATATTTCTTTGTTTCTGTGACAAAATTATGCAAATTATTAATTTTTCTTCATAAATTTTGGCCATAATTTATACTGCTACATATCTTTGGTAAAAATAACCCAAATTAGTGGATATTATTTGGTCTTTATGAAAGTTAGAGAGTCTACAAGCTGTGGTGCGAATTGCAAAATTGATCACATCTGATGCACTGGTGGACTATCTCATTTCTTGCAACCCGAACAAGTCAGGGAAGTACAAATACCCCCCAAAATGACCCCTTTTTGGAAAGTAGACATTCCAAGGTATTTAGGAAGAGGCATGGTGAGCTTGTTGATGTTGTCATTTTTTTCCCACAATTCTTTGCAAAATTAAGATTTTTTTTTCCACAAAATTGTCATTGTAATAGGTTATTTCTCTCACATGGCATGTGTATACCACAAATGACACCCCCAAAAACATTCTGCTACTCCTCCTGAGTATTACAATACCACATGTGTGGGACTTTTCCACAGCCTGGCCACTTAGAGACGCCTAACATGCAGGGAGCACCGTCACGTGTTCTAGGAGCATAAATTACACATCTACCTTGTTGACTACCTATTACACTTTTGAAGGCCCTGGAGCACCAGGACAATGACACGTGACACTGATGACAGATGGCACTGATACGTGGCACTGATGACACTTATACGTGGCACTGATGACAGATGGCACTAATATGTGGCACTGATGACAGATGGCACTTATACGTGGCACTGATGACAGATGGCACATATACGTGGCACTAATACGTGGCACCGATGACAGATGGCACCAATACGTGGCACCGATGACGCGTGACACTGATGACAGATGGCACTGATAAGTGGCATTGATGACACGTGACACTGACAACAGATGGCACGTGACACTGACAGGTGGCACTGATGACAAATGGCACTGATACATGGCACCCGAAGGATCACGAAGGCCAGTGAAGAACAAACCCGAGTACAGTCCTTGGACATGTATGTGTCCTTTTATTAAAAGTCAGTAGCTACAGTATTAGTATTTTTTTTTTTCAGACTTAACGTGGATGTAAATCCTCACATATACCTAGTGAATTGAACAGCCTCAGATGATACACAGAGATGAAACAAATCTCCCTACAGAAGTTTTACATATATATCTGCTGTCTTCAGCGTTATATACTGTTTATAAAGTGCATGTCCTGTTAGAATTTTCTCTTTCCGATCCACCTGATCCACCTGTGGGTGTAGATTCTTGCCATCAGGGCCGGACTGGGCCGGAAATTTCCCGGTAGGCCGTCTGCACTCATTGCCCTGGGGCCGCTTTTGTCTTGGGGCTGGCTTCAGCATAATAAACGCCGCACTTTGCAATGCACTGTGTGTTCTGCCGTATAGTGTCCGGCCATGAAATAGTGTCCGCCCCGTACTGCGCATGCGCAGTACGGAGCAGACGAAGCTTCGGAAAATCTCCGAAGCTGAACGGCGCCTGCACCGTGAGTGGAGGTGGTAGCCCCACCATCCAAGCGGACATAGGGTTGTGAGTATTAAAGGGCCGCTCGCGGGTGAGCTTCGCTCGCCACGCTTCGGGCTCGGCCTCGCTGCGCTCGGCTCTTTTTTATTCCAACTCTATGTCCACTTGGATAGTGGGGATAGAACCTGGACTCACGGCGCAGGCGCCGTTCATCCTCGGCAATTTTCGGAATCTGTGTTGCTGTGTACTGCGCATGCGCAGTACACAGCGGACACTATCCGATGGAGGACGTTATTAGACAAGACACCGGTGCCTCCTCTTCTGATCTGTCTCCACCCACTGATATGCCCGTCTTCCTGAGGACGCTGACTTCTGATTGCATTTGGCCCGTGCGGTGCCAGCACCGCTGATTTCTCCTGCTTCCATTCGGCCCGCCCACTAGACTGCACGAGGAGAATAGGAGGACGGCCGCCCGTGGATCAGAATAATTAAGG
Source organism: Lithobates pipiens (assembly GCF_037356315.1). Taxonomy (NCBI): domain Eukaryota; kingdom Metazoa; phylum Chordata; class Amphibia; order Anura; family Ranidae; genus Lithobates; species Lithobates pipiens. The sequence continues at coordinate 221,219,485 of NW_027507748.1, read as the reverse complement.
TACCCCCCTGAGGTCTCTGTCTCTCTCTGTCTCTGTATGACTCTCTGTATGTCTGTCACTGTGTCTCTATGTCTCTCTGTATGTCTGTCACTGTGTCTCTATGTCTCTCTGTATGTCTGTCTCTCTGTATGTCTGTCTCTCTGTATATCTGTCTCTCTGTATGTGTGTCTCTCTGTATGTCTGTCTCTCTGTATGTCTGTCTCTCTGTATGTCTGTCTCTCTGTATGTGTGTCCAGAGGCGGCTCTCTAATTAGGCAAATTAGGCGATTGCCTAAGGCCCCGCAGTCTCAGGGGCCTCGCAATCGACTAATTTGCCTGTGATCAATCACACTTGTCACGGTCTCATCCCGGTCTGGTAGCAGCAGGTGCGAGGAGCGGGACAGTAGAGGCCTCTAGGTGGCACAGCGGCTGGATGACAGACAGCATGAGGGGGGCATGTCCATGTGAGACCCGCACTTGAGCTTCTCTCTTGTCCCGCTCACCAGACCTCTCCTCCGCACCTGCCTCCTATTTCGTTCTGGAGTCGAAGCGGGGTGTTGCTGAAAAACTACCCAGTTGGATAGTCCCATGAGTGTGAAGAGGGAGGAACTTATGCTGCCAACCAGAGGAAAGGTGAGTGCCCATGTCGCACAGCATTCCCTGTGTGCCTGAATAGGAGGAGCGGTGGGGAGACTGCACATAGATAGTGGAATTGATTTTTCCATATTACTCCATACAGCAACTGAATGTCTGCAGGGAGGAGAGGAGGAGAAGTGATCATTCAGCGGCTGTATATATATGTAATATGGAAAAATCGATTTCACTATCTATGTGCAGTCTCCCCACCGCTTCTCTTATCTAACTTTTTCTGTATCCCCCGTACTTTTTGTCCCCTCCTTGTGCTCCCTGGCTCCGCCCCTCTGTGCTCCCTGGCCCAGCCCCTCCGTGTGCTCACTGGCTCCACCCCTCCTGCTCTCCAGCCCCTCCTTGTGCTCCCTGGCTCCGCCCCTCCTTGTACTCCCTTTCTCCGAGCCTCCTGTTCTTCAGCCCCTCCTTGTGCTCCCTGGCTCCGCCCCTCTTTGTACTCTCTTTCTCCGAGCCTCCTGTTCTTCAGCCCCTCCTTTTGCTCCCTGGCTCCGCCCCTCCTGCTCTCCAGCCCATTCTTGTCCTCCCTGGCTCCACCCCCATTTTGCCAGCACCCCCTGCTCTCCAATTCTTTCTGCGCTCTCTGGCCCCCAGCACTCTCCACCCTACATCCCCAGCGCTCTCTGGCCCCCAGCACTCTCCACCCTACATCCCTAGCGCTCTCTGGCCCCCAGCACTCTCCACCCTACATCCCCAGTGCTCTCTGGCCCCAGACACTCTCCACCCTACACCCCCAGCGCTCTCTGGCCCCCAGCACTCTCCACCCTACATCCCCAGCGCTCTCTGGCCCCAGGCACGCTCCAGCCTACACCCCCAGCGCTCTCTGGCCCCCAGAACTCTCCACCCTACATCCCCAGCACTCTCTGGCTCCCAACACTCTACCCTACACCTCCAGCGCTCTCAGGCCCCCAGCACTCTCCACACCACACCCTCTAGCTCTCTCTTGCCCCCTTTCCCTCACCCCCCTCTCTCTCCCTCTCCCCCCCTCTCTCTCTCCCTCTCCCCCCTCTCTCTCCCTCACCCCCCTCTCTCTCCCTCTCTCCCTTCCTTCCCTCCTGCCTTCCCTCTCCCTTCCTTCCCTCCTGCCTTCCCTCTCTCTCTTCTCTCTTCCTCCCCTCTCTCTCTTCTCCCTTCCTCCCCTCTCTCTTTCTCCCCCTTCCTCCCCTCTCTCGTTCTCCCCCTTCTTCCCCTCTCTCGTTCTCCCCCTTCCTCCCCTCTCTCTTTCTCCCCCTTCCTCCCCTCTCTCTTTCTCCCCCTTCCTCCCCTCTCTCTTTCTCCCCCTTCCTTCCTCCCCTCCCTCTCTCCCTTCCTTCCTCCCCTCCCTCTCTCCCTTCCTTCCTCCCCTCCCTCTCTCCCTTCCTTCCTCCCCTCCCTCTCTTGCCCCTCCCTCCCTCGCTCTCTCCTCCCTTCCTTCCCTCCCTTCATTCCCTCCCTCTCTCCCTTCCTTCCCTCTCTCCTCCCTTCCCTCCCTCTCTCCTCTCTTCCTTCCCTCTCTTGCCCCATTCCTTCCCTCTCTTGCCCCATTCCTTCCCTCTCTCCTCCCTTCCCTCCCTCTCTCCTCCCTTCTCTCCCTCTCTCCCTCCCTTACTTCCCTCCCTCCCTTCCCTCCCTCCCTTCCCTCTCTCCCTTCCCTCTCTCCCTCCCTCCCTTCCTTCCCTCTCTCCCTCCCTTCCTTCCTTCCCTTCCCTCTCTCCTCTCTCCTTCCCTCTCTCCCCCCTTTCCTCTCTCCCTCCCTTCCCTCCCTCTCTCTCCGCCCTCCCCTCTCTCTCTGCCCTTCCTTACTCCTCTCCTCCCTTCCCTCCCTTCCTTCTCTCTCTCTCTCTCTCTACCTCCCTCTCTCTCTCTACCTTCCCCCTCTCTCCCCCTCCCCCATCTCTCCCCCCTCTTCTCTCTCCACCTCTCTCTCCCCCTTTTGTGCACCCTTTCTCTACCCCTCTCTCACCCCCCTCTCCCCCTCTCTCGGTCACCCACTTTCCCTCCCCTCTCACTCACAATGTCTTGCTCCCTTCCCTCTCTTTCTCTCCACCTATATCTCACAATCTCTTGCTCCCCCTCCCCTCCTTTCTGTCTCCCTTCCCCTCTCTTGCTCCCCCAGCACTGTGCTGGGATCCCCCCACTCTACTTCCTCTGTGGATGTGGAATGACTCAGTGACATCCCCTCCCTATTCTCCCAAGACACAGGAAATTCTTAGAGGGGTTGCCACCTTGCTGGGCCCCAGATGTTTTAATGGCTGCATATGTCTGATGGGTGCGGAGGGTGCCCTGGAAGTGGTGCCGATGAACTGTGTGCTAGATCTGTGTATCTTTTTGTAGCCATTTTTATTGCTTGAATTTTTTTCCCATTATGGGCGTGATTGGTGCCTCATGTTTAAGTTTCGCCTAAGGCCTCACAAATCCTAGAGCCGCCTCTGTGTGTGTCTGTCTCTATGTATGTCTCTCTGTATGTATGTCTCTATGTCTCTCTGTTTGTGTGTCTCTCTGTATGTATGTCTCTATGTCTCTCTGTATGTCTGTCTCTATGTATGTCTCTCTGTATGTATGTCTCTGTGTCTCTATGTCTCTCTGTTTGTGTGTCTCTCTGTATGTATGTCTCTATGTCTCTCTGTATGTCTGTCTCTCTGTATGTCTTTCTCTGTGTCTTTCTGTATGTCTGTCTCTCTGTATGTATGTCTGTATGTCTCTCTGTATTAGGGTTGCCACCTGTCCAGGATTCACCCGGACAGTTCGGGTTTGGAATCATGCGTCCGGGTTTCAGACTGCCTGAAACCCGGACACATTATTCAGGCTGGACTATGGCTTTCCAGCAAGGCTGCTGGCTGCAGTTGTCTAAGCCGATAGTGTCTGTTACACCCTCTTTCACACTTCTCAAAGCCAACACTAACAGTCCCCCCCCCCCCCAACACACACATAGACAGGAGAGAGGGCTCAATCTGCACCTCTCCCTCCCGCTCCTACCCCTCTGTGTCTGCCCACACTCAATTCCTCGGAGCTGTGCCTCAGAAAAAGAAAGTGGAGGCCAGAAATTTGAAGTCTAGCAGCCTCAGAAACATCTGGATGAAAGGTGCTGATTGCCAAGGGTTGAGTGAGCTCACCATCCATCCCTGTCTCTGACTGAAGTCTCCCCTCTGCTCTCTCCTGCCTCTGAGTGAGTACACTAAGGTATATCAGGGTTCTCAGAGCACCGCTTACATCCGAGTTCCCCTTTACACCAAAGGGCGCAGTGTTCCCCCTTACATTAGAGTCCTCTCCATACATCAGAGTTATCAGGGTTCACAGAGCATCCCTTATGTTAGAGTCCCCAGAGTTCTCCCTTACATCAGAGTCTGCAGAGTCCCCCCTTACAGTGAAAGGGAACTCAGATCTAAAAGGGCAACTCTGAGTATTCAGATGTAAAAGTGGAACTCTGTGGACTCTGACGTAAAAGGGAACTCTTGTGATTAAATTCAGATGATTAGATATGCTATTTAATAGCAAAATATATGTATAGTTTATACTATAAAAACAAAAATTGCTGTGCGCCGCAAAAGTGTTCGGGTTTGACTTGAAGAAAAGGTGGCAACCCTACTCTGTATGTGTGTCTCTCTGTATGTCTGTCTCTGTGTCTCTCTGTATGTCTTTCTCTCTGTATGTGTGTCTCTCTGTATGTCTTTCTCTCTGTATGTGTGTCTCTCTGTATGTCTGTCTCTATGTCTCTCTGTATGTCTCTCTGTATGTCTGTGTCTGTGTTTCTCTGTATGTCTGTCTCTGTGTCTCTCTGTATGTGTGTCTCTCTGTAATGTCTGTCTCTGTATCTCTCTGTATGTCTGTCTCTGTGTCTCTGTATGTCTGTCTTTCAGTATGTCTGTCTCTCTGTATGTCTGTCTCTGTGTCTCTCTGTATGTCTTTCTCTCTGTATGTGTGTCTCTCTGTATGTCTCTCTGTATGTCTGTGTTTCTCTGTATGTCTGTCTCTGTGTTTCTCTGTATGTGTGTCTCTCTGTAATGTCTGTCTCTGTGTCTCTCTGTATGTGTGTCTCTCTGTAATGTCTGTCTCTGTGTCTCTCTGTATGTCTGTCTCTGTGTCTCTGTATGTCTGTCTCTGTGTCTCTCTGTATGTGTGTCTCTCTGTATGTCTGTCTCTGTGTCTCTCTGTATGTCTTTCTCTCTGTATGTGTGTCTCTCTGTATGTCTGTCTCTATGTCTCTCTGTATGTCTCTCTGTATGTCTGTGTCTGTGTTTCTCTGTATGTCTGTCTCTGTGTCTCTCTGTATGTGTGTCTCTCTGTAATGTCTGTCTCTGTATCTCTCTGTATGTCTGTCTCTGTGTCTCTGTATGTCTGTCTCTCTGTATGTCTGTCTCTCTGTATGTGTGTCTCTCTGTATGTCTGTCTCTGTGTCTCTCTGTATGTCTCTGTGTCTCTCTGTAAAAAATAAATAAATCATCAATTGCAGCCTCACTGTGCCCATAAATTGCCACCACTGTACCCATCAAACGCAGCCACTGTGGCCTCAAACGCAGCCACTGTGCCAAACGCAGCCCTTGCCCCTCAAACGCAGCCACTGTGCCCGTCAAATGCAGCCACTGTGCCCCTCAAACGCAGCCACTCTGCCCCTCAAACGCAGCCACTGTGCACTCAAACGCAACCACTGTGCCAAACGCAGTTTTTGTGGGGGGGGGCACAAACTGAAATAAATAAAACATCAATTGCAGCCTCTCTGTGCCCATAAATTGCCACCACTGTACTCATCAAACGCAGCCACTGTGCCCTCAAACGCAGCCACTGTGCCCGTCAAACGCAGCCACTGTGCCAAACGCAGTTTTGGGGGGGGGGCGCAAACTGAAAAAAAAAATCATCAATTGCAGCCGCACTGTGCCCATAAATTGACACCACCGTACCCATCAAACGCAGCCACTGTGCCAAATACAGCCCTTGCCCATCAAACTCAGGCACTGTGCCCTCAAACGTAGCCATTGTGCCAAACGCAGCCCTTGCCCATCAAACGCAGCCACTGTGCCCGCCAAATGCAGTTTTTGGGGGGGCGCAAACTGAAAAAAATAAAATATCAATTGCAGCCTCACTGTGCCCATAAATTGCCACCACTGTACCCATCAAACGCAGCCACTGTGCCCGTCAAACGCAGCCACTGTGCCCGTCAAACGCAGCCACTGTGTCTCCAAATGCAGCCACTGTGCCCTCAAACGCAGTTTTTTTGGGGGGGGGGGGGGTTGCAAACTGAAAAAAATTAATAAATCAAACATCAATTGCAGCCTCACTGTGCCCATAAATTGGCACCACTGTACCCATCAAACGCAGCCACTGTGCCCTCAAACGCAGCCACTGTGCCAAACGCAGCCCTTGCCCATCAAATGCAGCCACTGTGCCCTCAAACGCAGCCACTGTGCCCGTCAAACGCAGCCACTGTGCCAAACGCAGCCCTTGCCCGTCAAACGCAGCCACTTTGCCCGTCAAACGCAGCCACTGTGCCAAACGCAGCCCTTGCCCATCAAACACAGCCACTGTGCCCGTCTAACGCAGCCACTGTGCCCGTCAAACGCAGCCACTGTGCCCGTCAAACGCAGCCACTGTGCCAAACGCAGTTTTTTTTTGGGGGGGGGGGCGCAAACTGAAATAAATAAAACATCAATTTCAGCCTCACTGTGCCCATAAATTGCCACCACTGTACCTATCAAATGCAGCCACTGTGCCCTCAAACGCAGCCCTTGCCCATCAAACGCAACCACTGTGCCAAACGCAGCCCTTACTCCGTCAAACACAGCCACTGTGCCCGTCAAATGCAGCCCTTGCCCATCAAATGCAGCCACTGTGCCAAACGCAGCCCTTGCGCCATCAAACGCAGCCACTGTGTCCTTAAACGCATTCTCTGTGCCTGTCAAACGCAACCACTGTGCCCTCAAACGCAGCCTCTGTGCCCTCAAACGCAACCACTGTGCCCGTCAAACGCAGCCACTGTGCCCATCAAACGCAGCCACTGTTCCAAACCCAGCCACTGTACCCGTCAAACGCAGCCACTGTGCCCATCAAACGCAGCCCTTGCCCATCAAACGCAGCCACTGTTCCAAACGCAGCCCTTGCGCCATCAAACGGAGCCACTGTGCCCGTCAAACGCATCCACTGTGCCCGTCAAACGCAGCCACTGTGCCCGTCAAATGCAGCCACTGTGCCCGTCAAACGCAGCCACTGTGCCCTCAAATGCAGCCACTGTGCCCGTCAAATGCAGCCACTGTGCCAAACGCAATTTTTTTTGGGGGGGGGGGCGCAAACTGAAAAATTAATAAAACATCAATTGCAGCCTCACTGTGCCCATAAATTGCCACCACTGTACCCATCAAACGCAGCCACTGTGCCCTCAAATGCAGCCCTTGCCAATCAAACGCAGCCACTGTGCCAAACGCAGCCACTGTGCCCTCAAACGCAGCCTCTGTGCCTGTCAAATGCAACCACTGTGCCATCAAACGCAGCCTCTGTGCCCTCAAACGCAACCACTGTGCCCATCAAACGCAGCCACTGTACCCGTCAAACGCAGCCACTGTACCCGTCAAATGCAGCCACTGTGCCCATCAAACGCAGCCCTTGTCCATCAAACGCAGCCACTGTTCCAAACGCAGCCCTTGCGCCATCAAACACAGCCACTGTGCCCGTCAAATGCAGCCACTGTGCCCTCAAACGCAACCACTGTGCCCGTCAAACGCAGCCCTTGCAGCGTCAAACGCAACCACTGTGCCCGTCAAACGCAGCCACTATGCCCATCAAACGCAACCACTGTGCCCGTCAAACGCAGCCACTATGCCCATCAAACGCAACCACTGTGCCCTACGTATATATATAATGCACTTTTTAAATATGCTTTAAAATGTTTGGTTTTCTCTTTTATGAACAAGAAAATAATGACGTTATGCTGCTGGGCTGGTATAATAATGCTATGGGGTTGGTATGAAATTATTTCCAGGGCGGGTTTTCATTCCCAGTCCGGCCCTGCTTGCCATGCACTGTGAGACAGCTGATTAGAGGAAAAGCACACACCTGCTCTCTTCATAGGCAGAGACTTGCAGAGCAGTTCTATGAATTGACCAGCTGCCTGCTAATCAATTTATAGCAGCCTCCCTGATACAAAATTCAGTCTGGTTTTATCACAGTTGCTGATAACAGAAGAATTGAGCAGGAGAAAGCCATGGGACTCAGAGCTTTGAAGAGAGATAAGAAAACACTGCAGAAATGTGCTGTACTCAAATTTCATGAATGGGGTTTACAACCACTTTAACCACTTGCCTACTGGGCACTTAAAAACCCTTCCTGCCCAGACCAATTTTCAGCTTTCGGTGCTCTCACACTTTGAATGACAATTACTCAGTCATGCAACACTGTACCCAAATTAATTTTTTGTCCTTTTTTTCCCACAAATAGAGCTTTCTTTTGGTGGTATTTGATCACCTCTGGGGTTTTTATTTTTTGCGCTATAAATGAAAAAAGACTGAAAATTTTGAAAACAAACGCATATTTCTTTGTTTCTGTGACAAAATTATGCAAATTATTAATTTTTCTTCATAAATTTTGGCCATAATTTATACTGCTACATATCTTTGGTAAAAATAACCCAAATTAGTGGATATTATTTGGTCTTTATGAAAGTTAGAGAGTCTACAAGCTGTGGTGCGAATTGCAAAATTGATCACATCTGATGCACTGGTGGACTATCTAATTTCTTGCAACCCGAACAAGTCAGGGAAGTACAAATACCCCCCAAAATGACCCCTTTTTGGAAAGTAGACATTCCAAGGTATTTAGGAAGAGGCATGGTGAGCTTGTTGATGTTGTCATTTTTTCCCCACAATTCTTTGCAAAATTAAGATTTTTTTTTTCCACAAAATTGTCATTGTAATAGGTTATTTCTCTCACATGGCATGTGTATACCACAAATGACACCCCCAAAAACATTCTGCTACTCCTCCTGAGTATTACAATACCACATGTGTGGGACTTTTCCACAGCCTGGCCACTTAGAGACGCCTAACATGCAGGGAGCACCGTCACGTGTTCTAGGAGCATAAATTACACATCTACCTTGTTGACTACCTATTACACTTTTGAAGGCCCTGGAGCACCAGGACAATGACACGTGACACTGATGACAGATGGCACTGATACGTGGCACTGATGACACTTATACGTGGCACTGATGACAGATGGCACTAATATGTGGCACTGATGACAGATGGCACTTATACGTGGCACTGATGACAGATGGCACATATACGTGGCACTAATACGTGGCACCGATGACAGATGGCACCAATACGTGGCACGGATGACGCGTGACACTGATGACAGATGGCACTGATAAGTGGCATTGATGACACGTGACACTGACAACAGATGGCACGTGACACTGACAGGTGGCACTGATGACAAATGGCACCGATACATGGCACTGATGACAGATGGCACTAATATGTGGCACTGATGACAGATGGTACTATGTGGCACTGATGACACGTGGCACTGACAGATGGCACTTATACGTGGCACTGATGACAGATGGCACTGGGGACAAATGGCACTGACAACAGGTGGCACTGGGGACAGATAGCACTAACAGGTGGCACTGGGGAGGATGGCACTTTTTTTAACTTTTTTTTTTTTTTTTTTACTTACGGCCGCTGCAGCCGTTCATCTGTCTCTTCTCACACGCTGTCTGTGTGAGGAGGGAGAGCGGCGCTGAGAGATGATCTTATATGTTTACATATGAGATCATCTCTCATTGGATAGACCGATCGTGCTGTAAACGGCCACTGTGATTGGCCGTTTACAGCGATCTGTGACTGGCTGTGTCCGAGGGACACGGCCAGCACAGAACTTCCCCGATGCGCGCTCGCGGGAGCGCGCATTGCGGAAGTAAACAGGAGGCAGTCCAGACTCCCGGCAGTTAGCGTCCGCTCTGTAGCCGTCTTTCGGCTATAGGGCGGGCGCAAAGCGGTTAAGAACATTTTAAGTTTATAACACTGTCTTTTTTACAGAGACAGCTTTTTTTTGGATGCACATACACTTTAACCACTTCAGCCCCGGAACGATTTACCCACTTAAAGATCAGGTCATTTTTTGCGATACAGCACTGTATCAATTGTGCTGACAATTGCGTGGTCATGCGATGTTGTACCCAAACTAAATTTATCTCCTTTTTTTTCCCACAAATAGAACTTTCTTTTGGTGGTATTTGATCACCTCTTCAGTTTTTATTTTTTGCGCTATAGATAAAAAAGACCGCCAATTTTGAAAAAAATTTTTTTTTTACTTTCTGCTATAATAAATATCCCCAAAAATAAAAAAGGTAAAAACACAAATTTCTTCATCAGTTTAGACTAATATGTATTCTTCTACATGTTTTTTGTAACAAAAAATCCCAATAAGTGTATATTGATCAGTCTGCGCAAAAGTTATAGCGTCTACAAAATAGGGGATAGGTTTATGGCATTTTTATTATTATTATTGTTTTTACTGGTAATGGCGGTGATCAATGATTTTTAGTGGGACTGCAACATTGCAGCGGACAGATCAGACACTTTTGACTTTTTTTGGGGACCAGTGACATTTTACAGCGATCAGTGCTATAAAATGCACTAATTACTATATAAATTACACTGGCAGGGAAGGGATTAACATTAGGGGGCAATCAAGGGGTTAAATGTGTTCCCTGGGTGGTGTTTCTAACTGTGGGGGGAGTGGACTGACAGAGGGTACAGAGAGATCGCTGTTCCTAATCACTAGGAACAGACAATCACTCCCCTGATAGAACGGGGATCTGTTTGTTTACATTGACAGATCCCCATTTTGGCTCTCTGTGGAGCAATCGCAGGTGGCTGGTAGAGATCGTGGCCTGTGGCCACGCGCATCGGCTCCGGCACCACGAATCTATTGCTCAAAGTGGCGTACACCGAAAGCAATTCGCATAATAGAGCCGACCTGCCGCAGTATAACTACGGTGGCTGGTCGGCAAGTGGTTAAAGCGGGACTGTACTGGGGAAAAAAATATTAAATGCCAGCAGCTATAAATACTACAGCTGCTGACTTTTAATAAATGGACACTCACCTGTCCCGGGTCCAGCGATGCCAGCAGCCGAGGCCGATCGATCGCTTGGCTCTCGGCTGCTGCCGCCACCATTCTAGGTGAGGGAATCAGGAAGTGAAGCGAATCGGCTTCACTTCCCGGTTCCCTACTGCGCATGCGTGAGTCACGCAGCGCAATAGGAATTGTCCGCGCTGTCTCTGGGACCCGTGTGTGTCCCAGCAGACAGCGCGGCAGGACAGGAAGAGGCATAGACTCCCATGGGAGTCTATGCCCGGAAGTGGGTGTAAATACCTGTCTTTGACAGGTATCTCCACCCCCCTCCCCCCTGAAAGGTGCCAGTTGTGACACCGGAGGGGGGGGAGGGATCCGATCAGCGGAAGTTCCACTTTAGGGTGGAACCCCGCTTTAATTTCACTGATATCTCCTATCCCAGCACTTATCAGATTCACACTAAGGCCCCTTTCACACGGCAAGCCCGCTCGGATCGCCCTGTCCGTTTTTCAGGTGGATCTGTGCGGGCCATCCATTGACTCCTATGGGCAGGCGGATGTCAGCGGAGATATGTCTCCTGGCACCCGTCTGCCATCCAATCCGCTAAAATTAGACGTATTGCGATACATTCGACAATAAGTCTGGGCGGATCGGATCGAATGAGATCGGATGGAAACTGTAAGGATTAAGGTATGTCTAAACAAAATGGTTGACAGTATGTCTTACTAAATACATGTCTTTCTCTATACTTCTCAGTAAAATAAGGACTCGTCATCTTTAGTCACGTACGCATAAGGAGAGGCCGCATCAGCCCTAAAAAGCAGTCTACGCCCAGAAGATTGTCTTATCAGCTGATAACACCCGGAGAATTGCCTTTTCTTTGCAAAATGTTGTTTTTTTACATTGCTGATGCTTGCCTTTTTCTGTCTATAAAAGAGATAATAAAGAAGCCTCAGAGTCAGAGTTAAGCACGGACTTCTGAGCAGAAATACTGAATACCTCCGTGTCTCTTTGCTTAGATAAGAACTCTAACTAACAATTGGGAAACGGTAACATAACCTGACAAATAGGTGACTTGTTGAGGTCACAGCTAACATTTCTGGCGCCGCGAACAAGGGACCCGCAGAAAGAAACTACAAGAGGCGAACGAACATAAGGACGGAACAAAGAGGCCGGGCACATCAAGAACCACAGACAAATCCTGCGCAGGTAAGAAAAGCTTTATTTTCTTATAAACTCTGTGCTTCTTAGATTTGTGCCCACCTGATCTGTCTGAATTGTTCTTCAGGTAAACACCAACCTCTGTAGTAAGCGGGTCTTGAACTTAATATTTTGGCTTATGTTACCGTTGTTTCTTGTCTGTCTACTTGTCATCTGTCTGTTGTGACTGAGATAAGCCCTGTTTGTATGGTGTGAATTGAAACATATATCATCCCAATGGGTAACGGAATGCGCCCTTAACTCGTAAGAGTACTTTGGGGGTCCGACACTTAAGTTTGATATACGCTTTTTGATTCATGAGCCTAAAAACGGGTTGAAAGTATAAGTCCTGACTGCCTCGATAAAGCAGGAATAAGAAACGAATGCTGAGAGATTCCATGGTAATGGGAAGGGAATAAAGGTCTCCACAAAGTCCCGGAGACCTAGTCATATGTGTTTGGCCACCAAAAGGGAATGCTTGTATATGTTGTAGCTGTCAGTCTGGTCATAATATTTGTCAGTTGGCTAGCATATAAGGTAATTCGATTTCAGAAATCTCATCCAGGAGAGGTTTTTAGTATTTTGGCACCCTAGGAGGAGAAGGCAACGAGACACTTAGTAAGTGATCCAAACGCCACCTAGGCAGGACTGTCAAAATGGGCCAGACACATGGTAAACCCCAGGAGGAATCTCAGAAATGTTATGCTGTTAAAGACATAATTACAATGTTGTATGGGAAGGATAAGGCACAGGGCACGAATAGGGTTCTCAAGAAATTTGGAATGGATGGAGAAAATGGGCTAAGTGTAGAAGGTTGGGAGAAAATAAAGAGAGACAGACAGGGGGAGGTCCTGCAGAACAGATGGGTATCACAAATACAATGTTTAATTAAGGTTTCCAACAGGGCTAAAGAGGAGGGATGGGAGTATTGTCAGGAAAAGGGTGGATGGGATATGAAGGTCCGACACAAAAGTCTTCCTTCTGCTCCCGGCGATAGGGTAAATACGGGAGATACTCCACCTCCTTATAACACCACCACACCAGGTAATGAAAGACCAAAACTTTATCCTTCCTTAAGAGGAAGAGGGTGGGTATGCCGAGTATGCGGTACCCAGAACCCAGACTGGGCACAGGAATGTGTGCATTGCGGCGCTCAAAGACCAGAGCCCGTAGCTCCAGTCCATAGTCGGACTAGGGTAATACAAGTAAATAATCCAAATGCGGGTCAAGCAGGACAGCCACCTACAGTGACCCGACAAGTCGTTCTGAGGACATGGACACCTTGGTCGGCTGACACTCTTATGGCATTAATACAGAATGCTCCTGATCCCGTAGCAAAACCTGCCGCATTCTGTAGATTCGTGACACAATTACTAGACACACATGAAGCAACTTGGCAAGATGGGGAAGATATATGTAGACATAAAATGACACTAACAATGTTTAATCAATTTATGAATGAAATTGCTCCACATAGACCACAAGGGGATCCAGCGGCAGATCCACCAGGAATACACCCCAGTCATATAGACTCTAGACCCCTGTTTATTGCTCAGTTACGAGAATTTTGCCAAGGGAAACAGCAGGAAAGGGGTTCGACAGCGCCCATAAAACAGGCCCCAGGTCAGACTGTTACAGAATTTTACCTCAACATGGAAAGCATGATGGCTGACGAAGGTCTAGATTTAGCCTTACCCGTCACCATTAGGGCTTTCAATCGACAGTTTATGGAAGGACTAGTACCCCAAATAGGTGACAAACTGAAGGCATGTACTCCCGAATGGAGAGCCATACGGGACAGAGGAACATTGTTGCAGAAAGCACAAGGCATAGAGGCTGATTTAGCAGAAACTAAACCCAGAAGGACACCGGGAGTTAACACTGTTGCCCGGGTCAATGAAGGAGGGAATTCCTCCCGTAAACCTCTTACCTGTTATTACTGCAACAAGGTGGGACATATAAAAAGAGACTGTAGGAAAAGGATAAAAGACGAACAGGAAGGAAACACGGACAGAGACACGAGGGACTACAGACAGAGGCGTACCAATGATAGGGACGATCCGACCGCATGACTTGCCCCAGTCCTAGCTGAATCAGAGAACAAAATGCTCCACATGTTGATGAAGGTGGAAGGTAAACATATTCCTTGTTTGGTTGACACAGGAGCGTCACGCAGTCTGTTGTCTGATTCAGTAGTCCCTCCACACATGACATCCCGTGACACCATACCCATAAGTGGTTACGACGGACTCCTGACTGATGCCCCGCTGACTAAACCTTTAAAAGTAAAGATAGGAAATCACATGTTTTTGTCACGCTTTTTGATTTCCAGGGGAGCTCCCACTAATTTATTAGGAGCAGACATTCTTCAGAAAATAGGAGCGAACATTACTTATCACCCAGATGGCATGGTCACCCTAGCAATAGGAGATGACCCAGAGGGTATAGAAATCTGTAGTAAAATACAATGCTTGGAAGAAGAACCAGAACCGTCCAATACGCCCTCACCGGAAATAGACCAAATTCTGTCTAGCCTTCCGGAAGGGTTATGGGAAACACATCCAGCAGACGTTGGGCTTCTGCCCATACCCCCGGTTGCTCTACAGCTGATTCCAGGAGCAGTTCTCCCTCAGCAGAAACAGTACCCACTCAGTGCGCCCCAGGAAGCAGCTATAGAACTACAAGTGGAGGCTCTACTTAAAAGTGGAGCATTAAAAGAAATACAATCACCAGCCAATACCCCATTGTATCCAGTTAAGAAAAAGACATTGGGGGATGGCCCAATAAGGTATAGGATGGTACAGGACTTAAGGGCAATAAACTAAATATTGGCCCCAATAACGCCATTAGTACCGAACCCGCATACCTTACTGTCAGAAATACCATCAGATAGCTCCTCATTTACAGTTGTAGACTTGGCAAATGCTTTCTTTTCTGTACCCCTGGCGGAGGAATGTCAACCATGGTTCGCGTTCCGCCTTCGAAACCGTCAGCTAACCTGGACACGCCTACCTCAAGGAATGGCGCATTCGCCAACTCTATACTCACAAGCCCTGCAGACAGTGTTAGGAGAATGGCTACCGCCTGACACTTGTGTATTGTTGCAATATGTAGATGACCTATTGTTATGTTGTCCGGATAACGATACTTGTTTAAAAGCCACTCTATCATTGTTACAATTCCTGGCTGAAAAAGGGTGCAAGGTGAATAGAACTAAGTTACAGGTATGTCAGAAAAAGGTTGTCTTTTTGGGCCACTGTATATCCCAGGGTACTCGACACCTCACTGAAGACCGAGTCCAGGCCATAAGACAAATGAATGTCCCACGCAACTTTAAGCAACTTCGTATGTTTCTGGGAATGGTGTCATATTGTAGACAATGGATACCACATGCCAGTTCTCTGATGCAGCCATTATATGATTGCTTGAAAATAGTACCCTATGTACTCACAGAAGCAGGTCATGAATCTTTTAGCACCTTAAAAAGGTTACTAATTTCGGCACCTGCGATCGGGATCCCTGATTATACCAAAACATTTCATTTGTACATTGCTGAAATCACGGGACACGCAACAGGGGTGTTGACACAACAACACATCAAACAAAGGCCGGTAGCATACTTCTCGGCGGCTCTCGATCCTGTCTCTAGAGGATCACCGTCCTGTGTACGAGCAGTTGCAGCAGTGTCAATTATCATTGACAAATCCTCAGAAATTGTCTTAGACAATCCTGTAGTGGTACATACCACACATGACATACACGCCATCTTGTCACAGGTCCAGCCAAAACACATATCAATGGCAAGGCAGCTGCGTCTACAATGCACCTTGCTCCTACCCCCCAATGTTACCTTTCAGCGATGCACTTCTTTTAACTTAGCACAGCTTTTACCATTACAGACAGATTTGACAGGGGGGAGTAATGATGATAATGGTGTAGACACAGCACAAGATACTCAGGATTCTGACACACTTTCGTTTCAGGACATAACATCTGATGAACACGATTGTTTTCAACTTATGGAACAAGAAACCACGGGGTTCCCACATGTCACAGACATACCCATTGCAAATGCAGAACACACACTGTACATAGATGGTAGTAGATTTGCCGATGACAAAGGTAAATATCACACAGGTTATGCTGTGGTAACGGACACACAGGTAATTGAGGCAAAGTCACTACCAGCACACATGTCGGCACAAGAAGCGGAACTAACCGCTCTAGAGAAAGCCCTAGAACACTTGGAGGGACAAGAAGGGAACATTTACACTGATTCCGCATACGCCTACGGTGTGGCACATGATTATGGCCACATATGGAAAGCTAGAGGTTACCTTACAGCAGCAGGCACACCTGTTAAACATGGTGAAGGAATCAAAAGAGTCCTGAACAATCTTCAAAAGGTTAAAAGAGTAGCCATCATGAAGATAGCGGCACACACGAGCGCAAAAACAACTGAGGCAAAAGGAAACGCATTTGCAGATTTAACTGCAAAGAAGGCAGCTCTAGGGGAAGTAAGCCCTGAGACCTTAGCCACGGTACAGGTGAGTATGCCCGAAACCACATGGCAGCAGCTAATCGAACTACAGGAACAAGCAGGGGCTATTGAGAAGGACCGTTGGGTTAAGGAGGGAGCTGCACCAGGCCTTGACAATGTATGGAGAGAAGGAGACAAAATATGTCTACCCGCTTCTCTATACCCCGCAATGGCAGCGGCTGTCCACTTACCCACTCATGTCAGCTCCAATTCTATGTATAGGATTGTAAGCCAAGGATGGCTAGCCCCTGGATTCAGTAGTACTGCAAGGAACTACTGTGCTGCATGCCAAATCTGTCTGATTAATAACCCAGGACAGAGAGTGAAAACCCCACGTAAACATCAGGTCCGGGCCCAATATCCCTTTCAGAGACTGCAGATTGACTACATACAAATGCCTAAGAGCGGCCCCTTTGAATTTGTTCTCGTGTGCATCTGCCTATTTTCAGGCTGGCCCGAAAGTTATCCTGTAAAATCAGCTACGGCAAAAGCCACCGCCAAGAAACTGATTACTGAACTGATACCTAGGTTTGGTCTCCCAGAAACAATAGAATCAGATAGGGGGACACATTTCACGGGAGAAATAATGCAAAATGTGATGGCAATGTTAGGGGTTCAACAAAGTTTTCATACTCCTTACCACCCACAGAGTTCAGGATCAGTAGAAAGAGTAAATGGTACAATCAAGCTGAAAATACAAAAGGCCATGCAGGAGTTGAACAAACCATGGCCTGAGTGCCTACCCTTAGCTTTGTTCTCTATTAGGTACACCCCAACAGGAAAAACCGGGTTATCCCCATATGAAATACTGTTTGGAAGTGCACCTAGATTAGGTTTATATTTTCCTCAAAGTATGCAATTACAATGTGATAGTTTAACTACGTATGTAATACAGTTGCAACAGCGTCTGACTAAAATCCACAAGAGTGTGTATTCTTCTCTTCCAGACCCTAATTCTGTCACAGGTACACACGATCTACAACCAGGAGACTATGTGTATGTAAAGAAACATACCAGAAAGACACTGGAACCAAGGTTTGAAGGTCCTTTCCAGGTGCTATTGATTACAGCAACCTCAGTGAAATTGGAAGGGAAACCTACCTGGATCCACGCTTCTCACTGTAAAAAGGAGCCAGTTGGCAAATGACAACATGTATCTTTTTATTCTTTTTGTTTCAGTAATCCTGGCTAATAGTTTGGTTACCTCACAGAATAAAATACACAAGGATGAAGGATTTTCTAAAAAAATGTTATTACTGAAGTTTAAATATGCTTATGCCCAGAAGTCAGGATATGAGAAATGTTGGATTTGTAGCAAATTACACCCCAGCACAGCAAGTATACCACTGATGGCAGTTCCTATAAACTATACTGATCTTGCTAACAGTAGCATTAACATAATTAGAACAAATACCAGCGAGACAGTAATGTTTAAGTCAAATGGCCTCGCCTTTTCCCCTGATTGGTGTTTCAACCTAGGGAAAACAACGGGAGGAAATGGAGAATGCCAAGACAGCAAATTTAACTTGTCCATTTTCATACCAAAAGCTACTCCTGGGAAAAACACGGTCTTCTACCCTAGTATAACCCACACACACCAATCGTTAGCTGAGTTCCTCGGTAATATTTCAGACAACAACACCAGGTGGTTAGTGAGTAACCTATCTCTTTATGGATACACCTCCCTTTATAGAAATAATATCGGTAGTAGATCAGTAGCACTGGGAAATAGTATATATATCTGTTGTGAGGATAAATGTTATACTTGGATACCTAGAAGAGCTCAGGGATGGTGCTACCTCGCAAGTTTAGTACCAGTAATGGGAGTAGTAGGTGATGAACGAGGTGATCACCTATTAGAAGCTAGCATGCACCCTAGATATCCCCTCAGGTATCGTAGTAAAAGAGAAATATTCCTGAAGAAGGACATGGCATGGGCTTGGTTCCCGTCCTGGACAGGATGGGGTATAGACTTAATGAAACGACTAAATAACTATACAGGAATTATTAATGATGTTTTGGAGAAAAACTCTGATGACATTACTAAGTTAAATCTGGAGACCAGAGCCATCAGACAACAATTAGAATTACATGAATTAGCAATTGAAAGTATGAGTGCAGCACTGACAGGACTCTGTGAAACTACTGAGGACTATGAGTGCTGTACTTGGATACATAACACCAGCATTGAGGTACCTGACTATTATGACATCATTGCACAACACCGTACGGAAGTAAAGAATTTACAAGAGAAGACCCGAAATATTGGTCGCGACTGGGATCCGTTTGGTGGAACTTTTAGTTTCTCAGGGTTATTCTCTTGGGTTAAGAAGGCAGCAATGACGATTATAGTGGTGCTCTTATTCGTATTTTTCTTTTATGCATGCTTTAAACTGCTCATGTGCTTTTGCAAGAAAGCCAAGGTAAATGATGCGGAAAAGATGGAACTTTTGTGAAGATAGGTGGATTTAGTTTCTTGACATCACCCATCTAGCAGAAAAGCCACTCTTCCTGAATTTTAGATGTTGGTACTGTCCAGGGGGATGGGTGTATACCCCTCTGACAACTCGCGGTCAGGGAGAGTACTCTGGATATAGGCCGACTAGAACTTGTTCAGGTGGACCCAGGGCAAGAGGGAGGGGTGATGTCAAAGGGGGAAATGTAAGGATTAAGGTATGTCTAAACAAAATGGTTGACAGTATGTCTTACTAAATACATGTCTTTCTCTATACTTCTCAGTAAAATAAGGACTCGTCATCTTTAGTCACGTAAGCATAAGGAGAGGCCGCATCAGCCCTAAAAAGCAGTCTACGCCCAGAAGATTGTCTTATCAGCTGATAACACCCGGAGAATTGCCTTTTCTTTGCAAAATGTTGTTTTTTTACATTGCTGATGCTTGCCTTTTTCTGTCTATAAAAGAGATAATAAAGAAGCCTCAGAGTCAGAGTTAAGCACGGACTTCTGAGCAGAAATACTGAATACCTCCGTGTCTCTTTGCTTAGATAAGAACTCTAACTAACAATTGGGAAACGGTAACATAACCTGACAAATAGGTGACTTGTTGAGGTCACACCTAACAAAACTGACATGTTGGTCCGATCTCTCCATAGGAATCAGCGGCGCTCTGACAGGCACCTTTTCCCTGCTCAGTGAGCAGAGATGGACCTGTCATCCTCCAGCTCAGAGGGGATCAACGGAGAGATCTGCTGAGTTAGCGGATTCCGCTGAAATGGATCCACCTCCTGTGAATCAGGCCTTAATCTGTCCCTCAACCACGACTTTCCTAAATAAAAGGGCTGCCAGAAATGCAAAGCCTCTTTTGTTACAGGTGTGTCATTTGTTTTAGCAGTGACCCTGTTCTGACACTTTAAGCCCCTGGCCACTGATCCTAATACTATTTGTACTTTAACCCCTTTCTGCCCCCTCAGGTGAGCAGTTACATGTGAACAGTGGAGGCACCGGACATTTATTTTTACAGAGTAAACCTTTGACGGTTGCAGCTGGAAGGCATCATTTATAACCACAGGCGAGAATCTATTGATTCTTGCTGGCGACTGCCCCTGGCTACTACTCTTCAGCTGTTAGGCTCCATGCACACCTGATTGCGGATGGAATGGCCCTGATTCTGCCCACGATTTAAAATTGCTGCAAAACGCGTTCCGCGTTTGCAATACCATTACTTTTTAATGGAACCCCAATTGTGGCAAAATCTTGCCACGATTGTCACGTGGTAAATCATGCTGCAATCACAACACATGACGCTTCAAAAAGGAACATGAACTTCTTTAGGGTGACAGCGTTGCGCTTTTTGTAAGTTGCCACAATTGCAGTGACAATTGTGGCAAAATTAGAATTCTACTATAGCTTGTAGGCAGAGCATTAGACCGTAAATGTACGATTGCAGCGTTGTACAGTTTAGCAGCTCCGTTGAATCTTCTTAGAATATTCGACAGACACCATAAGCCTTCAATGACAGATTCGACCTTAATTATTTTGGATATTCGGACGAATGCTTTTTTTAACAAAACTAATTTTGGGAGTAAGTAAATAAATTTATTTTTTGGACTAAAACGAAATTCCGAACCGAAATATTTCAGTGTGCACAAGTCTACTGCCATCCACCACTGTCAGAATACACTGATCTTCATTTAATTACCTGTAGCAGCTGATCAATGAAAAATTTCCCAATGTGTCATTCAGACTTTTGTTGAATAGGGACAGACACACACTGATTGATAATGAGCCGGTCCTGCTGAACAGGGCAGAATTTCGATGATTTTAAGGATAACTTAAAGATTGAGCATTGATTTATGGTTGTTCCTTTTATGGGATATGAGATTGCTTGATTTGGCTGTCTTAGCCCTTGTACACACGGTCGGAGAATCCATCGGAATGTGTCCTATCGGACCGTGTCGTCGGATAATCTAACTGTGTGTGGTATGCATCGGACTGATTCCGTCTGAATATCCGTCGGACCCAATTTTCCAACTTGTTGGAAATATTTTCCAACCAACTGGTTCGATCGGACATACTCCGATCATGTGTAGAGAATTTTGATCGGACCAAGTGCCACGCATGCTCAGATCAAATTCCTACATCAAAGCTATTGGCTACTAGCCTGAACGTAGTCCCATCGTAATGAAATTACGTCATCACGTTCTGAATGATCGGATTTTTCGACAACTTAGTCCGACTGTGTGTATGCAACAGTTTCGGACACAATCCGTCGGATTTGGTTGGCAGAATGTCCGACAGTGTGTACAGGGGCTAAGACCTTGATGGCCTTTAATCGTTGGAATCAAAATTAGAATTGTGATAAACAATGATTGTTGGGCAAGAATAGGGGTGATCGCTGATGTAAAAGTGTTGTTTTTATCTTATGCATATTGGAGACATCTGGGGAGAAGGTGTAGCAATCTGTTGTGTTTGTGTTGAGTAGTTGTACTTTAAGCTGGCCATAGATGGTTCAATGGTCCCTGCTGAATCGGCCGAGATTCAAACCATTTATGGGCAGGCCAACCTGGGTACAACCAGCATGTCGGATTCTCGGCATGCAAATTATTTCAGCCCCCAGCAATTAGGGATGAGCCCGATGTTCGTCAAACAGTGAACATTGTGCAGTGTTTGCACCAAATTCAAAAGCCACGGAACACCGTTAAAGTCTATGGGGCACTAACATAAAAAAACAAAAGTGCTAATTTTAAAGGCTTATATGTAAGTTATTGCCATAAGAAGTGTACGGGGACCCTTCACCTGACATCGGAAATGGGCCAGGTCACCCGTTTACATACAAAGAGGCTTCAGTCAGCGGGAACCTCGCATGGAGGTGGAGTAGTTGCGTTTTGTTTTTTTTCTCAGGTTGTGGGTGCTGTTTTATCGAAGATAAATGACATCATAGGATCGTTTTTTTTATTTTTTATTTTTTTTAATAAAGGACACCAAATTGTCTACTGTAATTTTTACCATTTCAACACTTTTTTTGGTGAATGAGTAGGGGTACATCATACCCATTCACATATGGGGGGCCGGGATCTGGGGGTCCCCTTGTTAAAGGGGGCTTCCAGAATTTGATAAGCCCCCTGCCCACAGACCCCCACAACCGCTGGGCAAGGATTGTGGGGATGAGGCCCTTGACAAAATGGGGACCCCAAAGCATTCACCCCATTTTGAGGACATGTGTCCTGATTTGGTTCAGGTAGGGGGGGCGCTCTCTTATCCCCTCTTTTCCTGCGGCCTGCCAGGTTGCGTGCTCAGATAAGGGTCTGGTATGGATTTTGAGGGGACCCCTACGACATTTTTTTTACATTTTGGTGCAGGGTTCCCCTTAAAATCCATACCAGACCTGAAGGGCCTGGTATGGATTTTGTGTGGGACCCCTATGCCATTTTTTAAAAAAAAATTGGGTTTGGGGTTCCCCTTAACATTCATACCAGACCCAAAGGGCCTGGTAATATACTGATCCCTGCCATTTTTTTCAATTATTTTTTATCTATATTGCTGGGATCTGACAATTCATTACAGCCGCAAGCAATTTTAAGTGACTTTTTTCCTTTAGAAATGTAATTTTGCTGTGGTATTGTTTTAAACACGGGAAAATGCACTACTTTACAGGCATACTAAGGACACCCCCAAGGCATGATATTTAAAGGAATATTTAATTTTTAGTTTTTTTTAAGCATTATTAAAATCACTGCTCCTGAAAAAAATGTTGTTTTACTTTTTTTGCATTGATACATGTCCCCTGTGGCAGGACCCAGGTCCTCAAACACTTTTTATGGCAATCACTTGCATATAAGCCTTTAAAATTAGCACTTTTGCTTTTTCATGGTTGTGTCCCATAGACTTTAACAGTGTTTGCTTGTTCTTACAAATTTTTGCCTGTTCATATGTTCTGGTGCGAACCGGGGGGTGTTCGGCTCATCCCTACTAGCAATAATCATAATGCCCTTTTGGTGTTCTCCCGGCAGGGACAGCTCCCTCCCCAGCCGAAAAACACCGACTGTGTTGATGTGGGAATCGACTGTGGTTACAGGAAAGAAATTTGCACCATCTATGGCCCGCCTAAGTGATTGATTTGATGAATAAGTGCTGATGCTGATTATCATTAACAGTCTGGCTATGAACATCAGTCAAACTACAAAATGATAATTTTCATCTAAAAATCTGGGTCTAAAATATAATATTTAGTCATTTAATGTTAAGGCGTATCATGCAGTTTTCCTGTCTTTTTAAAACATGGATTGTACTTACGGTCCAGAGGATCTATGCACTGAGCACCTAGAAATGGGGAAAAAAGAAGGAAGAGTCAAAGACTGTATTCTAAAGTGATGTATACAATAAATAATAATATATGTATATGCGTGTATATATATATATATATATATATATATATATATATATATATATATATATATATATACACATTATATATATATATATATATATATATATATATATACAGTATATACACTAACACATACACAGTATGTTTGTAGCTGTATATGCAAACTGTAAAATATCTGAATAAGAAAACAATTGGCATTTTTTTGTTTTTTTTATTTGGTTCTGTATTTAAGTCAAAACTATAGTCAATCACAGTTTATTTAGAATTGGTATGTAATTTGTGGACAATCTGCCTTTCAAGTCTTTTGCAAGTATCTAATTCAATAAAATATCTCCCAACACTTTCTTCTATACTCTAAAGCCAACCTGCAGGCTGAACAAAAAACAACTAACAGATTTCTCCATCCACACATGAATGAAGCTCCAGCGGCCACTGTAGTATGTTGACAGCCAGTACCACCAGCTGTCAAAATATCTGGACAGCCGTTCCATCACATTTGGATGCAATTGCTGTTCCGCTGACAATTTTCTGACCAGCTTCTGCAATTTTTCAATTGAGGGATGTCAGGTAGAAGGCGGCTGGCAGGGCCAACCATTGATTGAATTTTGCAGCTTTATCAGGAACCAGCTGAAATCAGTGTATGGCCAGCTTAAAGTGTCAAACACTAACTATACTTAATTCTACTCCAACCCTCATTCCAAGCCCATTCTGTGTACTCTTTAAATTATAAATCTGTATATTTACCTATGCTGAGGGTACTCTGGGCCAGTCATATGATTGGGTCCCAGTGCCGACTTCAGTGAAGAAGAGAGATTGCCCACAACAGCTACAGAGCCTGGGCATTGACATCACCCATAGGCTTACTATGGGGCATCCTTAGTCGGATGTCCCTCTTTTCAGGGCCATCTTTTCACATGTGCATGCTGGGCAGTTGCCCGGGGGCCCCCCCTGCCCAGCGACCCCAGCCAAGCATCAATCAAATGTCACAATGTTCGCTGCCGCATTGCACCAGTGCTGTGTGGTGTGACTCCCTCACAGAGACAGAGTGCCACAAGATCAGTCCCGATATCAATCAGCTACTCAGCGGCGGGCAGTGTGCAGTGTGAGCCAGCTGTCACTGTGAAGAACGGAGCCAATGCTTTCTGTGTAGTTCAGGCTCTTCACAGGCGGAGTGATATGCAATGCACTCCGCCTGTGACAGATACAGGAAGCATCGGCTCTGCTCTCTACTGCAGCCGCATGCTGCAGCTTCCTGTCACGCTTCCGCGTCTCAGAGGAGCCAAGCAGCAGTACACACGCCAGCATTAATACCCACTAGCACCAGCAGTACCCACGCCAGCATTAATACCCACCAGCACCAGCAGTACCCACGCCAGCATTAATACCCACCAGCTAGCACCAGAAGCAACAGAGTGTGCGTGTGTACATTTATGATTTCGTTTATTTTGATTTAGTGGTGATTAGTTATTAGTGCCCGGTCCAGTTTTGACTGTAATATCTTATGTGCCCCCCTTAGAAATCAATCTTAGAGTTGCCACTAGTTCGAGGAAGTGTAAGAAAGGTGAGGAAAAAGAAACTTTATTACGTGTTGGTGAAAATAACCTTTAGAGCAGAAATGAAACGTAATGTTTTTAGTGAAGCATAGAAGAGGAAAAAGGCTGCAGTGGAGAAAGAGAAAATGTGCAAACTTTGCGCAATCGTGCGTGATTGTGTAGACAGGGTCCCAGTGCACTGTATTGCCCGGGGGCCTATAATGCTCTTAAGATGGCACTGCCTCTTCTACACTGAAACCGGTGCTGGTACCCGATCACGTGACTGGATTGGAGTGCCCTCAGAATAGGTAAGTATTCACAACTTTCCTGTAGATAGAATAGGCTTAGAATAATGGGTGGGAGTAGATTTAAGCATAGTTCATATTTGACTGAACTTCCACTTTCAGCGTTTCCTCTTGGGTTAAATAATAGAGCTCAAAAAATCGTAATGTTTTCAGTGCTGGCCTTATACCGAAAGGCAAAAATTAACAAAATAATAACACCTAAGAAACTTGAAAGATCCAGACTAGTGTAGGATGGCTAAAGTAAATGCAGTTTCCATTTATTCACTAAGCTAAGGGAAGATTTTCTTTGTTGAGTACTCTTTTAGTAAAACAACCCCATTGACTAGAGTTTGAGCATCAAGGTATTGAGCAAATGTTGGGAATGCAAATAATGATTGGGGGTATCACTGGTCATTAGATTACTCCCCTGTTCGGTTCTGAGCAGAACTCCCAAACAAGGGAAAAGTTCTAACCCAAACGGCAAACCCCGTTGAAATCTACGGGAGCCGAACAGGAAAAATCAAAAATGCCCATTTTGAAGGCATATATGCAAGTAATTGCCCATAAAAGGGGTATGGGGTTCCGGGTACTGCCCTGCCCTGGCGGATATATTATCAATGCAAACTATTTTTAAAAACAGTTGTTTTCTCAGGAGCAGTGATTTTAATGATGCTTAAAGTGATTGTAAAGTCTTGTTTGTTATTTTTATAAAATAAAAAAACATGTCATACTTACCTGCTTTGTGCAGTTGTTGGGGGGGGGTCTGCAGGCAGGGGGGTAAAATATATTGATTGGTTTGCGCAAAAGCTATTGATTGGCTCCCCCTGTGGCCAATCAGCACACGATCGCTGCTCTGGAGTGTGTTGTTTTTGTTAAAAATATGATTTTTTTTTTATATTATATATTTTTTAATCAAGATACATGGGACAATATTACAATAGTGAGTTGGTCAGATTACTGTCAGTTTTTTTTTGCTTGAGTAGATTTCTCAAACAAATGCTTACAATGGGGTTAGATACAATTGTTGTATTCAGTTGACAGTTTGAATAGGCTATTGTCTCTATAGCTACAGTAAACAAGTAAGAGAGGGTCTCTCAAACTGAAAAAATGACTGTTAGTCGGTTGTTATGGAAACAAGTTAATCACCGCTTTTGTTACAGATAACACCCGCCCGTTAGCTGAACAATACCAGGCGCTTGCACTAAATAGCGTGCTTTTTATCTGGGGGCTGTGGAATGTTTTAATAATATGTTTCTAAATAGCAGCTGTATTAAAAAGGCTTTAAACTTAAAACCCACACAAATATAAAACAATCTACAAAATGAATAAATATATCATAAGATAAATCAATCCACCAATAGACAAGACAGCGCGTATTACTACGTTTGCAATAGAAAATGTTATAGTGCAGTCTTCTATTTTAGATTTAACATATATGTATACAATAGTCACAAATAAATCATTAGTGTGCAATTCATTCATAAGAACTGCCCTTGCATCCGATTTGTGGTTTCACTACAATGTTCATCAGCTCTCTCTCAAGTTCTCTGCCACAGTTCATTGGATGTGTACTATGTGGCCCTTTCTATCGAGAATACACCTCCACACGTGCAATGGTGTGCCCACAAATCACACTGGGGGATATGTGCAAAACAGGAAAACCCCCCTTTGGTATTGTTCTTACCAGATACAACTGGTTTCACAGGCCTTTAGAGATCACACTTGTCGGTTCCTAAAGCCCATCCACATCATAGACTCTAGGTGTTCAGAATCTCGGAGAAGGGTAATTACAAAAAGCACACATAGCGTAATTCCATCTCACATGAAAATTTTATTTAAATAAACGCTTCGGGCTCGGCCTCGCTGCGCTCGGCTCTTTTTTATTCCTACTCTATGTCCACTTGGATGGTGGGGCTAAAACCTGGACTCACGGCGCAGGTGCCGTGAATCCTCGGCTATTTTCGGAATCTGTGTTGCTGTGTACTGCGCATACGCAGTACACAGCGGACACTATCTGATGGGGGACCTTATATGATGGGACACTGGGATCCCCGCAGTGTCTCCTCCGTGGAGACAGAAGATGGATGGATTCGCTGCGCTGGATCAGATCAGCCATCGCTGGAGAGATATCATCCGTCGCTGGATAGCAAGAGCGGATTACCACCGCTGGAATCTGTTTTTAATTTTTAATAAAGGAATTTTTCAAAAGTGTGTTTGTCTTATTTAACAATTTTTTACACTTTCTTTGTGAAATAGTAGGGGTACTTTTGTACCCCCTTAGCATTTCAAACAAAGTTAAAGGGGGCTTCCAGATTCTGATAAGCCCCCCGCCCGAAGACCCCCACAACCACCGGCCAGGGTTGTGGGGGTGAGGCCCTTCTCCACATCAACATGGGGACAAGGTGCTTTGAGGGGTCACAGACCCCTAAAGCATCCTCCCAATGTTGAGGGCATGTGGCCTGGTACGGTTCAGGAGGGAGGGGGGCCGCTCTCTCATCCTCCCTCTTTTCCTGCGGCCTGCCAGGTTGCGTGCTCGGATAAAGGGTCTGGTATGGATTTTTAGGGGAACCCCACGTCAATTTTTTTTTATTTGACGTGGGGTTCCCCTTATTATCCATACCAGACCCTTCAGGTCTGGTATGGATATTTAGGGTGAACCCCACGTCAATTTTTTTTTTTTTTGACGCAGGGTTCCCCTTAATATCCATACCAGACCTGAAGGGCCTGGTAATTGAATTTGGGGAACCCCCATGCTTTATTTATGTATTTATTTTTTTATCAATGACTTTCAATGAGTGTTCTCTGTATTACGGAGCCGACAATTCATAATAGCTGCGAGTGATTTTAAAGGACTTTTTTTCCTGCATAAATGACACTTTGTGCAGGGACAGTTCTAAGCACCAGAAACATGGCCCCCTTCACAGGCATACTATAGACACCCCCCAGCCACAAAATTTAAAGGAATATTACACTTTTATTGTTTCACTTTAATCATTATTAAAATCACTGCTCCTGAAAAAACGGCCGGTTTTAAAACTTTTTTTGCATTGATACATGTCCCCTGGGGCAGGACCCAGGTCCCCAAACACTTTTTAGGACAGTAACTTGCATATTAGCCTTTAAAATTAGCACTTTAGATTTTGAACGTTGGAGTCCCATAGACTTTAATAGGGTTCTAAAGTTCACACGAAGTATGCTATATACTAGCTCCGTCGAATCTTCTTTATACATTCGACAGACACCATAAGCCTTCAAAGAGAGATTTGACCGTAATTCATGTGGATTTTCGGACGAATGCAATTTTTTAACGAAAAACTAAATAAATAAAAACTAATTTCAGGAGTAACTAAATAAATAAATTTTTCGGACGAAAACGAAATTCCGAAACAAAATATTTTACTCTGCACATGTCTACTATTTATACCAAATCACATAGAAGGGAGAAGGCAGAGGCAGAAGTTAAGGTATTAAAAGACCAGCTAGCAGTTGCTACAGAGTGTGTACATTCAGCTGCTAGTCAGACTGATGATTTGCAAGAGCGCTGTGCAGCCCTTATGACCAAATCAATTAATGCCTTAAGGAAAAGGAAGGGCCGTAAACCTGCTAGTAAAGCCAGGGTACGTGCCATTGTCACATCCCAAAATTAGGATTGTGAGGATGTGCTCTCCTCAAATGATAGCGAGGATGAGGAGATAGAGTTTGATATTTTGCATGAAAAGAAAAAGTATGCCAGATGTCTCATTACTAAGCATAGGAAAGGGCAATATGATAGAGAGGATATGGCAGATGTGGAGGTGCATTATCGCAACCCCAGAGATGTTGAATTTGAAGAAGTATGGGAGTTTACACAAACTGAACTCCATGGGCTGGCAAAACAATACAAACAAAGGTCTGGGGAGCCCCTAGTGAGTTGGCTCCTACACTTATGGGATGAAGGGGTTGACAGTGTTTTGTCAGGTAAGGAAGCAGTGACTATGGGAGTGTTAACCCCTGATTCAAAAATGCGCCAGGCAATGCGAAAAAGCCTGAGAGTTTAGCATGAATTTTTCACTGTTAGACCTTGTGAGAGATGGAATAGTCCGAGTATATGCTAGTCCTACTGACCTGGAAAATACCTACTCCCGGAGATCAATCGGAGAGGGTATTTCCAGGTTACGTGAGATGGGTTGTATAACCAGATTAAATACATTTCCAGAATGGATAGGTCCAGATATGGAACCGTTTGTGTCTGCTCTGCTCTCTAAGCTGATGAAGTCTGTGCCATTTAATCTCAGGGCTCCAGTATTGTCCTTGTTGGGAGGCCTGGGATTAAACAGCAGGATTCATGAAGACATAACCCTTTCAAGCCAGTTGGGGGGAGCTAGAAGAGACTAAAACAAAACCTGTGAGGGCAGTAGATAAGGTCAAGGCCAGACAGGAAGAATACAAGCAGAAAAGAACAGAGAAGAAAGGGAATGGGGTAGAGAAGACAGGAGGGAATGGAAAACCAGGATAGCTATTTCTAGGAAAGAAATGTGGATGGACCTATTAAAAGCAGGAGTACCTAAGGATGAGATAGATGGCATTTCTACTGCAGAAATGCTGAAGAGGTGCAAACATTTAGTAGAGAAAACTGTCAGGGTTAGAAACACTACTCCTAGTTAAGATAACATCAGCCTAGACTTAGAGAAAACAGAACAGACCCTCCTGTTAGCCCCAAACCAATTCCCAAAACTGAACATGAACCCAAACCCAAATCCCTTTATCCTGGGGAGGAGAATCAGAAAAGGGGATTGGGAGGTTCATTATCCCTTATGAAGGGAAGGTGAGTCTCCTGTAATAGCCATGGGGGCAGTGACAGCAGGAGACCGATGCCCATATGCACCTGTCACTGTATGGTGGGGGAAGTCATCTTCTCCTACGCATTTAATGGCTTTAGTTGATAGCGGAGCCAAAGTTACACTTTTGCAAGGAAATCCTTCCCATCACAAAGGAGAATTGATTTATGTAGAAGGTTTGGGAGGGCAAACTACACCAGCAGTTAGGATAGGGTGAAATTGGCTATTGGCAAGGGATCAGGATTTATGAGAGTTACCCGCAAATATTCTTGGGATGGATGTACTTCAAGATAAGTCAATTCAGACTGAAAGAGGTACATTCACATTCCGGTATCCTGATAAAGCGTATCTGGTAAGGGTGGTGAAGGCTGTGGTCAGAGGTCATGTGAAATGGACCCTTGTCTACATTCCTCCACCAGAGAAGCCAGTCTGTCTCAAGCAGTACAGACTTCCTGGAGGCCACAAATAAATTGGGGAGACCATTCAAGAACTGTTTAGAGCAGGGATCCTTAGACCTGCTATAAGTCCTTTCTCGTCACCGGTGTTCCCAGTAAGAAAACCTGATGGGACATATAGAATGACTGTGGATTTCAGAGGTCTAAACAAAGTGGCACCTCCATTGAAGTCAGCTGTACCAGATATGATCTCAATTGTTGAGAAAATTGCTAAAGATGCAGGAGAATTTCATGCTGTGATAGACCTAGCTAATGCCCAGAGTGTCAAGACCAGTTTGCTATGGTGTGGGACGGCCGCCAGTACCCTTTCACCGTGCTTCCTGAAGACTATGTTCATTCTCCAATGATTTGTCATGGACTGATTGCCCAAGATTTAAGTACCCTGAGTTTGAAAGTCACTGTGTTTAACTACATTGATGACATCATGATCTCTGGAACAAAAGAAGATGTGACTGAAGCACTGCACCTGCTGATACATCACATGGAGAACAGAGGGTGAGCTATCGACAAAGACAAAGTCCAAGGACCTGCCACAGAAGTGAAATTCCTGGGAATGATGTGGACTGGGGACAGAGGAAAATTCCAGAGACAGTTGTGCAAACTATCCAGGCTCTGTCGCCCCCTACTACCAAAGAGAAGGCACAGAAGTTCATTGGAGTTGTGGGGTTCTGCAGATCGTTCATCCCACATCTTGGACTGATTCTGAGGCCTATATATAATGTCACCAGAAAAAAGACTGAGTTCTCATGGGGTTCAGAGCAGCGGATTGCATTCCTGGCTGCTAAAGAAGCTATTTTGCAGCATCAGGGATTAGGACCCATGAGACAAGGAGTACCATTTCAGATGGATGTAGTGGAGCAGAATGGTACCATATCTTGGAGTCTATGGCAGCCAAATGAAAAGAAAGGACTGAGGGCAATACCCATTGGATTTTGGTCCTAACAACTGACAGGGGCACAGAAGAGATACACGCCCCTAGAGAAGTACCTGTTTGGGGCCTACACAGCACTTCAACATTACCATTAGAGACCATTACAGCAAAGGACACAGTCACCATCCAGACTGCACTGCCAACAGCAGGATGGGTGAGAGATAATGGACTGACCACTAGGGCAGCTGTAGCCCAGAACCAGACACTGATGAAATGGAAGTGGTACCTTCAGGAAAGAGGGGGTATTACAGCTGGGGATGTTAGAGACATTTAAAAACAGTTGGCAGGGCTTGTTACTTTTACCAGCACCCAGCCAGAAGAAGAAATTCCTGTACTACAGTCATAACCCATTCAAGAGGCTCCACCCTTTGAGTCTCTGTCAGAAGACATGAAGAAGTCAGCGTGGTTCACTGATGGTTCAGCCATAGTCGCCTCTTCTAGGTGTAAATGGACAGCAGCTGCCTACAACCCAAGTACCGACACAGTCCTGCAGGAGACCGGAATTGGAGTGTCCAGTCAGTATGCAGAGTTGAAAGCTGTAGTGATGACTCTTCAGGAGGATCCCTCTTCCCATGTCACAAGTTTCTTTAAAATAATTTATAACAAAATGTATTTATAATAAATAGTGCAAAACATACATAAAATTGCATGAAACACTAATTGCCTCAGAGCATAACGATTACACTGTCAATGTGGTCTATTTAAATTACAATTAGGAAAACAGACTCATACATTTCCATTTTTCTATGACACATATTTAACATAGGCAAAAATAAAAGAAAACCAATAATATAGACAGGGTATCATAGATGACTCAGCTTGGAATTGTTCTACATGTTACGCGTTATACAAACGCTTCATCAGGAGCTTTTGTAGTTTTTCTAAAAACAAACGAACAAAAAATTAAAACAATCAAAAATCATAAAAAATTGCATATAATATATCACAGAAAGCAAAAATCACTTTAAAAATGTGCTCCCCTTTTATCCCAGGACCAGAATTTTTCCAAAAGGAAAAAAATAAAATAAAAATCTGGTCCTGGGATAAAAGGGGAGCACATTATTAAAGTGATTTTTGTTTTCTGTGATATATTATATGTAATTGTTTATGATTTTTTATTGTTTTAATTTTTTGTTTGTTTTTAGAAAAACGCCAAAAGCTCCTGATGAAGCATTTGTATAACAATGATACACTGTCTATATTATTGGTTTTCTTTTATTTTTGCCTATGTTATATATGTGTCATAGCAAAATGGAAATGTATGAGTCTTTTTTCCTAATTGTGATTTAAATAGACCACATTGACAGTGTAATCGTTATGCTCTGAGGCAATTAGTGTTTCATGCATGTATGTTTTGCACTATTTATTATAAATAAATTTTGTTATAAGAAAAGTTTTAAGAAACTTGTGTTTATGCCTATAAAGTCCATCACCTTCAACAACGGTTCTATTTAGCCACTCCACTGGCTGTTTCTGATTTGTTCCATAGGACATGATGGAAAGCATGATGGAAGAATGCAAGAGCTGTGGAAAGCAAAGCTTTTGGTGTATTACAAGCCAGGACTTGTTTCTAAATAACTTTAGAATGGACTTACTAATGAACTTTTTAGTTAAATACTGAAACACCTTCTCAATGACAGAAATATGGGAGGGGTTGCATTCAAGGAAAATGCATGTTTAGAATGAGTTTTCTTAGTAATGAAGTGATTTTCTATATGAAGTCTGAAAGAAAAGAAAATCTAGGGCGGAATGTTTTGCGTTTATTAAAAATATGTTTTTTTTTATATTAATCAGACATAAGATACATGGGACAATATTACAGTAGTGAGTTGGTCAGATTACTGTCAGTTTTTTTGGCTTGAGTAGATTTCTCAAACAAATGCTGTTTCGTACAATGGGGTTAGATACCATTGTTGTATTCAATTGACAGTTTGAATAAGCTATTGTCTCTATAGCTACAGTAAACAAGTAAGAGAGGTTCTCTCAAACGGAAAGAATTACTGTTAGTCGGTTGTTATGGAAACAAGCTTGTAACCATTAACTTTTGTCAACAAACTTGTACAAATAAAAAGGGGTGAATAGAGACTGGGAGACACACATCATCATGCTGTAACATCAAAAGCCACACATGATAGAAGAAAGCTGCCTGATCCTCCAGAAGAATCGTTGCCAATGGAGATCTTGAACATACAGTAACAGAAGATAAGTAACTTTTAAGTGTATTTGTGCTGTTATAGACCATAGGCTGTTCATTTTTTTTTTTTACTAGGCATTTTTATAGATATCTGTCAGTCTTGTATTGTATTCCTTATATTGTAATAGTTTTGCATGTACAGCATATTTGTATACTAAGAGCACATTTACACACTGCAGAAGTCTCAGCTTCCTTGCTTATCCACAGAGTAACCTTGCTAGATAGATGCAAGCAAAACATGAGGCATGTTGTGTGCCCCCCAGTGGCTATTGACCAAATCATGTAAAGGTACGTGAATTTGCGCAATAGCACTGCCTTATCGCAGTATATGTACGGCAGGCAGATGGTAAGTGGTTAATCAATTGTCTTGAAACTTTGCACAGCCTAAGTTCTCAACCATCCAAACCTAACCTAGACGTTTCATGGATTTTGGTCT
This sequence comes from Lithobates pipiens, assembly GCF_037356315.1. Lineage (NCBI taxonomy): Eukaryota > Metazoa > Chordata > Amphibia > Anura > Ranidae > Lithobates > Lithobates pipiens. Next base: position 221,185,577 of record NW_027507748.1, on the reverse strand, counting down.
CCCACAAACATTAAGCTTGTTTTTGGGGAGCTTAATGTGGCTTAATGTACAAAAAAGAGCTTAAACTTCACACAATACCAGACTGTCTATGCCAACATATTCAGAAAATTTTAAATCATTTGGTAAATCATACCAAAAGTTATTCACATTAAGCTAAATGTTACAATCCTAAAACATTTAATGTTAACAGCTTAATGTAAAAAGAGCTTAAAGCGGACCTATCCAATCAAGAGCCGAGAACCCCAGGCAGAGAGGAAGAGAGCATCTCCGCCGAGGAAACGAAGGACTCAGGTGAGTAAAAAAAATATGAACAGCCCAATGTAAAAAGAGCTTAAAGTGGTTGTTAAGCCACTATCTCATCTTTATATCATCCTATCTGTCAGATAAAAAGCTGTATCCTAGTACCTGTGTTTTATAAAGAAAAAAACAGGTTTTTACCTGTTTTCACAGCATTTCCCTATGGTCATGTGACCCTAGGCTCTCAGCTCTCCCTGTCTGATAGCTCCAGTGGGCGGGGCCAAGATTCCCCTGCTGACAGCAGCCAGGGAGGCGGGAAGAAGAGGCGAAAGCCATGTCATGTGATCGCTGGGGACGCTGTTAAAACAGGTATAAATCAGTTTTTTTTTATAAAGCACAGGCACTAGGATAAGCTTTTTATCTGACAGAGGAGATTATATAAAGGTCAAATAGTTTTGAAGGAGCAGAGCAGCGCTATTGAGAGCTGACAGGCAGGGAGGGGAGGGGGACAGAGGGAGACACAAAAGAGCTGCAGATGGAGGCATGTGAACTGACCATAGTGTCAGGGCTCAGAAGCCCTGAAATATCTATTTAAAAATTTTTTTTTTTACTTTTTTATTTACATTTTTATAACTTTTCTTGACGATGTGGGGATGGAGTTATTGTTTAGAGTGGAGAGGTGGGGAGGCTGTTATTGCTTAGGGAGGAGAGGTGGGGAGGCTGTTATTGTTTAGGGTGGAGAGGTGGAGAGGGCATTATTGTTTAGGGTGGAGAGGTGGGGAGGGGTGTTATTGTTTACGGTGGAGAGATGGAGAGGGGTTATTGTTTATGATGGAGAGGTGGGGAGGGGTGTTATTGTTTAGGGTGGAGAGGTGGTGGTTATTGTTTAGGGTGGGGAGGGGGTTACTGTTTAGGATGGAGAGATGGAGAGGGGTTATTGTTTAGGGTGGAGAGGTAGGGAGGGCTGTTTATTGTTTAGGATGGAGAGGTGGGGAGGGGATTATTGTTTAGGGTGGAGAGGTGGGGAGCTGTGTTATTGTTTAGGGTGGAGAGGTGGGGAGGGGGTTATTGTTTGTATAGGCGGGAGGGGGAGGGGAATGGAGGTATTTGGGAAACCACACACTGTCAATCACTGCACTACAACACCCAGCAGACCTGACCCCCCCCCCCCTCCAAGAAGTTCTGCAGTAGCTGAGACACTTAGGGAAAGTCATCAGAGGTGGGGGAAGCAAAGCCTGGCTCAGTGCAGGACACACTACTCACTAGGCAGGTCTGTCACCTGCAGAGAAGCCCAAGGTGAAGTACATCGCCTGGAGGACGCAAAAAATAAAGCTAAGGGGGAAGGGGTGGAGTCGGCACGGGAGGGGGTGGGGTTGGTGCTGGAAGGGGCGGGTGCACTGCGGGGAAGGGAAATTCCACTGGCAGCTGAAACGTCATTGGTTGTTAAGCACCTGGCAGCCCCGCTCCTTAACAACCTATGAATGCCTTCATTCTTTTGTATACATTTCATCTGTCAGTGAGGGAATCCCAGTAACGGATGAAAGAACCGAACCTGAAGGTATCGGTTTCAGGTATCGGCGCATTTCCACGAGTATGATACTCGTGCAAATACTTAGTATCTGCACCCTAATAAAAACATTTGTACAACCATATATTATCATCCATATAAAATGTGAAGCATTTTCTCTTTAGGCACTCTTATATTTCAACATGTTTCACCATTTGGGCTTCTTCAGGAAAAAAGCATGATACTTAACAAACAAGAAAAAACACGAGTCAATATATCGGAAGGAAATTTATCACATGAATTTGCATACACGTGGACGTACACAGATGCACCCATCCAACTGTCAATAGTTCCCAAAATGTGGCCCCCTACTTCAATGGGTTGTACCGAGATCTCTTTCTACCAAGATCTTTAACTATTTTATTTTTTATTTTTCTTGAAACTATCAATGCCCCCCGCTGAGACCACCGCCTGTGGAAGGGAATTACACATCCTTGCCGCTCTTACCGTAAAGAACCCTCTACGTAGTTTAAAGTTAAACCTCTTTTCTTCTAATTTTAATGAGTGGCCACGAGTCTTGTTAAACTCGCTTCTGCAAAAAAGTTTTATCCCTATTGTTTATCGGTGATGACATTGATGAGGAAATTAGACAAAGATACACTAACAACCCACCTAATGTGGCACCAACTAATGATAAGACAATTAAAACACTGTTTAAACAACATCAAAAGTTCACCGTTAAACAATTGAATCGGATATCCTGTCCTTGGAGACCTGCATTGAGAGAAAGATAGTGCCGCGTGGATTAGGAAAGTGATTCCTGCGGAACACCTGCATAATCAAAGATTCCTTAATAAATGGAGACAAATCTGCATTGACCATGCGATTGAAGTCATAAAACTGATAGTGGAAGAAGAAAAGATACAACTTTTAGAATTACAGAGCCAAATTGACGAGAGCCTGAAACAACTGGAGCCCCATGCCAGTACATAGGAATTTGACAAATACAATGAGCTTTTAAAGAAGGAAGTCAAAGTACACAAAAACCTCTGCTGGGGGGTACAAAGAGCAGAGGGAAGGGGAGAGCAATGGAGGGGAGCTTGAGAGCACCAGTGAGGGCCAGAAAGAACAGGAGTGGAAAGCAAGGGGGACTGGAGAGCACGATGGGGGGTGGAGAGCACTGGCAGGGTTGGAGAGTACATGGGTGGGGGCAAAATGCAGGGGGGAGTGGAGAGTACAGGGGTAGGGAGTGGAGAGTGCTGGGGGGCAAAAAGAACAGGGGTGGAGAGCACAGGGGGTAGAGATCGGGGGAGAGCACTGGGGGGAGTGGAGAGAACTGGGGGGTAAGAACGGGGGGAGAGCACTGGGGGAAGAACGGGGGGGGAGAGCACTGGGGGAAGAATGGGGGGGGAGAGAACTGGGAGGGAGAATGGGGGGGAGAGAACTGGGGGGGAGAACGGGGGGGAGAGCACTCCTCCTATGGATCACACGGAGCTGGCTGTGTTCAGTGGCTGCGCTGTAACACAGTCCCACCCCCCCAGTCTGGCTCATGTGATAGGCAGAATGTTGATTCTATCTACTATCACAGAGCCAGTCTGGGGGGTGGGACTGTGTTACAGCGCGGCCGCCAAAAACATACCCAACCAGCTCCATGACACACAAGAGAGAGCGGAGCAGTGTAGTCGCAACTAAAAGCGGCCCCAGGGCAGACGGCCTACCGGCAAATCTCCCGGTAGGCCAGTCCGGCCCTGTATACTTGAGACAGCTACATCAGAAACCTAACACAGCGGAACCAGAGTCTGAACAGAGTAATGCCCAGGATCTAGCAGCTTTGTAGACTCTGGCTTCTCTTTGGTGTGGGGAGGAAGATGACCAAGAGGATCAACACCTGGTTACCACTCACGAAATGGAGAAGACAGGCTAATATACAGATTAATCAACTAAGATGCCTACATTCAAAAAAGATAAATGGCTGAAGGTATTTCTGGACCTTGTACAAGAGGACCTATCACACCTTGACTGGACAAGAGGGATGAAAGACAATCTGGATAAAGAGGAAAGACAGGCCCTTAGAGAATTAAAAGAAGCACCTAATTTGAGCGATAAAGGTGGAAATGTGGTTCTTATGTCCGAAGAGAAATATGAAAACAAAATGGCCTCTGAAGGTACGAATCGGTGAACACCTATCGAGCATCATAGGAAAAGACATTGCGAAACCAATTGCTCAAAATTTCCTCAAATACCATTCCCCAAATTAATTTTAAGGACTGGGCATGTCCCCATGACATCTACCTTAATTTGCAAAACCACGGGGGGCCCAACACCCTAAAGAAGGGTAGCAAGAGTGGATTACCACCGCTGGAATCTTTTTTTTATTTTTTTTGTTTTTAATAAAGGAATTTTTCAAAAGTGTGTTTGTCTTATTTAACTATTTTTTACACTTTCTTTGTGAAATGGTAGGGGTACTTTTGTACCCCCCTTACCATTTCAAACGGGGGGGCGGGATCTGGGGGTCCCCTTGTTAAAGGGGGCTTCCAGATTCTGATAAGCCCCCCGCCCGCAGACCCCCACAACCACCGCTCAGGGTTGTGGAGATGAGGCCCTTCTCCACATCAACATGGGGACAAGGTGCTTTGAGAGGTCACAGACCCCCAAAGCATCCTCCCAATGTTGAGGGCACGTGGCCTGGTACGGCTCAGGAGGGAGGGGGGCCGCTCTCTCGTCCCCCCTCTTTTCCTGCGGCCTGGAATAAAGGGTCTGGTATGGATATTTAGGGTGAACCCCACGTCAAATTTTTTTAATTTGACGCAGGGTTCTCCTTAATATCCATACCAGACCTGAAGGGCCTGGTAATTGAATTTGGGGGACCCCCATGCTTTTTTATTTATTTATTTATTATCAATGACTTTCAATGAGTGTTCTCTGTATTACGGAGCCGACAATTCATAATAGCTACGAGTGATTTTAAAGGACTTTTTTTCCTGCATAAATGACACTTTGTGCAGGGACAGTTCTAGGCACCAGAAACATGCGCCCCTTCACAGGCATACTATAGACACCCCCCAGCTACGAAATTTAAAGGAATATTACAATTTTATTGTTTCACTTTAATCATTATTAAAATCACTGCTCCCGAAAAAAACGGACGTTTTTAAAACTTTTTTTTTGCATTGATACATGTCCCCTGGGGCAGGACCCAGGTCCCCAAACACTTTTTAGGACAGTAACTTGCATATTAGCCTTTAAAATTAGCACTTTAGATTTTGAACGTTGGAGTCCCATAGACTTTAATAGGGTTCTAAAGTTCACACGAAGTATGCTGTATACTAGCTTCGTCAAATCTTCTTTATACATTCGACAGACACCATAAGCCTTCAAAGACAGATTCGACCGTAATTCATGTGGATTTTCGGACGAATGCAATTTTTGAACAAAAAACGAAATAAATAAAAACGAATTTCGGGGGTAACTAAATAAATTTTTCGGACGAAAACAAAATTCCGAAACGAAATATTTTACTCTGCACACGTCTAGTACAGACCCTGTTTGGCCAAAAAAAGGGGGTGGCAATGAAGTATGCATTTGGCTGCAGAGAGGGGAGCGCTTGGAAAAGGCAACAGAGGACCATCCCAGGGTTTGACAAATGTAGTACTGACGAGCTGGTTTAAAATCAACACCGGGCACCACAAACCCGATAACAGTGCCTTCCCCGATTGCTGTGTCTTGCGAGCATGCAGATTAAACAGAAAAGGCCGGGGTGCCAAACCAATGTGCCAAAACATTGATTGGCCAAAAGTAAGCGAAATCCTGGGCCAGAAGCGCAACTCGCCTGGCCTCAGGAACCACAAAAGGCCAGCTATAGCGCTGCCTTGAGCACAAAGCTGGTAACCAATACAAAAGGAGACCAGCATGTAAGATATGTCACGAAAAATATGACCCACAATGGGAAGACTGCTGAGCACAGCAGGAGGGCTACTCTTCTGGATCACTTGAGGATGGCTTAAATAGAGTGCGCAGAAAATAAAGAAAAGCCTGTCGGGATCTTCCAACAATATGAAATGCTGAACCAGATACGCCCAGAAAGTGCTGTGGGCTGATACGAGTTGGAAGAGGCAAAAAACAGAAAGCAAATAGGAACTGGATGTAAACCATCAGGACTAGGAAACCTTGACCGGAAAGCCTGGAAAACATCCCAAGCAGTGTCATGAGCCTACCTGGTATTCAAAATAAAGACTAAATGATCAAGGCTGCTGCGTCAGCCAAATCCCAATCCATCACAAATGCTGGAAACTTAAGAGAAGGCGTGATGTCGGCATCTGCATCCGAGACCTGGGCCTACTGGTACCGGCCTAGGCAACGAGAGGGTTCCAGAATCCACCAAAACCCTTGAGCCAGTAGCAGCTGCTGGAGCTGCAACGGCTGACTTACTAATAGTTCCATACTATTACGCCACTCCTGGACGGACATAGCTAGGAAATAAAAGGCAGTGTGGATTTGCCTGCTCTGCACTCGACGTGCAAGGGAACAGTAACCTAAATAGCTTACCGAGTCAAAGCCGGGAAAGCAATTCCCTGCGTTGAAATACTGCCAACAGAGCAAAGAGTTGAAGCTAGCTATGTGTGAACAATGAAGTCTTGGGATGGTCCAGGTTCTGAGAGAGGGTGAGCTACCATGCTCTGCCCCCCCCCCCCTCCACCAGCTGGAGAAGGAGTGATAGAAGCGAAGACCCCAAAATGCACTGCTTTTTGAGACATGAGAAATGAGAGTAACATAAGAAAACATAAGAAACATGGGAAAACGAGAGAAACATGAAAACGTGAGATGGCATAGAAACAACAAAATGCATGAGAAACGTAAATTGCATGAGAAACGTGAAATTTGTACGAAATATGTAAGCAGGGTAAGAACAAATGAGGAGACTTGCCACCGAACAAGCCAATTAAAAACGATCACCTCAATCTGTTAAATCCATAGAAGTGATGGCTAACCTGCAGTGGAAGAACATAGACAACTCAGCTGTGTGAAAACGACCAGAGAACATAAGAGACAACCAGCTCATGACATAACACCCCTGGTACCTGACAAGTATGAGGATGTTGGTGCAGAAATTACAAGACCAACAGCGCATGAATGTGAACCTAATGACAGCACCACCCTACTGTATGCAGTAAGCGAGCCTGAGCAATCTGCAGCGCCAAGACAGGAAATTCAAAACAAACAGGTACCCACAGACCATGGTGGGTAGTAGTAAAGGTGTAATGGTGAACGTGCACTTATGACGTATGGAAAAACCGGCGAGAAGATTGTGGGACAACAATCAATTAAAACAAAAGCTCGGCGCGTATAGATCTGTAGACGTGACAGATCCGGGATGTGAGCACTAGCATAATGGAAATGCAGCGAACTAAAGGCAATGACATGAAAAGCATATGACATGAAACGTAAGAAACATGGGACATGTAAGAAACATGGGACATGTAAGAAACATAGGACACGTAAGAAACACGGGACACATAAGAAACATGGGACACCTAAGAACATGAGAAGAGTAAGAAACGTGAGAAACGTAAGAAAAACGCGAACTAGCATGAGAAGCGAAAAAATTGCATGAAAAACTGTAAATTGCATGAGAACCATAAATTGCATGAGAGCGAGGTGACAGATGCACACCATAGGGATCAGGAGTGCACCGCAAGGTTGTGGACCCTACGGCTGACTGCTGCAGACGGGAGACAGATCCCACTGGGGTTAGAGCGTAAGATTCCCTGGGGCGTGGAGTCTAAGAGCCAGCAGGTGTTCACCAGCGCCTCTAGTGGTGAGGATGGACTTGGCTGCAACTGGCTCCAGGTTACGACCCCCAGGGTCCACCAGCTCACACCCACAGTAGGCAACAGGAGGATAGGGATAGTGAGGGACAAAGCCAAGGTCGGGGCCACAAGCAGACAGAAATAGTCAGGGATACGCCAAAAGGTCAGGATCACAGGCAAACAGGGATAGTCAAGGACGCCAAAGTCGGTAACGGAACAACAGAAGAGCACACGGCAGGTAACAGGAAGCTAACACACAAAGGTTGATCAGCAGGGTTAGCTTGCAGTGCACAGGTTAATATAGAGCTCTCTGATAGGAGCTAGGGTGGAGTCATGCCAGAGGATGGATTACAAAAGCAGTCAGGTGAGGGTCGGCTGGTCTCTAGAGATGAACACATGGAAACAGGTAAGCAAACTATTGCAAAACCATGACACATGTATGACGTATGGAATACAGATGAGAAGATAGTGGGACAACAATCAATTAAAAATGAAACCTCAGCCCGTATAGATCTGTAGACGTGACAGATCCTAGACGTGAGCACTAGCTAACGGAAATGCAGCAAACTAAAGGCAATGACATGAAAGGCATATGACATGAAACGTAAGAAACATGGGAAACGTAAGAAACATGGGAAACGTAAGAAACATGGGAAACATAAGAAACCTGGGAAACATAAGAAACATGGGAAACACAAGAAACATGGGAAACGTAAGGAACGGGACACGTAAGAAACATGGGACACGTAAGAACATGAGAAATGTAAGAAAAACGTGAATTGGCATGAGAAGTGAAAAATTGCATGAGAAACTCTAAATTCCATGAGAAAACTATAAATTGAATGAATGAATGAATTAAATACTTGTAAAGCGCACAATGCGAACTGAATCGCCTCTAGGCGCTGTGGCGAGCTTTGATCATCTGCTAAAAGAGGAAGGTCTTGAATTTTTTCCTAAAAGCCAGGTTAAATTGCATGAGAAACCTTAAATTGCATGAGAAACCGTAAAATACATGAGAAACTGTAAATTGCACGAGAACCCTAAATTGCACGAGAACCCTAAATTGCACGAGAACCATAAATTGCATGAGAACCGTAAATTGAATGAGAACGTAGATCGAATGAGAAGGTAAATTGAATGAGAACGTAAATCGAATGAGAAACGTAAATTGCATGAAAATGTAAATAGTATGAGAAACGTAAATTACAGCCTGCGTGGCATGTGGTAGCAAGCTACTAGCAGTGTGGCCCCATACAGGTGAAATTGCAGCACACCGCAGGCCGCCCTGTCTGCTAACTGTACTACCATGGACACCCCCATCCGCAACCTACAGCTTGAGGGGGAGCGATTGGGCTGTGAGATGGATGCACTGTGCCCACTGAAAATGCTGATGACTTATGATGGCGCTCTTGTAACAGGTTGCAATTAGGACCTAGGATTGGGAGGCGCTCTGATCCCAACCGGCCCCTAAAATGGGTAGAGTAGTGACATCTGGATCGGGATGTACCGGAGCCCAGTGCCTCAGTGAACAGAAGAGGGAGCCTCCCTATCCCACCATATGAGCCGGAAATGACTGCACCGCCGCTGGAGGAGGAGAGGGGCCGAAACCGCAAGCCGACAGTCAGTTGGATGCCCGAGACAGTCCAGATGGGGGTGCCATCCACCTGTGGACCCCCCCTGACCAAACCTGTGTGCTGCATGTAAAAAATGGGGTTATTTACCCTGCTGCTTCCAGCCTAAATACTAAGTGCCAACCTCCCCCAGAGTACAGTGAACCGGAACGACGAACATACCCCCTTACCTGCGCCCGCTGCGCACTGACACTCCGACAACAACGTGGTGAGGAACGCTGGCTGAAACCTGCAAATGAGCAGGGAGAAACAACCCGCCACATGTCTCCCTCGACCGTTCCGCAACCCGGAAATGACGCGCATGAGAGCCTACGACCACGAGGGGAGGAGGCAAAGGTGGGCAGGCTTTATGCAGCCTGACTCCTCCTACAAATACAGGCTGACCTGCGGTCAGCCTTACACTTGTACCAAGATCTTTAACTATTTTATTACAGTCCTGAAACATTTAATTAGAACAGCTATAACCACTTGCTTACTGGGTACGTAAACCACCCTCCTACCCAGACCAATTTTCAGCTTTCAGCACTGACGCGCTTTGAATGACAATTGTGCGGTCATACAACACTGTACCCAAATGACATTTTTATCATATTTTCCCACAAATAAAGCTTTCTTTTGGTGGTATTTAATCACTGTTGGGATTTTCATTTTTTGCTAAACAAACAAAAAAAAATGAAAATTTTGAAAAAAAATGATATTGAAGAAATTGACATGTGCTGATGAGGTGACACTGGTGGGCACTGATAGGCACAGTTAAGGCCGTACTGATGGGCACAGTTAAGGCGGCACTGATGGCCACTGATGGGTGGCATGGATGGGCACTGATAGGTACCACTGATAGATGGCACTGATGGGCACTGATAAGTGGCACTGATGGGCGCTGATAGCTGGCACTGATGGGCGGCACTGGTAGGTGACACTGATGGGCACTGATCAGTGCTGTACATCAGTGCCACCTTTGTTGAGGCACTGATAGGTGGCACTGTGGGCACAAAAATCATGTTTCATAGTTTGTTATAAAAATTTTCAAACAGGTAATTTTTCTCCTTAATTGATATGCGCTGATGAGGCGGCACTGGTGGGCACTGATAGGCTGCACAGATGGGCTGATAGTTAAGGCAGCACTGATGGCCACTGATGGTGGCACGGATGGGTGGCACAGATGGGTGGCACAGATGGGCACTGATAGGTACCACTGATAGATGGCACTGATGGGCACTGATATGTGGCACTGATGGGTAGCATTGATGGGCACTGATGGGTGGCACTGATGGGCACTGGTAGGTGACACTGATGGGCACTGATCAGTGCTGCACATCAGTGACACCTTTGTTGAGGCACTGATAGGTGGCACTGTGGGTACTGATAGGTGACACTGTGGGCACTGATGGATGGCACTGTGGGCACTGATGAGTGGTGCTGGTGGGCACTAGTAGGCGGCACTGTTGTCTACTGCTAGGTGGCACTGGCAGGGGGCACATGTGGGCACTAAGGATCTGCAGCAGCTTTTTTTTTCTCCTTGCGCTGTCAGCATGAGGAGAAAAAATAGCCGATTACCGTCCCTGTTTACATCACGTGATCAGCTGTCATTGGCTGACAGCTGATCACATGGTAAGGGGTCGGGATCGACCCCTTACTCTGATCTGTGATCCAGCAAGCCTCATAGACTTGCTGATCACAGAGCGCACCGCGCCCTGCAGGGGGCACGCAGGCCACTCGGGCATGGGACGACCAAATTCGGATGAAATTTGAATCTAATTCGAAAAAAATGTGAATTTGAAAACAATTCGAATCTAATTCAAAAACAATTCTAGTCAAATCGAATTTGAAAACAATTCAAGTCAAATTGTAAAACAAATTTAAATAAAAATCGAAAAAATATAAATCGATTTCTAAAAATACAACAAATAAAGAATACAGTAAAATAGAATATAAAATAATAACACAATATAATGAAAATAAAAGAATAGAAAAGAACAGAATATAATTTAATAGAATGTAATAAAATACAATAGAAGAATATGACCTTCTTCTGAAATTATAATTTTGAATAGTATAAATTCGAATTCGAGAATAGATTTGAAAATAACTCAAAACAATGGAAACTAAAATAATATATATTATATGTTATCATAGTCTATTCTTTTCTATTGTTTTATATTCTAATATTTTCTATTCAAATTTGATCCAAATTTTTATACTAAATTAGCATTCCAGAAGATGGTTTTATCTATATATACATATATATACATATATATACATATATATATATATATATATATATATATATATATAATCTCTCTCTCTCTCTCTCTCTCTCTATATATATATATATATATATATATATATATATATATATATCTTTAACCATCTTCCAAAATCCGAATTTCCTATAGAATGAATTAGAATAGAAAAGATTTGAATAGAAAAGAATAGACTAGAAAAACAATTGAACAGAAAAGTATAAAATATTATTATTTATTCTATTCCAATCACTGAGTCCAAGCCTTATTCTTCAAGGGGACACCCTAACCTCAAGCCTAACCCTAAGCCTAACCCGAACCCCAAGTTGTGGATTGTCCACTTGCCACATCACCTGCCAAAAGTTGTGCATTGTCCACTTGCCACGACACCTGCCACAAGTACCACATAACCTGCCGTGTGACCAAGTTGTGTATTGTCCACTTGCCAATCAATATAATGCGTGCAGGCTGGTGATCCACATAAGGCTGGTATAGCAATCCCAGAAGAAACAATACAAAAAAAGTGGCCTTATGCGATTCGCATAGCCGGTACCCCAAGGGATATTTGAGATATACCAAGCCGTGAAACAGTGTAGTATCAATAAATTTATTAATCAGAAAAGTGTATTTGATACATAACAAAAAACATATACTGGCAATACATAAACAAGTTGCTAAACCAATTAGAAATGGTGTCAATAGTAGACTTGCAAGAGAAATAAGAGTGAGATTGCGCTATGGAATGGTGCTAAATAAACTGATTATTAAGGTAAGAGCTGCCTCTACTCTACTGCCCCTATGAAAAGAAAATCAGGTTATCAGATACCTGATTTTCTTTTCATATGTCAATAGTAGACTTGTGACTTAAGTATCTTTGGAGAAAAATGCTGTCATGTTTCGGCCCAACCGTCCTTTTTCATAGGCATATGATTTATCTTGTGTGTACAGAGTCTAAAAGTACAAATGTGATTGAAATTAGTACAGAAAAATATAAATTTAAATGTACAAAAAGCTTGCAAAAAAATTGTACATAATAAACTATTTGATACATACCAGCCAACCATTAACACCAATAAATACCAGCAGGGAGTCAACGCGCTTATTTGACATCAGGCACTGCCTTAATTATTGTGGCAATCATCAACAGTACTATACTGGCACCCCCTGCTGGTATTTATTGGTGTTAATGCTTGGCTGGTATGGTGTAGCAAAAATGGTAGTATTTCTTAGTGCTAGCTGTCCCACATGTGGCTACTGCTTCCAGTACCACCTTTTCAGGCCTGCCAGCTCTCCTGGCTTCAGCTGCCTCTTTCTACTGTCAGTGCCACCACAGTCCTCCTGACGGGCTCTGCACCCATCCCGCACTGCTCCATCCCAGTCCTCTCAGGTGTGCCTCCCAGTCCTCCTGACTGTGTGCCCCTCAGCAGCCCTCTTGGCTGTTGTTGTTTCTCCTGGAGACTTGCCTGGCACTGTTCTCTCACTGTCCTTCTTGCTCCCGTGCCTCCTGTCTCCTGTCCAGGAAACTTCCATGGCAAGCAGTGGCATCACTGGGGGGGGGGCGGCACCGGTGCTGTGGCTTCCTCCTTCCCTTCCAGATCTCCTCAGCTGCATGCGATGTGTGGGGAAATAGGGAGTGAGGCAGAGACAAAGGTGCCCGCAGTCTGACACTGACTGTCCCACACATCACAATCATCTCTCTAACCACCAGCTGCACTCACTGGAGACTGGACTATACCCGCCTCCTCCTTGGCTGAGGAGCCAAGGAGGAAAAGGGACAGCACACTACAGCACCTGCCCGGGTCCAAGGCATTGCAGAGGGGGAGACATCTATGCTGCCAGGAGAGTCATTTTAGGGAGGGGAGGAGGCGGGTTGAGGGTATGTACTAGAGTGTGCTTTGTTTTGGGTTAGAAATGACTTGTGCTATAAGGAGGGGGGCAGATTTGAAGTTTAACCCCCCCCCAGTACAATTAATCTCCCTTTCCAAAGCACCCACTAGCACATATCCTCTAATCACCACCCCCCCCCCCCCCCCCAAATTAAACATCTCATCCCAGCTCCATCCATCCCCCCGACCCCATCCCAACTCCATCCATCCCCATACCATCCCAGCCTCGTCCCCCCATCCCATCCCAGCTCCATCCACCCCCTTCCTTTAAAGAATTCCATCCCATATGTACAATACCTCAGTTTGAGGCAGAACTGTTTGGATGTGATATTATTTAAAACAGAAGCAGGCAGGCTTCAAACTCACCTGCTTGACCGAGGCTATAACCGCTGCTGTTTACACAGGGCATACAATCAAACTATTTGAAAGCCTAGAGATACCTTACTCTTTAAAACAAATTCTACGAAAAACACAAAGGCAGAAGTGACCCGCATTATCATGCGTTTCTCTACACAACATAAGGAAATACATAACATCATCAAAAAGCATTGGTCCATCCTCACAGATGATGATGTGGTGAAGCATTTTCGTAACCCCAGCCCCTTCAATTACCTTTAAAAGGGCAGCATCTTTAAAAGACAAACTAGTTAATAGCGAATATTCCCGAGTAAGCAAAAAAAATAGCTTTCGGCACATATCTGTGTGGACACTGTGCCCATTGCCTGCTAATTAGGAAGGAGAACACATTCAGATTACCAGATGGAGAGGTCTTCAGACCCAAACACGTGTAAATTGTCAGAATTGCGGGGTCATCTATCTGATGACTTGCGAGTGTAGCGCCTACTACATAGGAAAGACCCGGCAGAGGTTCTGGTGTAGGACCTGAAAACATGTCTACAGCATAGAGATAGGGAACATCTATCTCCTCTTCGGGAGACACGTTGTTATACAACATCAGTACAGAATGGCAAAAATTTCCTTCACTGCATTAGACAGGGTACACATTCTCAATCGAGGCGGTGATTGGAACAAGAAATTGTTACGAATTGAACAAAAATTGATCTATCGACTTAAGGCCACCATATACCCAGGCCTAAATAAATCAGTTTGCTTTGTACCTTTCCTAAAGGGTTACAGTTTGGGTAAAACCAGTTACGTTGTGTGAGTATGGATTGCTAAATCAGGCAAAAACATGGAAGATGTAGATTCAAGTACTACCTTCCTTGTATAGTACAATAATAAATTATACCTTTTTGGACTATCTGCAATTTGAGGGAGTTCTCCCCCTGAGCAGTCCCAAGGGTTAGTACATTTAGAAGAATGCGAATATATAAAGTGGAACAATACTCTTAGCCCTTGTACACACGGTCGGAGATTCCGACGGACTGTGTCCTATCGAACCGTTTTGTCGGATATTCCGACTGTGTGTGGTCTCAATCGGACTGTTTCTGTCGGAGTATCCGACGGACCAAGTTTTCCAACTTGTCCGTAAAATTTTCCGACAAAATGCTCCAATCGGACATACTCCAATCATGTGTAGTCTACTCCGACGGACAAAGTGCCACACATGCTCAGATCAAATTCCTAGACTAAAGCTATTGGCTACTAGCCTGAATGTAGTCCCGTCATAATGAAATAATGTCATCACGTTATATACAATCGGATTTTCCGACAACTTTGTCCGACCGTGTGTATGCAACAGTTTCGGACAAAATCTGTCGGACAAAATCCAACGGATTTGGTTGTCAGAATGTCCGACCGTGTGTACAAGGGCTTAGGAAAGTGACTTACCAATGTATAAACTATCAGTATAATTTGCGCTGCTTAATGGGATTTTTCAGCTTTTTCTCTCCATACCCTCCCACCGATACTGAGCCCTCTGGCATGTAATGGGCAACGGTAACAATAATATTCTAGTTATTTAAAATATTTCAAATTAATAATATATCTATCTATTAGAAAATTCTCACTGGACTTAATACTATTCTCCATTTGCCTTAGCTGTAATGAGGAAATAGCGTCATAAAAACATTATGGTGGTGTCAAGTATGTTAAGATTTTGATACAAAATGATTTCTAACAATGTTGTTTGCAAATATTTAATTATAAATTATTATTCTCTCCTTTTTGCCTCTCTTCTTTCCTTGCAGGTTTCCAGGAGTTTGCTATTTGTCCATTCCCACTTTGGGGGTACTGGCTGGGTTCTTGCGGGCTTCCTGGTACGGGGGAGAGGGACACGGTGTGTTTGTCTCCCCTTGTGCAGCTCCCACAGTGCCGCGATCTGCGCCAGACGAACTGTGAGAACTGACGTGCACGCGTGGAAGGGCCACTGCAACCCAGCGGTGAGCTCGTTGTGTGCATGCGCGGAAGTCATTCGCACCGACATCACGCAATTGCGTCGGAGGCGTCAGTGGAGACCGGGACACAGCATGTCTTCCGGAACCCCGAGGGGGTGACAGGCGAGCCGCGCCCAGCAGCTCAGGAGGCCACTCCCCCCCATGAGATTGCACCGGGTAGAGCCACCTATTGGCACCTGAGGATAATTAATACAATTAACCACTTCAACACCGGCGTATAGTCATATGACGCCCGCAGATCTCCCATCCTGGGCGGGCATCATATGACATCCTCTCATTCCCGGCAGTCTAGGGGGCGCATGTACCCGTGGCATCGCTTGGGACCTGATGCGCGTGCCAGGCATCCACGATGTCCGCCGGGCACCCGCGATTGCCTGGGAACACAGCAGGACCGTGGATCTGTGTATGTAAACACACAGATCCACGTCCTGTCAGTGGAGAGGAGACCGATGGTGTGTTCTCAGTACAGAGGAACACTGATCGGTCTCCTCCCCTTGTGAGTCCCCCCCACAGTTAGAATCACTCCCAGGGAACATAATTAACCCCTGCAGCGCCCCTTAGTGTTAACTCCTTCCCTGCCTGTCACATTTACACAGTAATGAGTGCAATTTTATAGCACCGATCGCTGTGTAAATGTGAATGGTCCCAAAAATGTGTCAAAAGTGTCCGCCATAATGTTGCAGTCACGAAAAAAATCGCAGATCGCCGCCATTACTAGTAAAAAAAAAATGCCATAAATCTATCCTTTATTTTGTAGATGCTATAACTTTTGCACAAACCAATCAATATTCACTTATTGCGATTTTTTTTCTTACCAAAAATATGTAGAAGAATACGTATTGGCCTAAACTGAGGAAAAAATATATATATATATATATATTTTTTTTTTAAATGGGATATTTATTACAGCAAAAAGTAAAAAATATTGTGTTTTTTTCAAAATTTTCTCTCTTCTTTTGTTTATAGTGCAAAAAATAAAAACCGCAGAGGTGATCAAATACCACCAAAATAAAGCTCTATTTGTGGGAAAAAAAGGACGTCAATTTTGTTTAGGTGCAACGTCGCACGATTGCGCCACTGTCAGTTAAATCGACACAGTGCCAAATCGCAAAAAGTGCTCTGGTAAGGAAGGGGGTAAAATCCCCCAGGGCTGAAGTGGTTAAGTGAGCATTTAAATACTGAGCACACGTTGGGTTGGATCAGCTGATCTCTGGCGTGTGCAGTGTGATAGAAACAAAAAGGACAGGTAAGACGGCTTCTATTAGCAGAGACCATATTTATCCTTTCTTGCATCTTTTATTAACTTTTTTACATATAATTTTTGCGGCCATACAGATAACTACCATAGAAGTTGTTTACATTTCTTATGGGTCCTGTTTGTCAGCACAGCAAGCTATAGTATCAGGTAAATTACATAAGTTACAATTTTTAAGTGCAATATAGATATCTTTTGAACACAAAGTATCTCTTCTGCTTTGGTTAACATATATACACAATTAGACACTGCTTGTTTTAAAGGGGTTGTAAAGGTTTGTTTTTTATTTTCTAAATAGGTTCCTTTAAGCTAGTGCATTGTTGGTTCACTTACCTTTTCCTTCGGTTTCCCTTATAAATATTTTTTTTCTTTGTTTTCTTTGTCTGCATTTCTCACTTCCTGTTCCTCCTCAGTAAGCTGTTCTGGCTGACTGAACACCGCTCGGATGATAGTGTGAAGTTTATTGAGGAGAAACAGGAAGTGAGAAATTCAGACAAAGAAAAAAGAAGTTTAGAAGGGAAATTGAAGGAAAAGTTAAGTGAACCAACAATGCACTAGCTTAAAGGAACCTATTTAGAAAATAAAAAACAAAGCTTTACAACCCCTTTAAGTATGAGCATATACAAGTATACATTGTTTATTTTTTTTTAAATATATCAACATACACTTATAACAATGACTCACGTGAAGTTATCACTATGAGGATACAATATTTATTTACTTATTTCTCTTTATTATTAAGATCTTTATTTCAAAGCAGCATATATTTAATTATTTTTCACACACATTTATTATTAACACCAATATTTTATTTTTTTCCCCCTTTTCTTGTATATTGTTCACATTTTGATTTTATCTTATTTTATATATATATATATATATATACACAACACATACAATTGAGATCATCAAAAATAGATATTAACCTCCTCCCGCCCGCCCTATAGCCGAATGACGGCCGTAGAGCAGGCGGGTTCGTCCGGGCGGTCGTCCCTGGACGTCCTTTTGTTTACTTCCGCAATGCGGGGGGCGCGCATCGCGGAAGTTTTGTATCCGCCGTGTCTCCCGGAGACAGGCGAATACAGATCGCCGTGAACGGCCAATCAAAGCGGCCGCTCACAGCGCGATCGCAGCTGCCAATAGAAGATGATCTCAAATGTAAACAAATGAGATCATCTCCCATTGCCGTGTCTCTCTCTCCTCACACAGAGACAGCGTGTGAGGAGAGAGAGGATCTGTGAGCCCAGTGCCATCTGTCAGCCCCAGTGCCAGTGCCAACTGTCAGCCCAGTGCCATCTGTCAGCCCAGTGCCATCTGCCAGCAGTGCCATCTGCCAGTAGTGCCATCTGCCAGTAGTGCCAGTGCCGCCAGTGCCACCTGCCAGCGCCAGTGCCACCTGCCAGCGCCAGTGCCACCTGCCACCTGCCAGTGCCACCTGCCAGTGCCACCTGCCAGCCCCAGTGCCATCAGCCCCAGTGCCGTCAGCCCCAGTGCCGCCAGTGCCGTCAGCCCCAGTGCCGCCAGTGCCAGTGCCGCCAGCGCCAGTGCCACCTGCCAGCGCCAGTGCCACCTGCCAGCGTCAGTGCCACCTGCCCGTGCCGTCAGCCCCAGTGCCGCCAGTGCCAGTGCCGCCAGTGCCAGTGCCACCTGCCAGAGCCAGTGCCACCTGCCAGCGCCAGTGCCATCCGTCAGCCCCAGTGCCGTCAGCCCCAGTGCCGTCAGCGCCAGTGCCGTCAGTGCCAGTGCCGCCAGTGCCAGTGCCACCTGCCAGTGCCAGTGCCACCTGCCAGTGCCACCTGCCAGTGCCACCTGCCAGCGCCAGTGCCAGCGCCAGTGCCATCTGCCAGCCCCATTTGCCAGAGCAATTAGCCAGAGCAAATAGCCAGTGCCATCTGCCAGTGCCAGCCCCAGTGCCATCTGCCAGCCACATCTGCCAGCCACATCTGCCAGCCACATCTGTCAGCCACATCTGTCAGCCGCATCTGTCAGTCCCATCTGTTAGCCCCATCTGCCTCCAGTGCCATCTGCCTCCAGTGCCACGTGTTGTCAGTGCCACGTGTCGTCAGTGCCACCTGCCACGTCAGTGTCACCTGTGATCAGTGCTGTCAGTGTCACCTGCCACATCAGCGTCGCCTGTCAGTGATCAATAAAAATGTCACAAAGATTGTATTCAGCTGAGGAGGCATATGATATCCTTGCAGCCGACAAATGCAACGGGGAGGTTTCCGCTTCGGATTCCTCCTCATATTCAGATTGTGACTCTGACGTGGACTACGAGCCTGTCCTCAGCAGCGGTACCATGGCAGCCTCAGAGGAGGAAGATGATAGTCCGCCCGTCAGACGAAGGCGCACTGGTGAGGAGGCGGTACCATCCACCAGCACCGCAGAGCCATCCACCGGCAACCCAGTGCCATCCACCGGCACCACAGTACCTCGGCAAAGGCCACGTACCAGTGGGGTGTCAACTCGGCCCCAAAGGGTTAGGTCCCATGCCAGCCTTCCCTATTCCCTCCAGAACCCCTTGTGGCTTCCTCCTAACTCAGGAGAAGCCAACGTTCCCCCTTTCACTGCCAACCCAGGAGTCCAGGTGGACACACAAAATTTTTCCCTGATGGACTTTTTCCACCTAATTTTTACAGAGGACTTGCTTGAATCCATTGTGGTCCAGTCCAACCTATATGCCCAACAATTTATTGAAAGCAACTCAACATCCTCTTATGCCCGTCCCTACGAGTGGAGAGCCCTAACAGTGGAGGAGTTTAAAAATTTTTTGGGCCTCACATTTTGTATGGGACTAAACAATAAAAATGAAATACGTGCATATTGGTCATCCCGCCCCATCTATCACATGCCCATCTTTTCCTCAATAATGCCCCGGACCAGATATCTAATGATAATGAGATTCCTACACTTTAATGACAATACCCAGTGCCTTCCCCGGAATGACCCAAATTTTGATAAACTTTACAAAATTCGGCCACTAATAAATAATTTTTCTCAGATTTTCCCCCAGTTGTTTACCCCAGACCAACACATATGTGTGGATGAGTCCCTGATAAAATTTTCTGGCAGGCTGGGGCTAAAGCAATTTATTCCCTCCTAAAGGGCCCACTATGGAGTGAAGATGTATGTTGTGTGACCAAGCCACAGGGTATACATATTCCTTCATGGTATACAAAGGGAAGGACAGCCAGCTACATCCCCCTAATTGCCCCGAATACATCGGATCGAGTGGAAAAGTTGTTTGGGAACTCATAAACCCACTCCTGGAGAAAGGCTACCATCTGTATGTGGACAATTTTTATACCAGTTTACCCCTGTTCCGCAACCTCCATAGAATGCAAACTCCAGCATGTGGCACCGTAAGAATGAACCGGAAGGGCTTTCCTCAAAGCCTCGTCAACAAAAGGCTAAGAAAAGGCGAAGCGGCGAGTTTACGGAACGAGGACATTTTGGCTGTGAAGTGGAGGGACAGAAGGGATGTCTACATGCTTTCTTCGATCCACAACAACACTTTTGTTGAGATCACCAGGAGGGATGGCCCAATACAAAAACCCACTTGTATCCATGAGTACAACATGTTCATGGGGGGTGTCGACTTGAACGACCAGATTCTCGAACCCTATCTTGCCACAAGAAGAACATACAAGTGGTATAAAAAAATTTCAATTTATTTCTTTAATTTGGCCATATACAACACGTATGTCATTTATCGTAAGTCCACAGAAAGACCCATACCCTTCCTTGGCTACCAGGAGGAAATCACCACTGCCCTTATATACCCCAACGGCCCACCACAAAACATTCGATCCGATGTAATTAGCAGACTCTCTGAACGCCACTTTCCTGCCAAAATCCCTCCCAGACCAACAGGCCGAAGACATCAGAAAAAATGTCGGGTGTGCAGCAAACGAGGAGTGAGAAGAGACACCACTTATCATTGTGCCCAATGCCCTTCCCAACCAGGCCTCTGCATAGGTGACTGTTTCCGCTGTTACCATACTTCAGTGAATTATTAGTGAAGTATGGTAACCCTAACCCTCACTTCCTGCCATTTACCTTTAAACCCCTTATGCCTCTGCTTGCTCTGTAACTGACCCTGGCTTGTTATTCGACCACGCTTCTGCCTACTGATTTTGTACATACCTCTGCCTGATCTGGAACTGACCCTGGCTTGTTATTTGACCACGCTTCTGCCTACTGATTCTGTTTATGCCTCTGCCTGATCTGGAACTGACCCTGGACTGTTATCCCCATTCTGTCCTGAACAAGGCCCTACTTCTGCCTGCTGCCTGTAGGACCTATACCATCATGCCTCTGCCTGTCGCATGAACTGACCACACCACATGGATGGACCATGTTCCTGCCTACTACCAGGACCAATATTTTGGCAATGCTGACGATCTCTGCCTGCACTGACCTTGGACTGTATATGGACAGTATCCCTGCCTGCTGCCAATATTGACTATGGACAGTATACCTGCCTGTTGCCTGGAAAATTGTGTTCACTTTTGCTGACCAAGTCCCTGTCTGCTGCCTGGACCAGTGCTATCACCCTGTGGACAACTGCGCTGCTAAAACCACAGGTAATCTTTTGTTTACTCTTTTCTCGGCAGAATGTATTTTGGGGTGTAATTCTTGGTATGTGCATGCTATCTGTCCCTGGAACACCTGATGGTGTTCCTTGCATGTTGGGCCTCTGTATGTGGCCAAGCTGTGTAAAAGTCTCACACATTTGGTATCGTTATACTCAGGAGGAGTAGTAGAACGTATTTTGGGGTGTCATTTTTGCTATGTAAATGCTATGTGTTGGAAATATCTTATAAATGGATAACTTTGCGTAAAAAAAATGCGTTTTCATTTTTTTTCCACATTTTCCCAAAACTTCTGGAAAAAAAATGAACCATTCAAACGACTCAATATGCCTCATAGATTATATGTTGGGGTGTTAGCTTTCCAAAATGGGGTCACTTTGTGGGCATTTCCATTGTCCTGGTGCTCCAGGGCCTTCAAAAGTGTAATAGGTGGTTGAGAAATAAGATGTGTAATTTATGCTCCTAGAACGCCTGATGGTGCTATTTCAATATTGGGCCTCTGTATGTGGCCAGGTTGTGTAAAAGTCTCACACATTTGGTATCGTTATACTCAGGAGGAGTAGTAAAACGTATTTTGGGGTGTCATTTTTGCTATGTACATGCTATGTGTTGGAAATATCTTATAAATTGACAACTTTGCGTAAAAAAAATGCGTTTTCATTTTTTTTCCACATTTTCCCAAAACTTCTGGGAAAAAAATGAACCATTCAAACGACTCATTATGCCTCATAGATTATACATTAGGGTGTTAGCTTTCCAAAATGGGGTCACTTTGTGGGCATTTCCATTGTCCTGGTGCTCCAGGGCCTTCAAAACTGTAATAGGTGGTTGAGAAATAAGATGTGTAATTTATGCTCCTATAACGCCTGATGGTGCTATTTCAATATTGGGCCTCTGTATGTGGCCAGGCTGTGTGAAAGTCTCACACATTTGGTATCGTAATACTCAGAAGGAGTAGCAGAACGTATTTTGGGGTGTCATTTGTGGTATACACATGCCATGTGAGAGAAATAACCTTCATTTTGCAAAGAATTGTGGGAAAAAGATGACAACATCAAAAACCTCACCATGCATCTTAGTAAATACCTTGGAATGTCTACTTTCAAAAAAGGGGTCATTTGGGGGGTATTTGTACTTTCCTGACTTGTTCTGGTCGCAAGAAATGAGATAGGCCACCAGTACATCAGATGTGATAAATTTTTTATGATTCTCACCACAGCTTGTAGACTCTCTAACTTTCACAAAGACCAAATAATATCCACAAATTTGGGTTATTTTTACCAAAGATATGTAGCAGTATAAATTGTGGCCAAAATTTATGAAAAAAAATTATAATTTGCAAAATTTTATCACAGAAACAAAGAAAAATGCGTTTTTTTTCAAAATTTTTGGGTTTTTTTCATTTATAGCGCAAAAAATAAAAACCCCAGAGGTGATCAAATACCACCAAAAGAAAGCTCTATTTGTGGGAAAAAAAAGGACACAAAATTCATTTGGGTACAGTGTTGCATGACTGAGTAATTGTCATTCAAAATGTGAGAGCACCAAAAGCTGAAAATTGGTCTGGGCAGGAAGGGTGTTTAAGTGCCCAGTAAGCAAGTGGTTAAATAACATTAAAATGCATGATAAGATTTTATGTCTCGTGCTTTATTCCCCCTTTTTTTACCGCTAAAAATGAATCCGTCCTTCCCTGAAACTTATAGTGCAAATGTCTTACATTAACCACTTAAGGACCGAGCCTCTTTTTCAGACTCAGAGGTGTTTACAGGTTTAAAACAGTTTTTTTGCTAGAAAATTACTTTAGCCCCCAAACATTATATATTGTTTTTTTTCTAACACCCTGGAGAATAAAATGGCGTTCATTGCAATACTTTTTTTACACCGTATTTGCGCAGTGGTCTTACAAGCGCATTTTTTGGGAAAAAATTCACTTTTTTGAATAAAAAGAAAAGAGTAAAATCAGCCCAATTTTAAATTGTAAAAGATAATGTTACGCAGGGTAAATTGATACCCAACATGTCATACTTCAAAATTGCGCCCGCTCGTAGAATGGCGTCAAACTTTTACCCTCAAAAATCTCCATAAGCGACATTTAAAAAATTCTACAGGTTGCATGTTTTGCGTTACAGAGGAGGTCTATGGCTAGAATTATTGCTCTTGCTCTGCCGATCGTGGTGATACCTCACATATGTGGTTTGACTACCGTTTTCATATGCAGGCGCTACTCATGTATGCGTTCGCTTCTGCACACAAGCTCGGGGACGGGGTGTTTTAAAAAAAAAAATCTTATTTATT
Source organism: Lithobates pipiens (assembly GCF_037356315.1). Lineage (NCBI taxonomy): Eukaryota > Metazoa > Chordata > Amphibia > Anura > Ranidae > Lithobates > Lithobates pipiens. Next base: position 221,161,764 of record NW_027507748.1, on the reverse strand, counting down.
TTACTTGATTTTATTTATTTTTACACAGTTTTTTTAAAAAATTGATCACTTTTATTCCTATTACAAGGAATGTAAACATCCCTTGTAATAGAAAAAAGCATGACAGGTCCTCTTAAATATGAGATCTGAGGTAAAAAAGTCCTCAGATCTCATATTTGGACTTAAATGCAATAAAAAAAATGTAATTTGAAAAAATGACATTGAAAAAATGTTCCTTTAAGAGGTATGTGCGGAAGTGACGTTTTGACGCCCTCCTATGGTATAGAGACGAGTGGGGGCCATCTTAGCCTCACTCGTCTCCATACCCAGCAGAGAAAAAGACCCAATTGCCTCCGCCGCTACCAAAAGCTCCGGTAAGCGGCGGAGGGCGCGGGACAGCGGCGGGAGAGGGGCCACTGATAACGTTGATTTCACGGCGAATCCGTCGCGGAGCTGCAGCTGCTGCCTTTACCGAGATATCCCTCTTCAAAAAATGGACGTACATCATCGTGTGCCGGTCGTAAAGTGGTTAATAGATAAATTGATTATGCTGATTATCATTTTCAGGTGCCGTTGCTCCCCTGATAGGGAGCATTCCCTCTGCTTTGGGTTGGCCCCCAAATACTGTATCCTCTTGTAAGCTTGTGGGCCCCAGGACCGGTCCCCTCATCCCTACCTAGGTGGGAAGGTGTGGTGTGGACAAAATACAGTGATTCCTAGGACTACCTTCAGGGAGGAAGTCTCTGGCTTTTAAGAAAAGTCTCTGGTTCATGTGGAAAGGGTTTTCCAGTGAAAAAGGGTAAATATCATTTGCCAAAGCATAAGGAAATATAATATTGATATAATGCTAAATATTTGTCATCTTGATATACCTGCAGAAATGTGGAAAATAAACCCCCCTGAAGAAGGCCGTGTAATTATCCAAGGTTGACATGCATTGGGGAATTAAGTATTCTAGATGGTCACATGAATTATTGGTTATAGATATATATTTGAATACTGTATCGTTATCTTTTTCAAAAACGAATGTCTAAACCGTGTTTGTACCTTTCACCCAGCAAGACTTTCCGCATATTGTACGTCAGAGCTCATATTTTAAATTCTTGTGCACACAATTATTGTATGACCAGTGTTTTGGATAATAAAACAAATTCATTTTTACAATCGTTTGTTTTCTCATTGCTGCTAAAAAAAACCCATGGGGTATTCATTTGATTTTTTCTATATTTCTCACGGGGTGTGCAGCTAGCTCAGACTTTCCTTTAGGCGCCCTTCTCCCCAACCAGACAGCTGCACCTTACCTCCCCTCCCATTCTTCTAGAAAGCACCAGAATGTTTGAGAAGTAGGGGAGAGGTCTCAGTGATGCTGCCTGTGAGTCATCCAGCGTTCCCTAGATTTCTGCCCAACCCAGGACAAAACTCAGACAGGCTTGGCTGCCAGCCAAGCCTGCAAAAATGTACCTACTCTAACCAAAGGAAAAAACTACATTTTTATTTTGCCACTAGAAGGTGCTTCATGTAGTTGCTTATAAAGCATTTGTATGCATATAGAGGCACACGTGCATTACAAAGGTAAATTATAATAAGCTAGGTACTCCTGTTTAATTGTTTTTTTTATTTTCTTTCAGAGAAGTTAGATCTGGTAAAAGAACAGACTAGCAATGACATAGGTAAACTACCATTAGGTTTTCTATTTTTTTCTCTTCTCATCTTTTCCTTTTCTCGTTTGCAAGAAACGCGTAGTTATCCACTTGGGAATGGCATAAGCTTTCTCTATCTATAACTTATTTGATTCAATTAAGGATTTCAGTTAATGCGTGTGTCTGTCTGATGCAATGGATATGTATAAATTGTACATATGTGTAAACAAATAATTCTGTTTTCTAGGAGTATGAACACACCATTGTTTGATGGCCATCAATAAGAAATGTGATCACATTAAAGAGGAAGTAAACCCTGATGAGTTTACTTCCTCTTTCATTCCCTGCAAAGACAAAGCATAATGGACTACTATGCATCGCATAGTAGCCCATTATGTGTCACTTACCTGACACATAATAGTTCCGACACTATCCTGACACCCCTGTAGTTCCGATCGTCCATCTTCTTGATGGGTCTCTGTGGGTCTCGCTGCTCCGGCGATGTGATTCGCCGGAGCAGCGATGACGTCACTCCCGCGCATGCGCGCGGGAGCAGAGACACGCGGCATTGCGCGGCATCTTCGTCACCGACGATGCCATGCTCAGTGCGCCTGCGCGTTGCTGTATACGGCGCATGCGCAATAGACAGCGGTGCCCGTCTTCAGGCAAATATCTCCTAAACCGTATAGATTCGGAAGATATTTCTTGGACCTACAGGTAAGCCTTAATCTGGGCTTACCTGTAGGTCAAAGTGGTTTGTAAGGGTTTACAGCCACTTTAACACAAATGCATTTATTTATGTAGAAAAGTAAAGAAAGAGGCATAGCTCTTTCAAAAGAAATGGGATGTTTAGATTGAGATACAATGTTTGTTAATAAGGTAAGCACCAAGAACAACAAGTCAATAAAAAGATATAAATGTATTAATAATATCTAAAATACATCCATAATGCACATTTGATATCATAGATGGATGCTTGAAAATCAGATGCATAGAAATGCAGGATTAGCCAACATGTTTCGCAAAATGCTTCATCAGGGCTCTGCATCTAACTGCATCTACAGTGATTTCATCTGGTCTTCTAAAATATTGGACGCTCTACTGCACCCCCAACACCATGATCACCCATTATAGGACACTCAGACTGGGGCTGATTCCCGATGGAAGTCAGATCCAAATAGGACAGCCGGTGGGGAAGTTGGATCGTGATGCTACCAAATTTGGGTCAGGGGTAGTCTGATGAGATGAGATAACACTCATTTAAGAAATCCCCCAGCAAGAGAACGGCAGCAGCGGTGTGCAGTGCACTGCACCACAGACAGCAAGATGCGTGTGCATTTATTTATGTATTTTCCATTTGTAATTAACTCAGTACTGGTACTAGAAAGTTTAAATTTTATATCATATAACAAACCTGTGCACAGATGAGATCTCAATCATTACAACTTTCAGAAGTAGGGATTTTGTGTTTGTTTTTTTTCCCTTCCTGGGGCTGAGAGTGAAGTTTTCATTCACTCTGACACTGGGCAAGTAAATTTGAATACATTATTGTGCATCTTATTGCATCTCATGTATTCAGTATGTTTTGTGTTTAGTTTTTCCCTTCAAATTGGCCTATGTCCTGTTAATGTGTGTGAAGGTTATAATATGTTTACATGCTGTTCTAGACTTCAGGTACTCAGAAACCCACCTAGTCTGCGTCTTTACATTTTTGAATGTACTTACTGTTGATGGACTCATTACCTCGGCTGGAAGTCTGTTCCAAGCATCCACTACAACTTTAGTCCATTAGAAACCTCTCAGAGAGGTAGAGTGAGGTGTTATTCATGGTTTATGGGTTTTGCATTTTAGTAAAGACAGTGGATAATGCAGTTTTTTATGCTTGTTTTAAGGAAAAGCCTCTGAATTGGAGTAATTGCATTATCTTTCATAAACCAGAGTTTATGTTCTTCTCTCTACTTCATTTATTTTTTTTGTTGCCTGCCTGACTTGCAAATTTTGTCTTAAAAGGGGATTATATATTAATCCCTTCAGGAGAGGGGAGTGCCTTTTGTATAGCTGCAATGTTTTTAAGCAGTTTACATGTTGTTTTGGAAGCTATATACAGATTCAATGCTCTTTAACGACTTAAAGAGAAACGTGTAGGGCAACTGTCATGTTGAGGAAGCATTAAATCTGTACCCTTTTTTTCTACTCTTTTTCAACTTTCATAAGTTGTGTGGTTTTGCTATGGTGAGAAAAAAAAATGTATGGGGAACATTACATGGAGAACATTTAAAAATGATTTTTTTTTTTATATAGAATATTGAAGCTTCCCTGTAGCATTTTGTGTTTGGGCCCATTTCCAACAGTTTTTTTTCCCTTTCAACATTGAATAATTGTTTTTATATAAATTTATTGATGCTCCCCTATGTCATTCAATTATTACCAACCATGACAACAGTAACAGTAACACAAGGTTTTAGTAATAGTTATATGATTTACTTTGTAAATGTTACACACAGTCCTCTCTACAGTGCTAATATATGTGGCAGTCATCATATTTGGTCATTGTTCAATTTCAAAGGGCATTGCTTGAATATCATATAGATATACTGGGGCTTGAGACTCATAGTGATTGGAAAATAACAGGTATAGCAGAGTACAACGGTACGTAAGAGTAATTTAGTTTAATGTTTCTAGAACCCACAAATAACTGGTGACATCACACTTATCTGTATTCTGAAATCATGTTGTTTTTTCTGCTTAGTTGACACTGCCTACTCTGTTCCGGGACATCTTCCTCAGCCTGCTAAAGGTATGACCTCTTCCTCAGCCTGCTAAAGCGGCTACAATCGGTAGCAAAGGACCTACGTGCACAAATGTGTGGCACCAGCCAAGGTTTTAGCCCATTAGGGTTTGGATAACTGGACACAAATTCCAGTAAAATGAGTGAGTTGTGATGGCAACATGATCCCCAATGGAGACTTGAAGGGTCATACACACACAGTGGTAACCAGCAGAAGGTATGGCAGAGCGATTTGCAAGCATATGAAAATGGATGAAGAAAGATAGGGGTGATCAAAATCAGACAGCCTGGCTGAAGGGGGTAACCATTCAAATTGTTAAATGTGGTAATGGGAAAGGGTCTCATTATTATGCTGCAGTAAATATATAGCAATTCTAAACAAAGGTCCTTACTACTCAGAATTACAAGATAAGCATTAATTTGAATGAATATGTCTTAGAAGATAACTGTGTTTTTCTTTCTTTTCCCATGTCCATATTAACCACTTGCCAACTGGCTCATGCTGATCGGCAAGTGGCATGTTCCCGCAAAACAAAGTATGGGTACGATGTCCCCTTTAAGAGCCGCCGGAGGCGTGCGTGCCAGCTACATGGCGGAGGACCCGATGCACGTGGCCGACAGAGCCAGAACGGGTATTTGTCCCTCCATCACATCAGTGCCCCCTCCATCACATCAGAGCACCCTCCATCACATCAGAGCCCAGATTTCAGGTTGGTGGGGGGAGGGGGCCCCTCAGGAGATGTTAGGATCTTTTACATTGTAAAACTTTTTCTGACTGTCTGTGTGGTGTCTGTGCTGGCAGGCCAGACGCAGTGTCAGTGTGCCTGTTCTAATCTGTGCCCACCTGAGAGAACTCTCCTGCACAGCAGCGTGTCTCTTACCTGGGTTACAAAAGCTCCTTTCCCGGGCTGCTAATTAACTCAGACTTCTCGCCTCCAGCCAGTGAGAGCAGGGGAGGGATGTGGTTTGGGGGTCTGGGAAGAAGGCAAACTAGAAGCGCTGACCTGGATTACGGAGCTCAGTTGGGGCTCAGGGAGACCAGCACTAAGCTTATCCAGCAATATATGTGGATGTGGGAAGCAAATTCTACCTCACCCTCCGTTCACAGCCTTCAGTGGTGTCCCATGGATGCACAAATCTCTCTTCCAAATCGCGGGGTTCAGATAAGCTTAGTGCCGGCTGGGGCACTGGTCCATGTGAGTGCACATCTGATTGATTTTAAACGTTATTTTAAATAAATTTGCATTTGCTTGCTACACTATGATGGTCCTTTGCATGTCTTTTTGAGCCATATTAGTACTTTCCTTGGGGAGAAACCATTGATGTGACCAGTGAAGGAATGGTTATCCTTAAATGAACCAAAGGCGATAACACAGACTAGGTCTGGTGAGTGGCCAATCTTTCCGGTGGTGGTGAAGCACTTGGTCTTTGTCCCTAGCTGACACTTTGGGTGGAGATAGAAGCATTATCAGGAAAATCCTAAGCACTGAAGAGACTGTTTAGATTTATGTATTATATGCACGCAGCATTTTTTTCCCACAGGAGATATTTAAGCACTTGTAATTTTTCTTGCAGGAGATATTTTAAACACTTCTAATATTGATGACACATTGGAACCTATTGTGGCATATACTGTTTGTTTTAGAGTAAGCAGCAAGTGTTTTTTTTCACACTATTGAAATTATTTATTTATTGTGGATGTTTTTTTCACAGGTTTTGCATATAAATTCCAATATGATTATTGGGGTTGGAATGCTTTAGTTGTTTGTAGTTTTAACAAGAATAGGTTGTGTTTGGTGACACCGGTGCAGGAGTCAGGGGTCTGGTTAACAGGCACAAACTGTAGTGGTGCCACCACAGACATATCTATATATATATATTGTTTTTTTCTTTTTTTGATTTTGTCACCTGCAAAAGTGGTGGTTTAGCTGGTAATCATATCGGTATATTTTATTTGCCCTTTGAAATAAGACACCATTGCAGCAAACAAAAGTTAGCGCAACCTTCATTACACGCATAAGTTGAAAACATAGGCTGTGCAAAGTTTCATGGTAATTGATTGAGGTTTAGGCACGTTATTGTACATTAAGCTTTTTTTTTTTTTACATTAACCACTTGACCTCCAGAAGGTTTTACCCCCTTCCTGACCAGAGTAGTTTTTGCAATTTGGCACTGCACTAATTTAACTGGTAATTGCATGGTCATGCAATGCTGTACCCAAACAACATTTGTCCTTTTTTTCCCACCAATAGAGCTTTCTTTGGTGGTATTTGATTGCCATTTGGGATTTTTTTTTGTGATAAAAAAACGAAAAAAGGCCCAAAATTTTGAAAGACAAAAAACAATATTTTCTACTTTTTATTATAAAAAAAATCCAATGAACTCAAATTTTGTCATACGTTTAGGCCAAAATATATTATGCTGCATGTCTTTGGTAAAAAAAAAAAAAATATCCCAGTAAGTGTATATTGATTTGTGCCAAAAATGAAAGCTTCTACAAGGTATATACTGGAATTTACACAGCTTTTACTTTCTGACTGCCTATATCAATTTTTGAGGTTAAAAAATGTCAAGGCAGTACAAAACACCCCCAAATAACCAATTTTTGTAAAGTAGACATTGCAAAGAATTTGCTGAGAGGCATGATGAGCCAATTGAATTTTTTTTTGTCACAAGTGTTTGAAAAATGACACAAAAAAATACATTCTTTTTACACAAAGTTGTCAGTTAAATGATATATTGCTCACACATGCCATGGGTATCTGTGAAATTACACCCCAAAATACATTCTGCTGCTTCTCCTGAGTACGGGGATACCACATGTATGAGACTTTTTGGGAGCCTAGCTGCATATGGGTGCCAAAAAACAATCACCACCTTCAGTATTTCAAAGGGCGTCAATTGCTTACCCCCCACAAATTACTTTAATTTAATTTAATTAATTTTTAGGAAGATAGACATCCCAACCCAGCTTTTTGCTGAGAGGCATGTTGAGCTCATGGAATATTTTTTTTTTTTATACACAAAACGGTATCTTGTGAGAGACCAAAATCCATGAAACTTCTAGGATAGGTTTGGGAAGTTGCGAACAGTTTCAAAGCAATTGAGGTTTAGGCACATTAGGCTGTTCACATTAAATGTTTTAGGATTGCAAAATATAGCTTAATGTGAATAACGTTTGGTATGATTTACAACATGAATATGTTGGTATGGACAGAGTCTTGTATTGTGTAAAGTTTGGGGGAATTGGTTAACATCTAAGCTTTTTTGTACGTTTAGCCAAAAAACAAGCTTAATGTCTCTAGTATGCCTCGTGGGAGACCAAATCCATGAAACTTCTAGGATGGAATTTAGAATTTGAGAACTTGGGTTGTGCAAAGTTTCAAGACAATTGATTGAGGTTTAGGCGCATTATGGTACATTAAAAACTTTTTACGTTAAGCTTTTCACCTAAATGTTTTAGGATTGTAATTTTTTTTCTTAATGTGACTAACTTTTGGTATGATTTACCAAATGAGCTGACATTTTCATAATATGTTGACATAGATAATCTTCTAGCTTAATGTCGCTCATTTTTTTTTGTGGGAGACCAAAATCAATGAAACTTCTAGGACAGGTTTGGGAAGTTCAGAACTTTGGTTGTGCAAAGACAATTGATTAAGGTTTAGGCACTTTATTACATATTAAACTACGCTAAGCCATTTTCACATTACATTTTTTAGGATGCATCCAGTTCTTGCATCCAAGTTACATAATGAAGAAACCCTCTGCTGTAACTACTGAATTGAATCATAGGCACAGGAAGAATGCCAGTTAGAACTAGGTTCTATAGCTTTAGTGGTGCTTTAATAGGGTGAAATTCAATACATTCTTCTTGTTCAGCAAAGCTGGAATAAGTTTATATTAAATATTAAAATGATTCTGTATGAATATACTGTAACTAAATTATCTGTACAAATACTGAAGATCAAGCTGTGATATTCAAAGATACAGTAGTAGTTTAGGAAGTATTTAGTATTGACTTATTAACTGCAATCTACAGTAACTTACCTGCATAGTCGACAAGAACAGCCAATGCAATGAAAAAGAGTAGCTTCATTTGTGCTGGTATATCTGATCCTGTATATGAGCTGAATACCTTATCAGACCAAAAAATTCAGAAATCTTCACCTACAACTGACTTTATAGATAAGGGGGTGGGAGCAAATGGTAAATTAGGACGAATGATCGTAAATTGCACAAAGTAATATAATGACAAAACCCCAGGGCTGTCCTAATTGGCCAAGGCTGACTTACCTTTTTAACTCGTTTTGTGCCCATTTCCTGCCCACTTCCCGTCAGACAGGTGTTAATGTCACAACAGTCTTCAGTTTAAGAGAATGTAGATGGCATGCCATTTTTAACATAGGAATGTGGCTGATCACATCAAGTGTCGCTGTTTACATGTCAAAGAGAGACCTACCTTACCCCCAGGTCAAACTGCTAGCATAACCCACACATTTTACAACAATGCATGCCTTTTCTATATTTTTAACTAGCATTTAAAAAATATATTACATTTTTTAATCATGTTTAGCTGTGTATGACGCTAGAAGGCTTATTTAACAAAGCAGTGATGAATGCAGTATCTATGTTACCAAATAATCACAACACATTTTCCTATTATTCTCACTGCAATAACCTGAGTGTGAGCAGTTAAATTAAATGTAAACCAAAAAAAGTATTATATTGAAGCTTACCAGTTCTTTGTGATGCTGGCTGCATTGGTTTTCTGTTAGAGCATGAGTTTATGTGAAATCTCCATCAACTGATATTAATAATATTATAATTAAATATATTTCCTTCTAACTGAAATATATTTAAAGTATTGAGTGTTGTGTTGGTGTTACTGTAATTAGTTCAACTTCAAGGGTTGGCCTTTTGTTCTCCCTTATCACATCTTACATGAGTGGTAAACAGTAGACATGTGCAGAGTAAAATATTTTGTTTCGGAATTTAGTTTTCGTCCGAAAAATTAATTTATTTAGTTGCTCCCGAAATTCGTTTTTATTTATTTCGTTTTTCATTCAAAAATTGCATTAGTCCAAAAATCCACATGAATTACGGTCGAATCTGTCTTTGAAGGCTTATGGTGTCTGTCGAATGTATAAAGAAGATTCGACGGAGCTAGTATATAGCATACTTCGTGTGAACTTTAAAACCCTATTAAAGTCTATGGGACTCCAACGTTCAAAAATCTAAAGTGCTAATTTTAAAGGCTAATATGCAAGTTACTGTCCTAAAAAGTGTTTGGGGACCTGGGTCCTGCCCCAAGGGACATGGATCAATGCAAAAAAGATTTAAAAACTGCAGTTTTTTCGGGAGCAGTGATTTTAATAATGATTAAAGTGAAACAATAAAAGTGTAATAGTCCTTTAAATTTCATACTACTCTATAGTATGCCTGTGAAAGGGCGCATGTTTCTGGTGCTTAGAACTGTCCCTGCACAACGTGTAATTTATGCAGGAAAAAAAGTCCTTTAAAAGCACTCACAGCTATTATGAATTGTCGGCTCCGTAATACAGAGAACACTCATTGAAAGTCATTGATAAAAAGAAATTTTTTTAAAAAAAGCGTGGGGGTCCCCCAAATTCAATTACCAGGCCCTTTAGGTCTGGTATGGATATTAACCACTACAATACAGGGCACTTTCACCCCCTTCCTTCCCAGCCCAATTTTCAGCTTTCAGCGCTCTAGCGCTTTCAGTGACAATTGCGCGGTCATGCTACACTGTACCCAAATGAAATTGTTATCATTTTGTTCGCACAAATAGAGCTTTATTTTGGTGTTATTTATTTACGACTCTGTTTTTTTTTTTTGCGATATAAGCGCAAAAATAGCGGAAATTTGGAAAAAAAACAATATTTTCTTTTTTCTATTTGAAAAGAAATCCAATAAAATCAAATTTTGTCATAAATTTAAGCCAAAATGTATTCTGCTACATGTTTTTGGTAAAAAAAATTCCGTTAAGTGTATAATAATTGGTTTGTGTGATCACGGACATATGTACGCAAATGATCATGTACATATGTGTGCAGGTGATCACGTACATATGTGTGCAGATAATCATTGGGACATGTGATTTTAGTGGGACATATGTGGGGGACATGTTTTTATTATTAGGGACATGTGTTTTTATTATTTGGGGACATGTATGTTTTGGGGACATGTGTGTTTTGGGGACATATGTGGGGACTGTGTTTGTACTGTGTGGTGTGTTGTGTGTTTACACTACACTGATGATCAGTGAGTAAAAAGCTGTAAAAAGCAGCCCATACTCACTGATCATCAGCCGGCTGCAGCGTTCTGCTCTCCTCTCCTCAGCGGTGACTTCCGTGTGAGGAGAGGAGAGCCGATTGCCTAGCAACCGGCTGTTTGTTTACATCACATGACGGCCGTGATTGGACACGGCCGTCATGTGATCAGGAGGGCCAATCACAGAGCCCTCCTGCCGATCTGAGATGTTCCGTGTCCGGGTGACACGAGCACATCGGGATCGCGCCGCTGCGCGGGCGCGCGATCCCGCAACTCCTGAATGACGTTCCTGAACGTCCTATCAGGAGTAGACGGCTCCCACCCGGCCGTATATATGCATTGGCCGGGTGGGAAGTGGTTAAGGGGAACCCTGCATCAAATTTTAAAAAAAATTGACGTGGGGGTCCCCCTAAAAATCCATACCAGACCCTTTATCCGGGCACGCAACCTGGCAGGCTGCAGGAAAAGAGGGGGGGACGAGAGAGCGACCCTGCCCCCTCTGATGTAACAGAAACCTGCCTGTTACATCAGAGGGGGTGAGGTCACCCATACGTCACGGGGTTTCCCCTTGCGTCAGAGGGGGGTGGGGTCAGGTGAAGGGTGGCCCTGCCCTCCGCATATAACAAACGTTAGGCTGCCGGGATCCCCACAGTGTCTCCTCCGTGGAGACAGAAGATGGATGGATTCGCTGCGCTGGATCAGATCAGCCATCGCTGGAGAGATGCTCATCCATCGCTGGATAGCAAGAGTGGATTACCACCGCTGGAATCTTTTTTTAAATTTTATTTTTTATTTTTAATAAAGGAATTTTTCAAATGTGTGTTTGTCTTATTTAATTATTTTTTACACTTTCTTTGTGAAATGGTAGGGGTACTTTTGTACCCCCTTACCATTTCAAACAGGGGGGACCGGGATCTGGGGGTCCCCTTGTTAAAGGAGGCTTCCAGATTCTGATAAGCCCCCCGCCCGCAGACCCCCACAACCACCGGCCAGGGTTGTGGGGATGAGGCCGTTCTCCACATCAACATGGGGACAAGGTGCTTTGAGGGGTCACAGACCCCCAAAGCATCCTCCCAATGTTGAGGGCATGAGGCCTGGTACAGTTCAGGAGGGAGGGAGGGGGCACTCTCTCGCCCCCCCTCTTTTCCTGCAGCCTGCCAGGTTGCGTGCTCGGATAAAGGGCCTGGTATGGATTTTTAGGGGGACCCCCCCCCCAGCAATTTTTTTTTAAATTTGACGCGGGGTTCCCCTTAATATCCATACCAGACCTGAAGGGCCTGGTAATTGAATTTGGGGGACCCCCACGCTTTTTTATTTATTTATTTTATCAATGACTTTCAATGAGTGTTTTCTGTATTACGGAGCCGACAATTCATAATAGCTGCAAGTGATTTTAAAGGACTTTTTTTCCTGCATAAATGACACATTGTGCAGGGACAGTACTAAGCACCAGAAATATGCGCCCCTTCACAGACATACTATAGACACCCCCAGGTACGAAATTTAGAGGAATATTACACTTTTATTGTTTCACTTTAATCATTATTAAAATCACTGCCCCCGAAAAAACTGCCGTTTTTTAAAACTTTTTTTTGCATTGATACATGTCCCCTGGGGCAGGACTCGGGTCCTCAAACACTTTTTAGGACAGTAACTTGCAGAATCTTTTCTCTCTGTCGAATATTTTCTCTATATAATCTTGGACTAATAGAGGTAAGGTTAGGCACATTCGACCACAGGTTCTATAGACACAGATTGTTATTGTCAGAGTCACGTCGAATCTCCTATTCTATATCGAACTGTTGTAACAACGAAAATAAAGCATTTATTCATGTTGGATCTTTCGTTTTTCGGATTCTGTGCTTTCATTATGGTTTGTCAAAACGAAAATGAAAATACCTGAAATTCGGACGAAAATGCATTCGGACGAAAACGAATGCACATGTCTAGTAAACAGCAGCCTTCTTTGACTCATCCAGCAGTATAGTCAGTGTTTATCTGGCGCTCCAAATGGAGTAATTCTTAGGAGTATAGTCTGTAGCTGTAATAGCTGGATGGTGATGTATCCATAGGTCGGGTGGTTGGAGAAGAAAAGGATATTAAGGGTTAAAAAGGAAGGCAGCCATCCTTCAGAGTGTGTCCGGAACTCTGAAAAACATGTAAGAAAAAAACAGGGAGGGGGAGGCGCCGACCTGAGTGTAGTATTAAAATCATTGGACCACTTCAGCCCTGATTGACACGATTTCAGCCCTGCCTTGGTCCAATCTGACGCCGGTGACATCAATTCCTGTCCCACGGTCCATGCTGGTCAGTGTGGAGATTCCTGGTTCATTGCTCCTGGAGAAACACTGTGATCCATTCCAGCCATCTGACCATTCCTTTCCAGCTATGCGGAAGAGCGGTGGGACCCACAGAGCCATGTGGAATGCCAGGACTGCACTTTACTTTGATGAGCTTGCATCTTCTATCATCTTGTAAGTGTTTTTAATGTTATCCTATTAAAGTCATAATTTTTAATACTACACTCAGTGCCTCCCCCTCCTTGTTTTTTTCCTTTTTTGACTCATCCAATCAGGCTGTGCCCCTTATACATTTTCTAGGTACAGTGACCAATTAGGGAGAATTATATTATCCACAGTACAGCAAGGAGGGGGGTGGAGGATATAATGCTTGGTCACCAAGCTCTTTTGTATGGGAACACATGGCAGTCACCATGAGCAAACCTGAAGTTAATGGGTAACCTAACGCTATACTTGCATTGTATTGTAAATATGGTTGTTGTGGGTAATTTGTAAATACCATGTATAAAAAAAGGAGAGAGGCGCCTCTAAGTGTAGAAGTTGAAAACACTTTAATTGTAACATACAATTGCCAACTCACATAGGTGAAGATAAAAGAGAGCACATCTGTAAGTAGAACATCCCAGGAGAAGGATAGGTAAGAGTCAGGGTTCCTCCAATCTTCCGCTGGTTTATGTGAATGGAGTTTAGCAGGCACAACTGTGTGTAGAGGTATCCCTAAATGTAAGAGCGGTGAACAGTCAGGTGCCTTCGCTCGTGGAGCTGCAAAGCATAGAGTCCTTGCTGGAATCCGCTGATTGTAAACAACCGTGCAGTAGAATCTCCCACCTAAAGCGAGGCTTTGTGTGCAGAGAGGAAAGCGACTCGTTTCTGAGCATGTATGCTGCGTGTGTTGCAGCAGCCACGCGTCTTTGTCAAGCATAGTGAATGGGATAGACAGGCAACCTTATGTAACACAACAGGGGAGGTTACAATTTATTTTTTGAATAAAAAAATTATGTGAAGAAATATACTGTGAACTAGATAATGGGACAAATAATATCAAAACTAGAATTATATACACATAAAAGGTATACAGTATCTCATAAAAGTGAGTACACCCCTCACATTTTTGTAAATGTTTTATATCTTTTCATGTGACAACGCTAAAGAAATTACACTTTGCTGCAATGTAATGTAGTGAGTGTATAGCTTGTATAACAGTGTAAATTTGCTGTCCCCTCAAAAAAACTCAACATACAGCCACGTTTAAACTGCTGGAAACAAAATTGAGTACACTCCTGAGAGAAAATGTCCAAATTGGGCCCAAAGTGTAAATATTTTTTGTGGCCATCATTATTTTCCAGCACTGCCTTAACCCTCTTGGGCATGGAGTTAACCAGAGCTTCACAGGTTGCCACTAAAGTTCTCTTCCACTCCTCCATGATGACATCATGGAGCTAGTGGATGTTGGAGACCTTGTGCTCCTCCACCTTCCGTTTTGAGAATACCTCACAGATGATCAATAGGGTTTCGGTCTGGAGACACGCTTGGCCAGTCCATCACCTTTACCCTCAGCTTCTTTAGCAAGGCAGTGGTCGTCTTGGAGGTGTAATTGGGGTCGTTATCATGTTTGAAGACTGCTTCAGTAAGTCACAGTACATGTTGACATTCATTGTTGACATTCATGGTTCCCTCGATGAACTCATGCAGCCCCAGACCATGACAATCTCACTACCTTGCTGATACTTGTTGCCGCCACTGACTGGGGTCGAGAACATGGGAGTTGATTGGAGCAAACCACAGTCTTGAGAATGCCCAGCGTGGGGTGGACTGACAAAGAGGTGCAACAGTTGATAAGGAAAGCTTTCCCGGAGCAAGGGTCCTATCTTATAGACCTAAAACCAGAGTATGATGACAATTACACTTACATTATCTTAAAATGGTGAGAGAGTGTTCCAGCTGGGTTTCAGAAGAGTGCTGTCAGTTTGGCAAAAGACCTAGAGCAGTGATGGCGATTGGCGAACCTTGGCACTCCAGATGTTTTGGAACTACATGTCCCATGATGCTCAACTGCACTGCAGAGTGTTTGAGCATCATGGGAAATGTAGTTCCAAAACATCAGGGGTGCCAAGGTTCGCCATCACTGGCCTAGAGGCTCAAGTGATCCCACTGCTGTCAGCAAGTGACCTGGAGGAAGCCCTTTCCCAGCTGGGATCAGGGAGACCAGCCTCAGAGGCTGCAGATTGCCCAGCTACAGATGATCTGACGGTAGAGATGCCCCTGGCTTCCTTCTACACTGATGTGAGCCAATTGGTCGAGAGCCTGATAGTCACAACATCTCTGCTCATCAGGGATATTGGAAACTGCAATACTTCTCGGGCCGTGTTTCCACACCCAGGGGAGAGGAAGAGTTTGACAGTTGGATGGACCAAGCTATGCAAGCAACAAAAGAGTGGAATGTGCCTGAGGCAGTAAAGAGACAGCGAATTAGTGAAAGCCTCAGCAGCTGACATTATCCGGAGCCTGAAGAGGGGAAAACCAGATTGTGTGGCTGTGGATTACATTGAGGCCTTGTGGGCAATTTATGGGAGAGTGGAGAAGCTACCTGATTTGATGTACAAGTTCGAACGTACACACCAGTGTCGAGGAGAGAGATTGTTAGAAATCTTTTGTCAGAGTGGATCGAATTCTGCGTCAGATTATTCTGAAAAAGGGGATTGATCCTTGGGAAGCTGATAAAGTCAGACTTGAAAGGCCAAATCATCCAATTGTTGCTAAAGGGAACACAAGGGGCTCCAACTTATCCAGAGTTGATGAAGCTAGTCAGAGATGAAGAAGCTTTGCTGGATGAGAAAAATCAAGGGTCACGAGTTGTGACGAAGGTCTCCCAAAAGGCAGAGAAGGTAACAGCTCAGCCAGCTCGAGTGGATACCGGTGTGCAAGAAGAGGATAGCAACAAGGAGTAATAGTGGGGGGAGTGCCTGAAAACTACACCTAAATCTACCCCTGCCAAGTTGCCTGTGCAGGTGGCCCAAGCTCAATGACCTGAGACAACAGGCTTTGATGTATGTTATGGAAGCTCAAGTGAAAGTTCAGGCCAAGAAGACTGATATTTGGAAGTATTTCCAGTGTAGGGAACCAGTACATTTCAAGGAGCAGTTCCCACAGAAGGAAGAGAATGCAGAACTCTTGAAAGTGTTACAGAAGTTATTCTCAAACCAGAAGGTGGGAAACTTTCAGTGGTCTCAGTGAAGGAGCCAGCTGGGAACCCCGAGAAGAAACAGCTCCAAGATGGATAAAAGGAGTAAGGTTAAGAGACGCCAGATGAAAGGCCTGGGGTTGACACTTTTGTCACCCTCACAATCAGGGCCGTCTTTAATATTGATTGGATCCTGGGCAAATGTTTTCATGGGCCCCCCTCCCCCCCATACAATTTGGCTCTCCACCTGCTCTGAGACATACAATAAATAGCAGCTAGACTTAAAATTAGTTTACTGTATCAGATCAGGCAACAATTGCGATTGGTTGCCAGAGATTACAGTGTATCATTACTGCTTACTGACTGGTTGCTAGAGGTTGCAGCACACATTATGGCTCACTGATTATTTTCTAGAGGTTACAGTACATGATTTCTGCTTGTTGATTGGTTGCTAGAGATTACTGTACACAGTAACACTGCTCACTGATTGGTTGCTAGAGGTTACAGCACATCATTTCCTCACTGCAGGGGGCATGATATACATATGAATGCCACTTTTATTTACCTATCTATGTTGCCGGATGCAGATATTTACATATGAATGCTGCTGCTATTTACATAGGAATGCTGCTGCTATTTACATGTAAACACAGGGTCTGCAGGTGAGTCGTCTGTACACAATAGAGCAGAACTGGGCAGCATTAGTAGCAGCACTTCACACTGAGATATCAGGACACAGCACAGGACTAACACATCAAGGGACAAGGGAATTTCAAATGGGATAGTTGGCAAGTATCAGGAGCTGCTTTGGGCCCCACAATAATGACAGGGCCCAGGGCAGATGCCCCTTTTGCCCTGCCTTAAAGATGGCCCTGCCTGCGGGTCGGCTCAAAGCCTGGCATAAGAATCACATGCTTCCAGTACCACAAGTTGCTACTGCTGATGAGGAGCCACAATCTGATATTGCTACAGATTCTAATGATGTGCATTATGCAGACAGTGGAGGCCAGAGTGATGACAGTGACTGGTTTACACCTTGACCAGACTCTCCTGTACAGGTTCCTTCACCTATTACTGATAGAAGCCTCCCTCAGAGGGGAGGTCTGAACCCAGATACTCCTGTTTTTGAACCAATAGCCCACAACGTTGTGCCTACAGTTCCACTAATGCTGCCCCAGTGTTATCTGGAGTAATCCCCGAGGGCTTGAGGAGAGGAGATCGTGTTTAAAGTGGAGGGCCACCCTTAAAAAAAAAAAGAGCATTAATATTCTTAAAAAAATGTAAAAAAAAACATTTGAGAAAAAAAAAATTACCTGGTCAGAAATCCCTGTTGCTAGGCAGTCTTCCTAATGTGCCTTGTTCCTGCTCCTCTGTGATCTTCGGTCTTCTCTCCTCCTCTGCGTTGTCTTCTGGGTAATGGGGCACGCTGTGTTCTGGGAACCGTGTGTTCCCTAACACAACGCGTCCCATTCACAAAGCGCCGTGCGACTCGCACATTCGCAGTAGGAAATGGGCAGTGAAGCCGCAAGGCTCCACTGCCTGTTTCCCTTAGCGAGGACGGCGGCGCTGGGACCCGAGAGCCGAGGGACATGTCGGCCTCGGCGGCCAACATCGCAGGCGCCCTGGAAAGGTAAGTCTCCTTATTAAAAGTCAGCAGCTCCTTTTTTATTTAACTGCTGACTTTTAAAAACATTTTTCTACAGCTGAAATACCGCTTTAATGACCTCCACCAATGTTTACTTATGACACCTTGGGAAGACCCTGCTATGCTGTACAGAACTATGTACAACCTCATGTTCTGATGGACATGATTGCAGCTCATTCTAGACTGGTTAGCAAGATGCCTATTTGTTACTAACCATATTTTCTTTGCAGCTTCTCTCTGTAATAGATTGCTTCTGGAGAAGTGGTCTGCAGAAGGTGACAACGATGTTAACTTTTGCTATGTTTTGTTGCTGTTTTATGTGTATATCCTTGCCGTGTCAGAAGGATTTTCAGCAGGGGGAGAGTGTAGTGATGATAATTTCTTTGCCCATTTGCTAAGTGTATACTCCTGTTTGTACTCTGAGTCATTCTGTGGATAGTATGGAAAGGAACAAAGAGCAACAAAGAACATAGACCTGAAGTGTACCGGGGTCACGTGGTCAGTATGCCTAAAAGGGGGCATACCTAAGTATGAAATGTAATGAATGAAAATAAAAGAAAAAAGGGAATGGGTGGGTGGGACACGAGAGCCAGCGTCCACAAAAGGAGGAGGCAGAGGAGGGCAGGCTTTATGCAGCCTGACTCCTCTTACAATCACAGGCTGCCCTGCGGTCAGCCTTACACTTGTACTCTGAGTCATTCTGTGGATAGTATGGAAAGGAACAAAGAACATAGACCTGAAGTGTGCCAGTCAGTATGCCTAAAAGGGGGCAAAAAAATAACACAGTAGGATGAAAGCTTAACAACCAGATTACACAATGAATTAACGTCTAACTTGGAGTGGCGGCAATGAGAGTATTAACTTAGCTGCAGAAGGGGGAGCGCTAGGAAAGGCAGCAGAGGACCATCCCAGAGTTTGACATATATAACACAAGAAGCTGGTATAAACCAACACCGAGCACCACACCTTGCTCAAGAACCTGATAACAAATGCATGAGAAACGCAAATTGTATGAGAAACCGTAAAATTGCATGGAAAACCGTAAATTGCATGAGAAACTCCAACTTCATGAGAAAAGCAAATCACATGAAAGACCCAAATCGCATGAAAAACAAAATTGCGTAAGAACCGTAAATTTCATGAAAAAGTCAACTGCATGAAAACCGTGAATTGCATAAACCATAAATTGCATGAGAAACGCCAATTGCATGCGAAACCGTAAATTGCGTAAGAAACCGTAAATTGCATGAGAAACGTAAAAACCTGCGAAATATATATTGCATGACAACCATAAATTGCACAAGAACAACCCCCATAAGAACGTAACCTTATGAGAATGTTCACCACATGAGAACCTAACCGTGTACATCACATTGGAATGTAAATTGCCTAAGAACCATAATTTCCATGAACACGTACATTGCATGAAAATGTACCGCCCATGAGAATGTGAATCACACATAAGAACATAATTGCATGAGAACGTAATTGCTTGAGAACATAAATTGCATGAGAACATAATGCATGTGAACGTAAATCGAATGAGAACGTAAATCGAATGAGAACATAATTGCATGAGAACATAATTGTATGAGAATGTGAATCGCATGAGGATGTAATTGCATGAGAACGTAAATCGAATGAGAACATAATTGTATGAGAATGTGAATCGCATGAGGACGTAATTGCATGAGAGCGTAACCGCACGAGAACGCAATTGCACGAGAACACAATTGCACGAGAACGTAATCGCACGAGAACGCAATCGCACGAGAATGCAGTCGCACAAGACCGAAGTCGCACGAGAAAAACATGAGGACCGTAATTGCTCACATGTGAACTACTGCAGAGCCTGTCAAGCGTACAGTGAGATGCATCTCTATATGCCCACCTGTATCCCTGGGCCGAATTATACAAGCATAACATGGGAAAAAATAATGAAAATTCCCGGCAAGCCCCTCAGACACTGCAGCCTAGTGCAGGTAGAGGAGCTGTCAGGCGGCCAAACCCTCGGGAGAAGCGGGCGGGTGGCTGAACTATCAACAAGCGGAGCCGGCGGTTGGCCAAAACCCCCCTCCCCGGCGAGCCCCCGGGAGAAGGGGGGCGGTGGCCGGATCATACAATAAGCAGCTGACAGGTGGCCAACCCCTCTTCCTGGCGGACCACCGGGAGAAGCGGGCGGGCGGCCGAACCCTCACTCCCAAGGATTCGCTGGGTGGCCAAACCCCCCCCTACCCTGGCGAAGCCTGGGAGAAGCGGTCAGCCTTACTCTTGTTCTGCCCTTTTCCAATATGGCTTCTATTCTCTCTCTCTCTCTCTCAGGATGAGGTCATCAAGAAGAGATGATGCTGCATCTGTACCCCCGCTGCTTCTTCACTAAGAACGGAGCCACTGGGTTCTCACCTCCCCAAGCAGAGAGCAGCTGCCTGTCAGTCAGAAGCTCTCCTGCTCTGCTCCTCCATGCTCATTTGAGTGCTGAGCTGTGGAAGGGTGGGGAGCAGCCATCTTAGAGACTGGCTGAGAGGCTGAGATTGCTATAAATGGACTGATTCCGGTGACGTCAGCAGAGAGCAGACTTCAGACCGCTCTCCACTGAAAAAGGGTCACAGGAGTGCAAAACTAATTGCAATCCTGTGACCCATAGGAAAAGCCCAGCCAAACAAGCTCAGGCTGGACCTCTTTGGAAAATACCTTATGTCGGATAGTTCACTGAATGTTATTTCTTCAATACCTGGACTTTCAAATACAACGCTGTGTTGATTACTGTCCATGTGGATGATACATTTCTCACCTGGGATTTCACTTGCTATTCACAAGCCTCAATTGACTGGAGGCACTAGCGCTTGTTAAAGATCCTGTCCTAATCACAGATTCTAATGACTGCTCCTAAATACTATACAGGTGGCACCATCATACCTCAGTAACCGCAGAAAGTAAAAAGAATAGTGCTACACTAATACTAATAGTGTTTATAAAAATAAGTTACAAACATTAAAAACATTTGCAGTCTTTTGCAATGAACAGATCCAATAAACAGTATATAAAACGAATTGTGCCTTTTGTACACAGAAATAGGGATATGCCGAACACCCCCCGGTTCGGTTCGCACCAGAACTTTCGAATGGACCGAAAATTCGTGCGAACTTTAGAACTCCATTGAAGTCTATGGGACTCGAACATTCAAAATAAAAAGTGCTAATTTTAATGGCTAATATGCAATATATTTTCCTAAAAAGGGTTTGGGGACCCGGCTCCTTCCCCAGGGGACATGGGTCAATGCCAATTTTTTTTTTAAAAACTGCAGTTTTTTCGAGAGCACTGATTTTAATGACGATTAAAGTGAAAAAAATATAGTGAAATATTCCTTTAAATATTGTGCCTGGGGGACGTCTATAGTATGCCTGTGAAGTGGCACGTGTTTCCCGTGTTTAGTGGCACGTGTTTCCCGTGTTTAGAACAGTCCCTGCACAAAATGACATTTAACGGAAAAAAAGTAATTTAAAACTGTTTGCGGTTTTAATGTCATGTCTGGTTCCGGCAATACGGATGAAAATCATTGAGAAAAAAATGGCATGGGTAGCCCCCCCCCCCTGCACATTACCAGCCCCTTTGGGTCTTGTACGGATATTAAGGGGAACTCCGTACCTAAATTAAAAAAAGGAAAGGCGTGGGGCCCCAAGGCCCTATATACTCAGAACAGCAGTATACAGGTGGTGAAAACAAGACAGGGACTGTGTAGGTTTGTTGTGTTAAGTAGAATCTGTTTGTAATTTTGAACTGGTACATTTTTAAAGTGTAGCTCCAGTCAAAAAATCTATTTTTAAGCTTTTTGGAAAACATAGGGAAGGGTTATCACCCCTGTATAATTTTTTGAACAAATAAAATCCCCCTATATAAATGGGATTATAAGTGACCACCAACACCACACACAAATCAAAAACATAAATATTTTATTAACAAATACAGAACAAAAGATACACATAAATACATTAAAACCAGAGGGACCACTAAGCAAACAGTGTCCCAATGGTGTAGCAAAATGTTATAAACACACAATTACATAAAAAAAAAAAACCAATAAATATTAATCATACTCTAAGCTGATGACCCCACACCCGACACGTTTCTAGTTGCTGAAAACTTTCCTCAGGGGTAAAGAGCAAAAAGTTGGGTGGTAAGTTGATAATTCTACAACATAGAAGAACACAATCTTACACAAATTTGCAAAAAATGTGCTAGCATGAATGAGAACTATATAGAAGACGATATCAATCCTCTAGGTCTGAGGATCCAAATTTTTCCGACTTTGGATAATTTGGATAATACCTTCAAAAAGAAGTGGGAAACTAATTTACACCAGTGTAAAGTGGAGGAGTATCAAAAATGGATAAGTGTATTGGAGAAGGAGATTGAATAATTGTATATAAAATTGGAAATGTCTAAGGAAGCATCTTGGTATAGGGAACAGGAGGAATGCATTAAAACACATATAGATTTGCTGGTTAAGGATTCCATCTCTCTAAAGGAAAATAAATTTTGGAGAGATAAGGTCGTCTTTATTGAAGGAAAGGCCTACCGCTGGCTTCCCCGGAAACCTCAAGGGTGACAACAACAAGCCATTCTCTAGACAGATCAAAAATTCTTACAAACATAAGGAGGGGGAGATGGGTTCTAACTCATCTCTCAACACCTTATCCTCCACATGTTCTCAAACTTCAAAGAAAGCAGTTAATAAACTAAAAGGGGGATCACCTGAACCCATGTTGGGAAATAGTAAAAAACAAGTTATGGAAGGCCCCGGAGGCACACAAACCTTGGGGGGGACGGATCGTACCTTGAGGTCAGGGAATACAAGGAGTGGTACATCTACACTGGGGTGCCCGATAGGCGAATCCCCAAATACAAGTGGGAGGAATGATAACATAGAAACACAATGACAACAAATGGGGGATCCCATATCAGACAAAACTTTAAATGTGATTAATCTTTTCAAATACGAACTATCAGTGGATGAAAGGACCTTGTTGAGTAAAGGCCTTACTTTCTGCCCTTCCTCCAACATGGACATCTTTGAAGCCATCAAGGACATGCAATTATTTGCACGGAAATTGATTTTGAAGTATTTGTACACCAAACCACAACCAAACAAAATTTCTCATGAGAAGGAGAAGCAGGCTTTGGATGATCTGTTGTCCTTGCTGGAGGAACAAGAGCATAGGGAGGTGATTGACTCCATCGATCTTGATAAGCTTTTAATGACTACCATCACCCCCAACTACAACAGGGATTTAGGGCAAATCCTCTTTGAAGAAGTCAAATAAGTTCCTTCCTTTGGCCCAAAACATCAATTTGAAAGCCTTTGTAACAATGGTGACGAAAGACCTTTCTAAACTACCTAAAAGATCACGCACAGACAACCTTTCCGAATCTGAGAGAAGGGCACTAGCCACACTAGAAAAAAAACACCAAATAACTATAAAGCCATCTGATAAAGGTAATATCATAGTTATGGACAATATTCAATATCTCAATATGTGTCAGAAAATGTTATCAAACAAAGAATGGTATCAACCAATCTCAAAAACCTGTATTGAAAAATTCGACAAATTGTTCTTACTAGTGGATCAAGCATATGTTAATAACATTATTACACAAACAACATGGGAATTTATTTGAACAAAACACTCCAAGATTCCAACGTTTTACAGCCTCCCCAAGGTCCACAAAGACCTTATAAATCCACCGGGTAGGCCTATTGTTTCAGGCAAAGGCAGTATCTCCGAAAACCTAAGCAGGTACATTGACGAACAACTTTGCCATCTAGTGACTAACTTGCCCTCCTACCTTAGGGATACAACACATCTGCTACAACAGTTGGAGGGCCTTCACATCCCCGAGGATGCTTTTTTGGTCACTGTGGATGTGGAGGCACTCTACTGTTTGATTCCTCACAACAAAGGCCTTGAAGTCATACAACACTTTCTTTCCCAATCCCACAGAGACGATAAGCCTCTACACCATTTTATCTTGCAGGGACTGGAATTAATTTTGTCACACAACGCATTTGCTTTCCATGGATCCTATTTCCTCCAGATACAGAGGGTGGCTATGGGGACCTGCTGTGCCCCCTCTTATGCCAAACTGTATCTGGGGGAATGGGAGAACTTCTTCCTCTCATCGGATCAGGCACTCTGTGACCAAATACTTATTTGGTATTGATATATTGACGATATCATTTTCGTTTGGAATGACCCCTTTGAGGCCTTAACCTGATGTATGAGGGCCATGGAGGACAACACTTTCAATTTGAAATTTACCATGACGTGCGATCGGGTCAGGGTTAATTTTTTAGATTTAACTATTTCAAAGAACTCCCAGGGGCATCTGGTTAGCTCTTTACACCGAAAAGAAACCGCAGGGAATACGATACTCTTTGCAACCAGTTCCCACCCAGCCCCTTTAATAAGATCAATTCCGTATTCTCAATATTTGAGAATTCAAAGGAATTGCACAGAGGACTCCACTTTTATGATCGAATCCAAAAAGCTCCAACAACGATTATTACAAAGGGGTTATTCCCGTACATGTCTAAAGAAAGACTTTAGGCGAGCCTGTACACAGGACAGATGTAATCTACTTAAGGACAATGTGACAAACACCACTTCTAACAAAGAGATATCTGGGCCGACTAGGTTAATCATGACGTACACTGCTCAACACAGGTCCATACAGAGAATTATGAGAAGACATTGGCATATTCTTTCCATCGATCCCGTAATTAGGCAATTTATTCCCAAAAACCCTTCTATTACTTTCAGACGCTCCCGGTCATTGAAAGACCGGTTGGTAAGCAGTGAATATATGGGGGAGTTCAGAGGTGACCCTTGCAAACGGCGGGGCTCCTTCAGATGTGGAGGATGCCCCCAATGCCAATTTATTAATATGGATCAGAAAATTTACTTACCCAATGGGAAGCTTTTTAAGCCTCTTCACTTTGCAAATTGCCGTACACACGGGGTAGTCTACCTACTAACATGCTCATGTGGCTGTTTCTATGTGGGAAAAACAAAGCAGCCACTATGCAAACGTATGAGTAGACACGTACTAAGCATGCACACTTGTAATCCAGACCTGACTCTAGGCCGCCATGTACGCGATATACACTCAGGCAACTTCCCTAGGATTAAGTTTATTGCGCTGGATCGTGTCCATCCCAATCCCAGAGGAGGTGATTGGGACAAGATCCTGCTACAAGGAGAAACGAGGTGGATAGTGGACTTATGTGCCACTAGTCCACCAGGCCTCAACGAATGTGTCAGTTTCAAACACTTTTTGGAAGACTTTACCTCAGGCACATGGGATGGCTTATAGTCGGTGTAATTTAGTTTTGGACCTGCGTTTTTGTGCAGAGGTGCGTTTTGTCTGACCGTGTCGGCCCTGTTTCCTCCACCTTTCTCATTATCTGCCTTGTTTCTAGTGCAAATAATGGTGTGCCATAGACAGAGCAGGAGTTAGGGTAGTGGGGGCCCCTGGGCTTGAGTCACTTTCAGGCCCTACCTTCTATACATTACTGTATTTTTCGGCGTAAAACACACACCCCAAGTTTAGGAGGGAATTTTAAGGGAAAAAACTTTTAGGAGGGAAGTTTAAGGAAAAAAATTACATTTAAATGCCCATCGACGCAGCCTTATCAGTGTCCATCTGCAGCCTTGGCCATCCATCTGCAGCCTTGTCCAGTGTCATTGTAGCCTTGTCAGTGTAGCCTTCTCATTTGCAGACTTGCCCCGGTGTCATTTGCAGCCTTGTCATTTGCAGCCTTGTTATTGCAGTCTTGAAATTTAAAAATGTCTCTGGGGTCCTCTCGGAGGCTCATGGGTCCTCTCGCAGTCCTGAGCGGAGCCAAGAGTAGCCGAGTGTACTCGGCCGGCTCACAGTAACACCCAGTCCCTGTGTTATGTCCATCATAGGGCGGGACTGGGCGTGACTGTGAGCAGAGCCGACCTGAGTACACTCGGCTATGCATCTCTGTGGGGCCTGCGGGCCCCCTATTGGGCGGGGCCCATGGGCTTAAGCCCAGTCAAGCCCAATTGTAAGTCCAGCCCTGGCCATAGAGGGGTGCATACTTTTCGGGTACTGGTAATTTACACTAAAATATTACAACGGTTAAACGGATATGAAAATCTGGCAAGGGTTTTTTTTTATTTTGTTATTTGTCGCTTCCTGTCTCTGTGACACCATTAAAGAGATATCCCCTCACTTCCTGTCCCCGTGACACCATTGAAGAGATATATCTTCACTTCTTGTCTCTGTGACACCATTGAAGAGGTATCACCTCACTTTCTGTCTCTGTGACACCATTGAAGAGATACCTCCTCACTTCCTGCCTCTGTGACACCATTGAAGAGACGTCTTTTCACTTCCTGTCTTTGTGACACCATTGAAGAGATGTCTCTTCACTTATTGTCTCTGTGACACCATTGAAGAGGTGTCACCTCACTTCCTGTCTCTGACACCATTGAAGAGATACCGCCCCACTTCCTGTCTCTGTGACACCATTGAAGAGATATCTTCTCACTTCCTGTCTTTGTGACACCCTTGAAGAGATACCGCCTCACTTCCTGTCTCTGTGACACCATTGAAGAGATCCCCTCACTTCCTGTCTCAGTGACACCATTAAAGAGAGATCTCCTCACTTCACCTGTCTCTGTGACAACATTAGTGCAAATAATGATGGGCTATAGAGGGGTGTATACTTTTCGCGTACTGGTAACTGGTTCCATTGCCTGAAGCGTGCGCTCCAGGTAATGGAACGCACTGGCGGATTCGCTGTCTGCCCGTTTAGCGCAGCTCCTTTGGCTGATTGGCTCTATGGAAAGGACAATGTGGGATCTTAATGCGATGCGGCATCTCCGGCTCCTCCCCCATGTATTCGAGGTGTCAGCATAGGATGCAGTCTAAGGAACAAAAATAGGCTTTCAAAGCACTGTGCACTTCATCTCACACAGATGATTTTAGTTAACTAATTAATTAAGGGCCACTGGGGTATACTTATACTCTGTGGTCAGTAGTCAATGTTTCTACATCCCTTTGCCACATACATGGAAAAACTCTGTGACTTGTGAGTATTTTTGGGAGTATTCCTGTTTGCCCCACTGTGCTTTCATCTGGAGGATACATTTTTAAAGCTATTTCTCTTTATAGGTCAATTAATCTATGGGCCGCATTGCCGAGCCTCTGGCTTCAGTCTCTACTGCGGGCACATTCTCTTTGCAAATCTTGAGCCTATTGAGGCTTTTTGCTTATTTTGAGTAAAACCTTTTGTATATGAGAATTGAGGCACCTACAGATTTGTGCAAGCCGTATTTTCTTTACACAGAAGATTGGGTAAGCGATTGTTTGTAATAGAGTTTTTGTTGGCTATCCTCACTATCCAGCACACCTCTGTCTGTCTTTCACTGATTGATTTTTTGTTCTCTTAAGTACATCTTTATGCCTGCATGTTGTGGCCTTTTTTTTTTCTATGGTGGAGGCTGGGCCATCTGTGATCTACGTATATCTGGATCATATTGGTTCAGTTCATTCTATTTTGTCCAAACTACTAGGTGGTATAGGGCTATTTGAATATTTGATGGTAGCTTGGACAGGAATCTGAGAGATGGCTCTATGGAATCCTTTTGATCTCTTCTGTTGATTTTATGGGGTGTAGGCTCTCTTTTATACAGGGCGACCCTCCCAGACACCTCTAGACATCCTTTGGTAGCCACCTGTATGTTTCTTTATAATTTTGCATAGGAAGGGTGGACCAAAAGGGAAGTAGTCATGGCCAAATACCAGTCTGGGACAAAGCCACACAAACCAATGACAGGCATTTGTATGAAATGGTCCCAATACATCTATCTTTGATTTAATATCTCAGGTGGGTTATCTCTTGATTATACTTTATATGCCCCCTTTTTTTTCTCCCCCCCCCCATTCTTATTCATGCTAGCACATTTTTTGCAAATTTGTGTAAGATTGTGTTCTTCTATGTTGTAGAATTATCAACTTACCACCCAACTTTTTGCTCTTCACCCCTGAGGAAAGTTTTCAGCAACTAGAAACGCATCAGGTGTGGGGTCATCAGCTTAGAGTATGATTAATATTTATTGGTTGTTTTTTTATGTAATTATGTGTTTATAACATTTTGCTACACTATTGGGACACTGTTTGCTTAGTCCCTCTGGTTTTAATGTATTTATGTGTATCTTTTGTTCTGTATTTGTTAATAAAATATTTATGTTTTTGATTTGTGTGTGGTGTTGGTGGTCACTTATAATCCCATTTATATAGGGGGAATTTTTTTGTTCAAAATGTATCAGGGATGAGACCACCACACTAGAATATTTTGATCCACTGAGAGCCCCCTTCCCTCTTCTGTATAATTTTTTGGGCCGTCCTCACAGTTACACTCGGTGGGCGCAGGAACGGGCCCTGCTGTGAAAAATTATATCAAGAATTGTAATTGCATACCCCTGTTAAACAGAGGCTGAAAAATTGGGCCTTAGGCACTGGTGCTGGTGGCACGACACTGTAACCTCTCCCATATACTCTAGTTGGAGTGCAAGAATGAGCCCTGCTGCAAAGCATTGCATCAAATATTGTATTACATGCCCCTGTTAAACAGGGACTGAAAAATTGGGCCTTAGGCACCCGTGCTGGTGCCATGACACTGCAACCTCTCCCATATACTCTAGTTGGAGTGCAAGAATGAGCCCTGCTGCAAAGCATTGCATCCAAAATTGTAATTACATGCCCCTGTTAAACAGGGGCTGAAAAATTGGGCTGGTGGCGTCACCCAGAACCAAAAATGTTCTTCCAAGCTATCAGCAGGATCATTGAGGAGGAAGAGGATAGTCAGTCAACATAACAGGATAGTCACTCAGCATCAGCATAGGCAGTCTTGAAGGGATGCAACACTTAAAAAAAAATTTGGTTACATCAGCTTCAGGTGCTTGGTAGCTGGTGGTGATCCAAGACCGATTCTTCTTCATGAAGGTCAGTCGATCAACCGAGTCGGTGGACAGGGGCACCCTGTGATCGGTTACAAAGCCTCCAGCAGCACTGAAGGTGCGTTCCGAAAGAATGCTGGATGCAGGACAGGCCAGTAGCTCAATTGCATAATGTGCAAGCTCTGGCCAGTGATCCATCCTCAAGACCCAGTAAGCCAGAGGATTTTCGATGGGAAATGTGTCCAAGTCTGACCTTGCCCCTAGGTATTCCTGCACCATGTAAATCAGACGCTGGCGATGGTTGCTGGAACCGATCATACCTTGGGGCTGCAGACTAAAAAATTGTCTGAACGCATCCGTCAGATGGCCATCTTCTCCACCGCTCCTTCTGTGACTAACCGAAGCCTCAGCAACACGTTGTCCAGGACCAGGAGTTTGTAACCTCCCAGTCTCTGGGAACGCGTTGCACAGACCTTTCTGCAAGGCCTCCTAGAGATGTCTCATCCTCTGCTCCCTCTGCGATGGCAAGATAAGGTCCGCAACCTTACCCTTGTACTGTGGATCAAGGAGAGTGGCCAGCCAGTAATGGTCCCTCTCCTTGATCCGAAGAATACGAGGATCCTTCCGCAGGCTTTGCAGGATCAGGGAGGCCATGCAGCATAGTTTAGCTGAGGCATTTGGTCCGGTGTCCTCTGGGTCACTAAGGACAACATGATCCGCAGCCACCTCCTCCCAGCCACCTACAAGTCCACGTGTTTCTTGGGACTGTAAATCATCCCCAAAAGACTGCTGCTGCTGCTAATGCTGAGTGTCAGGCTCCACCTCCATGCTGACACAAGCCTCCTCCTCATCCTCTTCCTGTGTGATGGGTGGGACAGCAGGAACACTGTCTGGATAAAGGGGGTCTTTTAGAGACAAGGAAGTCCTCCTCTTCCTGCCTCTGTTCTGCCTCAAGTGCCCTGTCCATTATTCCACGCAGCGTGTTCTCCAACAGGTGGACAAGAGGTACAGTGTCACTGATGCATGCACTGTCACTGCTCACCATCCTCGTGGCCTCCTCAAATGGTGACAGGACAGTGCATGCATCCCTGATCATGCCCCACTGGCATGGTGAGAAAAAAACCAAGCTCGCCTGACCCTGTCCTGGTGCCGTAGTCGCACAGGTACTCATTGATGGCCCTCTGCTGCGTGTGCAGCCGCTGCAGCATGGCCAACGTTGAGTTCCACCTGGTGGGCATGTCACATATAAGGCTGTTCTTGGGCAGGTTCAACTCCTTTTGGAGCTCAGCCAGCCAAGCACTGGCATTAAATGATCAGCAGAAATGCACACAGACTTTCCTGGCCTGCCTCAGGACATCCTGTAAGCCCGGGTACCTGCCCAAGAACCGCTGTACCACCAGGTTAAGGACGTGAGCCACACAGGGCACATGGGTTAGTTGTCCCTGTCGGAGGGCGGAGAGGAGGTTGGTGCCATTGTTGCAAACCACCATTCCTGGCTTAAGCTAGCGTGGTGTCAACCACCTCTCGGCCTGCCCCTGCAGAGCTGACAAAATATCTGCCCCAGTGTGGCTCCTGTCCCCCAAACAAACCAGCGCAAGCACGGCATGGCATCTTTTTGCCTGCGCACTTGCGTAGCCCCTTGAATGCCTACGGAGCAATGCTGGTTCTGAGGACAAAGCACTGGAAGAGGCCATGGAGGAAGAAGAAGAGGAGGGGGTGGAGGAGAGAGGTGTGTCACAACCAGTAGTAGCATTTTGGATGCGTGGTGGGGGAACAACCTTCAATACTACTGCACCTTGTCCTGCATCCTTCCCAGCTGCCAGAAGAGTGACCCAATGACCCGTGAAGGATAGACAACATCCCTGTCCATGCCTGCTGGACCATGAGTCAGCGGTAATATGCACTTTACCGCTGACCGCCCTATCCAGCGAGGCTTGGACATTGCCTTCCACATGCCGGTAGAGAGCTGGAATCGCCTTCCGTTAGAAAAAGTGCAGTTTAGGGTCCTGCCAATGAAAAATCGCACATTGCAAAACTCACGGAAGAGGGCCAAGTCTACCAACTGAAAAGTCAGCAGTTGAAGTGCTAGCAATTTAGCCAAACTAGCATTCAACCGCTGGGCATGTGGATGGCTGGGAGTGAACTTCTTTCAACGGTCCAGCAGCTGGGGCAGGGAAATTAGCCTGCTACAATCGGACGTGGGTGTACTGCTAGCAAAGTGCCGGCAAGTACTTGGCTGTGACACACCTAATTCTACACCTTCATTCCCCTCAGTGCAGGTTTCAGAGAGGACTGAAGGTCTAGTGGGGTTGGAGATCTCAGCTGATGAGGAGCAAGGAGAGGTCCGCTTTGTTCTTTGGTGTGGGTCTTTAAGATACGCTTGCCAACGAACTGCATGGCAGGTCAATATATGCCTGGTCAAGCATGTGGTGCCCAAGCAGCTGATGTTTTGGCGACGCGAGGTACACTTGAGACATATGCTGCAAATAGCAGCAGTGCGATCTGATGCACTCGTCTCAAAGGCCCACACCAAAGAACTTTTGAAATAATGCGCAGAGCCAGTGCCCTGCAAAGGGGAAACTCTGCGGTGTGATTCAGTCGGTGCCCCTAAGCTGGCCCCCGGAGGGCATCCTGCCTCGTTGGAGATGTGCCTCCTCCTCCACCTCTCTCCTATCAGGCAGCCATGTGGAATCAGTGACCTCATCGTCCTCTCACTCTTCATCACTGGAGCAAACCTGGCAGTATGCTGCAGCTGGTGGAACATGACTGCCAGATTGCTGTCCTTCTTGAGCATCCCCTCTCTCTGCGCTCACGCTACTGCCTTCCTCTAGCTGGGTATCATCATCAGAGCCTTCAAAACGCTGGGCATCCTCCTGGAGCATGTACCCAACCCTGTGCTCAAACAGTTCGGGGGACTCCTCAGGAGGACATGGTGGGTCTAGGGAAGGAGTGACTGATGACATTGAGATGAGAGAAGAGGACGCGTTGGCAGCTGCTTTGCTAGTACCTTGAGCCTGGGTGAGAGAGGATGAGGAGGATGAGGAGGGCTTGGTCATCCGCTCTACCAAGTCTTCGGCATGATGCGGCTCAACATGTCCAGCTGCCGAAAATAAGGAAAAGCGTGTCCCATGGCCACGTGCTGATGGCGATGCACCGCGTCCACGACCAGCACTGTTGTCTCTAGACACAAAGCCTGCTTGCCCTCTTTTATTGGCTTGTGACTGTCGGCCTCTCCTTGTTGGCCTTCCAGACATAGTAATGGCCCACAGAGAGAGGAGAAAACTAGCAATTGGGTAGTGTATACTGTGCAGGAGGCACACAACACCCGCTTTAACTCCTGCAGATGCCTGTATTAGAGAACACCAGCAATAAAGGGTAGCTACAGGTGTATACTGTGCTGGAGGCGCACAACACCCACTTTAGCTCCTGCAGATGCCTGTATTAGAGAACACCAGCAATAAAGTCCCTTTATGGGATTAAATGTATATTAGCAGGGTTGTATATTCCTCCTCCATTCTCAACTAGCCCCCTCAAAAACTTGGGAGACTTTATGTCACGCTTTCCGTGCATGCCCGTCCTAGTACCATTGGTTGCACATTCACAATATCACCCCAGACAGGTCTCGGATCACTCCCCATTATCGATAGATATACAAACGGGTATAGCTAAAGGTAATACCCTATGGAAACTTAATCCCTTCTGGCTATCCCTTATCCCAGATCCTGACCCGATACCAGAACTTCTCACAAACTTTTTTAGAGATAACATAGACTCAGCGACTATAGACATGGTGTGGGATACAGCTAAAGCATTTCTACATTGTGTGATTTCCCAGATTAAAACCTCCACTAAAAAATGAGAGACGACAGTTCTAGCTGAAGCACAGTCTGCAGAAACTAACTATGTGGCAGACCCAACTGATGGCACAAAAAGAACATGTTTAGCAGCTCAAACCATGCTCAGGGACCTATCTTCACAACTAGCAGAAAACAAAAGATAATTTTTACGGCAAATCCACTTTGAGGAAGGGGAGAATACAGGACATATGTTGGCAATGCTGGCCAAATCGCAACAGTCATCCTCACACATAGAGGTGGTGACTGACACACAGGGATTACCATGCTGAAGCCATAATAGACGTATTTAAACAATTTTTTCAAAATGTTTATTCCTCCAAGGTCCAAACCTCCCAGGAGGATATCTGCTCATTTTTAGACAAAAATCCCATACCCGCTTGTCTGCTTCAGACTCTGCCCTACTCAGTGCTCCTCTGACAGAGGAGGATCTGTTAGCCCTTGTACACACGGTCGGAGAATCCGTTGGAATGTGTCCTATCGGACCGTGTTGTCGGATAATCCGACTGTGTGTGGTATGCATCGGACTGATTCCGTCTGAATATCCATCGGACCCAATTTTCCAACTTGTTGGAAATATTTCCCGACCAACTGGGCCGGTCGGACATACTCCGATCATGTGTAGAGAATTTTGATCGGACCAAGTGCCACGCATGCTCAGATCAAATTCCTACATCAAAGCTATTGGCTACTAGCCTGAATGTAGTCCCATCGTAATGAAATTACGTCATCACGTTCTGAAAGATCGGATTTTTCGACAACTTTGTCCGACCGTGTGTATGCAACAGTTTCGGACAAGATCCGACGGATTTGGTTGTCGAAATCTCCGACCGTGTGTACAGGGGCTTAGAGGCACTGGCTCATACACAAAACGGCCGGGCACCCAGGATGGATGGCCTCCCATCGGAGGTGTATAAACGGCATAATGCACAACTCATCCGAACACTTCTAAAGTCTACAATAAGGTCTTTGAAACAGGATCTGTCCCTGCCTCCATGAATGAGGCCCTTATAATAGTACTGCTAAAACCTGGCAAAGATGCTTTATTACCGGACTCGTATAGGTCCATATTACTACTGACCTTTGATGTCAAGCTGTTTGCCAGGGTTCTGGCGAACAGATTGGCCAAATGTATACAACTGGTGATCCACAGGAATCAATCCGGTTTCATACCGGCAAGATCCACATCTCAGAATCTGCGTATATTATTTCTTAAGTTACAGATCCCCACTGACAACCCAGGTAATAGGGCCATCTTCTCTGGAAGCCACCAAAGCATTTGATGGCGTCAAATGGCCCTATCTTTGGGAGGTGTTGGCTAGATTTGGAGTAGGTACAGCTTTTTTAAGATGGGTTCAGTTGCTATATAGTTCTCCATCAGCAAGAATGCGCATAAATGGACGACAACGCGGACGACACCCTGATCTACTTGGGAGACACGGACAGTTCTTTGAAGAATGTGATGAGCTTGATAGCTGACTTTGGAAAGCTGTCGGGTTTCAGCATAAATTGGAACAAGTCGGTACTTATGCCCCTTGACCCCTTATTGAGCCCCCTACCTGAATGCGCTGAGGATATAGTGGTAGTTGAGGAATTTCGCTACTTAGGCGTACAAGTGACCCCAGACCCTACTCAATACCTTGTGCTGAATCTGGTCCCACTACTTAAAAAATTTAAATTCAAATGCTCCGTATGGAAAAAGTTACCTCTTACAGTGACCGGGAGGGTCAACCTAACTAAAATGATATGGGCCCCACAACTCCTATATATATTACACAATTTTCCTATATGGATAACACATACCGTATATACTCGAGTATAGGCCGACCCGAATATAAGCCGAGGCCCCCAATTTACCCCCAAAAAAACTGGCAAACTTATTGACTCGTGTATAAGCCGAGGGTGAGACATGCCTGTCCATCCCTGTGTGTGTGTCCGTCCATCCCTGTGTGTCCGTCCATCCCTGTGTGTCCGTCCATCCCTGTGTGTCCGTCCATCCATCCCTGTGTGTCCATCCATCCATCCATCCCTGTGTGTGTGTGTCCATCCATCCATCCATCCCTGTGTGTGTGTGTCTCCATCCATCCATCCATCCATCCCTGTGTGTGTGTGTGTCTCCATCCATCCATCCATCCATCCCTGTGTGTGTCTCCATCCGTGTGTGTGTGTGTGTGTGTGTGTGTGTGTGTGTGTGTGTGTGTGTGTGTGTCCAGCCTACCTTTGTCCCGAGCCTCCGTCCCGTGCCTTGCCTCCTTGCCTCCGTTCCGTCCCGTGCCGTGCCTTGCCTCCTTGCATCCGTCCCGTCCCGTGTCGTGCCTTGCCTTGCCTTGCCTTGCCCCCGTCCCGTCCCGTCCTGTGCCGTGCCGTCCCGTGCCCTCTTCGTCGGCGGCCATTGTAAAGTTCAAAAGCTGCGCCGCCGCCTTCGCCTGTGATAGGCGGAACACTGAATTTCCCAGCAGCCTGTGTTCCGCCTATCACAGACGTCGTATCATCCTCGTCCGTAGTACGAGGATGATACGATGTCCGTGATAGGCGGAACACAGGCTGCTGGGAAATTCAGTGTTCCGCCTATCACAGGCGAAGGCGGAGCCGGAGGCGCGGCTTTTGAATAGAATGGCCGCTGTCTGTCTGCTCGACACGCTGATCGAGCGGGCAGACAGCGATGACTCGAGTATAAGCCGAGGGGGGCACTTTCAGCCTCAAAAAAGAGGCTGAAAATCTCGGCTTATACTCGAGTATATACGGTAAGTGGTTCACTCAAATAGACGCACAGTTTAGAGACTTAATCTGGGGTAACAAACCTGCGCAGATTAGCCTAAACTCCTTACAACTAGCGAAAGATCAGGGAGACGGGGCAGTGCCACACCCCAGATATTATTTATTTCATAGCTTTTCAGATACAACATCTAGGTAATTGGGGGAGTGTAAATTTATCAGACCCGATTAGATCACTGTTGGTACCCAATGGATCTAGTCTGTCAGCCTTGGCTTATTACTGAATATGCTATGGAAGTATATCGGATCTCTCCTTAAAATAAGGGGAGTATATTCCTTCACTCCCATATGGAGAAATATATATTTTAAAGAAATTTTTAAACTTGAGGATTTTCGCCCCTGGGAGGAAGCAGGTATTCATTACATTACACAACTGTTTACTGGGGACATACTCAAATCCTTTGCAGATATCAGAGAGGAATTTTCCCTTCACAGGAACCAATTTTACAAATACCTCCAATTGAAGCACACAATCCAATGTGAGGGTAGGATTTCTCCACTCGGGTCAATGGTGCATCCATTGATGAATGATGTACTGCTGACAGATGAGAGGAAGGGTATGATCTCCAGGATATGTGCTAGATTGATCAACTCCACCCATGATGCTAACAAACTTCCTTGCTGAAAGGGTTGGGAACGAGACCTTGGGCCTATTGATGGAGACACCTTGGAAATATGTCTGACATCTGCACCTTTAGTATCAGTTTCCGCATCGCAGAGTCTATCCCATCTATACTTACTACATAGGGTATATAGAACCCCAGCTAGACTACACAAATGGGGATTTAGAGAAACTCCACTATGCCCGAAATAGTGCCACAATGGTGATCTATTACACATGATGTGGAAGTGTCCAAAGCTCTTCAGATACTGGCAGTATGTCCTCAACACTATTTCACAAGTATACCAGTTCCCAGTCCTATAAGATCCGGTTGAGTGCCTACTCGGTGCCCTGGAGACACCCTCATTATCACCCAACGAGCATATTGCTGTGCTACGATTATTATATATAGCTCGCAAAGCAATTGCGAGATATTGGATTACCTCGAGGGTGCCAACTGGCGCACAATGGGTGGAACTGGTAAATAGACTTTCATGCCGCGTACACACGATCGGAATTCTCGTCGGAAAAATCTCTGATGCTTTTCCCAACAGGATTCCTACGGAATTCCGACAGAATTCAGCTCAAGCTGTCTTGCCTATACACAGTCACATCAAATTCCGATTGTTTATAACGCGGTGACGTACAACACATACGACGTGACTAGAAAAAGGAAGTTCAATATCCAGTAGCCAATAGCTTCTGTCTCGTAGGTTGAATCTGAGCATGCGTGATTTCTGACGTGTTACCAAATTACCGATAGAAAGTTTTTCCGTCGGGCAAATTGAGAACATGCTATCAATTTTTGGCTGGCGGAAATTCGGACAGCTAAATTCCGATGGAGCATACACGGTTGCATTTTCCGATGAAAAGCTCTCATTGGTCTTTTTCTGGCCGGAATTCAGATCGTGTGTATGCGGCATTAGTCCGTGCAAAACGTACTTACCAACATCGTAATGTCCTTAAAAATTTTTTATTCGATGTGGCAACCATGGTTGGATACCCCAGGACTAGGCCCAACCCAATTAGTGTTGGACAGATTATTGCAAATGTAATTATAAGACAGAGGGGTTTGGGGGTACTATATTTCAAAATATGCCATATACCCAGGGGGGGCTGCGGGAGGTACCATGGTGGAAGTATTAAGCATCTGTTAAGTTAGGTTGTTTAGACAACCCTATGCCTTTTGGGGTGTAGGGTTATATCTCTATTAGTTCTTTTGTTTTATCAAAATCCATGTTTGACAATCGTTCATTAATATACTTGGTATACACAGGTCAATAAATGCTCATTTAATTAATTGTGACCTGCAGCACAGTTTAATATTTGGGTTACATGCTGATAGTAGCCCAGATTATTTATACCTGTACAGCTATAATCTGACACATTACAAATGTTGTGGTTCTGATATACCTTGCTGCACATGTCTTCTGACTGTATGTATGCTTACTGTTTTTGATTTAAAAAATCTGAGATGTCAGTGATCGGCAGGGGGTTGTGCATGGATTCAAGGTGAGTATAGTTCTGCTTTAAATTTGGCACAGAAACAGCACAAACAGGGCAAAATGTTGCACCAATAGTTATGTTTAACTCATTGGAGCAGCTGTCACTCCTGCACATGAAAAATGATGCAGATGCATAAAAAAATAGGGGATAGTCAGTGTGCTCATGTTTCCTGCACCAGAGTTCCCTCTCTGTTTGTTGTTACTATCTCCTTGTCAAAAATACTTTATTAAGTTCAATGAAATTGAGTACAATAAATTAATATTGATTATTGTACAATTCAGAATACTTATGTAGTAATCATATGTGCTTACAATTATAGAATTGATCGTGAGGTTAAGCATTGTAAAAAATTGAAGTAATTGGTTAACAATTATGAATTAAACCAACATTGATGAAGACATTCAAATATTATGTAATATTTAAGAGTATGAAAAAACTAAATAAAGATTTCCTGAATAATCTTGATACAATGAAATATGTTACATTAATAATGATTTCTTTGTAACCGAAGGTATAGCTAAATCATAAGGTGTAAAGAGAAACAAAGTAGAGAGAAAGCATAAGGTAAAGAGTGAAAAAGGTAAAATAAATGAAAAGAGGGGTCCACCGGGTCGATCTAGAAGTCACAGTCCAACTAGTATTGTTAGCATGAGTTTAAATTATCTACCATGGCCATAAAACAGTATCATTGAATGATAATGGTAAGCAATGTTCTAACCAAGGCTGCCATAATTTACAAAATTTAGGTATTTGGTTTTGTTCAATAGCAGCCATTTTCACATGTAAAATTATTAATTCTTTCTTTGGTCTCTGCCAACTCTAAAGAGGGGGTTTTCCAAGCTTTCGCCACAGTTTGTTTTGCTGCTGTGAGCAAAAATACAAATAGTTTAAATTGAGCATGAGTTAGACACTCCTGGTTTTAGGCATAGTAGTGTCGTTGTAGGGTTAGGATGAAGGATAATATTGAACATTTTGGAGGCATATGTAAATATTTCTTTCCAAAATGTCTGTACTATTGGTCAGGACCACCAAATGTGTTTATATGTACCTTTTTCCAAACAGCCCCAAAAACAGTGATCTGAGTATCCAGGGGTAAATTTAGCGATTTTTGGCAGGTACTAAGTACCACCGAGTTAGTACCTTATAGTTGGTTTCCATGGCTAGTACATTAGGGGAGGAAGATTTAATTGTGGACAAAATTTTAATCCACTCTGCCTCGTCTAGATTGTATTCCAAGTCCTCCTCCCATTTTTGCACATAACTAGGTATATCTTTATCAGAATGTATTAGTAATTGAGAGTAGAGGGAGGAAATTCGTCCTCTAGCATGTGGGTCGTTCTTGCATGTGGATTCAAAACTGGTTAAGTGGGTCAAAGGTACATCAGAAATGGTATTAGGTGTGAAGAAATTTTTTATTTGTAAGTATCGGAACAATTCTGATTGAGGAATACCATGTGCTTCACAGAGAGATGGAAAAGGGATAAAATATGACGAGTTAACAAAGTTGTGGAAGTTCACTATACCTAAAGAAGACCATGCTTTAAAAGAGAGAGGATAAATCCATGCAGGGTAAAATGTTGGATTTTTGAAGAAGGAGAGGAGGGGGTTGTGTGAAGATTGCAATTTATATTTGAATTTAAGCCTGTCCCAGAGGGATAAGTAATGTTTAGTAATAGGATTACTTAAGCCAAGATGATTTTTGGAATGTAACCATAATATATTGGAGATCGATAAAGGTGGGACCAACTGTTCATTAGAATTGTAATGTGTTTTAAAATGTTATGGTAATTAGCAGAGTATAAGCCTGATAAAGAGGCTGTAAGGTGAATGCCTAAAAACAGAATTGAATTTGCTGCCCATGTGAAAGGGAGTGTTACTTTTGCTGAGGTTAGTTCTATTGTTGAAAGTGATATATTTAATGCTATACATTTTTTTTTGAGTTTATCTGTAGCCCTGATATGGCAGCAAATATGTTGAGAATAGGTATTAGATTTGGGCCTGAAACTTGGGGAGATGACAGAAACAATAAAATATTGTCAGCAAATAAGCTAAGTTTATGATGAATTCCACCTAGTTCTATTCCAGTGATTGTTGGCTGTAATCTAAGGTATTGAGCTAAAGGTTCTATTAAAAGGGCAAATATTAAGGGGTAAAGTGGACAACCCTGTCGAGTGCCTCTTTCTATATTAAATTTTTCCGTTTTATATCCTGCATATTTTACGTAGGCTTGGGGTTTGTTATAAAGAGCTGTTATCCAACTAGTGAAGTGGGGGCCAAATCCCCATTTCTGGAGAGTGTAATGTAAATATGGCCAGGTTACTGAATCAAAGGCTTTTCTTATGTCTTTTTTTAGCTATGTATGCCAAGAGGGTTGCTCGACATACATTATCACTTGCCTGCCTTGTTGGCATAAATCCTACTTGGTCATTATGAATGATTTCACCAATTATCTTGCTAAGGAGGGTAGCTAGGATTTTTGCTAAGATTCTAATGTCTTGATTTAAGAGGGAAATAGGATGGAAGTTTGAGCAAGATGTATTATCTGAGTGGGTTTTGGGGATCATGCAAATAATAGATAATGATTCACGTCTATTAGAGTGTTGAATGCTTCCTCTAATATAGGTGAAAGAGTTTCAGAAAATGTTTTATAATATAAGGCTGAATATCCATCTGGGCCAGGACTTTTGTTTATTTTAAATTCTTTTTAATGGTTTTCACAACTTCTGCTGATGTTATGCGTTCTTCCAGCAAGATTTTTGTGTGGGTGTGTGTATGTGTGTAAGTTTAGTAAGATTTATTTTAGAGAAGAAGTTATCAGCATCAGACTGGTTGAATTCCTTTGATTCTGAATATAATGATGATAAATATTTACGGAATTTTTGAACGATTTTAAGAGGATTACTCGTGTAAGTGTTATTTGATAGTTTAAGTCTGATTGGCTTTGATTGTCTGTAGATAGATTTCAGCGCGCTTGCTAGAAGGGTATTAGGTTTGTTTGATTTCATGTAGAACATGTGTTTTGATCTGTGTAGTGTCTTATCTGCTAATTCTGTTGAGAATAGATCATATTCTAGTCTGGCTTTTTCCAATTGTTCTTTTGATTTAGAGGAAGGGTTGTTTTGAAATGAAGCAAAAGCAGTGTTAAAGTTGGTTTCTAATTTTCGTGTTAGGCTAATGCGTTCTCTTTTAATCAGTGCCATTTGTCGTTGGATCAATCCCCGTACCACGGGCTTATGCGCTTCCCATAAGGTAAGCAGAGAAACCTCTGGGTTAGTGTTATATTGTAGATAGTCAAATAATTGAACAAGGTATTAAAGACTATGTAAGAGGTTTTTAAGTATGACGTCAGGGAGGTACCATGTTGGGTCATGGGCTTTGGGGATGGTAGAGGATATTGTGGTGTATACTGCATTGTGGTCTGACCAGGGGATGGGGATTATGTTGGATGTAAGAATTTCCAGTATCATAGCTGTGGTTAGAAAAATTTGATTTATACGCGTGAATATCTTATGTGGGTGAGAATAGTAGTATTGAGAGAGTAGTTTAGAAAATGATTGATTGCTTGAGTTGCAATAGGGCATATAAGGCGATTTATCTAGAAACGGGAGGAGGACCTAGGTTAGAGTCACTGCATGTGATGACCGTACCCATTTTACTATTTACTACTTGTAATAAGTGTGAAAAAAATGGGTTTGGTTGTCTATTAGGAGCGTAGTATGATACTATCGTTACCGCATTATCCATAATGTGACCATTAATAATGAGATAACGCCCCTCAGGGCCTTTAATTTCTGATTTGATTAAGAACGGGGTAGATCTGTGGAAGACTATAAGGGTAACTCTTTTTTTGACGCTGGCCAAGGCTGTAAAGACTTGAGGGTAAAAAGGACTCATATATTTAGGAGTAGAATTTTCTGTAAAGTGAGTTTCTTGTTGGCATATTATATGAGCCTTCTTAGCTTGAAAAGAACGAAATGTTTTTGTTCTTTTTTTGTGGTATGTTGATTCCCTGAACATTCAGGGAAAGAATGTTTAAAGGTGCCATAATAAATGATTCGAAAGGTAATGCTCACTATCGTCTGTTAGTGTCTGACTGGATGAATTGACCCGTGTGGACCCAAAGAGGGGATAAGGAGGAGAGACTAAAGCTGTTAGGAGTATAGAGAGATAGAGAAAACTGAAAATAAAAAGGATAAAGTTAGACAAGATGCATAAAAGCATGCAATGAAAAGTAGGGTTTACCCGTGATGGGGGGAATAGGCCACCATCAGGGGGAATGTAGCCTGTGTCATCCGCCCACATATTATGTATGGGCGGACGAGGAGGACTAATTGGGGCACACTGAACTTCTGTGTGAGGTAGAAAAGCCCTATTATAATTATTTTAACAAAACAAGAAACAAGAAAATGCGAAATTATTTGACATAAAATTAATACAAATAAAACCCGCTTGGTGTTGGGATATATTCCTAGA
This sequence comes from Lithobates pipiens, assembly GCF_037356315.1. Classification (NCBI taxonomy): domain Eukaryota; kingdom Metazoa; phylum Chordata; class Amphibia; order Anura; family Ranidae; genus Lithobates; species Lithobates pipiens. Next base: position 221,119,740 of record NW_027507748.1, on the reverse strand, counting down.
ATAGATGGAATAATATGGATCTCAATTAACCTCTTGCCGCCCGCCCTATAGGCAATTGACGGTGGCAAAGTGGTTGCATAATCCTGATCGGACGTCATATGACATGATCAGGATTATGAGCCGCTGTGCGCCCCCGGGGGCGCGCATCGCGGCGATCGTTGTTGCGGGGTATCAGTCTGACACCCGGCAACTACGATCTCGGTAAAGAGTCTCCGACGCAGACTCTTTACCACATGATCAGCCGTGTCCAATCACGGCTGATCACAGTGTAAATAGAAAGAGCCGGTGATCGGCTTTTCCTTGCTAGCGTCTGTCAGACGCGAGTAGAGGAGAGCTGATCGGCTGCTCCTCTGACAGGGGGGGTCTGTGCTGATCGATTATCAGCACAGCCCCCCGAGGATGCCCACACTGGACCACCAGGGACGCCACCAGACCACCAGGGATGCCCAGCAAAAGGTAATCCTCCCTAGACCACCAGGGATGCCAGTCAGTGCCACAATGGATGCCAATCAGTGCCCACAATGGGCATCACTGATTGGCATGCATTATTGTTTGGCACTGATTGGCATCCATTAGTACAGTATAACAATACAATGCCGCCTATCAGTGCCCACCTGTGCCGCCTATCAGTGCCCACCTGTGCCGTCTATCAGTGCCCACCTGTGCCGCCTATCAGTGCCCATCCGTGCCACCTATCGGTGCCCACCCATGCCCATCTGTGCCGCCTATCCATGTCCATCCGTGCCACCCATCCATGCCAATTTGTGCCACCTATCAGTGCCCATCCGTGTCACCCATCAGTGCCGCCTATCAGTGCCCATCAGTGCCACATATCAGTGTCCATCATTGCCAACTCATCAGTGCCACTTCATTGGTGCCACATCATTGGTGCCCATCAGTGCCGCCTTATCAGTGCCCATCAATGTAGCCCCATCAGTGAAGGAAAAAACTTACTTGTTTACAAAGTTTTGAAACTGAAACAAAAAAAAAACATATTTTTTTTCAAAATTTTCGGTATTTTTTTATTTGTAGCGCAAAAAATAAAAACCGTAGAGGTGATCAAATACCACCAAAAGAAAGCTCTATTTGTGGGGAAAAAAATATAAAAATTTCATTTGGGTACAGTGTAGCATGACCGCGCAATTGTCATTCAAAGTGCGACAGCGCTGAAAGCTCAAAATTGGTCTGGGCAGGAAGGTGTTTAAGTGCCCTGTATTGAAGTGGTTAAGGTAACCATCTAGTAAAAATTTGAATATGCTAAATCAGAACAAAACCTAGATCTCATAGTAAATCTTAATAACTTAGTAAAATAACATGACCAGTCAGTAACCTTAGGAGATGATTTTAAAGATAAAATAAGATAAGACCTACCACATTGTCTTTTAGAGTCTAATTACAGAGGAGGAGGAATGGGGGAAGGGGGGAAGGGAGACTAAATATATTAGAACAGAGCAGAACAAAAAATTCTTATTTAATTTTATTAATAACTTAATTAAATGAAAAGACCGGTCGGCAACCTTGGATGATCACTCTTTTCCTGTTTCATTTTACCCTTCCTTCTCTTTTTTTTTTTTTCCTTCATCTTTTCCCTCTCCCTATCCCTTTCTCTTCACCCCAACCCTCCTTCCCCTTATTTTATTTTTTTATTATTTTTTTCTTCTTTTCCTTCCCCTTTTTTGTTTTTGTTTTTACCTTTTTTTTTATTTATACATTATTTCCTTCTTTTCCCTTCCCCCTCCCCCCACCCCCAAAGATAAAATAAAATAGAATAAAATTAAATAAGACCTTCCAATTAGTCTGGAAGGGATTGGTCACAAAATAAATAAATAAATCAAATAAATATATATATTTATGTAATATATGGGGGAAAGGGGAATTAAATGTGAACATAGCATTAAGCAAATAAACGTTCATTTAGCCGATCATGTTCATATTTGAGCCAACTTATATGTTTAACTACACATGTTCAATACATAAGTATATGGATATATATTTAAATATATATATTTAATATTTAAATTATATAATTATGTTCTATATCATAACAAGTAGACTCATATTAGGCGTTGCAATATTATGTTTTGAATTTAGGAAGTCAAGTGAGTTTTCATCCGGGTTTCAAAATTAATGGGTATGTGAAAAGGTGAATAGTGGGTAGGTAAGTTATGATTCAAATATATATATATATATATATATATATATATATATATATATATATATATATATATATATATATATATATATATATATATATATATATATATATATATATAGCGAGTCAGGGGAACAGCTTAAATTGTTCAGTCCATGGTTTCTTCAGTTTGCTGAGGAGGGAAATCCAAACGACTTCTTTTGTGAGAGTGGGAATGATTTCCGTTATTTCCAGAAAGTTTGGAGGATTTTTGTAAAGATGCTGACGCTGATCGTCTGCGTGGGGAATCAAGATCAGACATGGTATCCATTAAATGCAGATTTTGTAGAGTTTGCTGTAGTTCTGCCTCTGATCTGCAGATGAATTTTGAGCCTTTGTATGCGAATCGTAAAGAAAAGGGGAATCCCCATTGATAGTTTTTGTGATGATTTTGTAATATCAGTAGTAGGGGTTTCATTGCTCTGCGTTTGTTTATAGTGAGTTGAGAGAGAACAGCAAATAGCTGGTACTTCTGTCCTTGAAAAGATAGTTCATTTCTTTCTCTTGCTGCCGCTAGCAGATTCTCCTTAGTGCGATAAAAATGAAACTTCGCGATTATATCGCCTGGGGGACCGTCTGCTTTTTTAGGTGCAAGAGTACTATGGATTCTATGCATTTCAAAACGTTCTGCTGACAATGTAGGCAGAAGTTCCTGAAATAAGGCAGTAATGGTAGTTTGCAGGTCTGTCACTGACTCTGGGATACCTCTGATTCTAATATTGAAGCGTCTAGCACTATTCTCAAAATCTTCTAATTTTGATCGTAAAGCTAGATTTTCCTCCTTAAGACTATCCAGTTCAGACATGTATTCCTGTGCTGAAATTTCTATTTCATCCACTCTTGTTTCCAGCTCTTCAGTGTGGCTACCCAGCTCTCTTATCTCTTTTGTGAGGCTTTTAGTGATATGTTCTGAAGTTTGCCTCAGAAGTTAAAGCGGGATTCCGCTCTTTTTTTTTTTTTTTTTCTTACCTGTGTTACAGGTGGGCGACTGCTACCTTCGCTTAGCATCCACGTCCGGCGTTTTTTTGACCCCCGGCACGACGATTCTTTTCCTCGGGATGACTTTTAAAAAAGTGCTCTGGCGTTTTCCATTTTAAGTGTGGGCGTCTGAAGCCCACAGGCATTTACTTCCTGTTTCTCGATGACGCTCGGCTCCCAGCATGCTCCGCTCCATCTCGCGCATGCTCAGTGTGCAATGGTGGTAATGGCAGATACAGCTGCCTGCCCACTTTAAAAATGGCAAATTCGGACACGCCCTCATCACGTGACCGGCGTCCTAACGAAATCTCACGAGATTTCGCAATTTCATTGTCCCCCCATGGATTCTTGGGAAATAGCTTAGAAATTTCCCAGGGACCATTGCGAGGACAATAACCACGCCTACTCCCACGGGAGGACAACCCGGAAGTCAGCAGAAACATCTGAAATAAAAGGTAAGTAAAGAATATTTTTTTTTTTCAGGGTTCATTTAGGTAAGTATTATATCTGGTGATTTTAATAATATGAAGTTTCATTTTTAGGTACCAAACCGCTTTAAGCATTTTTTCAAATTGCCTGAAAAGTGCTGGAGAGGCAGGGGAATCATGAGGAATAGACTGTAAGTCATTTTGTTTCTGAGCCTGACTCACCAGGAGAAGTTATTTGTATAGGCTACTGCTTCTGTGAGAGCACTGAGGCTTTTGAGGAGGAAGCCATTTTTTTTTATTTTTTTTTGAGGAGGAAGCCATTTTAGCTGCAGTGTGTGCTTTGGTTTCTTTAATGGAGGGATTTTTGTTTTTAGTGCGGATGCTTCCCAACACCATAATTTTGCCCCAAACGTTACCTCTGTGTTCCAGGGGATATCCAGTGTGTTTCTTTGTGTCTGGGACCGACGGGCTATGGTTATTAATTAGCTTTTCTCCTCACACAGAAGGGTGCTCTAGCAGTGCATAACTATTCCTGTCAGAGTCCGTTGTGCCCTCCTTTCCTTGTGACAAAACGGGTAATTTGTTATTCTGTGCAATGTACTGAATGCTTTGCTCCAGTAGGAACTCATTGTGATGCCCTGACTTCCAATAATGCTGATCTAGGATCACTGAAACCGCATATTTACCCTATTCATGGGGAATAGAGGTAAAGAGACCCTCTACATTGATTCTAATAAGGAGGCAGTCATCTTTCGAAGTAACTTCCTGTAATTTACTTAAATTACTTTACTTACTTTACTTTACTTAGCTTTTGTAAAATTAAAAAAAAAATTGCACTGCCAGTTGTGTTTAATGTGATCTGTCATGTTATTAATACATTTCTCCCTGCCACTGTTCTGTTTTACCTGGTTGATCCTGCCTGTGCCACTACACCTTAGAGTAAACTGACCATGGTACAATAGCTGCCAGTCCATGCTAGCGTGGTCAGTTTACATCTTGTACTTCTAGAATATTCTGGAAAGGGAAGAGGAGAGGGGAGGTGAAGCTGCTTGGGGTGTTTTGAGGAGCCCTGACCAATCCTCAACTTGGATTGGCAGGGGGCAGGCTTCTGCAAATGCTCAGAGTCAGCCCAGCTGGGGGATGAGTTGTTCGGGAGGAAGCTAGAGATGGAGTGCTAGGCTGTCATGGCCTTTTGAGGGAGCTCCTCAGTCTGGGGGGGGGGGGGGGTGACCTTGGGCCTGGGGCTTGGGTGGCAGACTGGACGTCTAAGGTGTCCTGGACTGGGGGCACAGGAGGAGCAAGAGAGGACAGCAGGAGAGAGCACTGCCAGGTAAGTCTCCAGGGAGGAACAACAGGTCACAGCCAAGAGAGCTGGTGAGTGACACAGTCAGGGGAGGACTTGGGGAGGCACGTCTGAGAGGACTGAGGAACGACCAACTTTGTGTGACCTTGTGTACGCAAGACAAGTTTGAGCCAACATCCGTCGGAAAAAAACATGGATTTTGTTGTCGGAAAATCCTATTGTGTGTACAGGGCATAAGGGTCAATAAATCAAATCCCATAAAGACATAATAAGAAGACATAATAAGACCCTATTCTCAGGGGTCCACGTTGGGAGGTGAGCTGCTAGTGACTCAAGTGGTAGAGATCTCTCACGGATTCACCTGCATGGAGATATTTGCATGATTATGGACACTTTATTTTGGTGCTTATACTTTTGCATATGAACAGCTGCACTGTTTTTCTTATTATCTCATGATTATCCAATCCCCATCCAAGTTAAATTCCCTCAATAAAAATACAAACAAAGTTCAAGGACTGTTTTTTTGTCTCGGTGTATGAGAACTGTGTGCCTGGCTGGGCAGGGTGACATACGGGGGTACCACTACACATGTATATGACTGTCGTTTAGGGACGGTTGGTTTCACTTTTCACGTCTACCTATCCATAAAGTCGTGTGAAGGAAAATCTTTACCTGCACGGGATGCACTGGTGTTCCATGCATCCGTATGTAGGCAGTCCCAATAATTGTCTATTGGGACTCAGCGGCTTCAAGGACAATGCTGGTCCTAATTTTACAGCTGCGCGGGAGTATATCCCTAAATGCAGACAGTGTACTGTTAGTTATGCCCGTGTGAATGAGACTTAATAGACAGATATTCATCAATGTTTAATGTGACAGAATTGATGCTGCCAACATTCAGTCCTAGAGGGGCAACTTCCTTGTGTACTTTAGGGAGTCCATACAGGCAGTGGCGGCTAGTGAAGTTTTAGGATGGAGGGGCGCAAGACCCCGTCCCTCCACATTTGGTCCCTCCCACTTCTCACAAGCCACTCCCCTTATAGAATCCACATCATATACCAGGCTGCACATTATACACAGGGCTCTGCACATCATATATCAGGCTACACATTATACACAGGGCTCTGCACATCATATACCAGGCTGCACATTATACGCAGATCTCTACTAAGGTAACCTGTAACTCGCACATATATGCACTCTGCAACCTGTGAATCATACATATCTGCATTCTGAAACCTGTAAATCGCACATATCTGCATTTTGCAACCTGTAAATCATACATATCTGCATTCTGTAAATCGCACATAACTGCATTCTGAAACCTGTAATTCACACATCTGCATTCTGAAACCTGTAAATCACACATAACTGCATTCAGCAAACTGTAAATTGCATATATATATATGCAACCTGTAAATCGCACATTTCCACATTCTGTAAATCGCACATATCTGCAACCTGTGAATCGCACATATATGCATTCTGAAACCTGTAAATCGCACATATCTGCATTATGTAAATCGCACATATCTGCATTCTGCAACCTGTACATCGTACATAACTGCATTCTGCAACCTGTAAATTATACATATTTGCATTCTGAAACCTGTTAATCGCACATGTGCATTCTGCAACCTGTAAATTACACATATGTGCATTCTGCAACCTGTAAATTGCACATATCTGCATTCTGCAATCTGTGAATTGCACATATCTGCATTTTGCAACCTGTAAATTGCACATATCTGCATTCTGCAAATCACACATAACTGCATTCTGCAAACTGTAAATTACACATATCTGCATTCTGTAAGTCGCACATATCTGCATTCTGCAACCTGTAAGTCGCACATTACTGCATTCTGCAACCTGTAAATCATATATATATCTGCATTCTGCAACCTGTATGATCGGTGATCATACCATACATTTGGGATTTAAATATTCTAAATCCTTGCTCACAAAGCCTGTCAAGGAAGATTTAACAATACATGCTCTATAGCAGAGATTAAATTAAATTTAAACAAGTTGTTGTTGACGGGGGGGGGGGGGGCGGTTTGGTGGTAGGTACCTGCGAATACCTGCTGATAAGCGGGCCATGATATGGGTCGCAAATGAGTGATAGTGATCTGACACCAGCACCGTGACATAACACATGTATGAGGTGAATCTGGGATCGACAACTAAAAGCATTCTTTTTTTATATGTGAAATTCTGAAAATTCAGGAATCTTGAGATAATGGAGGCGAGGGAAGGTCAGGGTAGGCAAAGAAGAGGGTGCAGGAGATGATTATTTGCCTACCCTGACCTTCCCTCGCCTCCATTATGTCAAGATTCCTGCATTTTCAGAATTTCACATATAAAAAAAGAATGCTTGTAGTTGTCGATACCAGATTCACCTCATACATGTGTTATGTCACGGTGCTGGTGTCAGATCACTCTATCACGGTGCAGGTGTCAGTGCTCTATATCAGGGTGCTGGTGCTGGTGATCATCTCCTGCACCCTTTTCTTTGCCTACCCTGACCTTCCCTCGCCTCCATTATCTCAAGATTCCTGCATTTTCAGAATTTCACATATAAAAAAAGAATGCTTGTAGTTGTCGATCCCAGATTCACCTCATACATGTGTTGTGTCACGGTGCTGGTGTCAGATCACTTTATCACGGTGCAGGTGTCATTGCTGTATGTCACGCTGCTAATGTCAGTGCTCTCTAGAGGTCGACCGGAAAAAAAAGGGCTAACTTGTGTTTGAAAGACCTCTGCGCAAATACCGCGTCACATAAAATATTGCAACAACTGCTATTTTATTCCCTAGGGTCTCTGCTAAAAAATATATATATAATTTTTGGGGCTTCTGAGGGATTTTCAAGCAGAAAATATTGGATTTTTACTTGTAAGCAACAAGTGTCAGAAAAGATTTAGTCTTTAAATGGTTAAACTGAGAACTTCTACACAGGGAGTTCAGCCCATTGAAGAAGAAATATTGTATCATTTTGTTCTTTTCTTGGCAGCCTGCCCAGAGAGGATGAAAGTCCTTCACTGATGTCTTCAGGCAACTTAGGCCGCGTACACACGAGAGGATTGTCCGTCCAACTAAGTCCGACAGACAGTCCGTCCTACTTTTGAATGAACAGACTTGACCACACACGATGAACAGACAGTCCGTTGAAAGCTTGCGCGATGACATGTACAGCACGTACGACGGGACTAGAAATACGACGTCCAATACACTGCAATGCAACCTTCGGCCGTGTAAATCCTTTCTGAGCATGCGCCATACTTAGTCCGTCCAACTAGCCTACTCACGAGCGGACTGTCCGCTGAAACCAAAGTTGGACGGACTGTATTACGGGAAAATTCCGAAAGACTTAGTCCGCCAGACTGTCCGCTGAAAAAGTCCGCTGAAGCCCACACACGAGCGGACTGTCCGCTGAAACACGTTTCAGCGGACCAAGTCCGTCAGACAGTCCGCCCGTGTGTACGCGGCCTTACATTGACTTCTATCACAGAAGTCTTCTGCAAGTCATAATAAGCATAATGAGCAATGTTTTTGCCTTTAAATTCATCGTAAAGAATGTTCGTACGAAAATTCGTATTTCGTACGAAACAGAATGGAATTTCAGACACGAAATACGAACTACGAATTAATTTTATTACGAAACTAAACGGAACAGAACGAAACAAATTTTTGGACGGCGCCCATGTCTAATACCAGTTTTAATCGGGTCCTCCTTCCTTGTTAATGGACAATGTGCTTGTATTTTTCTCTCTCGCACACACCCCTATTGCTGGCCACGGAGGCCTAATGAAGTGACCTCTTTTCCCAGGAGACTATCTATATGCACCACTTCTATGATTGTGAATGCAATATTTTTTAATGTTCATTAAAGCTTTTTCATTACCCACAAGGTCATTCCTTCCTATGTTCAATTCTTATTTTTATATAGTTGTGAACCATCCCAGGCCATTATGTATTGTGTTTCAGAACCAGTGAAAAGTGGAAGCTTACTCGTAAATTATGTTTGATAATGCTAAACCGTTTTAAACATTGAGACTTCTAAGTCTAGAACCCTGAGGGCATTGGCGGCTGATGCTCAAAATTTTTGGGGGCACAGACAAACCAAAAAAAATAAAATAAATCAATTGCAGCTACGGTGCCATCAAACGCAGCCACTGTGCCCATCAAACGCAGCCACTGTGCCCATCAAACACAGCCACTGTGCCCATCAAACGCAGCCACTGTGCCCATCAAACGCAGCAACTGTGCGATCAAACGCAGCCACTGTGCCCATCAAATGTAGCCACTGTTCCATCAAATGCAGCCACTGTGCCCATCAATTACTGACACTGCGCCCATCAATTTCTGCCAGTGTGCCCATCAATTGCCACTACTGTGCCCATCAAATGCCGCCAGTGTGCCCCATCAGATGCCGCCAGTGTGCCCCATCAGATGCCGCCAGTGTGCACCCTCAGATGCCGCCAGTCTGCTCCCTCAGATGCCGCCAGCGTGCCCCATCAGATGCCGCCAGCGTGCCCCATCAGATGCTGCCAGCATGCCCCATCAGATGCTGCCTTTACCTGTCGGGTCGGCAGCGGTCTCCAGCGCGTCCTCCATGTCTTCTTCCGTCCTCTCTCAGACGTCCAATCGCAGCGCCTGACGTTTGAGCCAATCAGGTGACCGGTAACAGACCTGGCAACCTGATTGGCTGAGAGGCGAATTCCTTTGCTTTGCTAACACACAGCTGAGTGAGCCCTCTGTTCACCTTTTTGGGCGCATATTAGAGCCTATGGCTCTAATCAGGTGCTTCCAAAAAACACCCCGCCGCTGTAATTCGGATGCCCGGTGCCTGAAAATTGGGCTGGACATCTGAATAGGGTATGCAACGCATGAATCTATCTATGGTGATTAGAGCTGTGCAGGAGAGAGGGGGCGGCACTCCAGCGCCCTATATGGACACACAGCCACTGCCTGAGGGCAAATTTAACCTTAATTTTTAGTGTACACTCCAGCATCCAGAGGTATGCCATCTGAGCTATAGCATCCCTAAAATCAAAAATGCAGGTTTCTTGACTGTGTTGATTGTCAAAAAACGAAAAGTCTAGGGAACCATATGTCATAGGTGTTGCCTAGAGTTGAGCTCCTGGGAAACAAAGTCGTGATGTCTTTATTTTTTTTGAGTTTGATGGTTAGCTGGAAGATGGAAGCTTTCCTAATTTCCTCTTTGGCTTTGATGTGCCGTATGGAGGGGAAACTAGTGTAAGCCCTTGTACACACGGTCGGACATTCTGACAACCAAATCCGTCGAATAAATTCCGACGGATTTATTCCAGAAGTGGTGTTGCATACACACGGTTGGACTAAGTTGTTGGAATTTCCGGTTGTCAAGAACGCGGTGACGCAAGCCACGCACGACGGGACTAGAAAGGGGAAGTTCAGCACCACGTCCGGCACCCTTTGGGCTCCTTTTGCTGATCTCGTGTTTATCGCGTGTTAGTAGAAAGTTTGGTTAGAGACGATTCGTGCTTTTCAGATTTGTGCTTCAGATCATTACTGCTCTTCAGTTTGTGCTTGTCGGTGTGTATCTGCTTATCAGTGAGTGTAGTCAGTTAGCATTTGTTGCTCATTGTGGACTATATCTTGGTATAGTACGCTTTGATTTTCGTTGATTATTGTCTGCTCCTTTCTGGTTTTCAGTTCGTTCTTTCAGGCCTTGCTCTTTATCGGTGCTTTCTGTTGTCCGTTCTGACCAGCTGACCGTTTTCAAGCCAAGTTTCGTGTACGTACTCATCGTAGAGTTTGTGCTGTGCAGGGGCTTGGTGCTGGGCTTTTAGCTTTGACACAAGCCCGATCCATGAACAGGGCGAGGAGGAGTTTGTGGACCAAGAATTGGTTGCGCCAGCGTGACCAGTTCTCGCGCATGCCTTTGCTTCGTGAGATCCGGGAGAATAATCCTGATGATTTCAGAAATTATCTCCGGATGACGGACCCCGTTTTTCACCGTCTGCTGGCTTTGCTGTCCCCTTATATCAGCAGGCAGGATACCTGCATGCGGCAAGCCATCACTCCGGAGCAGAGGCTCATCGCCACGTTGCGCTACTTGGCGACAGGGAGAAGCCTTCAGGACCTCAAGTTCTCGACAGGCATCTCCCCCCAGGCTCTGGGAATCATTATTCCAGAGACCTGTTCTGCCATCATTCAGGTTCTGCAGAAGGACTATATGAAGGCAAGTTTTCTCCTTTAACATCACATTCTATGTATTTAACCAGTTGCCGACTGCCGCACGCCGATGTACGTCGGCAGAATGGCACGGGCAGGCATATTGGCATACAGGTACGTCCATGCCTTCCTGATCGGGCCCCCCCCCCCCCCCAGCAGCAGTCGGATTCCGTGCAGGAGCGATCCGGGATGAGGGGGCGGCCATTCATTCATGGCCACCCCCTCGCAATCGGCAATCGCTCCTGACGAATGAAATGCTAGCACTACATCACTTCCTCTCCTGTAATGTAAACACAGGCAGAGGAAGTGATGTAATCTCTCCTCGTGTCGGTCTTTTTCGTTCCGGCACTGAGGAGAGAGGATCAGTGAGTTGCACCTAACACTACACTACACAGTAGAACACACCAGGCACACTTTCACCCCCCCTTCACCCCCCGATCACCCCCCCAATCACCCCTGCACCCCCAGTCACAGTGACACCAATTGCATTTTTTTTTTTTTATTATTGCATTGGTGTCATTTGTGACTGCAATAACTGTTAGGGCAATTAGGGTTAGCCCCCTTTAGGTCTAGGGTACCCCCCTAACCCCCCCAATAAAGGTTTAACCCCGTGATCACCCCCGTCGCCAGTGTCACTAAAAAGTGATCGTTTTTCTGATCGCTGTATTAGTGTCACAGGTGACGCTAGTTAGGCAATTAGGTATTTAGGTTCGCCGCAGTTTTTTATAGTGTCAGGGACCCCCATATACTGCCGCATAAAGGTTTTAACCCCCTGATTGCCCCCTAGTTAACCCTTTCACCAGTGATCACCATATAACTGTTACGGGTGACGCTGGTTGGTTAGTTATTTTTTTATAGTTTCAGGGCACCCGCCATTTATTACCTAATAAAGGTTTAACCCACTGATCACCCGGCGGGTGATATAAGTTAGGTTTGAGGGTCAGATAGGGTCTGCGTCGCCCCAGGCAGCGTCAGGTTAGTGCCAGTACCGCTAACACCCACGCGCAAAGCATACACCTCCCTTAGTAATATAGTATTTGAACAGATCAATATCTGATCTGATCAGAACTATATTAGCGTCGCCAGCAGTTTAGGTTTCCCAAAAACGCATTGTTAGCGGGATCAGCCCAGATACCTGCTAGCACCTGCGTTTAGCCCCTCCGCCAAGCCCAGCCCAGCCCACCCAAGTGCAGTATCGATCGATCACTGTCACTTACAAAACACAACACACATAACTGCAGCGTTCACCGAGTCAGGCTTGATCCCTGCGATCGCTAACAGTTTTTTTTGTAGCGTTTTGATACAGTCGCTGACAGCCTAGGTGCTTTTTTACCTGTGAGTCTCACTAGTGTACCACTAAATTTAGAGCCCAAAATGGCAAAGCGAAGGTACACTAGTGAAGAGGCCTACACATTTCTGAGCATGACAAATAGTGAAGAGGAAGTCACTCATCTGTCAGTCAGGCTCAGAATACGATCCTGTAGAGGACAGCGGCTCCATGACAGATAGCTCTGACGACGGAGATGAGGTCCCTGTTAAGGGCAGGCGTACCCGATCCCGAACTTCTTCTGTTGTTGAGGTGAAGGAACCGCAGGTCCCTCGTATGGAGCAGAGACGTACTAGAGCCGCTCATCCTTCTGGTGAACTGGCAAGCACCAGCGGCCTAGTACACCCTGGACGTACATCCAGCACTGCAGTAGCACGTGGTGACGTGGCGAGTCCCATAAGTGCAGTTCAAGCTGGCGAGGTCGCAAGCACAAGTAGTGTCCCACTGCCACCAAGACGAAGACAAAGACAGGCCCGTCGTACCCATAGTGCCCTTCCTGCAGAATTTTCCAATCCTGATTGGGTGCCCACCACTTCTGCAGAACCCGTACTTCCCCCATTCACTGGCCAACCTGGCATTAACGTGGAAACTTGATTTTTACTCACTGTTTTTCACCGAAGATCTCTATAGATCTATTGTGGACCAAAGCAATTTGTAAGCTGGTCAACACATCGCCACTATTCCCCGGTCCGCCCTTGCCAGACATTGGAAACCAATTACGGTTTCCCGAATTTAAGATCTTTCTGGGCGCTTCTCCCTTAACATGGGCATAACCAAAAAGAGTGAGTTGCGGTCATATTGGTCCACTGACCCAATTCACCATATGCACGTGTTCTCTGCTTCCATGTCCAGGGCACGATACGAGCAGATTTTGCGGTTCATGCACTTCAACGACAATGAACTCTGTTGTCCTCATGGAGACCCTGCATACGATCGGCTCTACAAAATTTGGCCCCTCATAAACCACTTCAACCAACGTTTTGCAGACTTGTTTACTCCCCATCAAGTTGTCTGCTTTGAGTCCCTGATTAAGGTTTCTGGTCGCTTGTCATTCAAACAATACATTCCCAACAAGCGTTCCAGATACGGGGTCAAGGCGTATAAGCTCTGTGACAGGGCCACAGGCTATACACGTAGTTTTATGGTTTATGAGGGTAAAGATAGTCACATAGAGCCGGAGAACTGCCCTGACTACATAAGAAGCGCTGGCAAGATAGTGTGGGACATGGTGTCACCCTTATTCGGAAAGGGGTACCATTTATATGTGGACAATTATTACACAAGTGTGCCACTGTTTAGTCACTTGTTTGATCAGCAGATTGGAGCATGTGGCACCGTGCGACCTAATTGCCGGGGCTTTCCCCAGCGGCTTGTAGATTCTCATCTTAGGCTGGGGGAGAGAGCCTGCTTGCGGTGTAAAAATTTGCTTGCTATGAAGTGGAGGGATAATAAGAATGTTTTCGTTCTTACCTCCCTTCATGCAGACATGACGATCCAAATTCATACGGCGACTGGTGTTGTGGAGAAACCCCTCTGTGTCCACAAATATAACCTTAATATGGGAGGGGTGGACCTCAATGACCAGTTGTTGGCGCCGTACCTAGTTGCCCGTAAGGCCAGACGCTGGTACAAAAAAGTGTCTGTTTATTTATTCTAATTTGCTATGCTGAATGCTTATGTGCTACACAAAGCTTCAGGACGGACTGGATCCTTCCTTAAATTCCAGGAGGATATCGTCAGAGCCCTTCTGTATCCAGGCGGTGCTCCACCTCACCTTCCCCAACCAAATGCAGTAAGCCGGCTGCATGAGAGGCATTATCCTTATGTCCTCCTGCATACCCCTACCCAACGAGCCCCCCAAAGAAAATGTTGTGTCTGCAGAAAGCCCGGATACAGGCGTGACACCCGTCATTATTGTCCCCTCTGTCCTGACAATCCTGGTCTTTGCATTGGTGAATGTTTTGAAAGCTACCATGAACTAGTTGAGTTTTAGAGTAGGGTACAGCATTGCACAGGCTAGGCACACGTTCACAGGGTCTCCCAAGATGCCATCGCATTTTGAGAGACCCAAACCGCTGGAACCGTTACAACAGAACTGTTAAAGTTACATAAAAAAGTGTATAGAAAAAATAAATAAAAAATAAATAAAAACCCCAAAAATATATAAAATAAAAAAAACAAAAATAGTTGTCATTTTATTGTTCTCTCTCTCTATTGTTCTGCTCCTTTGTACTGTATTCTATTCTGCAATGTTTTATTGTTAACCATTTTTTGTTTTCAGGTACACCATTCAACTGTAACGTGGATTTATTTATCTTGACAGCAACAGCGTTTGCTCCCACGATACATAAAGCCTTGACTGCAGCGCTGTTGGAGGTGATTTCACCACCACAGTTAAAAAAAAGAGCATATATGCCGAAGCATGGGGGCAGCAGGGGTAGAGGAGCGATTTGCTCCTACCTTTTGCGGAAGGATGCCCCCATGCTTCGGCATATATATATTTTAGGCACAGGTTGCGTTTTAAATGTTTTATTTTTTCCTATTTTTATTTTTTTTCTGTATTTGCTTTGCAGGTATGGTAAGTCCTACTGTTATACTGTAATGTTACTTTGTTTTATTGTTAACCATCATTTGCTTAGCAGGTACGCCATTCTGCTGCAGCGCGGATTTATTTATCTTGACAGCAACAGCGTTTGCTCCCACGATACATAAAGCCGTGACTCCAGCACTGTCGGAGGTGATTTCACTACCACAGTTAAAAAAAGAGCATACCCTGTATATGCCGAAGCATGGGGGCAGAAGGGGTGGAGGAGCAATTTGCTCCTAACTTTTGCGGGAGGATGCCCCCATGCTTCGGCATATATAAATGGTGCATGTATGCCCACCATTAGAAGTGGGTGGATGAAGGGAGGTATTTTAATGGTGGGCATACCCACCAATCAATATTTTTTTTTCGTTCAGCCCACAGGCTGCATGAAAAAAAAATTACAATATATGCCCAACCAGTTCCAGCAACGTACTGGTATGTTGCTGGACTTTGAGTGCTTATACCAGAATGATGCCTGCAGGTTTAGGTATCATCTTGGTATCATTCTTTTCAGCCAGCGGTAGGCTTTTATTTAAAAGCAATCCTAGTGGCTAATTAGCCTCTAGACTGCTTTTACATTCAGTGGGAGGGAATGTTCCCCCCCCCCCCCACCGTCTTCCATGGTTTTCTCAGGCTCTCCTGTCCCAACAGGGAACCTGAGAATGCAGCCAATCAAAAATTTACGCCCTTAGAAATCCTGAAGGTGGTGCTTGGATTTCGGGGGCCCCGTACGCGGCTAGGCTCCCAAAAAGTCCCACACATGTGGTATCCCCATACTCAGGAGAAGCAGCAGAATTTATTTTGGGGTGTGATTCCACATATGCCCATGGCATGTTTGAGGGGCAAAAAAAAATAAAATAGAAAAAAGTTTGTCCTATTCCCGCAACTTGTGGAAAAATATAAAATATTCCATGGACTCAACATGCCTCTCAGCAAATAGCTTGGGGTGTCTACTTTCTAAAATGAGGTCATTTGTGTGGGGGTTTTGTGCCATCTTGGCATTTTATGGCCTTCACAACTGTAATAGGTGGTGAGGAGTGAAATCAAAAATGTACGCCCTTAGAAAGCCTGAAGGCGGTACTTGGATTTCGGGGCCCCGCACGTGGCTAGGCTCCCAAAAAGTCCCACACATGTGGTATCCCCGCACTCAAGAGAAGCAGCAGAATTTATTTTGTTGTGTAATTTCACATATGCCCATGGCATGTGTGAGCAATATATCATTTAGTGACAACTTTGTGAAAAAAAAAAAATAATAAAGTTTGTAATTTTCCCGCAACTTGTGGCAAAATATAAAATATTCCATGGACTCAACATGCTTCTCAGCAAATAGCTTGGGGTGTCTACTTTCTAAAATGGGGGGTTTTGTGCCATCTTGGTATTTTATGGCCTTCAAAACTGTGATAGGTAGTGAGGAGTGAAATTACAAATGTATGCCCTTAGAAATCCTGAAAGCGGTGCTTGGCTTTCGGGGCCCCGTACGCGGCTAGGCTTCCAAAAAGTTGACCACATGTGGTATCACCGTACTCAGGAGAAGCAGCAGAATGTATTTTGGGGTGCAATTCCACATATAACCATGGCATGTGGGAGCATCATATCATTTAGTGACAACTTTTTGTAAAAAAAAATAATAATATTTTTTTGTCATTATTCAATCGCTTGAGGCAAAAAAATAAAATATTCAATGGGCTCAACATGCCTCTCATCAATTTCCTTAGGGTGTCTACTTTCCAAAATAGGGTCATTTGGGGGGGTTTTGTACTGCCCTGCCATTTTAGCACCTCAAGAAATGAGGCAGTCATAAACTAAAAGCTGCGTAAATTCCAGAAAATGTACCTTAGTTTGTAGACGTGACAACTTTTGCGCAAACCAATAAATATACAGTTATTGACTTTTTTTTTACCAAAGACATGTGGCTGAATAAATTTTGGCCTAAATGTATGACTAAAATTGAGTTTATTGGATTTTTCTAATAACAAAAAGTAGAAAATATCATTTTTTTTCAAAATTTCCAGTCTTTTTACGTTTATATCGCAAAATATTAAAAATCGTAGAGTCAGTCAAATACCTTTAAAAGAAAGCTCTATTTGTGGGAAAAAAAGGACGCAAATTTTGTTTGGGTACAACATTGCATGACCGCGCAATTACCAGTTAAAGCAGCGCAGTCTCTTCTTCAGATAATCTTATTATGTTGTGGGTCTGCTACACACGCACCTTGTTTTTGTTGATAATGTATGTAGTGCATTACTGACAAAAATATTGCTAATTTTCAGCACCATGGCAGAATATGTGGGGTCTAGAAAATGGCATGATTGGGGAAATTTAAACATCACTGTGGGTGTTATTTGCTAAAGGCAAATCCACTATTCACTACAAGTGCACCTGAAACTGCACTTGGAGTGCAAAGTGGATTTGCCTTCAGTAAATAACACCCATTGCCACAGAAAACAACAACTTTACTACAAATACTGCTTTTGCGCATTACATAGTTACATAGTTAGTGCAAACTCCAGGCAGGTAGTGTCGTGGTTGGGATTCGAACCAGCGACCCTTCTTACTGCTAGGCGAGAGTGCTAACCACTACACCACTGTGCCGCCCATTGCAAAAAGGAAGCCACACATTGTTGATAATTTAACTTTTTTTTACTTTTTACTCAAAGCACATTCACATGTGCGTTTAGAAAATGGTTTTACAACAAACCAACATATTTGGTGTATAGAAAACATTATTTTGGGTAACATTTTTATAACTTGGTGTTTTTGTGTAAACAGTCATGTATCAAAGCATAACATATAGAACACAGGAACTTACAAAGTTCAACTTTGAAAAGTGAAGACAATGTCAGACATGAGTATGTAGAAACTGTGCTTATACTGCCTTCATCAGATGGGGTGTCACCTCTGGAAAAGCCAAATTTGGAAGATGCACACAAATTGAAAATAAAAAAGTGGCCAGTTTCCTAGTGATCCCATGCCTAATGTCAACATGTGCTATCTCCCATCATGGGGTATCAATGTACATGTTTTGGACGTGCAAAACCATCATCTCAGCCAGTTTAGTAGAAAGGAAGGGGTTGCACCCACAAAACACGTACATTTATCCCCCATCTGTTTGGCTTTTTTTAAAATATAAAAGTGTTTTTGAAAATTTTAAAACGATGCTAGCTTGTTTGGGGTGTTTCAGACTCTCCCCAAAACATCAATGATGTTCTTCATTTTTTGTTGAACATCATTGATGTTTTTCTGTATATTCTCTAAATCGCGATTGCACCCCATTATCTCCCCAATGAGATTCTTCTTCCACATCACCTAAAAAAAACAAAACAAAAAACACACCATGTATTATAAATATGCAGACATACATTGATGTGTGTTTTTTTGGAACCCTAAACTGCCGGGGATGCTAGTATAGATCTGATCAGATCAGATATTGATCTGTTCAGATACTATACCACTACGGGAGGTGTATGCTTTGCTCGTGGGTGTTAGCGCTACTGGCACTAACCTAGCGCTGCCTGGGGTGACGCAGACCCTGACCCTAAAACCTAATTGATATCACCCGCCGGGTGATCAGGGGGTTAAACCTTTATTGGGTAATAAATGGTGGCTGCCCTGATGCTATAAAAAGCTAACTAACTAACCAGAGTCACCCAAAACACTTATACGGTGATCACTGGTGAAAGGGTTACCTGGGGGCAATCAGGGGGTTAAAACCTTTATTAGGTAGTATATGGGGGTCCCGGACGCTATATAAAAACCTGACGGGGAACCTAAATAACTAACTGGCTATCCAGCGTCACCAGTGACACTTATGCGGTGATCGCTGGTGAAAGGTTTAACTTTAGGGGAAATCAGGGGGTTAAAACCTTTATTGGGTAGTATATGGGGGTACCTAACGCTATAAAAACCTGGCAGTGAACCTAAAAAAATAACTAGCTACCTAGCGGCACCAGTGACACTAATGCAGCGATCAGAAAAACGATCGCTTAGTGACACTGGCAAAAGGGGGTGAAAGGTTTAACTCTAGGGGCAATCAGGGGGTTAAACCTTTATTAGGGGGGTAGGGGGCTACCCTGGACCTAACACTAACTGCCCTGACACTTTTTACTGTCACAACTGACACTAAATGCAGTGATCAGTAAATAAATGATCACTGCAATCAGTGACACTGTGACGGGGGGGAGGGCATCAGGGGGCGATCGGGGGGGTGATTTGTGTGCCTATGTGTACCTACATGTCAGTGTAGTGTTTGGTGCAAGTACTATGTGTTCTCCTCGCAGTCCGGTCACAAAAACGACCCCGACGAGAATGACATCACTTCCTCCCTGCCTGTGTTTACACTACACAGGCGGGGGAAGCTTCTCATTCGCCAGGAGCGATTGAGAAGGGATGGCCAGAAACCAATGGCCATCCCCTCATCCCGGATCGCTCCTGAAGTGAAACGGACCGCCGCTCGAAGGCAAGCACGTACATGTTGGTGCCATTGTGCCGACGTACATTTACATGCGGCGGTCCTTAAGTGGTTAAATCAAAGCACATGGAGCAGTATGCAAGCAATAATAATAATATGAACACGCGACAACTACTTACTTACTTTTTTGAAGAACTCACTTGATCCTTCTGTACTGATCGTGCTCCCTCAGTTTCAGGTCTGACCAGCGTTTTCTCAGTTGATCCTTGGATCGTCGTACCCCAAAATTTTTCTGAAGACTCTTCACAACTTTAGTCATGATCTTAGCCTTTCTGATATTTGGGTTTGGGTAAGGTCCATACTTCCCATCATAGTCGTTCCTCTTCAATATGTCCACCATCTCCAACATCTCTCCAAAATACATATTTGAGGCCTTAAATCTTCTCCTCTGGGATTGGGATGTTTCAGGCTCTAGGCTTTCCTCGTCCTCCTCCTCGTTAGTGGAATTAGCATGCCCCTGCTGTGTCTCCACCATGTGCTCTCCCCACTAGGCCGAAAGAGAAGGGGTGTGGAATAGTCTAGAAAGAACGTCAGGGGCGGGCGGAGTTTGACACATGCTCACTGTATATAAAACGCAACGCGCGTGTGTCATACGTACGACCTGTGAACAGAGGGAGAAGCTGACGCGCCAATCGTGCAAACGAAGGTACAATTTTTAACTTTGTACATCACTAGCCTATACTGCTTCTAGATTGAGGCCTGCATTGGGACAAGATTTAGTGGAGTTTAGCCTGACATTAGGGTTTGTCTTGTGTTGTGTCTTGCAGAGAATATGGATGGGTTTAATGACCATAGTTTCCTCCCTCTGTTCATCGATAAGTACAGGGAGCTGCCCTGTCTGTGGCAAGCTACGCATCCACACTACAGTAACAAATTAAAGAGGCAGGCAGTGATGGAGAAACTGGTTGAGTTTGTGAAGCCGGTGGTTCCCAGGGCAGACATCAACTATTTAAGAATGAAAATTGGTGACCTCAGGAGTACATATCTGAGGGAGCGCAAGAAGGTGCTGAACTCTAGCGATGGACGAACTTCCGACGGGACGTTTCGCGAACGCGGACCGCGGGCGCGGCCGATAGTTCGCGAACCGTAACGTTCGCGGCTGGCCCCATTGACTTCAATGGGAGGCGAACTTTGCAAACCTACAGGTCAAATTTGCAGCCACAAAATAATTAATAGCTGTGCAAACATACTCCCACCACATGGCCAATGACATAACACATGTATGAGGTGAATCTCGGATCCACAACTACAAGCATTCTTTTTTTATATGTGAAATTGTTGTGACAATTCAGGACTGTGGAGCGCATGAAGGCAATGGAGGAGAGGGAAGGTCAGGGTAGGCAAAGAAGAGGGTGCAGGAGATGATCACCAGCAGCGTGACATACAGCAATGACACCTGCACCGTGATAGAGTGATCTGACACCAGCACCGTGATAGAGAGCACTGACATCAGCAGCGTGACATAAAGCACTGACACCAGCACCGTGATATACAGCACTGACACCAGCACCGTGATATACAGCACTGACATCAGCAGCGTGACATACAGCAATGACACCTGCACCGTAAGCAGCCCCAGGAGGAAGTCAGCACAGCACAGGGATGGTGGGAGCCCCTCATAATCAGCATAGCACAGGGATGGCGGGAGCCCCTCATAATATGCACAGCTGAGGTACAGCCCCAGGAGGAAGTCAGCACAGCACAGGGATGGTGGGAGCCCCTTATAATGAGCATAGCACAGGGATGGTGGGAGCCCCTTATAATATGCACAGCAGAGGTACAGCCCCAGGAGGAAGTCAGCACAGCACAGGGATGTTGGGAGCCCCTCATAATAAGCAGCTCCAGGAGGAAGTCAGCACAGCACAGGGATGGTGGGAGCCCCTCATAATAAGCAGCCCCGGTAGAAATATGACACCGCTCAACCTCTTCAAACAGGAGGGTACGGACATATAGTACGGTGTGCTTTTTTTGGACAAGGAAGTGAGCCAAATGAAGAAAGAAGGTCTGTGTGCTCGATTAAAAAAATTGTTTATAGACATATACATGGTCTACTGGTCACATGTGTTGAATTCCTCCGAGATCCATGCCTCATTCATTTTTAGAAATGTGAGGTAGTTAACACTGTCGTGAGCTAGGCGAGTACGCTTATCGGTCACAATCCCCCCTGCTGCGCTGAACGTCCTTTTGGACAGGACACTGGACGAGGGGCAAGCCAACAGTTCGATTGCAAATTGGGCAAGCTCTGGCCAGAGGTCAAGCCTGCCCATCCAGTAGTCCAGGGGTTCATCACTCCTCAGAGCGTCCACATCGGCTGTTAACCCGATGTAGTCGGACACCTGACGGTCTAGGCGTTCCCTGATGCTGGATCCGGATGACACCTGTCGATGGGTCGGCTGAAAGAATGACATCATATCCGAAGTTACCAACACATCTTCAAACCGGCCTCTTCTTGCAGGCGCTGTTGGATTGTTACCCGCAACTCCTTCTCTGGGAGTGGGAATTGCTCCTCGGCCAGCGCACGCAAAAGCAGAATGCAGCATTTCTTGAAGCAAGGCCTGGAAGTGCTCCATTCTGACAGCCCTCTGTGACAGCGGTAACATTTCCGCCATTTTGTGTTTGTACCGGGGGTCTAAGTACATTGCCACCCAGTACTGGTCCTTGACCCTTATGTTTTTTATACGGGGGTCCCTATTAAAACACTGGAGCATGAAGGCCCCCATTTGCACTAAACTGGAAGCGGTGTGGTGGCCTGGCTCCTGCTCATCATCCAGGATAATGTCGTCCTCTTCATTCTCCTCTCCCCATCCACGCACAACAACAGGGATCCCAGAAAGGTTTAAAGCATGCTCTTCTTGCTCCTCCTCATCCGCCCCGGCACCATCCTCCTCTGACTACTCTTCAGACTCCTGTTGTTCACTTGTCTCAGATAGAGTAGCCCCCCCTGGGAATTCATCCAGCATTGCGACTTCCTCATCTTCCCACTCCTGCTCCTCCACAGCTTGATCAATGACACGATGCAATGCACGCTCCATAAAGCAGGCATAAGGTACCATGTCACTGATGGCGCCATGGCTGCGACTGACCAGTTTGGGGATCTCCTCAAATGGCCGCAGAAGTCTGCATGCATCGTGCATGAGCAGCCACTGGCGCAGTGAAAAAAAACCCAGCTCCCCAGAACCTGTTCTGCCGCAGAGTTCATACAGGTAGACATTAACTGCACGTTTCTGCTGGAGCAGCCTATCAAGCATATAGAAGGTTGAGTTCCATCGCGTCAGGCAATCGCAAATAAGACATCTGACCGGCAGATTGTGTCACAGCTGAATGCTGAAGCTCTTCTGAAATGGGCCGAGATTTTCCTTGCCTGCCGCAAGATGTCCTGGACCCCATGGTATTTGACAACGAATCGCTGCACGACCAAGTTTAAGACATGTGCCATGCATGGCATGTGCATAATTTTGCCCTGTTTCAATGCACTAAGCAGATTGCCACCGTTGTCACACACCACTTTAACAACTGTCAAATTGAGCAGTGTTAGCCACTGATCTGCCTGTGAACGCAAAGCTGAAAGGAGTGCCTTGCCAGTGTGGCTCTTGGCTTCCAGGCACAACAGACGCAGCACGGCATGGCAACGTCTCACCTGGCATGTCGACTAGGTTCTGGGGAGCTTGAGCGGCGCAGCGGAAGAGACGCTAGCAGCCGAAAAGGAGGAGTCAGCCGAGGAGGAGAGGGAGGAAGATGGAGTAGGAGGAGGAGAAGAAGAGCCAGGCCTGCATGCAATCCGTGGCGGTAAAACCAAATCTACACGGGTGCCACGGGTTACATGCTTGACGGCCGTCAGAAGGTTCACCCAGTGGGCAGTAAAAGTGATATACCTTCCCTGCCTGTGTTTGCTAGACCACGTGTCTGTGGTCAGATGTATCTTGGCACCGACACTGTGTGCCAGAGATACATTCACTTGCCGCTGAACATGGCCATATAGCTCTGGGATGCCCTTCTGTGAGAAATACTTCCTTCCTGGGACCTTCCATTGTGGTGTTCCAATGGCCACAAATTTTTAAAAGGCCTCCGAGTCCACCAGCTTATATGGCAGTAGTTGGCGGGCTATCAGTTCTGACAAGCCAGCCGTCAACCGTTGGGCAAGAGGGTTATCCGGCGTCATCATTTTTTTACACTCGAACATTAGGCCCACGGAAGCCTGCCTTTTTGCAGAAAAACGTGAGCTTAGCGTGATGGAAGGTGGAGTGGAGGACAATTGTGAGGAGAGAGGAGAAGGAGAAGTAGAAGACGAGGCTGGACGGTGAGAGCCTGGAGTGTGGCTTTGTGTGTTCCGTTGCTCCCACTGGGCTCTGTGATGGCTGCTCATGTGCCTTCTTAAGGCGGTCGTCCCTAGGTGAGTTTTGGGCTTACTGCAACGAATGCGTTGACTGCAAAGATTGCAGATGGCAACGCTATTGTCAGCAGCGGACACGTTAAAAAAAGCCCACACTGCGTAGCCATGTGCCGGTGTCCTGGGAGCGCCAGATGTGACCGTACATGGTCGATGACTCGCTCCTGATACATTAGCAGTCTGCTTTGTCCCTCCTGTGCAAGTCTATATCTCCCTCTGAACTCCCCTCCTCTTCCTCTCTTGTGAGCACCCACGTGACATCACTAGACACGTCATCATCGACTGCACCTTTGCCACCGCTATAAGTAGAGATCTCGGAGTAGGCAGCAACACCGGGGACCAACCTCCTCCTTGGGCTGATCTGGGTACTGTCGTCAGACTGCTGAGTGGCGGTTGTTGCTACCTCCTCTTCCTGATCCAATGCCAAGAGTGGCTGCGCATCAGAAATGTCTTGATAAGCATCGGAAAATAATTCCTGTGACTCAAGCGGAAGGTATGTGGTGGTGTTGTTGGTGGTAGTGTCTTTGGGGGTGCACATAGCAGAGAGGATGAGGAGGTTGCAGAAGAGTAAGGCTGAGTGAGCCACTCAACCAAGTCTGGTGCGTCCTTTAAAGTAATTGAATGCACCTTCTGCAACTTCCCACTTTGGCTCAAGCCTGTTGCTCCTGCCCTACCCCTACCACACCTGCATAAGGAACTGCCTCTTCCTCTGCCTGTCATTTTTTATATGACCCTGTGACAAAACTCTCAGTCCCTATACTGATAAAGGACTGCTGCAGAAAAGGGAAACAGTCAGCAGTAGTGCACCTCAACCCTATATATTGTGGACCTATACCAGTCCTTAAGGAATAGCAGACTGTACCTCACTCAACCCTATGTACTTTTGTACCCTATACCTTACCAGTCCTTATAAGGACCTTTGTGGAACTAGTAGGTTGTGAATGATTAGCAGACTGTACCTCAGTCCTTATACTGATAAAGGACTGCTGCAGTATAGGGCAGCAGTCAGCAGTAGTGCACCTCAACCCTATATATTGTGGACCTATACCAGTCCTTAAGGAATAGCAGACTGTACCTCACTCAACCCTATGTACTGTAGTACCCTATACCTTACCAGTCCTTATAAGGACCTTTGTGGAACTAGTAGGTTGTGAATGATTAGCAGACTGTACCTCAGTCCCTATACTGATAAAGGACTGCTGCAGTATAGGGCAGCAGTCAGCAGTAGTGCACCTCAACCCTATATATTGTGGACCTATACCAGTCCTTAAGGAATAGCAGACTGTACCTCACTCAACCCTATGTACTGTAGTACCCTGTACCTTACCAGTCCTTATAAGGACCTTTGTGGAACTAGTAAGTTGTGAATGATTAGCAGACTGTACCTCAGTCCTTATACTGATAAAGGACTGCTGCAGTATAGGGCAGCAGTCAACAGTAGTGCACCTTAACCCTATATATTGTGGACCTATACCAGTCCTTAAGGAATAGCAGACTGTACCTCACTCAACCCTATGTACTGTAGTACCCTATACCTTACCAGTCCTTATAAGGACCTTTGTGGAACTAGTAGGTTGTGAATGATTAGCAGACTGTACCTCAGTCCCTATACTGATAAAGGACTACTGCAGCAGAAGGGCAGCAGTCAGCAATAGTGCACCTCAACCCTATATATTGTGGACCTATACCAGTCCTTAAGGAATAGCAGACTGTACCTCACTCAACCCTATGTACTGTAGTACCCTATACCTTACCAGTCCTTATAAGGACCTTTCTGGATCTAGTAGGTTGTGAATGATTAGCAGACTGTACCTCAGTCCCTATACTGATAAAGGACTGCTGCAGCAGAAGGGCAGCAGTAGTGCACCTCAACCCTATATATTGTGGACCTATACCAGTCCTTAAGGAATAGCAGACTGTACCTCACTCAACCCTATGTACTGTAGTATCCTATACCTTACCAGTCCTTATAAGGACCTTTGTGGAACTAGTAGGTTGTGAATGATTAGCAGACTGTACCTCAGTCCCTATACTGATAAAGGACTGCTGCAGTATAGGGCAGCAGTCAGCAGTAGTGCACCTCAACCCTATATATTGTGGACCTATACCAGTCCTTAAGGAATAGCAGACTGTACCTCACTCAACCCTATGTACTGTAGTACCCTATACCTTACCAGTCCTTATAAGGACCTTTGTGGAACTAGTAGGTTGTGAATGATTAGCAGACTGTACCTCAGTCCCTATACTGATAAAGGACTGCTGCAGCAGAAGGGCAGCAGTCAGCAGTAGTGCACCTCAACCCTATATATTGTGGACCTATACCAGTCCTTAAGGAATAGCAGACTGTACCTCACTCAACCCTATGTACTGTAGTACCCTATACCTTACCAGTCCTTATAAGGACCTTTGTGGAACTAGTAGGTTATGAATGATTAGCAGACTGTACCTCAGTCCCTATACTGATAAAGGACTGCTGCAGCAGAAGGGCAGCAGTCAGCAGTAGTGCACCTCAACCCTATATATTGTGGACCTATACCAGTCCTTAAGGAATAGCAGACTGTACCTCACTCAACCCTATGTACTGTTGTACCCTATACCTTACCAGTCCTTATAAGGACCTTTGTGGAACTAGTAGGTTGTGAATGATTAGCAGACTGTACCTCAGTCCCTATACTGATAAAGGACTGCTGCAGCAGAAGGGCAGCAGTCAGCAGTAGTGCACCTCAACCCTATATATTGTGGACCTATACCAGTCCTTAAGGAATAGCAGACTGTACCTCACTCAACCCTATGTACTGTTGTACCCTATACCTTACCAGTCCTTATAAGGACCTTTGTGGAACTAGTAGGTTGTGAATGATTAGCAGACTGTACCTCAGTCCCTATACTGATAAAGGACTGCTGCAGCAGAAGGGCAGCAGTCAGCAGTAGTGCACCTCAACCCTATATATTGTGGACCTATACCAGTCCTTAAGGAATAGCAGACTGTACCTCACTCAACCCTATGTACTGTAGTACCCTATACCTTACCAGTCCTTATAAGGACCTTTGTGGAACTAGTAGGTTATGAATGATTAGCAGACTGTACCTCAGTCCCTATACTGATAAAGGACTGCTGCAGCAGAAGGGCAGCAGTCAGCAGTAGTGCACCTCAACCCTATATATTGTGGACCTATACCAGTCCTTAAGGAATAGCAGACTGTACCTCACTCAACCCTATGTACTGTAATACCCTATACCTTACCAGTCCTTATAAGGACCTTTGTGGAACTAGTAGGTTGTGAATGATTAGCAGACTGTACCTCAGTCCCTATACTGATAAAGGACTGCTGCAGTATAGGGCAGAAGTCAGCAGTAGTGCACCTCAACCCTATATATTGTGGACCTATACCAGTCCTTAAGGAATAGCAGACTGTACCTCACTCAACCCTATGTACTGTAGTACCCTATACCTTACCAGTCCTTATAAGGACCTTTGTGGAACTAGTAGGTTGTGAATGATTAGCAGACTGTACCTCAGTCCCTATACTGATAAAGGACTACTGCAGCAGAAGGGCAGCAGTCAGCAGTAGTGCACCTCAACCCTATATATTGTGGACCTATACCAGTCCTTAAGGAATAGCAGACTGTACCTCACTCAACCCTATGTACTGTAGTACCCTATACCTTACCAGTCCTTATAAGGACCTTTGTGGAACTAGTAGGTTATGAATGATTAGCAGACTGTACCTCAGTCCCTATACTGATAAAGGACTGCTGCAGCAGAAGGGCAGCAGTCAGCAGTAGTGCACCTCAACCCTATATATTGTGGACCTATACCAGTCCTTAAGGAATAGCAGACTGTACCTCACTCAACCCTATGTACTGTTGTACCCTATACCTTACCAGTCCTTATAAGGACCTTTGTGGAACTAGTAGGTTGTGAATGATTAGCAGACTGTACCTCAGTCCCTATACTGATAAAGGACTGCTGCAGCAGAAGGGCAGCAGTCAGCAGTAGTGCACCTCAACCCTATATATTGTGGACCTATACCAGTCCTTAAGGAATAGCAGACTGTACCTCACTCAACCCTATGTACTGTAGTACCCTATACCTTACCAGTCCTTATAAGGACCTTTGTGGAACTAGTAGGTTATGAATGATTCGCAGACTGTACCTCAGTCCCTATACTGATAAAGGACTGCTGCAGCAGAAGGGCAGCAGTCAGCAGTAGTGCACCTCAACCCTATATATTGTGGACCTATACCAGTTCTTAAGGAATAGCAGACTGTACCTCACTCAACCCTATGTACTGTAGTACCCTATACCTTACCAGTCCTTATAAGGACCTTTGTGGAACTAGTAGGTTGTGAATGATTAGCAGACTGTACCTCAGTCCCTATACTGATAAAGGACTGCTGCAGTATAGGGCAGCAGTCAGCAGTAGTGCACCTCAACCCTATATATTGTGGACCTATACCAGTCCTTAAGGAATAGCAGACTGTACCTCACTCAACCCTATGTACTGTAGTACCCTATACCTTACCAGTCCTTATAAGGACCTTTCTGGATCTAGTAGGTTGTGAATGATTAGCAGACTGTACCTCAGTCCCTATACTAATAAAGGACTGCTGCAGTATAGGGTAGCAGTCAGCAGTAGTGCACCTCAACCCTATATATTGTGGACCTATACCAGTCCTTAAGGAATAGCAGACTGTACCTCACTCAGCCTTATGTACTGTAGTACCCTATACCTTACCAGTCCTTATAAGGACCTTTGTGGAACTAGTAGGTTGTGAATGATTAGCAGACTGTACCTCAGTCCCTATACTGATAAAGGACTACTGCAGCAGAAGGGCAGCAGTCAAGTATAATATTCTTTCTATATTTGGAAGAAAGAATATTATACGTGTACAAGCCTATTACCATACCAGTCCTGAAAAGAACCTTTGTGGACCTAATAGTAACAGCTACTGATTAAACAGACTGTCCCTCACTGCCACACACAGCTTCCTGCCTGTCCCTATTTAAACTGACAAAACACAGGCTGCTGGAACAATAACTTGAATAGCACTCAAAACTATATCCTGTACTACTTTACCATACCAGTCCTGAAAAGGACTTTTGTGGACCTAATAGTAACAGCTAATGATTAAACTGACTATCCCTGCTGCACACAGCGTCCTGTCCCTCTCTCTACACTGACAAAACACAGGCTGCTGCAACAATCACTAGCACAGCAGTGCCTCAAACCTATATCCTGAACTACACCTAACACCTATACCATGATACCAGTCCTTAAAATAACTTTTGTGGACCTAATAGCTAGTGATTTGGGTCACTGCAGTCTCTCCCTG
The DNA here is from genome assembly GCF_037356315.1 of Lithobates pipiens. Classification (NCBI taxonomy): domain Eukaryota; kingdom Metazoa; phylum Chordata; class Amphibia; order Anura; family Ranidae; genus Lithobates; species Lithobates pipiens. The sequence goes on along the minus strand of NW_027507748.1, from coordinate 221,090,513 downwards.
CTCCACACAGCAACCTCTCCCTATAGTGACATACGAAAGAATGTAAAATGGCCGCCGGATTGGGTCTATTTATAAGTTAGGGGGAATGTCCAAGTGTCCATGTGCTGTAATTTCTCAATTGGCTGTCCTGTACCACATGATGGATGTGTCATCATAGGTCAAAGTTCTTTTACACAGTAAACACGGAAATCTGCCAGGCGAACGGCGGCAATAGTCCACCGATCGGGCGGACGGCGAAACAGCCGAAATTCGCCGCGAAAAGACCGCCGGCGAACCGTTTGGCCATCCCTACTGAAGTCCATGCAAACTGGTGCTGCAGCAGATGACGTTTATGTCCCCAGGCTGTGGTATTATGACATGCTGCATTTTCTGTCAGACCTGGCTGATGTCAGGGAATCCCTCTCTATCCTTCCTTCCAGGCATCCTTCTGCGCTACATTCCACCCATGCTGAGCCTTCCGACGCCCAACCTAGGCCTTCCACTCAGGAAGAACTGAAGGAGCCCAGCTTGAGCCAGGTATGGTATTGTTCTACATATTTTGGGAGTAAAAATTAATGATGTTAACTTGATTTTTGCTCACTAATTGCTGATTTGAGAAAGTGTTTCACATATCAATAGACAGTAATGGCCAAAACCGTTGGGCCAAGAATGAAGAATGCTGGGCTCAGAATGATAGTCTTTTCTATTTGTTAACAATTTGCAACAGTCTTGAGCTGAAAATTGTGTGTGTTTAATGAACCAAAAACTAAAACTTTGTCCCTTTTTCATATACAGGAAGACCTCAGCCAGGAGGAGGGTGTGGAATGCAGCAGCCAGGAGGTGGCTGTGGAAAGTGGCAGCCAGGAGGAGGCAGGGGTAAGCTGCAGACAAGCGGTGGCAGGCGGAGGAGCCTAACTGAATCCCAAGTCCCTTCCCTCCGCCTTCCACACAAAAGGGCCAGAAAGGGGAGGAATGTGGAGGAGTCGGCTCCGAAGCTCATCGGGGAGGCTTCAGCAGCCCTAAAAGCCACCCCCACACACATATCAAGAGGCGTTTGCCGCCTTGGCTGCCTGCAAACTCCAGCAAATGGAGGAGGGGCAACAGATCTTGTGTGAGGAGCTCATCATACACACACTCAACAAGGGGTTGTTGGGCCAAATCCCACAAGCAACACACTTGTGTGATTTGGCCCATGCCCCTCCTCCTCCTCCTTCTGCCACACCTCCAGCACCACAGCCACAAGGAAGGAAGCGTGGAAGGAAGACCAGAGAGTGATAACCTGGGTTCAGTCTGGTCTGACAGAAGATGCAGCCTCTTGTAGGACCACAGCCTGGGGACATAGATGTCATCTGCTGCTGTTCCGGATTTCTTGGACTTCAGGACCAGACTGCTCTCCCCCAGATATGTACTCCTCAGGCCACCAATTTTTGCATTTAAATAGTTGTTGTGTGCCCTGGGGGCCAAAGGCTTCGCTAATCTCCCCAGTTTCTCCAGCGCTGCCTCCCTCTTTATTTGTTACTGACACCTAAATAAAGGTTTTTTTTTTGGTTGAAGAAATACTTGCCTTTGTGTTTTACTTCAAAAAGGACAGTTTATTTGTGAGTAGGCAGGTACATTTCAAAAATACAAAGTCAAATGAATAACAAGGAGCACCAACACCAAACAACCTCCTCTAGATTAAAAAAATAAAACAATAAAATAAAAAGATAATAATGGTGTTGTGGTAAGTTGACAAACAAAACACACCAAAAAAATTGCAAAGATGAGCAAACTGTCAAAAAAGGAGATGTTGATTAAAAAAACAACCACCAAATTTAAAAACAAAAAACAAAAAAATGATTGGGGAGATGTGACGAATTATTAAAATATTGTATTCATGAAATGAGGAAAAAGAATAAAGAAATAAGTTTGGGAGAAGTGTGTGTGAATATGAGCAGCAAAACAACTTAATTCGTATAGCATTCTAAAGAAAAAGAGTATGCGCTGCATTAAAGAATTTTTAACATTGCAGCATGACAAATGTGCTATATCGATTACGAGCGGTAGTTTTACCTGACCGAGCGCTTCCGTCTCAGAATTTTATTGTGAGCATGCGTGGCACCTTGTCCGTCGGACTAGGCTACACGCAATCGGAACTGACGCGATCGGATCATGTTGTCGGAAAATTTTATAGCCAAGCTCTCAATCTTGGTCCGTCGGATATTCCGGCGGAAACAGTCCGATGGAGCCCACACACTGTCTGATTGTCTGACAACATGTTTTTTTTTTTCATCGGAATGTCCAACCGTGTGTACAAGGCCTAAGACTTTCTTTTGCTCTCTGCTGTGCTGTATCTAAGATCTGATACTTTTTTATTTATTTTTTAAAAAGTGACAGTTGTTTCTGGTAAAAGGGATATGAGGATTTTTTCTTGTGGAGGTAGCTCTATTTTTGGCAGGCTTTTGCTTGCTGGAGGGGAGGAAGGGGGGGCCGGGGTGGATGGGATTTTGCCTAAATGCCAACACTTTGTGTTGGTTGTTTGTTATGTACTCCTGACTTCTGTACATATTACACTAGGCTATATGTTACATACTTCTGACACCTGCACTATATACACTACGTTGCTTCTGACCCTAAACTCTACATTGTAATTACAGTAAATACTCCTGACCAAAGCATTTAATGGCTCAGCGGTTGCTGATTGCTTTGAAGTCCCGACTGTCTTAATTAAAATGTTTATAAAGACTAAACATTTTTTACCGCAATGCATTCCTTGCATTAAGGTAAAAATTTTTAGATATTAGTATCCCCCTTACATCTACCTGAGCCCTCATTAGATCCAACACTGTGCATGTCTGCAGCTCTTCTCTCTCCTCACTTCACATTTACAATCACTTTTTTCTTTAAAGTAGGCTCGCTGTCTATATTCTGTATACAAAAAGCATATATAATGAAGGAGTTTGTGCAACTTTCCCTGCATAGTAATTAAAGCTTATGGATCCAGCTGGGAAGATTTTCCTATACTTCCTGTCCTGGAGATGCAAAAGGGAATGAGATTTATTCCCTACAAAGTTAAGGGAATTCCACTGTCACCAGAACAATGTCTTCATTTTGAAAATTCACCCTCATTTAATGTTTTGTTAACAACTGTAAAAGATTTGATATCCCATCACTTTCTGACAAAGGCCCCAGGACACATTCACAGCAGGAACACAGACAGCAAAAAAAAAAGACACTTGTGATGACTCTAATCCTTCCCTTTAAAAACAAACAACCTACAAGCACTAGCTGCCATACAAGATTTCACATGCTGATGTTTGAATATAAATTCCAATGATAAATGTCTGTACATTTGCTGCCTCTTTTCTCACAACAGCAAAGAATACAGGTTTTGGGTGCATATCAATCTCATTGGTTAATGAGCCAGTCACATTCATCATCTTTTATTTTTATTTAAAGGTAAGATGTAGTGCATGTTATAGGAACAGAAGACATAAAGGCAGAATTAGTTACATATGAACACTAGGATCACATCATACACATTAAACATCAGTGGACAATCAGGTAGAGATAGCCATTGCGATGTACATTAATATCTGTGATGTCAACATGTCTTAAAGTGGCTGTAAACCCTTACATATACCCAGTGAAGTGACTGGCCTCAGCTAATACACGGATTAAACAAATCCACCTATATAAGTTGTACCTGTTTATCTGCTTCCCCTTGATGCACTAAATCTGTTCAAAAGGCTGAATAAAGCATGTGTGAGAATAAAATAAAAAGGGATGGAGAGCTGAAGTTACACTCTGCAGAACACAGTGAGGAGAGATCTGAGAGCTGATTGGAGGGAAGAGACACATCCCCTGCACACAGAAACACAGCTGAAGCTGTCAATTAGCTGGAGAGCCCTTCCATGTCACCATTTTTCTCTTGGGGTCAGGAAAACTTGTCAGAAGTGACTCATGCTGATAGCAGAGGAACAAAGCAGCAGACAAAAGTGACATTTAGTACTCTTGATTGAGACAAGTACACACTATAGAAGGATATGCTTTGTACATATTCTATGTCCGAGTTTTACAACAACTTTAAGGATTTCTCTCTGCTGTTCTTCATTTGCTTTAGTAATCAGATGCATTTTAAACCTAAGGCCTCTGGTAACGTTATTAACTTTGTAATGAAAATATTTAGTGATAATATATTCATCATATGCAGTAAAACCTTTGATTGTGAGCATAATTCGTTCTGGAAACATGCTTGTATTCCAAAGCAATTGTATATCAAAGCAAATTTCCCCATAAGAAATAATAGAAACTCAGATGATATGTTCCACAACCATTTATTCATAGATCCTTCAGTTTATAGTCCATGTAAAATCATTATATCAATGTGATAGGTTGTGTAACTATAAAATGTCCATCCACAAATGGAAGCCTCCACAAGGGGATTAAAAGCAAAATCCAGCAGGAGCTACAGAGTATAAAAGAGAAGAGAGGCGCCTCTAAGTGTAGCAATATGGTAACATTTAATGAAGGTAGAACATTTAGCAACTCACATGGTGGATGATTAAAAGAGGCACATCTAAGTATGCAAGCGTTCGGGGTAAAGCTGTCCACATTAGACTGTTCTCCGCACCGCCACCTCTCACCGCTGTCAGTCTGTAATTGTGACTGGTAAGACTACCCTGCAGTAGAGCGATTTGAAAGCGAGGCTTGAAGTACTTGTGGAAGGGATGACAACAATGACAGGGGGGAAGATGGTCTATGTGGACAGCTTTACCCTGGATGCCTGCATACTTAGATGTGCCAGTTTTAATCATCAGCCATGTGAGTTGCTAAATGTTGTACCTTCATTAACCATTTCAGCCCTGGAGGATTTGGCTGGCCAAAGACCAGAGCACTTTTTGTGATTCAGCACTGTATCGCTTTAACGGATAATTGCGTGGTCATGTGACATTGCTCCCAAAAAATAGAGCTTTTTCCCACAAATAGAGCTTTCTTTTGGTGGTATTTTATAGCCTCTGCGTTTTTTATTTTTTGCGCTATAAACAAAAAAAAGAATGAAAATTTTGAAAAAAAAACACATTTTTTACTTTTTGCTATAATAAATATCCCCAAAAAAATCTAAAAAAACATTTTTGTTCCCTCAGTTTAGGTCGATACGTATACTTCTACATATTTTTGGTAAAAAAAAATCGCAATAAGCGTCTATTGATTGATTTGCGCAAAAGTTATCGTGTCTACAAAATAGGGGATCGTTTTTTGGCATTTTTATTAATATTTTTTTTTTACTAGTAATGGCGGTGACCTACGATTTTTAGCATGACTGCGACATTATGGCGGACAGATCGGACAATTTTGACACATTTTGGGACTATTCACATTTATAAAGCGATCAAAATTGCATTGATTACTGTGTAAATGTGACTGACAGTGAATGTTTTAACACTAGGTGGTGCTGTAGGGGTTAAGTGTGTCCTGGGGAGTGATTTGTTGTGGGGGGGGGGGGTGGGCTTGCTGTGACACATCACCGATCATAGCTCAGGATCATAGGGAGCTATGATCAGTGTCACTGTCACTAGTTAGAACGGGGAGATGCTTGTTTACATTAGCATCTCCCTGTTCTTCCTCTCCGTGAGACGATTGCGGGAATCCCCGTGGACATCAAGTCCGCATGACCTGCAATCCGACTCATGGAGCTTGCCAAGGGCACGCTCGCCTGCTATGCAACCCCCACAATATCACGTAGTATAACGTGATTTCATGCAGCGGAGCCAACCTGCCGGAGAAACAGCGGCAGCTGGTCCGCAAGTGGTTAAATGTAACCATATTGCTACACTTAGAGGCACCTCTCCTCTTTTATACTCAGATGTGACATAACGCTACTTGTATATCAAGACATCGCTTATATATCAAATCAAATTTAGTAAAAAAAATGCTCTCAAACCAAGGTTTTACTGTACAATTATATACTGTCGCTGTTTGCAGAAACCTGCTTCATTTGCATATCATAACACATGGTGGGGTGGAATTTTAGGGACTGCATTTGTAAGAACCTCCCAGCCTTCAGGTGACTCAAGGGTGCTGCAACAAACTTGCAAAATTGATGTTTAGGTCTATAATTAATTTCGCTATTCAGTATCCATATTGCTGCACTGCTTTATATGATATGATATCTTCACAGATCTACTGAATGCACAGTACACCCAACACATGTTAATACTGATTGTAGATCTTTATTTATGTTTAAATACAAGACAACATATTTAGCTTCTGGCTCAGACACTAGAATGGACAGACACCTCATTACAGCAAGACATACCATACAAAGAGCATAAATACAGCACAGAGTCCAATATCACAGTCTAGTACAGAAAATAAATAATCAAGTTGATTTGCTTTAAGATTTAATCAAGTTTATATGCTGAGGCTGACCACAAAGAGATGGTTTTAGATCTTCTTAGAAGAGCTTAATAAATGCAAAAGCTAGTTGAATTCCAGCCAGCAGAGCCCAGGATGCAGCTAGAGAAAAAAAAACAAAACAAAAAATTATGTTTTAGGGTACCAAAAACATAGCAAATGCTTTCATATCTTAGACTGTATGTGTATTTTTAGTATTCATACATGGCTTCTCTATTGGAGGGAAAATACATCTATACTATAATGTGTATTTCATTTTAGGAAGACTGTAGGAAATACAAGGTCCCATAGACTTGAATAGGATGTACCCATGCTGCAGGAGCAGGAGGAGGTAAATACAAACCTGCTTGGGTAGTTTGTGTTTAACATAGTGGATTGTATTGATGAGGGCATTAGGGAGGGACGCTGGGGTATTTTTGATTATGTATAAACTTGTGTTTTAGTCCTACTGGTAGGGGTCCTTCCACTCAATAATTATTTAGAACAATGAGAAAAAAAATAAAAATGAGGGAAAGTCCCTATAAGTCAGGCTTTCTCAACCTTTTAACCCCAGAGGAACCCAAAAATAGTTTTCATGTCTTGAGGAACCCTTCCTAAAACAAAATCATCAGGGTTCAATAGGAACAACACTCCTTATACTAGGGTCAATAGGAAGAATGTCCTCCTTACAGTGGTGTTTAGAATACCACCCTTAAGATAGCTAAAAAGATATTTGCTGTCATGCTGCTGGCTTTGCTAAGTGGTGCTGAACCTTGAACTTTGTAGGCATCATCAAATAGGTGGTTCCTAGGCCACAGCTCAAGGAACCCCTAGCAACCTCTGGAGGAACCCCAGGGTTCCACGGAACCCTGGTTGAGAATGGCTGCTATAATTTGTCACCAGAACAGGTGTCCCCATTGTGAACATTTCCTTCATGTCCTCCTTTCCTTGGTTACAGGCATAAGAAAATCAATGCATTTCCAAGAACATCCAATCCATTCCCCAAACAGGCTTCAAAACAGCAGATTGGGAAGGTGCAGACACGGCTGCTGGTGTTAATTATGTATACCTCTATAAAAAGGACATTGACAATGAATGAAAAATAGGAGCTGCCAAAATAAAACCCTTGCAATGGGGACTCCCTGCTTTGCAAGGATTAACTGCTGGTTAGGTCTAGGGCTTGAGGAATAAACTAATGCCGCGTACACATAACCTGACTTTCCGGCAGAAAAGGTCAGACGGTCTTCCGACCGAACGGACTTGCCCACACACGAATGGATCAAAGTCTGTTTGTTTTGAACGTGATGACGTACGACAGGACTAGAAAAGGAAGTTCAATAGCCAGTAGCCAATAGCTGCCCTTGCGTTGTATTTGGTCCGTTGGACCAGCATACAGACGAGCGGTTTTCCCAATACAAATTGAGTCCATCTGACAGATTTGAAACATGTTCAATTTCTAGGTACGTTGGAATTTTTGAAGAAAAAAGTCAGATGAAGCCCACACATGATCGGAATATCCGACGGAATGATTCCGTCTGACCTTTTCTGCCAGAAAGTCCAGTCGTGTGTGCATGATACTTACCTTGTACCTTCCTCAAGGATCCTTCTTCCATGAGGTGAACAGCCCTCCAAAGCCTCCTTTCTATGGTGCTCTGGGAAGCTGTCACCACTGTTGACATCACATACAGTGCGGAACCTATAGTTCTGCATTGTATATAAGACCGGTGAGTGCCTGTCCACAACCCAGAGTGTTGGAGAGACAAAAGAGCGCCAGTGGCCAGGAGGTGAAAGAAATATAGAAACATTACAGTCTTTTTCTCCACCCCCTAGATTTAAAAAGCATTTAACCCAGTACAGGAGTTTATGATATCTGTGTATGTATATACATGAAATTCAACATGTCTCTTGTTATGGGTGCGCATATATGAATTTATCAATATCTATGTGTGTATCAGTTGCAATGTATTATTTTATCTGTTTCTGTACTAAAATAAATATGTTATGTTTTGACCTCATCAAGTCATGTGCCTCATATAAAGTCCCAATCCTCTCTTTCTATTTCAGCTATAGGAATGGAGGTGCATGACTAATCCGTCATGTGCTTCATTTAAAGTCCCAATACTCCCCTTTTACACAATTTGTTGCAGGACAGGGGGCTCCACTGCGATAGAATTTTTTTAAACCCAGAGTTCATCTTTAAGGGACTGAGCTACATGATTTTCTCTATAATGGTTCAAGCAGTTAAAGCAAGAAAGCCACCTATCATTTATTTCTTTGTCTTTTAGGGGGTTTTTTTCCTAGCTTTTAATAGCGTCCTAAAATGCGAAACAGTTTGGCTTCCTCGGCCAGTATAAATGCTAGAGATGAAAATGGTTTTGCTGGTCCTTCCTGACTAAACATCAAGGGGAAGTGAACACTTAGCCAATGCATAATGACTTACAGTATTCAGCAACTATTGTTCTATAGGTTCATTTTGTATGAGATAACACACTATGTCATATTAAAATATCTGAAATGCAAGGGCTGATATAGAATTCCTGGAATAAAAGTAGATCCCAGCAATACCCCTTCTATCATTTTCTCTAAGAATTCAGATGATAAATGACTAGCTAAACTGGGTAACAGCACCGCAGTTACTAAAAGATTCTTTGCTGCAGAAGAGCTTGCAGGGGAAGCCTTGTCAGACTTCTAAACTGACAGTTAATTCCTGCTATGCTGCATTATCATATATATCTTTGTCATCTGTAAATCTTACCTGTATGTTTTCCAGCACTGTCTGCAAAGTCCAAATTAACTGCATGAAATACAAAATAATAATGGAATGTTAAAGAAACGTTGATTAATATTATTCAATATCAAAACCAGTAAGTGGAATACTAAACCAGCATAAGTTAATGTAGTTAAATAAAGTGTATTATTTAGTCTTCAGAGTGGAGAAGTGTTGGTCCCTTTGCTAAAGTGGTAGTAAAAAAAAAAAAAAGTCCTGCAATGCAATGTCTTAATGTGCTAGTATGCATTACATACTAGCATTGGTACATTGTTAGATTATGTATTGTTTCTTGTATTTGTATATGCTTATATGTCTCTCCCCCCTCTTTTGTAGAACAGCTACTAAGCTCCCGATGAAGCATTCACATGCGAAACATGTAGAGCAAGCGTGTTACTACATACCATACACTGTTGCAGGACTAATATGATGTTTGGTATCATTTTTTTGCGGTTTTAGAGAGTAAAAGCAACATCACAGTTTTGCATGTAATGACTTTGCAAAATAACGTTTTAATGAAAATTCCCTTTTGCATTTTGTGATTAATAAATGATTATGTTATTTTTATAATTGGGGCCTACAAAGTCCATTCTTTCTCCTCACATGCTTTTTGATCTAAAATTGTTCTATAGGACGTGGCACTGCTCCATCTTTAAGACCCCTGCAGTACCATCCTGTAATGGAGTCTTGGTATACTTTTTGATTCATAATGAAGTCTGTCAGAACATTTGAATGTAGAAGCAGCCTGGAAACAGGCTTTAAGGACTTTTGGAATGTCCATCTTGTACAGATCAGCATCCAATGCCACTGGGAAGGCTGGAAGCACCCATTCACTGGTGAGATGAAATAGCGATGCCACTTTTGGGACAAAGTGATCCTATGGTCTCAGCATAACCCTGTCTGGGAAAAACGTGGGTTCAGCTGCCCCCAATTCTTGGAGTTCCGACACCCTTCCCCCTGAAGTTATGGCTATTAGGAAAGCTGTTTTTAAGGTGATATCCCACAATGTACAGTCTTCTGTCTGAGCACAAGAAGGGTTTGCTAGAAAATTTGAGGACTACTGCCAGGTCCCATTGATGGAACCCATTTCTCTTGGGAGGGCCTAGTCAAAGTATCGCTCTCATGAAGTGCTCCGCCAGCAGGTTTGCTGCCCCTTTCTTTTGGGTAAAAGCCGAGATGGCTGAAACTTGCACCTTAGGCAAACTTAGGCTGAGCCCCAATTAAAATCAGGACTGCAGGAAAGACAGGATTTGAGATACATTTGGGTCTCTAGGGTCAAATGGATGTCCAGCTGCAAAGAAGGTGAACCTATTCCATATTCTGGAGTAGATGGCATCGGTTGACCCATTTCTGGAACTCTGTAAAGTTCTAATAACCTCTAGAGAACATTTTAACTCTTGTAACCCTGCCTTTCAATCTCTAGGCCAGCAAGGCCAGTCATGACAGTTGCAGCTGTATGATATCTTTTTGGAGATGAGGAGTCACCGGCAAAGTGATTGGTGGGCACATGCTGAGATCCATTGCTGGAGAGAACCATGATCTGCGAGGCCAGTAAGGCAATAATGTAATGACTGTCAAATTCTCTGTCAGTCTCCTCAGGATTAAAGAAATTGGAGGGAAGGCATAAGCCAGTTGCGCAGCCCAAGGATGGGTCAAGACCTCCGCCCCTTCCACTAAGGCGGAGGGTGGCATGAGAGGAAGCGACTCACCTTGCAGTTGGTTGATGAGGCAAAAAGATCCAGTTGTGGACACCCCCACTCGTGGGTGATCTGTTTGAACACTTCGGGGTGAAAGGACCATTTGTTGGGATCCTTGAATTGTCTGGATAGGCGATCCGCTTCCAAGTTCTGACAGCCTGGAAGATATTGTTGTTCCAATGTCAGTCGGTTCCACCTCTTTCAAGAGGAATTGGCTATTTGTCCCACCTAGTTGCTGTATATAGGAGACTGCTGCCGTGTTGCCCACACGGAGCAGGACTGGGTGACCCTGTATGATGCAGCAAGGTGGCCAACGCCATGAATGCTGCTCGAAGTTCCAGAATATTGGGAACTAGGCCCTGAGTGGGAAATTCCCCTCTACCTTGGATCTTGAGTTGTTCGCAGGTGATGCCCCACCCTGCTGCGCTGGCATCTGTGTTAACAATGATCCACGGCTGCAGCCTTAATGGATGATGCTGTGTAGTGTTTGTTTCGTCTAACCCCAAGTGACTCTGGCGCATCCAGCTGGTGATCCCGATTGGCTGGGCTAGACAAACTCTTCTACTGCATCAGGAAGCATTGTTGTAAAAACTCGAAAGTTTCCAGTAAGCCCAGGGTATCATCGGAATACATGAAGCTACTGTCCCGAGAAGTCTCATGCACTGGGATGCCGAAATCACTGGTGCAGCCAATGCCTGCTGGAACTTCTTCCTGATTTTAAGGAGTTTCTGAAGTGGCAAAGAAACTGTGGCTGCCTAAGTATTCAATTGGGCCCCTAGGTAGACCATATTCTGTGTGGGCTCCAGCTGACTCTGTTAATGCCTGTCCACCAACGCAAATCTGAGGAACTGCTGGTATGACTGAAGGATCTGCTGGTAGACATCCTCCAAGTCCAATGAAATCCTCCAGTCTTATGGTTGGATTATGGTATGGAGAGACTCCATCTTGAGTCTCTATCCAGAAGAATTGATTCAGCATCTTGAGGTCATTTGAACAGCCAATAATGGCCTTGCACCACTGTGGACTGAATCCGCATCGGTCTTGCCAGAACAGGGCCTTTTGGGCAGCCTGGCTCCAACTGCCTCTTGGGCGGGCCTGGCGTTAAAAGGGCTTCTGAGTATCTGAGGGAGCCGCAAGGGCCTTAGCTCTCTGCCGCCTTACAAAGGTTGACTGTGTACCCCTCCAACCCCTTTCTAGAGTCCTTGGATGGGCAAAAGCCTCCAAAATCCAGGTACCTGTTTGGCACTCCTCTGGATGGTTGGCCTCTTTGGCATCTGGACCTTCGATCTTGGGGCAGAAGACCTGATTTTCCTCCTTTAACCCTGGAGAGGGTAGTCTCCAGTTTTTTGGCCAAACAGCTCCTTCCCATCAAAAGGCAGTTTACAGCAACTCTGTTTTGAGGATGGGTCGGCCGCCCAGGGTTTTAGTCAAAATGCTCTTTTGGCTGGGACTGAGCTGAGCATGGCTCTGGAAGATCAGCGAATAATGTCTATAGCTGCCTCACCTGCAAAGCTCGCTGAGAGTTTTATCTCAAGAGCCTTGATGATTTTTTTCTTTTGGCAGCTGGTTTTTGATTGCATACTCCAAGTTCTGCACCCACACTCGCATAGCGCTTGCTATGGATATTAGGCAACAGTGGGCTTACAAGAACCACCTACCATAAGTTAAAACTTTAAGTTCATGGCAATGCGTCTATCAAGGATATCGCAAAAGGAGGTAGAGTCTTCCATCAGAAGTGCCATATTCTTGGCCAGTCTGGTGACTGCCGCATCCACCGTTGGTGGGTTAGATAAAGAAGCCGCAGCCTCCTATGTGAGTGGATACAACTTCTGCAACCTATTGGTTGAGGAGGAATTTCTCTCCCTTCTCCCATTCCCCCTGAAACAGGTTTCTTATTTATGTCATAAGAGGAAAGGGTGCTTACCTGTTTCATTAGGTTCCTCCTATGGAACCCAAAGGCTTGTTCACATTTGCAGCAGGCGCTGCTATTATACTGAAAAGAGATCTGTGCTTAGGTCACTTTTCAGAGGCATTTGATATTATCACATATGGGGGAGAAGTGTTTCCACTATGCGATTTTCAAAGAGCAATTTGCACGCAATTTTGCAACCTGCATGGGGGCCGCCCATTCACTTGGCTGCCCTACGCGTGCAAAAAGAAGCCCCTGCTCCTATTTGGGGGCAACAAGCTTCGCACAATGTTTTTAAAAGCGTGTTCTCCCACGTGAAAATCACAGCAGAATCGCATCGCATTTGGGATGCCCTGAAAGGATAAAGTCACCTAATGCATGTTGTGCAGCGATTGCCACACAATTTTAATCAGATTGTATGGGGTGTCCTTCTTTGGAGGAGATTCCGGAACTTCCCATTCCAGTGCAGATTTTACTGCCTTAAAAAAATGGTGGTATCATCACAAAAATCAAAGCCTGACCTTCAGGATCCTCTGCCAAGGAGGAGGCGGCATCTTCTGCCTCTGCATTGAAGGTTGGCTGTAATACTGGATCTGGGGATTCACCTGCCTAATCCGCTGGGCTGGAGTCATCCCTGAACTGCTAGTTATCACTCTAGTTAGAGGGGTTTGAATGGCTTGGTTTTGACCTGGTGCAGGGCCCACACTCTGTTCATTCTATTCTGTCCCTGGTTGTCCAAGACAACTGGAAAATTCTGCCAGGGAGTTATGAACTACTTTCTTAGCAAGGGTGACACCTGCTGACTCTTGTACTCCTGGTCTCTGGCAGGCTGCCTGAAGCAGTTGCTGCAAAGTAGCTTTCCTGGCATAGGGTCATCTCCACATGACCAACATTTGCATTTCGGGCACTGAGCCCTCAGTGGAGAAGCTGTGTGCTTTCTCTTAAGCGTACATTTGCGCCCTTTGTACTGGGGTTTGTCAGGACTGGATGAGTCACTTTCTGCCCTGGACAAATCCTGACAATCCAAGGGGCCTCTGGACCTCCTAGAGCGAGAGTGTCCGGGGCTGCAATAGACAAGAAGGCATGCTCGTCCAGCCATAATGCACTCTTTTTCCCTGCATCTTCTTACCCAAAGTTGGCCCTTACCTGGTATTGCAGTAGCCTTTGTTATACGGTGTTAGGCTCATGATGGCAGAAGAACTGCATGGCAACAGAGAGAAATAAGGGAAGCGAGAGGGGAAAAAAACATACCCCTTTTTTGCCAAAGAGGAAGAAATCTAGGCAACCCATCCCCTAGTAATTAATTCTTCTCTGCTCCCTCTCCCTTCCATCCCCACTACTAGAACAGCAAGCCTTACCTGACATTGACTGTTTCTCAGGGGGAGATGAGATGCTGTCTCTGCATGCATGAATCACAAAGGCATCCATTACTTGGCCATTTATGCCCTTTACATAGAGCACATAGAGCATACGGCCCTCCCCGGCCTCTATTCTAATCAAAAAAGGCTAGTACAATTAGAATGGAAGCCAACGCCCACCCACACAAAAAGACACTTTTACGCTGGCTACACATCATGCAATCCTCTGCAGATTTTTTTCCTAAGATTTACCAAAACCACATAATACGAGGTCAAACCTTAAGAGCCTCAATTTGTATGCAATCAAGCAGGCTTCTGCACTACATGGTCCTGGCAAATCCAAAGGAAATCAGACAACAAAAGCTGCACAGTGTGTATGGGGTCTTTACACACACATGAGAGCAAGAAAAAGAAAAAAAAGTTTTATAGAGATTGACAGACCTGGATAGAGCTCTAGAGGAGAGAAGACATCATGCAGTCCCAGCTGCTTGATCCAGATTCCAAAGCAGGCATGCCACAAGAGGATTGTTGTCTGATTAGGGAACACCTTGACCCCAAAAGACCACCAGAAGGGATTCCCGACCTTGTTGGTGCGTTTAGTAGACTAAGATGTGGGACTGCGTGCTGGGAGAGGCTTTAACCCAGACGGACTCCAACATAGTCGGTAGGTAAGCGCTTATCCTGAGTGTAACAGTCTGTAGGTGTTGATCTTTGAGTACAAAAAGGAGAATGGGGGAGGTAGCTCTCAGTCAGACTTTTATAGAGATAAATAGGTCCTGTGAGTGGATATAGGGGCAGAGCTATATCATATGTATGCTGCCATGTGTTGGCGTCAGGAAAAGTTTTTTTGCTACATACTTTGTTTTCCTAAGAAAAATGCAGCTCCCATTGGGATGAATGGTAACACATATCAAATGCATCTAAAACTCACATAAATTGTGCCTTAAATATACTGCATCAAATACACAGAGGAATGAACGTAGCCTAAAGCGGGCCATAGATGCTTCAGTTATGAATGAACACAGTGAGCATGTTCGCTATGTTCATTTAGAAAAGGAAGGGGCCATTAAATTACATATTTACTAGCCTCTTCCCCCACTCTCCATTCTGAAACATCCCCCACAGCAGCAGGAGGGAGAGGAAGAAGGAAGCAGCACTGCGGCGGGGGGGCCCAGGCAATAGGGGGAATAGCCACCGCATGCAGTGATTAGGCACACCCTGTGCACGCCTATGGTGGCATCCCGGCCAGGAGAGCACAGCGATTACTATTAGTGTCTACAAAAGCAGCTATCAATAATCGCATGTCAAATCCGACAGGCTAATTGTACCCAATTTGATTTATTGTCCGGCTTAAGAAGTGGACTTATTCAAAAACATATTCAAAACTTTAGGGCAATTCTTATTCTGATAGATAGTTGAAGCAAACCAAACAGAGTTTGTTCTAAGAACTCATTGATACATAATGCCCTGCGAGTGCTGAAAAATAGATATTGGTGAAGACACTATGAGGTCGTTTTACTATATTTACTCTTGCTGATAAAACGCCCATATATGTGCAGGGAATATAAAAAATAGGATTAATAAATTAAATGACTATGTCATATGATAATATTATGACAAATAAAACACATTTCTGTACATATGTAAATCATAGTTATTGTGTCATACCGTCAAGGGTTAGGCCTATCTTGACTTCATTAGTAGCTGTGTTGAAGGATCTACCAGTTGCGCACTGTGAAGAACAAGCAAAAAAATCATAAGCTGTTAGACTGGTTTACATGTCTGATATTTTAATTGGAAATAGCAAATCACGATGAGTTTCTATATTTTTATTATAGCATATGTAACTACCAGCACCAGCATCTATTCACACATGCATATAGGCATGATTTTCAAAAACATAACATTTTAAGATTGGAAAAATACATCCATACGTGTGTGTGAATACATGTCGCTACCAGCGGCTGTGCACATGGCTTTTTCTGTTTTGCATTCTTGTAGTCAAAAATACACTACAGCTGTGGCTCTTGAGCACCACAACAATAGATGTATGTAACATTGTATGCTCACGACCATCTAATCTCCAAATTAAATCAGTTATAATGCCCCCATTGTCAAAGCACAAATGGATAAGTCTATTGTTGGACAAAGTTAAAAAAGACCTGTCCAAAATCAATTGGAGTTGGAGGGGAGAGGACAATCTGACTCAAGGAAAGGAAGGCTTGTAAAGAACTGGAGGAAGCACCCGATATAGTTATTAAGGGCAGCGATAAGGGTGGTAATGTTATTCCGCTATCTCTTCTAGATAAATCTACTTACCAGAGACTCACCCCAATCCCTTTTCAGCTATTGCAACGGCCTTAAATTCTAAACTGAGTTTAGCTCATGAAGATGCTAAAAAAGAATATAACTATTTAACCACTTGCTTACTGGGCACTTAAACCCCCCTCCTGTCCAGACCAATTTTCAGCTTTCAGCGCTGATGCACTTTGAATGACAATTACGCGGTCATACAACACTGTACCGAAATGAAGTTTTTATCATTTTTTTCCCACAAATAGAGCTTTCTTTTGGTGGTATTTAATTACAGCTGGGAGTTTTATTTTTTGCTAAACAAACAAAAAAGATGCAAAAAAAAAAAAAAAAAATCATGTTTAATATGTTATAAAATTTTGCAAGCAGGTAATTTTTCTCCTTCATTGAAATGCGCTGATGAGGCGGCGCTGGTGGGCACTGATAGGCACAGTTAAGGTGGCACTAATAGGCACAGATAAGGTGGCACCGATAGGCGCAAAGATGGGCACAGATAAGATGGCACGGATAGGTACCACTGATACATGACACTGATGGGCACGGATATGTGGCACTGAGGTGCAGCACTGTGTGTGCGAGGCAGATTGTGGGCACTGATAGGTGGCACTGTGGGCACTGATGGGTGGCACTTTTTGTCATAGTTTAGGTGGCACTGACAGGGGGCAGGTGGGCACTGATGAGCTGCCCCCAGCTCGCCATGATCGGGACTGATGTCCCGATCACGGCCGCCGGTGATTTTTTTTTTCTCCTCGCGCTGTCAGCGCGAGGAGGAAAAATAGCCAGTTACCGGCTCTGTTGTGATTGCATGATCAGCTGTCATTGGCTGACAGCTGATCACGTGGTAAGGGGTCGGGATCGACCCCTTGCTCCGATCTGTGATCAGGCAAATCTCAGACTCGCTGATCACAGAGCGCGCCGTGCACGCCCCTCAAGGGGCGTGCAGGCCGCTCGTGCATGGGACGACATCAATAGACGTCGTCCCGGCAAAGCAGGTCCGCGCTGTAGCTGTCATTCGGCTATAGCGCGGATCTCAAAAAGTTAAAGGTGCTTCAATTTAACATACCAACATTTTATATAATCCCAAAACTCCACAAGTGCTTAACAGATACCCCGGGAAGTATTTTCTGGAAAATAAGTTTCCACTCCTCAAGGCCCAAAATGAGTTTATTGTCAACACCCTTGAGTTCATGTTGGAACATAATTGTTTTCAATTCTTGGGTGCCAACTACCAACAAATCAGGGGGACTTTGATGGGTGCTCTGTGGGGTCCCGCATATGCTTGTCTCCACCTGGGTCTCTGGGAGAAGGAGATCGTATACCTGTCGTCGCTGTGGTACATTGATGACGTGTTGATGATCTGGGGGGGGGGGGGGGGGGGGCTCACCCCAGGGACTAATTCAATAAATTTATGAGCTGAACCATAATATCAGAAATATCAACTACCATCATCAAACTCTACCCTTTTTGAGTCTGACTATAGGGGTAAAAGATAACAAGATCTTTACTAAGACAGATCGTAAGGAGACAGCAGCTAATACATTATTACAAGCTACACCTCATCACCCCTGATCACTTTTCCAGGGAATACCAGTTGGCCAATTTTTAAGAATCAAAATGAACTGTTCACAAGAAGATGATTTTAGGATCGAAGCAAGAGAACTGTATGGCAAGCATAAAGCAAGGGGATATTCGCATTAATGCATTAGCAGGGCCAAAAAAAGAGCCATACAGGTGGATAGAAGAGATGTCCTGGACAAAACCAAGAATACCAGACATAAAACCCAGCGGCAGGCCCCCATTAGTATTATTACAAAATATGGGTCACAATGGGATCAGGTTAGAAGTATCCTTGGCACCACTGGCATATAGTTACATAGTTAGTCAGGTTGAAAAAAAGACACAAGTCAATCCCGTTCAACCTTAAAAACAATAAATAATATTGTACAATCCAATATACCCACATATCTTGTCAGGAACTCCCATACTGGGAGAGATAGTTGGTGATCGACCCCCAATGACAGCACAGAGATCCCTAAATCTTGGGGACAACCTTACTCACTCTGAGTACCAAAGATCACCAAAAAAGAAATTGGTTGACTGACCTTCCACCTTTGAAGGGCAATGTACCCCTGTGGTGAGTGCCCTGTCTGCAAATATGCAGAAAAAAAAATGATGTGTTTGCCAGCTCTGACGGTAAGAAGCATTAAAAAAAAAAAATAATCAACATCATTAACTGCTCAACTACACATGTCATCTACATGGTAACTTGCCCCTGTGGTAAGATATATTTGGGTAAGACCAAAAGACAGCTGAAGATCAGGATTGGTGAAAACATCCAGAGCATTCTGAAGAAAGATGATGAGCGTTCCTTTAAAGGCATCTACAAACTCAATTTTCCCCTTAAGGAGAGGCAACTTTGACAGAATCCTTTACCAAAAAAAAAAAAAAAGTGCATATTTAATTTAAACAGTTTACAGCCCCTGGGGCTCAACAATGAATGCAATCTGTCCGTGTTCCTTGAGCCCTAGGATTTACCTATCTGTTGGGTTCTGTCATTGCCTTCTTAGCTAAGATCAATATGAGACCAAAACAACTTTCTAATCAGTTACTCTCCCTATCAACTTCCACTAATCCCTTATCTGGACTATATACTGACTGTTGTCAACCACCATCTAAGATTCATACCTGTGTGCAACTTCCTCTCCTATGACCAGGGGTACCTTTCACCCTGGCACAGAAACTCATTCCAGCAATGAATCTAGTCTGTGCTCAATCGATGACCTGCTATTATACTGCGTCTGCTCTTTAAGTTCTTTTTACCCCTTCAATATCTCCTTTTATTCTTCTTTTCTCACTTTTTATTTATATTTGTTTTTATTTTCAATATCACATTTGTTTATTATATTTCTCCCTTATTTTTGTCTATTTTTTATGATATGCATTGAGCAATGCTGCCCTCCTTGGCTGGCCTGTCTTACTGTTGTTACTGAGTGACTGGCGGAGTAACCTGAAGTGGACATCTGATGAACCCTGTGGAAGCACCATATGCAGTACTTCACATGGGCTATAAAAAGAGACTTATCACACGTCTGCGCATGTTCTGAAGAAACTCGAGTCCCGAGTGAAACGCGTCAGTATGACACCATCATGCTGTCTGCTATGAGGGCACGGATCACCTGCTAGCTGGCAACCCCCCTCTGGAAACCCCGGGAGGCTTGAAAGGATATTGAAGTACCTCACCATTTGCAGTAACTATGGCGTTGGACGGCAACGGTACCGGACATTCGCGGTACATGTGAAGCAATGGACAGAACTTCTAGTCTATCCTCAGTGATTTCCATTTGTTTTGGAAATGGCTGGACTGTTGGTCTGATTATCTGGAGGCCGTGGATGACCTGAATATTGGGAAAGTGGTGAGCTGTATTGATTCTCTCTTCCCGGCTGGGAAGTGTATACACATACACATACTCACTTGTCCCAGAGAGACTCAGTAGCCTGTCTCCACCTGTAACATAAGCTTTCCAGAAAATCATCGTCCACTCTGCTACCTGGGAGAACCCCGATTACCCCTGCCGTGCCTATTCATGCTCTATCTATATTATTAGGAAAACCGTACCCCAATATCACTATTTTTGCCATAGATGCACTCTCTAATCTGCCTTACCAAGGGCAAGTCTCTGAACTGATCCCAAATATCTCATATTTAATCGATCTGTGGAATAATTAAATTCCCAGTGTGTTGCACCCATAAGATACTGAGTGAATCGCTCTGAGACTATATCCATTTATGTTCCCACTTGGATACATTTATGAGGATTTGTAGTTCATGAGATTTGTGAGAAGTGTATGTCTGTGTGTGGTGGCCATCTGTGTCTTCAGACAATGTTGTCTAATTTTATTGAATGTGGTGCAGGTTTTGCTATATACAGTATATTTTTTACTAGTTTTCATTGTTCATGTGGATTTTTCAATAAAGAATTGTATATTTTTTTGATAGTACCATTTTATTCTCTTTGAAGAATTCTTTGGGAAACCCTTCCCTTTTCCCCTCTTTCTCTGTACACTGTATGCCCATAGGCTGTACTTAATTGCTGTGCCACAAGAGGGCTTAAAAAAACTGTTGTGTTGGCTTACTGTATAGGCTCCATATATTTTTTGCTGACTAGGAGCAGACCCCTGCTTATTGAACTCAGAGGTCCTTTTTCCTCTTGTGCAATAACAGGATGCTAAATCTGTATTTTGGTTCAGTCCTTCCATTCATATATATTTACGCATACCACAAGTCATTATAAAAGCTGTATGGCTATACAAACTAGGACATCAATAATAAGGTTATTGTCCAATGAACAAAATGAAATGAAACTCTGACTGTCACCTGCATGCAAATACTTGTCAATCTGATTATTAAGTCATGATTGCTTACTTTTTTTCATAGGCCCGAATGGTAAAGTCATTACCCTGCAGGCTCCCAAGTAAATGTTTTTTCCATAAGTTCTATGAAGATATGGTCGCACATGCATATTTCCCAGCCAGCTTGAAGGACCACAGAACTACCCATAGTTGCCAACTGTCCCGAATTTCCCGGGACATTCCCGGGATTAGGACACTTGTCCCGAATTAATTTTGTCCCGGGAAATTCGGTTTGTCCCGGGAAATTGAATTTCCATTTTTTTTGGTGCCGGCCACTAGAGGTCGGCGGCCGGCGGAGACAATGTCTCCGCCGGCCGCCATTTTTAAGAAGACCAGAAGTTGGTCTACAATATAGAGTACCTGTGGCGCCGCCCGCCCCCGCTGCCAATGTGTGTATATGTGTAAAGTGCAGTGGGGGCGGCGCCACACTCTCCGCGCGGCAACGATGTGGGGGCCAGTGGTATGGTCGGGGGGCCAGTCTGTGGCTGTCGGGGGGGCCGGTCTGTGGAGTATGTGGGGGGGCGGTTTGTGGATGTCAGAGGGGCACCAGATGTAAGGAGGGGCTCCGCTGATGGACACAGATGTGAGGAAGGTACCTCTGATGGGGCACCTGATGTAAGGACAGACTCCGCTTGGGACACCTGATGGCATCTGGTGGCAGGCAACGTGGCTAGTGACGCGTGCATGGCTACCACTGATTCTGCATTATGGTGAGTGGAATGATTTCATTTCATATTACAATGTAATAATAGAAATAATGCGCTTCAATCATCCTGACACCATAACAATCATGGCGCCGGGATGAATGAAGCGCCAACACCAGGTATTTGGAGTATCTTTATCTGCTGATTGTCAAACTCTGGAAAACACATATTGCTATTGTGGTGTAGGATCGGGGGGGGCTGCTGTCCCTCCTTTCTCCCTCCCCCTCCCCCCTATCTCTCCCCCTCCCCCTCCTTTCCCTATCTCTCCCTCCCGCATTCATCTCAGACTCTAACCACACCCCTTTGAGCCACGCCCCATGCAAGCCACGCCCGCTATCTTACGTAAACCACACCCATATTTTGCCGCTGCGCACGCCGTATTTTTTGCCTTTTCTTATGCCACACCTATAAACGCATGCCTCGCCCCCTAATTATACCACCACTCCGCCTACTGCCAAAAAAAGTGACCCGAATTTATTTTTTTTTTTTGGCAACTATGACTACCCAACATAGGTCATGCCTCGAAATCTAGGTGATCTGCTAATCTGAGGTATTTAGAGAATGTCTAGTAGCATAAGGAGAAGGAAGGGGACTTTTAGAGTTAAAGCCCAATTCCAGGCTGCTGTTAAAGTGGTTGTAAAGTCAGAAGCTTTTTTTAAATTACTGTATTCCATGCAATAAGATAAAAAAAAAAACCTACTGCATGCAGCTGCTCCTGCGGCCCCCCTAAATACATACCTGAGCCTGATCTCGATCCAGCACTGTGCATGAGAGCCAAGGCTCTCTTACTCCTTGTTGGCTCATATACAGCAGCGGGAGCCATTGGCTCCCACAGCTGTCAGAGTCAGTGATGAAGTAGGATGGGGCCAAGCCCAGCTCCGTGTGCCTTATGGACACAGAGCAGGGCTCGGGGCGAGCACGCACAAGTGCCCCCATAGCAAGCAGCTTTCTGTAAGGGCACTAAGCGGGGGGAGGAGCTAGCAGGGGACTGGGCAGGAGGATTTGACTGCTTTGTGCATAATACACCCATGCATGGTCCCCCACACATTTTATGGATAAATGCTCATTTGGCTAGGGGGGAAAGTACAAATACTTTATTCCTTTCTCCTTGGCAACCAGTACTTTCTTTCACTGTCAGAGAGCTGCAACTTTTCTGACACTCACTTACAGCATATATTGTTTATTTATTAGTACTTAAAGCAGTATTAAACACAAAAGCAAACATTTATTATATTGCCAATTCATAGATGTGATGTCTGTATTGATTTTCATTTGCTCGTTTCTTTTATTTTCATCTGGTCATCTGGCAGTAATTCCGTTTTTTTTAAAAGGACAAGCTGTCCCACAGATGTACCAGTTAGAGGGATGAGACAAACCATTTATCACTGGCAGGGGTGCTTACAATGACCAGCTTTTATTTACTCATGTAAAACCTTTATCCCAAGAGTGAAAAAAACTGTTTGCTGTAACAGGTGGCAAAGTATTAGCTAAAGTTTGGCTTTAAAGTGTATTTAAAAACTTCCTGCCCACCGTATGCAGAATAATGGCCGGCAAGTAGTTCTGTTATCTTGACTAGGCATCATATGATGTCCAGCAGGATAATATGCCGGCGTGCTGACACACCGCAACTCCGATCGTGATAAGAAGCCTCTGTCTGTGGCCAATCACGCTGATCATCGGGAAGTGCATGGTAAAGTAAATGGCATTCCTTGGTTCACGCTGACAGGGAGAGACATCGGCGGCTTTCCCTGTCGGGGGGGCTGTGCTGATAATCAGCACATTGACTATAAGCACAGCCCCCTCAGTTGTGCCAATCAGTGCCCAGCAATAAACACAATAAAGTCTCCCAGTGCCCACCACAGTGACAATCAGTGCCCACCACAGGACCAGTGACCAGTAGTAACACCTGTCATTAATCTATCAGTACCTCATCATCAGTGTTGCCCATCAGTGCCAAACAGTAGCGCCTATCAGTGCCCATCACAGCCGCCTGTCAGTGCTGCCTATCAGTGCCCGTTAGTGAAGGGGAAAACAACATTTTATGACAGAAACTAAGAAAAACGTTTTTTTTTTTTTTTTTTTTGGTATTTTTTAGTTTTTTTAGCAAGAAATAAAAGCCGCAGGAGGTGATCAAATACCACCAAAAGAAAGCGCTATTCGTGGGAAGAAAATGATAAAAATGTAGTTTGGTTACAGTCTTGTATGACTGCACAATTTTCATTCAAAATGTGACAGCACTGAAAGCTGAAAACTGTCCTGGGCAAGAATGGCCGAAAGTGCCTGGTATTGAAGTGGTTAAAACTGTTAGTACATCTAACGCTCCCCTCCCCCAGACTGACAATACAGGAGGTGTGTTGCTGGCCAGATCACCAGGTGAAAACAGAGGGGGAAAAAAAGCCTAAAAAAAGAAATGTAATGCAGCCACCATATCTAATGATTGGTAAGCTGCAATATACTACATTTTTGGATTTGATTTTAATACCACTTTTAAGTAGATACAGCCAGGTAGTTAGAATTATCAGGAGGCAGCCAGCCATGGCAACCCCTTTACTTCTGACATGTCAAATTCACTTTGAGGTGACCATGGACAGTAATATGCAAATGCACAGGTAGTAAAGATCTGACAACCAGTTATAAGCGGCAACTGCTGATCTCTTAACATGGATGGTACGTCGGTGGGAAGGCAAACTGCAGACACAGAGCACTGGCTTTTTAGGAGGGAATAATAGCTGTGTTTCCCACAATGATCATCATCCATACTGTATGCATGTAGCATGTAGCATGTAGCCAGTAGACAATCCGGACTGTCATCTAATGCCCATGGGTACCTTGAGTAATGCTTAATTTCTGCCAAACAGCCTCAGCCTCTTATCAGAGAAAATGTATTGATCACTTACCTTAGAACATGTTCCATTGGTCCTGTCACACAAACGTACATCACAGAAAAAGTTTACATTGGCCTGATTTTGAAACTGAAATGCGCTTATGCTGAAAGCGGCTTCTAATGCACTTCTATTTTGTAACACCATTGTGGAAACAGTTTCCAGGACACAGCTGTAAATGAGAAAAAAAATATAAGAATATTTTGGTTACACTGAGGACCAAACTGTCAGGTTTTAGCATGACTTAGGAAAATTAAATATTACTTTTCATAATTAAGCTTTGATTCTTGCTTTAATTTTAAATTAGTGAAGATCTCAGTGAGCCACTTCATTTCTTTGCCTTTGATAGAGTTTGCCACATTTGACTTTAAAAGAAATATACAATCATGGGGCACTTTATTAGTGTGCCTTGTATACAGCATACAGTCTCAGGCCCTATTTACCTATACCCAAGGCTTTTTTTCTCAAACAATAAGCGCTGGAACTTAACCACGGCCCCACAAAACCCCTCCCCCTACACACACCTTCCAAATCACATCAAATAGTGGGTGTGTTCAGTCAAATTTCACGAAAACAGTAGGATGGTCTTAAAGGGGCATGAAATACCAGGATTGCATTACATACAGAGTGCAGAGCTGTCACTTGTAAACACAGAAACCAGACTGTGTTTACAAGTGATTGTGGTAAGAAGGCACCAAAGGGTCTGTGCCAGAGGTGGTGGAACTGAGTTCCACCAAATTCCCCCTGAGAAAAAGCCCTGCCTATACCCCTTTAAACCCTTCCCTCTGTGCAATGTGGCCACACCATCAGTTCCATGCTTTGGGGTGTTACTCAGAATGGATGCCACCACAACGCACTAATCGGGACATGAAGCATTTTATTTTTGTTTAGGGCAGTTTAGGGCAAAAATTGTTAATTTTATGGGTGGCTACCTTTATAAAGCTGCAATGTAGAGTAGGCACATTGAGATTCCACCAAGATTTTCTGTAAAATGTTGCTTCTACAAGTGGAGGAGACAACATTGGTCTAAAGCCTAGTACATGCAATCAGAAAATCGGGTGAAAAATATCACTTTCGGAACGATCGTACGATAATCTGATCGTTAGTACACTGCTTTAGAGAGCCGATCACGACTGGTCAAATTGTCCAAAGGGACAAACATGGAAATTTCAGTTTAACAGTGCAGTATTCGTCAAAAAAAAAAAAAAATAAAAAATCAGAAGAGCAAGACAACGCATGCTCGGAAACAAAACG
The DNA here is from genome assembly GCF_037356315.1 of Lithobates pipiens. Taxonomy (NCBI): domain Eukaryota; kingdom Metazoa; phylum Chordata; class Amphibia; order Anura; family Ranidae; genus Lithobates; species Lithobates pipiens. The sequence goes on along the minus strand of NW_027507748.1, from coordinate 221,064,865 downwards.
AGACATTACAATTAGGGATGCACCGAATGGGTTTTTTGGTGCCGAAACCGATACCGAAAATGAAAAATACACTAGGCCGAAAACCGAAACCGATACCGAAACAGCACCGATACCGAAAATGACTGTTTAAAAAAAATATTTTTATACAGGGGGTGGACAGAGATGGGGACATGGTACAGGAGATGGTCAAAGACTGGGGACATGGTTCATGAGGTGGTCAGAGACTGGGGACATGGTACAGGAGGTGGTCAGAGACTGGGGACATGGTACAGGAGGTGGTCAGAGACTGGGGACATGGTACAGGAGGTGGTCAGAGACTGGGGACATGGTACAGGAGGTGGTCAGAGACTGGGGACATGGGACAGGAGGTGGTCAGAGACTGGGGACACGGTACAGGAGATGGTCAGAGACTGGGGACACGGTACAGAAGATAGTCAGAGACTGGGGACACGGTACAGAAGATGGTCAGAGACTGGGGACACGGTACAGAAGATGGTCAGAGACTGGGGACATGGTACAGGAGGTGGTCAGAGACTGGGGACACGGTACAGGAGATGGTCAGAGACTGGGGACATGGTACAGAAGATGGTCAGAGACTGGGGACATGGTATAGGAGATGGTCAGAGACAGAGGACGTGGTACAGGAGGCATCCCCCATTGCAGACCAGTGTCCCCCATTGCAGGCCAGTGTCCCCCATTGCATCCAGTGTGTCCCTTTGTGTCCCCTTTTGCATCCAGTGTGTCCCCTTGTGTCCCCTTTTGCATCCAGTGTGTCCCCTTGTGTTCCCTTTTGCATCCAGTGTGTCCCCTTGTGTCCCCTTTTGCATCCAGTGTGTCCCCTTGTGTCCCCTTTTGCATCCAGTGTGTCCCCTTGTGTCCCCTTTTGCATCCAGTGTGTCCCCTTGTGTCCCCTTTTGCATCCAGTGTGTCCCCTTGTGTCCCCTTTTGCATCCAGTGTGTCCCCTTGTGTCCCCTTTTGCGGCCAGTGTGTCCCCTTGTGTCCCCTTTTGCGGCCAGTGTGTCCCCTTGTGTCCCTTTTTGTGGCCAGTGTGTCCCCTTGTGTCCCCTTTTGTGGCCAGTGTGTCTCCTTGTGTCCCCTTTTGTGGCCAGTGTGTCCCCGTTTGCGGCCAGTGTGTCCCCTTGTGTCCAGTGTGTCCCCTTTTGCATCCAGTGTGTCCCCTTGTGTCCCCTTTTGCATCCAGTGTGTCCCCTTGTGTCCCCTTTTGCATCCAGTGTGTCCCCTTGTGTCCCCTTTTGCATCCAGTGTGTCCCCTTGTGTCCCCTTTTGCATCCAGTGTGTCCCCTTGTGTCCCCTTTTGCGGCCAGTGTGTCCCCTTGTGTCCCCTTTTGCGGCCAGTGTGTCCCCTTGTGTCCCTTTTTGTGTCCAGTGTGTCCCCTTGTGTCCCCTTTTGTGGCCAGTGTGTCTCCTTGTGTCCCCTTTTGTGGCCAGTGTGTCCCCTTTTGCGGCCAGTGTGTCCCCTTGTGTCCAGTGTGTCCCCCTTTGCAGCCAGTGTGTCCCCCTTTGCAGCCAGTGTGTCCCCTTGTGTCCCCTTTTGCATCCAGTGTGTCCCCTTGTGTCCCCTTTTGCATCCAGTGTGTCCCCTTGTGTCCCCTTTTGCATCCAGTGTGTCCCCTTGTGTCCCCTTTTGCATCCAGTGTGTCCCCTTGTGTCCCCTTTTGCATCCAGTGTGTCCCCTTGTGTCCCCTTTTGCATCCAGTGTGTCCCCTTGTGTCCCCTTTTGCGGCCAGTGTGTCCCCTTGTGTCCCCTTTTGCGGCCAGTGTGTCCCCTTGTGTCCCCTTTTGCGGCCAGTGTGTCCCCTTGTGTCCCCTTTTGTGGCCAGTGTGTCCCCTTGTGTCCCCTTTTGTGGCCAGTGTGTCTCCTTGTGTCCCCTTTTGTGGCCAGTGTGTCCCCGTTTGCGGCCAGTGTGTCCCCTTGTGTCCAGTGTGTCCCCTTTTGCATCCAGTGTGTCCCCTTGTGTCCCCTTGTGGCCAGTGTGTCCCCGTTTGCGGCCAGTGTGTCCCCTTGTGTCCAGTGTGTCCCCTTTTGCATCCAGTGTGTCCCCTTGTGTCCCCTTTTGCATCCAGTGTGTCCCCTTGTGTCCCCTTTTGCATCCAGTGTGTCCCCTTGTGTCCCCTTTTGCGGCCAGTGTGTCCCCTTGTGTCCCTTTTTGTGGCCAGTGTGTCCCCTTGTGTCCCCTTTTGCATCCAGTGTGTCCCCTTGTGTCCCCTTTTGCATCCAGTGTGTCCCCTTGTGTCCCCTTTTGCATCCAGTGTGTCCCCTTGTGTCCCCTTTTGCGGCCAGTGTGTCCCCTTGTGTCCCCTTTTGTGGCCAGTGTGTCCCCTTGTGTCCCCTTTTGTGGCCAGTGTGTCCCCTTGTGTCCCCTTTTGTGGCCAGTGTGTCTCCTTGTGTCCCCTTTTGTGGCCAGTGTGTCCCCTTGTGTCCCCTTTTGCGGCCAGTGTGTCCCCTTGTGTCCCCTTTTGCGGCCAGTGTGTCCCCTTGTGTCCAGTGTGTCCCCCTTTGCAGCCAGTGTGTCCCCCTTTGCAGCCAGTGTGTCCCCTTTTGCAGCTTGTGTGTCCCCTTTTGTTGCAGCCTGTGTAGGGAAGAGAGCCGCCTCCGCCGCCTGTTTGATCACAGCGCCGGGAACATCACAGCTTTCATTTCAATAGCTGTGTGTTCCCGGCCGCGCGCCGTCACACGCAGCCCCTCCCCCTTGTCCGGGCACTTTGATAGACAGATCATCCGTCCAATCCTGCGGATGATCTGTCTATCTAAGTGCCCGGACAAGGGGGAGGGGCTGCATGTGACGGCGCGCAGCCGGGAACACACAGCTATTGAAATGAAAGCTGTGATGTTCCCGGCGCTATGATCAAACAAGCGGCGGAGGCGGCTCTCCTGCGCTATACACCCCCCATGATGGGCGTCACCAGGGCGGGGGGCGGAGCCCCGCCCCCGCCCAGGCCACGCCCCATTTTCGGCTCCATTATCGGCCGTTTTTCTCTTTCGGCAAATTGCCGAAAAGGGCATTGTAGGCCGATATGTTTCTGCGGCCGAAATTTCGGTGCATCACTAATTACAATACAACACATTACATCACTTCCCGAGTTGTATTCTGTCGTATGAGAATTTTCATAACTTTAGTAACCTCTTTATTTTTGATACAAGACTAGCATGCAAAAAAACAAAACAAAACAAAAAAAAAACAGATCATTCTTCTGATATTCAGAGAGACACATTTACCACTTATACTGATTTCAGCGAAATCAGGAAGATATGTGCAAGTTTTGTTTTAAATTCTTCTATTGTATTTAGCACTCTGCTGTGTTCTAGGTCTTTACATTTTCATTCACCTCTATGGTTGCATAAGAAATGCAGACTTACCCATCTTTTATAAGATAAAAAGCATTTACATCATTACGATTATCTGTAGGACTTGCAACACATGTCTCTATCCGGAGAGTATATTGAGTTCCATCAGCGCCTGTCACAAATATTCCCACATAGATGATTGATCCAACAGCCACATTTTCATTATTTTGATATGCTTGTGTAAATGATGAATCTTTATAAGCAGCCATGGTAACGGGAAATGATCCAGTCCCATTCACTCCAGAAATGTATACCGTCCTGAGAAAACAAATAAATGTTCAGGTAACAATTTATTTCCTAATAAGTAGCAATAGCTTTCAGCAATCGTTCACACTGAACACGGCTTTGAAATCGTGCGAGTTCATCTGAAAGACGCATTTCAGTCCAACTTCGGGAGGCGACCTGTCAAATCGCATGTCAAATTGATCCGTTGTGAAAGGGAGCTTAAACACTAATGTCCACTAATGTAAAAAGTTAAATTTTAATGCACTGGGAAAGCAAGAGAAACCTTAAGGCCAGTTTTTGCACCCAAACCACAGTGCAGGTGTACCTGTGGTTTTAACCCATAGTTTCCCATAGACTTTATAATAGGTTGTGGGTTTTCTGAAAGCGCACCAAAGATGATGTATGCAGCACTTTTGGTATACTGTCAGAAAATACAGCAAACAACATGTAACCTAATAGAAAATCTATCTGCAGTGCGGCAGTGTGAAACCAAGCAGATGCAGTAAAATCATCTGCTTTGAAAGTATTTGGTGTGATTTGTGTGCATACATATATATATTATATATCAATTATATTATATATATATATATATATATATATATATATATATATATATATATATATATATATTATATATCATCAAATCATTCTCTGCAGCTATTACCTTTTGTACCGCCACCCCCTCCCTTTAGAATGTAAGCTCTATGAGCAGGGCCCTCCTGTACCTTTTGTATTGTACTGTAATTGTGTTGTCTCCCCTATACATTGTAAAGCACTGCGTAAACTGTTGGCACTATATAAATCAATAATATATATAAATCAATAATTATATATATATATATATATATATATATATATATATATAGTAGCAGAGCGTCCCAGAGAGAGACAGGAAAAGTCTTGTTCGGGGTTTATACGTCTCCCAGGCTCCTCTCGTACATGTTCCGAAATCTCTGATCTATGGTCCAGTTTGGGTCTTGGTCCTCTTCCCCAGGCTAATTTAAGCTCACCTGAGCAGACAGCCTTGGCTCTCTGTCTGGGACACACAGATCATGTTGGTTTGTGAAGAGGAAAAGGTTAGTAAAAGCTGTTAAGCAGCTTATGTAGAGACTGACAAGCGGTAGGCTTGTTCAGCCTGGTAGTGAGGGCCTGCGTATTGTATAGTTAGAGCCAAGACATGGCTAGGATTTGTGTTTTGCTATTTTTTTCATTTGTTTGTTTTCTGGAACACTGTACAGCACCTGTGTGTGGACTTGTATATAACACCAAAATAAACACAGCACTGTTTGTCACTTCATCTATATATACACACACGGCTCTTGAAGAGCACACGCTATGTGTTTTCACAATTTTTAACTTTACCCAAACTACAGTTTGGTTTGGGTCCATTTACCTTAAATTGACTTCTGTGTCATTCTGTGAGATGTTCAGCCTGGCCACAAGGGGGCACTGCCTCTGGTGGCGTGGAACTGGTCTGGTTAGGTGCTTAATTTGCTCTCTCCCAGAGTCAGGTCAGTGGGAGTGGCCGCTGTGGCTCACTGCCCTCTGGGAGAGGGTATTTAAGATGCAGATGTCACGTGGTTCAGGGTTCCGGTCCAGTATGAAGTGTTGATTACATGGTCCTGGTCCTCCTGACCAGCCCCCAGGAAGACCATGGCATGGGGTGTGGATCCACTTGACATTAATGCCTTGGGGCTAACTAGCCCAAGGCAAGGGAACTAAAGGAGGATTCTGAGGTGGTTGGGTGCTGTCTCCGGTTCGGGAGAGACCCATTGAACTTCGAGCATTCCAGGGGAGGACTCTTTAGAAGAACACCACGTACGAGTTTGTTTTCTTAACAAGAGCCTGGAAGGGCTGACGTAACCGAGAGAATCAGGACTTGTGGATATCGCCAAGTGGCTGAAAGATCCAGGTATCCTACAAGTGTTCTACAGCAGTGTCTCAAGTTACTGGGCCATCTACCATGGGACATCCCCTAGACGTGCAACAAGGAGAAGCGGAAGGTAACGGTAAGCACGAAAATAACCAGCAGCTCCTTCGGGGTCAGTGCTACACACATATAAAATAATAATAATAATAATAATAATAATAATAATAATATATATATATTACACACACACACACACACACACACACACACACACACACACACACACACACAGCGCTTGTGTCCCGATAAAGCAAAAAGCAGCTAGCACCACAAATAACAATTATGTGCTAAAGAACAGTGTAAAAAAATGTGCAGCGCTGTTTAAGTGAAAAAATGTATATGTATATGGACCCTAACTAAAGGGTACAACTAAAATTATAGTGGGTATTTTTCGATTCATGTGTAGATATAAATAACTTTTTTGTAAAAGATCCATATGTCATTGTTAGAAACACGCAATGTTAAAAGGGTTATAACATTCATATGTACCATAATGATAAATGTTAGATATCATACCAGATGATGTCTGTTTAGACTAAACGCGTTGGGTCGAGTCCTGTCTATGCCATTGCGCCCTGTATGCCATTCAGGAAATATTATCTAACAAGCGCTTTTATATCTACTGAAATGTGAGGGATTTGTACTTTTTTAAATATCTTTACCGTATACACTATGTAGAGGTGTTGAATCTGAGGTTAATGGTCCTGTATAGCCATGTTACAGCTTGCTGTGGAAGTTCATTGTCCCTCAGAATCGTTGAAAGAGAGCGGTGTGGAGAGTGGTGCGATATCCCCCTTATCTGGTGTTTATAAATCCCTGCTTGTCTAGACACATTAGGCATATGTCAATTGAGTCCATACATTCCAGTACGCCCCCTTATATTTTACTTGTGGTGGAAACCCCTACAGTGGTGACCCTTAAATTGAGGTTTTGGGACTATACTATTCGTGGATCATCATCGCGATTATTTGTTTACTTTAACATGTTTTGGACTTTTTTCACAAATCCACTTTTTATCATTGGACTGCACTTTTTCCTAGTACTGTTGTCACAAGAGATACACCTTAACTGCATGCTCAATGTTTTTTTTAATTGTATTTGTATACAAGAAAGTTGAATCATTCATTATTATGGTACATATGAATGTTCTATATCCCTTTAACATTGTGTGTTACACTGACATACAGATCTTTTACAAATTTTTTTTTTTATAAATACACATGAATTGAATACCCACTATAATTTTAGTTGTACCCCTTAGGGTCCTTGTACATATATATTTTTTCACTTGATCACATTTTTAAATAGATATATCCATCTATCTATATTTATGGTCGGAGCCCTCCGCTCTAAGAGATATAAATAAACATGTCACAAGACTAACAACATAAAATAGACCTGAGGCGTGCCCTGGCCTGCTGTAAGGTAAGCCCTCGTGAGCTGGGCGGTGAGCCCTGGTCTGCTGGGCGATATGCCAAGAGAAGGGCGCATACCTTAAAGTAAATGGATGTCTCTGTAGAGAAGCGTGTTTTAAGAAAAGTACTCTGAGAAGGGAAATGGGTGGGTGGGTACCTTGCACTGGAACCGACACAGACCGTTGTGGGTGGTCTGATTAAATACCCTCCAGGCTCCTCCCATAATTACAGGCCACCATACTGGCCCTCTTATTTATGGTTGGAGCCCTCCGCTCTAAGAGATATGAAAGAACACATAAACACATCACAAGACTAACAACATAAAATAGACCTGAAGCATGCCCTGGCCTGCTGTAAGGTAAGCCCTGATGAGCCCAGATCTGCTGGGCAATATGCCAAGAGAAGGGCACAAAAGACTTGGTTAGGGAGGTAATTATTAATATATGTACAATAAGACACTACAGGGCAAGGTTGCTGAAGGCTCATGACATTTCCACTTGTGGATTGGGGATGTATCGAGTAAAGCGGGTGGATTCCCTCCTGCCCATCTTTTGATCACGTGGTCTGGGACCCCATTTCGTGAGGCTGCTGATGCTGCTCCAATGCAAAAGAATGTCCAAGAAAATGGCCAGGGTCAAGGCCTAATTTGCTCAAAAGGATACTGACGTGACTAATGAACTGGTTGCTGCCTAGGAACGGTAGAAATGGGCTGTCCTGCGAGGGATCAGAAAGGTGAGCTATTAACTGATCTAGAATGGACACGGGGCACCAGGCTTTGAGAGTTTGAGAAAGGTTTGATATCAACCCCTGGACCGAACTGTTGTGTTTTGGACACCCTGAGGTGCAAGATGAAGCAAGTCTGATGGCGTGTGAGGTGGCGTCTACGTAACACCTTACAACTGGGACGGTGACTGAATTCACTGGGGCGCAAGAAGCTGTAGAAAGCCAGGTAGATGGCTGCTTGAACGACTAGGCTGAAATTAAGCAAAAGGGGGATGTGACAGGATGAAAGACACACCTCGGAATATGGCGCTGATGATGGGTAGCTGTTTGATACTGATTTGGGGGTCATTGCCTGTGAATACCACACAACATGGTCTTGACCGTATGGGCGGCAAACAAGACGGTTTGTTAGGATCTCGTAAGGGGATGAAATACTGGATGTCAGCTAAGTAGAGTCTAAGGTATTGTATGACAATGCCAACTGTGTGTGGCGGCATGATACGAAGGCCAGGATGTGATAGAGATCTCCTGGTATTGCCCTGGGGTTTGAGGCTAGTAACCTGTCATAGATCTTCTTGGCTGTACGGTAGGCCTTCAGGGTGTTGTGAGATAATGATAGATTAATAAGGCAGGTAGCGTCGTGAAAGTGTTTGAATCCGAGGTTAGCTACCACCAATGTGGGATAAGAGACATGGTCGGGTCGGTTCCAGGTTCCTGCAAAAATAATGAAGCAAAGTTAACGGGGTAGTGAGTCGGCCAGATTATTGCGTTTGTCTGGGATGTAGATGCAGAGGACATTAGATTGGTGCTGTGGGGATAGTGGCACCAGCCTGCGCAGGAAGGCCATGATGGCCAGAGACTTGGACCTCCTTTATTTATAATACTGGCTGTGGCTTGGTTGTCTTTGGCGAACGTCACTGTTTGTCCTGCCCAGTTGTTGCACCAGACTTGAGCTGCTGCAACAATGGGGTAGAGGTCGAACAAAGAGGAGGACTAACTGAACCCAGGAATCAAGAGGATTTCTGACGGCCATGGCCCTGTAAACCCAAGATGGGCAAAAATTGAGGCGAGGCCCTGTGGAGACTGTGGTGTCCATGACTACTTGAGGTCAAAAGGGAGATGCTGAGGGAATGAACATTGGCATGCCATTCCAGTTTGTGAGAAATTCATCTCCCATGGGCAGATCCGCTATTGCTGGCACATCTAATTTAAGGATTTGGTCAGGGACTTGTACCTGGGAGAGAAACACTAAAAGGTGGGAGATAAAGGATCACCTTGAGTCTGGCTGCTGCCTTGGCTGAAAATGAGCAGTGATAGTCAAAGGATGAGCACTCTGTGTACTTGTGACCTAGATCCAATGCTGCATGCAGATACGGGTCCAATTCTACCCTCCTGTTGTGGTTGCCCTGCATAGCACGTCTCTGACTGTCCAAGGCTAGCACAAACTCTGACAGTGCGCTTGCGATTTAATTAAAGGGTCTCTGGCCTTCAGGATGACGGAGACGTCTCATCACGAATATGACTTGTTCTAGGCCAAGTTGTGTACTGCTATGAGGAGGGATGCTAAGTTAACGTCATTGTCGTCCAAGAGGTTCGCCATGGTGCCCTGCTAGGACAAGGTGTGCAGGGAAGACAGTGGTGCAGATGTTGGGCGTACCTGTAAGTGATGGTACGGTGGTGACTGGAGCTGGTAGGGGCACGGCTGGGCGTACCTCCAGGGCTGTCACTCTGCTTGGACTTCGGCGACTGCTGTTGACAGTGTGGTCACCCAGGACCGCAGCTGAGTAGTCGCAAAGAAGATAGACTGAAGTGGTGGCTGGAAGGGTTGCCACTGGCGGTGGAAACAGTAGCCTAAAAGCTTGGTTTCCTGGCTGCAGCAGGATAGGAATTACTCCTGCAACACCGTTCTGCTATGAGCTTGGAGTTTTTTTTTTTTTTTTTTTAATGCTCCAAGCTCTTGTGAGACTGTTAGCCGCCGCTTGCTGAGCCCGCAAAGGGTGACGGCAGGGCTGAGGCGAAGTCCTCACTGTCTGCCTGCGACATGGCATCAGCTAAAAGCAAGGGGGGGAAATGCATATGTTTAAGGTAAGTTGCAAAGGTAGAAGGGGAAAGATGCGTTTGGGTAGATAAGATGAAAGGAGGAAGGAAAACAGGAAGAACAGGACAAGGAACGACAGTCCTAGTGACAGTTAGTTTGCACTCGAGCGCTGTCGAGTGTGACTTTAGAAAACTCAAAAGAATGCGTGACAACCGAGTTGAGCCAGGAGGTGACTGGCTAGGTAACCGATAGCTCGGGCGTCCATCTGTGCTCGGCACAGATTAATGATCCAGGGCGGACTGGGGTGGGTAGCTGAAGTCTGGTAGGAATGTTGCGATCTTTAGTTTATTGACGTGGGTTCGGTCTACTAACGCTTGCACTGCCAGCAAGTATGGAGATTAGGCGACCTTGTCTGCGTATTGAAGGCTTGTGCTTAGAAAACAAAGTGAAGTGCGCAGAAGTATGTGACAGTTGCTAACGCCTCAGGAGCAGGTCAAATTCTGTATGTGAAGTAAAAATATGTAGTGAAAGAGTGTTTAAGAGGGGGAATCCCATTGAACTACACACCTGACTTTATGCCCTAGTTGTGAAGTCGACTGGTTGGGGACGAGAACTGAGTTGACCGGGAGCCTGTAGTAAGGTGACATGAGAATTTCGTTTTGACAAGGGGGATTGCAAAGAGCTGTTTGGGGCAAAGCTGGCCCCCTGGTGAAGATGCAAGCCCTTGACAATGTGTTTTTTTTTTTTTTTTTTTTTTTTGGGAGATACTGTCCAAACCCGGTACAGGGTGGACTAACTGGTGTTCTAACTGGCCTAAAAAAGTGGAAAGCGATAGAGAAAATGATGAGCAGCCGTGTTGCTACTGGAGACGATGAGTGGCAGTTTGAGCCACTTGCTGAAATACTTGCAGCGATTGCAAGGAAGTGGCCTTATTTGAATTATAAATTTAATTATGAGGTGAGAATGAATGAATGAATGAGGTGAGCAGCTGTGTTGCTACTGGAGATGAGTGGCCGTATTGAGCCATTGCATCGATGCTTGCAGCGATTGCAAGAAAGCAGCTTTATTTGAAAGGTGAAAGCAATGTTTTGCAGAATTATAAGTGTGTAGGAATGAGGTGAACAGCAATGTTGCTACTGGAGTCGATTGGCAGTTTTGACCCAAATGCAGAAAGACTTGCAGCGATTGCAAGAACGCAGCCTTGTTGAAAGAAAAGGTTATAGAGGAAATGTGATTATGTAGGAATGACCGTGCGCAACACTGAGCAAATTGGTGGAGGGAATTGTGTATGCTCATGCATGGATAGACTGAGAAAGTGAAACTTAAAGTGGGGTACCCCCTAAAAAAAAAAATTAAAAGTCAGCAGCTACAAATACTGCAGCTGCTGGCTTTTAATAATCGGACACTTACCTGCCCCAGGGTCCAGCGATGCGGGGGAACGAAGCCCCCCCCCCTCGCTCCCCGCTCCGCTCGCGGCGCCGTCATGCATACTGTGGGCACCCGGCTGTGGCTTCACAGCCAGGCACCCACTGCGCATGCGCGAGCGGCGCAGGGCGCCGTGATACGCCGTACAGTCACCTGGGACACATGACAGGTCCCAGGTGAATGTGCGGCGCGAGGGGAAGTGATGTCACCAGCCCGGGCAATGAAGAAGGCAGATTACGAGGGACCCCCTAGCAACCGGTATTTAGAGGTGAGTAAAAAAATTTTTTTTTGCCAATTATTTTTTTTTATTTTTTTTAACGAATTTTAAGCAGCTTTTATTTTTTTGGTGGCAACACCACTTTAAGTACTGCTGAATTCGTACAGTCGATGTGACTAGTTTGAACCGGGCTATAGCTATGGAATAGTCTGTGAAAGATTTGACTCATTTGAGTCGGTGATGCAACAGGATTCGGCTCGGTTGTTAGAGTTGCGTTTGGCAAGGACTCGAATTGTTGCGCCGATGCTGCGACTAGACTCTAAACCTCCGTAGATGCGACTGAGAGGCTCGTATATGGGATCCGACCGTATCGCTGATGATATGGCTGGGTTCGGATTGACTGAATTGTGATGGTGGTTGAAGGGGCTTGTGATTGCCGAGGATCCGAAACAAAGTTGCGACTAGATTCAAATCGGCTGTAGATGCGCGGTGACTACGGGGCTCCTATGTCAGATCTGACCGTATCGCTGATGATATGGCTGGGTTCGAATCAACTAAATGGTGATGGCGGTTGAAGAGGCTTGTGATTGCTGAGGATCCAAAGCAAAGAAAGGAAATTGCGACTAGATTCGAATCGGCCGTAGATGCGAGGTGACTAAGGGGCTCGAATGTCAGATCTGACCGCATCGACCATGAAGTGAACGTTTCGTAGGGGTTGCACATGGCTTGAGTAAACCCACGTTGGGTAGAAAGCATGAAAGATGACATAGAAAGACTTACGGTGGCGTAAGTGCGACTTTTGCAAAACGAACATGGTAAACAAACATGATAACGTAACTTGAGTTTAGAGGAGTGGTAACAACAAAGTCCTACCTGCAACAGTGAGTGTGTAGCGGTCCGAGCGTGGGACAATCGATGAAGATATACACCCAATCTCGAAAGTACAACTACGTGGACACGCAGTGAGTTGGCAGAGTCAGCCTCTGCAATGCATTTGACACGAATCGGCTTAAAAAAATGTATGAGGAGATGAATCCGATGTAAATTGGCAGTAAGGAGTATCTGATACGAATTGGTTGTAGAGTGTATGCCATTCCTTACTGTGAAACCGAACACCTATCAACCACCCATCCCCCCCCAGGCTAGTCAAGTGCAGGAAAGGCATCAGCTGGGTTTAATTACACCTCAATCAGCCACAGAAAGCCATACAAACAATACGGGCCGGTTCACACTGCGGGCGATGCGAGGCGACGCCGACTTGCCTCGCCGCGACCTCAGCGGCGATTTGCAAATGACTTCTGTATAGAAGTCAATGCAAGTCGCCCCGAGGTCGCCCAGAAGTAGTACAGGAACCTTTTTTCTGAGTCGGAGCGACTCGAGTCGCTCCTCTCAGAACAGTTCCATTGTACAGAACGGGGGCGACTTGTCAGATTGCGGCGAGGCAAGTCGTGTCGCCTCGCATCGCCCGCAGTGTGAACCGGCCCTACCGGTTTATCTCAAAAAAGGATGAGATGGCAACCCCATGGACAGTGAATTTTATAACCAGTGAAGCCTATGGCGAGTGATATTGGAGAACGACCGACAGCGACTCAGAGGCTTGGATCTATGAATGAGTCGTATGTTTGGTAGAAGGAACTTACAAATGTACTACGCCTGTGCCGAAAGATGTCGGGACATGAGTGTCAATAACTCAGAGGTAGGTTTTGCGAAAGGGGTGCAGGATAGTAAGCATGATAAGCCGCAAGTTTGCACATGATATGAAAAGATTCGGATTACTACTTATCTACGACCATGAGCGGGAACCACCGACGAAGACCACAAATGAAAAAGCTGAAGTGCACCTGCGATTGGACGCACAGATAGTCGACCGTGAGGGAGCTGAGAAGAGTCGACCCCCTTGATGTGCAGTACCTTGCACTGGAACCGACACAGACCGTTGTGGGTGGTCTGATTAAATACCCTCCAGGCTCCTCCCATAATTACAGGCCACCATACTGGCCTTCTTGTGAGATTTTTATATATATATATATATATAAGTGAGTACACCTCTCACATTTTTGTAAATATTTTATTATATCTTTTCATGTGACAACGCTGAAGAAATGACACTTTGCTACAATGTAAAGTAGTGAGTGTACAGCTTGTATAACAGTGTACATTTTCTGCCCCATTAAAAATAACTCAACACACAGCCATTAATGTCTAAACCGTTGACAACAAAAGTGAGTACACCCCTATCAGCCACTTTCCCTCCCTGATGTCATGTAGAGCAACAATTCTTTTTTTCACATCAAGATGGCCTAGGCTATAAGAGGATTGCCAAGATCCTGAAACATACAGCGGTTTAACAGGACAGGTTCCACTCAGAAGAGGCCTTGCCATGGTCGACCAAAGAAGTTGAGTGCACATTCTCAGAGTCACATCCAGAGGATGTCATTGGAAAATAGATGTATGAGTGCTGCCAGCATAGCTGCAGAGGTTGAAAGGGTGGAGGGTCAGCCTGTCAGTGCTCAGACCATACGCCACACACTGCATCAAATTGGTCTGCATGGCTGTCATCCCAGAAGGAAGCCTCTTCTAAAGATGATGCACAAGAATGCCCGCAAACAGTTTGCTGAAGACAAGCAGACTAAGGACATGGATTACTGGAACCATGTCCTGTGGTCTGATGAGACCAAGATACATATATTTGGTTCAGATGGTGTCAAGCGTGTGTCGCGGCAATCAGGTGAAAAGTATAAAGACAAGTGTCTTGCTACAGTCAAGAATGGTGGTGGGAGTGTCATGGTCTGGGGCTGAATGAGTGCTGCCTACACTGGGGAGCTACAGTTCATTGAGGGAACCATGAATGCCAACATGTACTGTGACATACTGAAGCAGAGCATGATCTACCCCCTTTGGAGACTGGGCTGCAGGGCAGTATTCCAACATGATAACCACACCAAACACACCTCCAAGATGACCACTGCCTTTCTAAAGAAGCTGAGGGTGAAGGTGATGGACTGGCCAAGCATGTCTCCAGACCTAATGCCTATTGAGCATCTGTTGGGCATGCTCAAATGGAAGGTGGAGAAGTGCAAGGTCTCTAACATCCACCAGCTCTGTGATGTCGTCATGGAGGAGTGGAAGAGGACACCAGTGGCAACCTGAGAAGCTCTGGTGAACTCCATGTCCAAGTGTGTGTGTGTGTGTGTGTGTGTATGTGTGTGTATATATATATATATATATATATATATATATATATATATATATATATATATATATATATATATATATATATATATATATATATATTACAATATAAAGTTTAAGAGGTTAAAATGGTTATCTATGCACATAACCAGGCATGTCCCCCTAAAAAAAAAAGCAACACCAAAGTTGCGAGAAAATCTCCAAATATTATTGCAATATTTCCCCTTGATTTCTGTCACTCTTAAACTTAGACAAGAACTAAAGAAAGAGGTGTCAGTGGGACAGAGAGATACATACAGCAATAAAGCCTGTCAGAGGATCTAACCTTCCCTGGAATATTTTTGTTCTTTCAATTGAGGAGTTTTCCCATGACTCTTTGTTCCTATGACACCTTGTTGAAAGGGAAGAAGGGAGTATTTTTCAAATCCCAGGACTGCTGTGTGGACGGTGTGGTTGGGGAAACTATCACCCATGGAGGTAAGTGTAACAGGGGGGGGTGGGCAATGTGTAGGGTTTTCACCTTTTTTGTTCTGTAAAGTTGAACTTACATTTTAAGTCCATTGTCAAAGTTTTTATTGCTGTCTGTGAACGCCAATGGTGAGATTTCCCTATACGTCCTGGTGACAGGGTGTCATAGGAACAAAGAGTCATGGGAAAACTCCTCAATTGAAACTGACAAGAACAAAAATAATTTCAGGCAGTGAGGAGCGCATAGTGTTCACTTTAAAAAAAATTTTTTTTTCTGTAAACATGAACTTATACATCGATTTCTGTTGAACAGGGATGGCCACACACTGATTAAAGCTGATCTGGTCCCTGCTGAAGCGAACTAATTTTGGTCAGTGTTTGGCCAGCTTAATGTGTCTGACCTTCTGCTTTGATTATCCTTTAGCTTTCAATTATGATCATGTCTTTATTATCTGTTGATCCTGCACTAAGAGTGGTGAAGCCCCCTAACCCCAAACAGCAGTCTTCTGCTTATTACGACACAATTGTAATTTTTCAGAAAAGCTGTATGATCCCAGAGCTAGCATCTCAGTACATGAAGTGCAAGTGCTGACCCTGGGTGATACCTGAACAGTGGTGTGCTGGCATTCTGGAGAGAAAAGCAGATTAAAGCATTGTCAGGGTGACAACTGAGACTCCTGTGGTAGATATATTGATAAGTTACACTTACTGATTAATTGGCATGCACTTGAACATGGCTAAAAAAAAAAAAAATCTAAGGTTAAAGCCCCATACACACTATCAGATTTTCTGCTGATTTTTTTCCTTCAGATTTACCAAAACCATGTAGTAGAAGGGCCCGCCTGATTGCATACAAATTTAAACTCCTAAGGTTTGACCTCATATTACCGTATATACTCGAGTATAGGCCGACCCGAGTATAAGCCGAGGCCCCCAATTTACCCCCAAAAAACTGGGAAACCTATTGACTCGTGTATAAGCCGAGGGTGAGATATGCCTGTCCATCCCTGTGTGTGTGTGTCCATCCATCCATCCATCCCTGTGTGTGTGTGTGTCCATCCATCCCTGTGTGTGTGTGTGTCCATCCATCCATCCATCCCTGTGTGTGTGTGTGTCCATCCATCCATCCATCCCTGTGTGTGTGTGTCCATCCATCCATCCATCCCTGTGTGTGTGTCCATCCATCCATCCCTGTGTGTGTGTGTGTCCATCCGTGTGTGTGTGTGTGTGTGTGTGTGTGTGTGTGTGGCCTTGTGTGTCCAGCCTACCTGTGTCCCGAGCCTCCGTCCGGTCCCGAGCCTCCGTCCGGTCCCGTCCCGTCCCGAGCCTCCGTCCGGTCCCGTCCCGTCCCGAGCCTCCGTCCGGTCCCGTCCCGTCCCGAGCCGAGCCTCCGTCCGGTCCCATCCCAGGATCACCGCTCTTCGTCGGCGCCCATTCCCCTGTTCAAATGCCGCGCCTCCCTGTCTGTGATAGGCGGAACACAATTTCCCAGCAGTCTGTGTTCCGCCTATCACGGACATCCTCTTATCCTCGTCCGTAGTATGAGGATGAGCGGATGTCCGTGATAGGCGGAACACAGACTGCTGGGAAATTGTGTTCCGCCTATCACAGACAGGGAGGCGCGGCTTTTGAAAGTTAGAATGGCCGCTGTCTGTCTGCTCGACACGCTGTTCGGGCAGACAGACGGCGATGACTCGAGTATAAGCCGAGGGGGGCACTTTCAGCCTCAAAAAAGAGGCTGAAAATCTCGGCTTATACTCGAGTATATACGGTATATGGTTTTGGTAAATCTGAAGGAAAAAAAATCAGCAGAAAATCTGATAGTGTGTATGGGGCTTTAGTCTGCTTTACAACCATTAGGTCCAAAAATGGATATGGAAGACACCTTAGATTCACAAAATTCAGTGCTGTGTATACATAGCATTTATGTTTGGTCACTATAAATATCATAAACAGGTTAATGGAAATGAGAGGTTAGTGAAGGAGAGAACACATATTATTGTATTTTACACAAGCAACTCTCTATGGCTATATTTTTTCTTACTCTTGGTTAGTTCCAGGCAGTTTCAGACTTGTTTGCATATTCCTATTATACGCACAGGTAAAGTCAAAGCTGATATTATTTCTTGTGATGATGGGTTTATCCAGGATTCCAATGTAAACAGTGTTGGAAATATTGATATTGGAGATATCATCCTGTGGATAGAGGCCATTAATTAGCAGTGGAAAAACAGCTTTAAAATATAGACGGGTTACTTTCAAAACTCACTATCTAGTGGAAATGAAGTCTGTCAATCGTTGAGTCTAAGGGCCGGTTCACACTGCGGGCGATGCGAGGCGACACGACTTGCCTCGCCGCAATCTGACAAGTCGCCCCCGTTCTGTACAATGGAACCGTTCTGAGAGGAGCGTCTCGAGTCGCTCCGACTCAGAAAAAAGGTTCCTGTACTACTTCTGGGCGACCTCGGGGCGACTTGCATTGACTTCTATACAGAAGTCAATTGCAAATCGCCGCTGAGGTCGCGGCAGGTCGCGGCGAGGCAAGTCGGTGTCGCCTCGCATCGCCCGCAGTGTGAACCGGCCCTAAAGGTCCGTACACACAATATGAAAATCGGATGTAAAAATTAGCATGACGAGATGTCTGACGATTTTTGGATCGTTAGTCCGTTGCTTTTTCGACAGCCGATTTATGCATTTTTCCCAGACAAATACAGGATGTGCAGACTATAACATTTTTGTCGGATGTGAACTCAACGTCCAATTTTCATTTCATTAGTATGCTTTTTGTACAAAAAAAAAAATCACAAGAGCAAGACTACGCATGCTCAGAAACGAAAGAATACATACAAAACTATTCAACACATCACATCATTTCTGACGTTGTATTCTGTTGTACGAAAATTTTTGTATTGTGGGTAACCTCTTCACTTTCGACATGTGACTAGCATGCCACAAAAAACAGACGTTCGGTCATTCGGTTGTCCGAAAATCAAAGCGTCTGTACGAGGCTTAACAATCAACAGGTTTCCCATAGTTATAAGGATGCAGCCTGCATCCAGAGCCGATCTCTTACATGTCAGTGGCTGTGATTAGCTGCGAGAGGCGGCAACCTCCCATTGATTTCAATTGGGCTGCCTCTTACAGCTAATCCTGGGAACCCCCGCTGGGGTTCTCGCATCTGATCACATAAAGCATCAGCCTTACATGCATAGATTTGAACCTAGCCTTAATGCATTTTTGGCAGCGTTGTGTGTATAAAATCAAACCTCCTTCTACAAAAAAAATTAAAAATGCATCAAAAACACGCAATGTTACACTGAAAAATGCATCATGCTGCAGCTGCACTGGAGTGGACCTAGGCTAAATGGGAAGTCTACTGTGCATGTATGGCCTGGCTGGGAGAGTTTTTGTGTAGCACCCCGTGATCCCAAACATAAAATCTCCATAGATTGGTAAGTGGAAAACTTAGGGGGCTTTCTCGGAGAGAGGGGACTTGCATTTCAAGGATAACGGAACAGAAAGTGCAGTTATCCCTTAAAGCTTACCACGGTGACCCAATGAGAAGGTCTTATCTCACTATTGTTATGAGGTCTATAAAAGAAATGTGGTTGTCACTGTGACAGGAAGGTAAACGTTGATTAAATATTTTTCCGAAGTTCCATATTTTCCCCAGCACGTATTTCTGTTTTATTTGATGACAGGAAGTGAAGGGAAAAAAAAGCCCCCCATCTCTTCCATGGTTTATCCTATATGAAATGAAAAGTTTTCATCTGGAGTTGGGCTTTAGGCTATTTCTTGAAAAAAGTGAAACAGATTGCTGAAGGTCGCTTTTTCCAGAAAAGTAAAGAATACACACAAATCAAACACAGAAGTTGTTAAAACGAATGAATAAATAAATCATTAGTGTGCTACCGTCACTGTGTTTCCACACCAATCCGATGCTGCTGAGACCCAGATAGTAGTCACTTTCTGGCCATTGATATAGTCTGCATATGGGTAACTGCATTCCATTGATGAGTTCCTCAGATGAATTGTGGAAGAGTCGAGACCAAGTACTGCTAGCTCACATTTACTGACTGTGACTCTCATTGTGTTGTTTTCACATTTGACCGTAGGGCGGAAATTAGAAAGTCCTGGAAAAGTTCAGCAAAAAAATAAATATAAATCAGCGTGCAATGTATCCAAAAACAGTTTTATTTTTTATAGATCCTTATCTTACTAGTCAGTACTACTTAAGCCCCATACACATGATCAGACTATGTACAAACTTTCCCGTGGACTTTTGTACAAAGGGTGCTGGCCGTAAGTTTGTATTGCATACATACGATTGGACTTTTTAGGCAACAAACGCAACCATAGTGACGTCACTTCAAAAGAGGACGTTCAATTATCAGTTATTACAATATAAACAGGCTGTATATATATATATATAATAGATATGGGGATCTCTTTACTTTTTTTTCTATTTCAATAATTTTTTTTATCAAACAAGCAATGTATTATCTGTGTATGAAAACATCTAATAATTTCAATGGCAATAGAGTACACATTTTGAAATATGGTGTAAATGGAAAGAACAGCTATGAGTACAGAAAATAGTCATGTAGAAATATTTACTAATAACCCCAGCTGCTTCAAATATGATGATCAGACAGGGCTCCTTTTTTCTTTCAAATTGTTACAACGAGGGGTAAATATCGTGTACTGTCTGCACCTAGGAGAGTCAGACCTCTGTTCTCTCACACAATACCCGGCTCTCCAGTGTCCCCCCCCCCCCCCCCCCACTGCTCCAATCAACTGCATTCTGTCTCCCCGAGTGGCATTGTTTATTTAGACCATGTTCTGGGAGAAGGGCTGTACGACCACTGGAGAGACAGACCACTGCTTTGTGTGTGAGAGAACTGCGTTCCAACTCTCCTATGGGCACGCAGCACAGGTATTTTAACCCTTGCTGCAACACTTAGTTGCTAAAAAAAAAAAAGTAAATGAACCCCATGTTTATTACTGCTCTCTACTCGATTTAGGCTCCGTTTCCATTTAGGCTGCAGTCCCCACCTGTGACTTGGGGACTGCAAAGTCACATGACAAGTTGTTCCCCATGATTTCCAATGAGTACTGTTTATATCTGTGCAACTTCAAAGTAGTCGCTGCACTACTTTGGTCCGACTTTGATGCGACTTGAGGTCGATGGAGTCGTGTCAAAATCGCGAGACTTTCAGGTAGCAACAGTGGAAACCGAGGCTAAACATGTTCCTTTCCCTGCCACACAATTGACTGGCTCCTTGTGCTGCATTTCCCTCTCCTATACAGAGAATAAAAGGCGGCCGATACTAAGTCATATTCATGTACTTGTATTGCTTGCATGTAAATAATACATGTAAGGATTACATCATCACACAGTAATAATAATTAGCAATAATAAATATACACTTTTCATTCCCCTCTACAGTATGTCAGCCCCATCCTGTCTCTGATCTGACCTGTATGTTAACCACTTACCGCCCTTGTCCTACACATCTGTACATTAACCCCTTCATCTCCTAACCCGTCTGTATTACCTGTACATTTAATGTATCTAGTACAATACAAAGTGCCATATTTTAACCCGCTCAATATGGGCATGTTTCTTCAATTTTAAAAAATCGTGGCAAAAATCAGATCACCTTGGGGTGTCTACTTTCCAAAATGGGATAATTTTGGGGTGTCCATTTTGTATTGGCTATGCTTTAAAACAAAAAAGACAGGTAAACTTTTTTTTTTTTCATTGTTTTTGCTGTTTTCACCTAAAAGAAAATGCTTATGAGGGAATTCATAAGAGGTGTCGTAGACATCCTCTAGAATTCTGTTGGGATGCAGTACCAAAAGTGGTGGTGTTTGTGCTCAATTCATGTATATGACACAGACATGATCTGTCAGTGTCTGCACTGAGGAAGGAGCGTTCACACTGGACATTCCTTCCTCAGGGCGCGCCCTCCGTCCCTCCCTCCGGTGCCCATCACACTGACAGGCGCATGCCTGAGGAGTTTTGTAGTAGAGGTGGGTGGAGCCTGATGGGGAACTGAAAAGCTACTTCCTGCCCACCCAGTGACAATTCATTTCCCAATTATTTAGGTAATGACATCACCTATATTACCCTTTACATTTAGCTTTGGGCTAATTGAGACTGGGGATTAGCTCTGTGCAGGAAGCTGGCACATGATAGTTTCATAGCACAGGCACCACCAACTATGGTACTGGTGTGTCGCTGTAGAGTTGGTCCTAATTACCGCCAGTTTCCTCATTAGAACTGGCGGTCAATCATTAGGAATTGGTCACAGCAACAGGTTCTTAAAATAGCGATAGTAAGAACTACCTGAATTTGTAGCAGAAATCAGTAATGTTACCAACACCGACACAAATATTTACCTGAATTTGGTGCAAGTAGTTCTTAAGGAAAATACTGCCAGAAATGTGTAATTAGAACTATTTTGAATCCCCCAGTATCTCAAAAATATGATATAAAATGTATTTGGGTACAGCATTGCATAAATGAGTAATTGTCAGTCAAAGTATTACAATCCTGAAAACTTGTCTGGTAATGAATGGGGTAAAATATACCAGTCCTGAAGTGGTTATTAAACATTACTGGCTTGGTAATGTGTGTATTTACATCTGCACGGAGTTTGGCTTTAAAGTGAATGCAAACCCAATTATTCAAATGTCATGTAATTTCAAAAGCCATTTTTTAATATTCTCATATCTGCAGCTTTCATTTAAATTTCACCTGGTGCTTCTGCTATAAAAGTCCTGGTTCAGGTACTGCTGGTCATAGAGTGACAACAGTAGTGATGCTGCATTGTCACCCTGTCACATGGGCATCTGATAGAAACTACAGGGGGCAGTTTAACAAGCATTATGAAGGCACAGACCACTGTTACCACCATAAGGAAAACCACCTTGTGAAATGCAGTGTTCGCTGGAGTACATTCATATAGAAATAAAGTGGCTGCAAAGAGGCTGCAGAAGATCAGCATCACTGAAATGCAACAAGAATGAAAAAAGGTAAAAACTAGTATTTTTTTTTTTTTTAAATGACAGTTATTTAGGATACACTGGGGTTGATTTATCGAAATTGGAGAGTGGAAAATCTGGTGCTGCCGTGCATGGTAGCTAATCAGCTTCTAACTTTAGCTTGTTTAATTAGACTTTGACAGTATAACCTGGAAGCTGATTGGTTTCTATGCACAAGTACACCAGAATTTACACTCTCCAGTTTTAATAACTCAACCCCACTGCGCTTTTAAAGTGATAGAAAACCACTGGGTGATTTAAACAAAAAAAAAAAATTTTTCACCTAAAAGGTAAAGGCAAAATGCGCTAGTATGCATCACATACTAGCATATTATGTGAAACTTACCTAAAAACAAAGTATTCCAGAGATGGAGGCCGCTTCCATCTTCACCTGTTTTCTTTCCGGGTCCGCGGACTATAGCTGTGTGATTGGCCGCAGCCCCGATGATATCAATCCAGCGCATGTGCAGGGGAGCCACCATTTATGGCACAGGACTCTGAAGGAATGGCCGGGGCGGCTGTGCCTTTAGAGCACATGCACCGAAGACGTCATTGGCTGCATATACAGTAAATATCTTCTAAACAGCACACTTTTAGAAGATATTTACAGTATCTATAGTAAGTCTAAAGCCCCATACACACGATCGGACTTTGTACAAACTTTCCCGTGGACTTTTGTACAAAGGGCGTGGTCCACAAGCTTGTATTGCATACACACGGTCGGACTTTTTGACAACAAACACGAACGTAGTGACGTCACAACGTACTGACGCCACTTCAAAAGAGGACGTTCAATGACTCCAGCGCCACCTTTGGTGAACTTCTGTATTGTAGTCTGATCTTTTGCATTGGTTCTGAGCATGCGTGTTTGTACCTTGTACAAAAGTCCGATGCTTTTGCATACACACGGTCGGACTTTGCTCCATCGGACTTTTGTTGCCAGAAAGTTTGTCCGTTCGCACAGCCAACAAAAGTCCGATGAAAACAGAAAAAGTTTGTCCGATGGAGCGTACACACAGTCGGATGTTGCTCCAAAACAGCTAATTTGCATGTTTGTTGTCAAAAAGTCCGACCGTGTGTACGGGCCTTTAGGGATAATGTCATTGACTGTAAAGGGATCTACAATTTTTGATGTAAAAGAGCATTTTTATGTAAATAATCCTACCAATATATATAATAGTGTTTTAATGTACGCCCAGCCATATTTTCTCATGACGTAAACTGATTCTACTTTATTATTTGCAGTGCCACAATATAGTTGTGCTTTCCTGGTCCTTCTCACATTGCAAGTCTATGACTTGTTGAAAACAATGCTCTCCCTGTGTGGCTGATATCCTAATCCACAGTTAAGGGTTATGTGGACTGCCATTGCTGAGCTAGCCTGCTTAAAATGCTGGTTTCCTGGCTGTCATGTTGATGCTTTGGCTTCAGTCAGCATTAGGAACAGATATTGATATCAGGATCTCTGACTCTTCTCCAGGTGTCATTTCCTGCATGCTTGTTCCGGGTCAGCGATTCAGAAACCAGCACTTTGAAAATGGTCACCAATGTCAGTCCCCATAATATTGTCATGGCTCGTGTACTTTAATCAGCAAATAAAACTCCTGATCCACCAAGAGCGCCATCTAATGACAAATCTACACATTTATCTACATATAATAAAAACATGACAGAGCAAAGCATACACTGACAAAAACTCATAATATATGCCCACCGAGCACATACTGTACATTCTCTTTACTGACCAAACTGGCATTGCAAAGGAAAGAAAATAAACAAAGTCTTACTCAGATTTGGGTACGCGGTGGTATTACATTCACACTCTCCTAATGAGTTGCAAACTTCATCTGTAGCACATTCTGGGTCACAGAAAGGAAAAGCTGAAGAAAACACAGCATAAAAATATCTCATAAATGACACGTCCTCAATGGTCAGACTCAGAAAGTACACTCCGAACTCATATGGAAATACTTACTTGAGCAACAGGACTGAATTTTATTGTAGTATAGGCCTTCTGGACAGCAGGAGCTGAAGTCAGAGTTAGTGCAATCAATACCTGGAGTTGGGACGCAGGTCGTATATTGATCACTACATGAACATCCATTGTCAAGAGTACAAGTCCCATTACACGAGTTACAAAATGTCAGAGCCGCGTATGTGGCTGGGAAGAGAAGAAAAATGTCAGAAAACCAGGAGCTTTTGTAGTCAGTTTTGAGATCAAGTCACATGACTAAAAAACATCTGCAATATCTTTAGAACTGCAAAACGTATTTGTAAAACTGGCCATAAACATTTGCAAACAGTTGAAAAAAAAAAAAACCTTCTTCTCAACAGGAGTATTAAAATAGAAGTATGAGTTTCCTTTTATTTTGCTTAATCCTAATCCTTGTGAGCTGCTTGTATCTACAAATCTTTCCTGCCAGGGGTCAAGTGCTGGGGAAAAAAGTGTGGGAACTCTCACCCAAGATCCACTCCCCCACCAAAAAAATAAATAAATAAATAAAGGTACGCTCATATGCATATATATTTCACAGAAAATACAGTACATATATAGTAAAGTGCCAGTTTACAAATACAAAATAAGTTAACTTGTCAAACAGAATAATCAACACAATGGTTGATGATCTTTCCCTCGCAGGGAATTTCTAACACAAATACACCCTGTTCCAAATTCAAATACAGCAAATTAGAAAATATCACACAAACTGGAATAACGTTGCCCTTGCCGTGCAAGATTATTGGCAACGGATCAAAAAACTCATGGATCGGATCATTCCTTGGATCTGAGTCACAGATCGGATCTTTTTTCGGATCAGCAAATAATAAATTTGCAAAAACCTGTGAAAAATGTCACCACCATATAGTCCCCACTGCAATATACATCTCCCCTACTGTAATATCCACGTCATCTCCCCCAATAATATTTTGGCTGAGCATGGATGGGTATGGCTGGGTATTAGCAGAATATGTATTGGCAGGGTAAGTATTGGCAGGGTATTGCAGAATATTGGCAGGATAAGTATTGGCAAGGTATTGCAGAGTATTGGCAGGGTATGGCAGATTACTGCTGGGTATTGCAGATTATTGGCAGGGCATTGCAGGGTAAGTATTGCAGAGTCTTGGCAGGGTAAGTATTGCAGAGTAAGTATCGGCAGGTTATGTATTGCAGAGTATTGGCAGGGTATAGCAGAGTATTGGTGGAGTAATGCAGAGTATTGGTGGAGTAATGCAGAGTATTGGTGGAGTAATGCAGAGTATTGGCGGAGTATTGTTGGAGTAATGCAGAGTATTGTTGGAGTAATGCAGAGTATTGTTGGAGTAATGCAGAGTATTGGCGGAGTAATGCAGAGTATTGGCGGGGTATTGCAGAGTATTGGGTAATGCAGAGTATTGGCGGGGTAATGCAGAGTATTGGCGGAGTATTGGTGGAGTAATGCAGAGTATTGGCGGAGTATTGGTGGAGTAATGCAGAGTATTGGCAGAGTATTGGTGGAGTAATGCAGAGTATTGGTAGAGTAATGCAGAGTATTGGTAGAGTAATGCAGAGTATTGGTGGAGTAATACAGAGTATTGGTGGAGTAATACAGAGTATTGGCGGAGTATTGGTGGAGTATTGGCGGAGTATTGGTGGAGTAATGCAGAGTATTGGTGGAGTAATGCAGAGTATTGGTGGAGTAATGCAGAGTATTGGTAGAGTAATGCAGAGTATTGGTGGAGTAATGCAGAGTATTGGTGGAGTAATGCAGAGTATTGGCGGAGTAATGCAGAGTATTGGCGGAGTATTGGTGGAGTAATGCAGAGTATTGGTAGAGTAATGCAGAGTATTGGTGGAGTAATGCAGAGTATTGGTGGAGTAATGCAGAGTATTGGTAGAGTAATGCAGAGTATTGGTGGAGTAATGCAGAGTATTGGCGGAGTATTGGTGGAGTAATGCAGAGTATTGGTAGAGTAATGCAGAGTATTGGTAGAGTAATGCAGAGTATTGGCGGAGTAATGCAGAGTATTGGCGGAGTAATGCAGAGTATTGGCGGAGTAATGCAGAGTATTGGCGGAGTATTGGTGGAGTATTGGCGGAGTATTGGTGGAGTAATGCAGAGTATTGGTGGAGTAATGCAGAGTATTGGTGGAGTAATGCAGAGTATTGGTAGAGTAATGCAGAGTATTGGTAGAGTAATGCAGAGTATTGGTGGAGTAATGCAGAGTATTGGTGGAGTAATGCAGAGTATTGGCGGAGTAATGCAGAGTATTGGCGGAGTATTGGTGGAGTAATGCAGAGTATTGGTAGAGTAATGCAGAGTATTGGTGGAGTAATGCAGAGTATTGGTGGAGTAATGCAGAGTATTGGTAGAGTAATGCAGAGTATTGGTGGAGTAATGCAGAGTATTGGCGGAGTATTGGTGGAGTAATGCAGAGTATTGGTAGAGTAATGCAGAGTATTGGTAGAGTAATGCAGAGTATTGGCGGAGTAATGCAGAGTATTGGCGGAGTAATGCAGAGTATTGGCGGAGTAATGCAGAGTATTGGCGGAGTAATGCAGAGTATTGGTGGAGTAATGCAGAGTATTGGTGGAGTAATGCAGAGTATTGGTGGAGTAATGCAGAGTATTGGTGGAGTAATGCAGAGTATTGGCGGAGTAATGCAGAGTATTGGCGGAGTAATGCAGAGTATTGGCGGAGTATTGGTGGAGTAATGCAGAGTATTGGTGGAGTAATGCAGAGTATTGGTGGAGTAATGCAGAGTATTGGTGGAGTAATGCAGAGTATTGGTGGAGTAATGCAGAGTATTGGTAGAGTAATGCAGAGTATTGGTGGAGTAATGCAGAGTATTGGCGGAGTATTGGTGGAGTAATGCAGAGTATTGGTAGAGTAATGCAGAGTATTGGTAGAGTAATGCAGAGTATTGGCGGAGTAATGCAGAGTATTGGCGGAGTATTGGTGGAGTAATGCAGAGTATTGGTAGAGTAATGCAGAGTATTGGCGGAGTATTGGTGGAGTAATGCAGAGTATTGGTGGAGTAATGCAGAGTATTGGTGGAGTAATGCAGAGTATTGGTAGAGTAATGCAGAGTATTGGCGGAGTAATGCAGAGTATTGGCGGAGTAATGCAGAGTATTGGCGGAGTAATGCAGAGTATTGGCGGAGTAATGCAGAGTATGGGCGGAGTAATGCAGAGTATGGGCGGAGTAATGCAGAGTATGGGCGGAGTAATGCAGAGTATGGGCGGAGTATTGGCAGAGTAATTTAGAGTATTGGCGGAGGGGTAATGCAGAGTATTGGCGGAGGGGTAATGCAGAGTATTGGCGGAGGGGTAATGCAGAGTATTGGCGGAGGGGTAATGCAGAGTATTGGCGGAGGGGTAATGCAGAGTATTGGCGGAGGGGTAATGCAGAGTATTGGCGGAGGGGTAATGCAGAGTATTGGCGGAGGGGTAATGCAGAGTATTGGCGGGGTAATGCAGAGTATTTGCGGGGTAATGCAGAGTATTGCAGAGTATTGAGTGACTAACCTGGTTTACTAGTCTTCTCGCTCGGGATAGAACTGGGTAGAGGGGAGGGAGGAGACAGTCCGTATGCCAGCGGCGTGTGTCTGCCGCTGGCTGCGCTGGAGGGCGCATGCGCACTGACTCCAGTGCGTGCCCGCGTGTACGGCCGATGTCATGTGACCGGTTGCTAGACGCGGAGCGGCCCTAGCCTAGCAACCAGTCACTGACTCGGGCGGCAGAGGAGCGGCGGGCTACGCACGAGCAGCAGGCTCCTCCGGCTGCTAATGGGAACGGCGTTCCCGTTGTGGAAATAGTACGGGAACGCCGTTCCCATGCGTTCCCACAGGACTCGAGCCCTGTTTCCTGCCCTCTGAAAAGTGCACCCTTTCTGTTAAAAAAGATTGAATTACCTGTGGGAGGGGTACTTTCCTGCAGTGTCATCCTGACAATAGGAGTCTGGATCCACCCCCTTCTTTCTCTTCTCTGTGATGATGTCGGCTTCTCTGCTCGTTCCCGAGACTTCACACAACACACAGAGCTGCTCTCCTCCCCACCCGGCACACTCCTCTGGCCCAGGACATCTCCCGGAGTTATTTCCAGGTAGCGTCTGTGATTGGCCGGAGCCGCGATTACATCACTCCCGTACAAGCACGTGGGAGCCGCAGCTAGCAGCATACCAGCTGAAGAAACGGCACGCTCGGTCCGTTTCTTCAGTGTGCATGTGTGCTGAGGACATCGGCACATACTGATACAGTGGATATCTCCCAAATGGTGCAGGTTTAGGAGGTATCCATGGTAGCTACAGGTAAGCCTTATTATAGCCTTACCTGTAGTCAAAAGTGGTCTGTAAAGCTCCATACACACTATCAGATTTTCTGCTGATTTTTGTCTTCAGATTTACCAAAACCATGTAGTGCAAGGGCCTGCCTGATTGCATACACATTGAAACTCCTAAGGTTTGACCTCATATTACATGGTTTTGGTAAATCTGAAGACAAAAATCAGCAGAAAATCTGATAGTGTGTATGGGGCTAAAGAGTTTACAACCACTTTATGGCCCCAACCTGTCTCCATATCATTGCACATTGCAAACGTCACTTCCACCCATAGCTCTTAAACTTCTTAAAGAGACGACATTTTTTTAAAATCTTTTCAAATGACAAAAATGTTTTTTATTTTTGTTGAATTTTAGTCTAAATATGAGATCTGAGGTCTTTTTTGACCCCGGATTTCATATTTAGGGGGATCTGTCATGCTTTTTTTCTATTACAAGGAATGTTTACATGCACTGGAGGCAGGGTAGCCATGGGCATGTCTAAGATGCTGTAGCTCCTCCTCCTATGCCTTGCTATTGTAATGTGAACGACTATCTCATCACAGCCCGCCTTTACTCCGCCCTACTCCTCCCTCTTTTTTGCTGAAGTGGAAGTGTGGCTCACGTTCCTCTTCACACAGCGAAATAGGGACACTGCGCATGCGCAATGCCAATAAGCATCAAGGGATCTGTAGTTCCTTTGAAGCCATGACGTTGCTGCAGGGAGCATGCTCGAAAACTCAGACGTTGAGGAGAACATACAGAGAGGAAAGGAGGAAGTGCTGATAAAGCCTATTTATCTAACAGGTAAATAAAAAATGTTGGTAGAAATAACAGCTAGATTCATGATCTATATAGTATATAGATCAGATATTGCCCAAAAATGTTTTAGCTTTACAACCCTTAAAGTGGTTATAAACCCTTACAAACCACTTTGACCTACAGGTAAACCTAGATTAAGGCTTACCTGTAGGTCCAAGAAATATCTCCTAAATCTACATGGTTTAGGAGATATTTACTAAAAGGCAGCCACAGCTGTCTACGACGCATGTGCTGTAGACAGCGGCGTGCAGGCGCACTATCGCCGTTATCAGATATGCCGTTAGTGGCGGCTCCTGTGCGCATGCACGGGAGTGATGTCATCGCTGCTCTGGCGCTGTGAGTGGCCGGAGCAGTGATACCCGGAAGAAGATGGACGCTCCGGACTACAGTACTTTAAGCCAGCCATAGATGGTTCGATGGTCCCTGCTGAACCGGCCAAGATTCAAACCATTTATGGGCAGGCTGAATGTACCCATCCATCGATCGACTTGAGTACAACCAGCATGACAGATTCTCGGCATGCAATTATTGCCAGCCACTGTGTTCTTCCTGCAGGGACTGTTCCCCTCACCGCCAGCAGAACAATGACTGTGTTGATGTGGGAATCAACTGTGGTTGCGGAAAAGAAACTCGCGTCTCTGGCCTGACTAAGTGATTGAGTTAATAAATAAGTGCTGATGCTGATTATTATTAACAGTCTGGCTATGAGCATCAGTCAAAATAAAAATCTTTGTCTAATCTGTAATATTTAATCATTTAATGTTAAGGCTTATCAAGCAGTTTTCCTGTCATTTTAAAACATGGAGTGTACTTACAGTTTGAAGGATCTATGCACTGAGCACCTAGAAATGGGGGAAAAAAGAAGGAAGAGTCAGACTGTATTCTAAAGTGATGTATACAATAAACTATACATATATATATATTTATATATATTTGTGTGTGTGTATATGTATGTATGTATGTGTATATATATATATATATATATATATATATATATATATATATATATATATATATATAAACACACACACACACACACACACACACACACACACACACACACACACACACACACACACACACACACACACACACATTTTGTATATTTGTAGCTGTATACGTGAACTGTGAAATATCTGAATAAAGAAACAACTGGCATTGTTTTTTTGTTTTGTTTTTTGTTTTCCTGTGATCTATGTATAGTCAATCACCATTTATTTAGAATGGGTAATGTCATCCATGTACAATCTGCCTTTCAGGTCTTTTGCGTGTACCTAATTCAATAAAATATCTCCTACATTTTCTTCCATTCTCTAAAGCCGACCTGTGGGCTGAAGAAAACACATCTAATGCCCCATACACACGGTCGGAAATTCCAACGGAAAAAGTCAGATTGGATTATGTTGTTGGAAAATCCGATCGTGTGTGGGCTCTATCGGACTTTTTCTGTCGGAAATTTCCG
Source organism: Lithobates pipiens (assembly GCF_037356315.1). Taxonomy (NCBI): domain Eukaryota; kingdom Metazoa; phylum Chordata; class Amphibia; order Anura; family Ranidae; genus Lithobates; species Lithobates pipiens. The sequence goes on along the minus strand of NW_027507748.1, from coordinate 221,034,236 downwards.
ACAGAGAAAGTTGGAGAGCTGGATTTTAAATTTTCCGACAACAAAATCTGATTGGACCTTTTCCGATCGTTTGTAGAGAATTCCGACGCACAAAGTGCCACGCATGCTCAGAAAAAATTTGGAGACAAAAGCTATTGGCTACTGGCCTCTACGTAGTCTTGTCATACATTATGAATGTCACCACGTTCTGAACTATCGGATTCTCCGACAATTTTGTGCAACCGTGTGTATGCAAGACAAATTTCGGCCAAAATCCGTCTGAAAAAATCAGACAGATTTTGTGGTCGGAATGTCAGACTGCGTGTATGGGGCATAACAGATTTCTCCATCCACACATGAATGAAGCTCCAGTGGCTGCCATAGTATTTTCACAGCCTGTTCAACCAGCTGTACCCCCTTCCTGACCAGAGCACTTTTTGCGAATTGGCACTGCATCGATTTAACTGACAATTGTAGGGTCGTGTGACTTTGCACCCAAACAAAAAGACATCTTTGTTTTCCCACAAATGGAGCTTTCTTTTGGTGGTATTTGATCACCTTTGTGGTTTTAATTTTTTGCGCTATAAACAAAAAAAGAGTGACCATTTTGAAAAAAAAAACACAATATTTTTTACTTTTTGCTGTAATAAATATCCTCCAAAAATATAGTAAAAACATTTTTTTCCTCAGTTTTGGCCGATATGTAGAAGATTACGTATTATTGGTAAAAAAAAACACAATAAGCGTATATTGATTGGTTTGCGCAAAAGCTAAAAGAATCTACAAAATAGAGGATAGTTTTATGGCATTTTCATTTTTTTTTTTTTTTTTTTTACTAGTAATGGCGGTGATCTGCAATTTTTATCAGGACTGCGACATTATGCTGGACATATCGGCCAATTGTGACACATTTTTGGGACCATTGACTATTAAAATGCATTGATTACTGTAAAAATTTCACTGGCAGTGAAGGGGTTAACACTAGGGGGCGATCAAGGGGTTACTGTGTTCCCTAGTGTATGTTCTAACTGAAGGGGGGAGTGGACTGTGTGGAGGAACAGATAGAATGCTGTTCATACTCTGTATGAACAGACGATCTGTCACTTCTCCCCTCAGAGGACCAGAAACTCGGCTCCCAGTTCTCCGTGTCTCAGTGGTGACCGCGGAAGCATGCATCGGCTCGGGGAACGTGCAGTGGGCGTACGTGCGCCCCTTGTGGCCACAGGGCGAAGCGACTTAAAATAACATCGCTTCGCCCAGCTGTGCCATTCTGACGCAGTAAAACTGCGGCAGCTGGTCGGCAAGTGGTTAAATATAGTAAGTATTTGACTGAACTTCCACTTTCACAGTGCCTTGAAAAAGTATTCATACCCCTTGAAATTTTCGACATTTTGTCTTGTTACAGCCAAAAATGCAAATGTATTTTATTAGGATTTTATGTGATAGACAAACACAAAGTGGCACATAATTGGGAAGTGAAAGGAAAATGCTATATGGTTTTCAATTATTTTTTTTACAAATATATATCTGAAAAGAGTGGCGTGCATTTGTATTCAGCCCCCTTTACTCTGATACCCCCAACTAAAATCTAGTGAAACCAATTGCTTAACCACTTGCCGACCGCCGCACGCCGATGTACGTCGGCAGAATGGCACGGGCAGGCATAAGCACATACATGTACGTCCTTTGCCCGGTGCCTGCGGCGGTCGGTTTTCGTTCGGGAGCGATCCCGGACGAGGGGACGGCCATTCATTCATGGCCACCCCCTCGCGATCGCTCCCGACGAATGGAAATCCCCGGTGACATCACTTCCTCTCCTGTAATGTAAACACAGGAGAGGAAGTGATGTATTCTCTCCTCCGTGTCGGTATTTTTCGTTCCGACACGGAGGAGAGCGGATCAGTGAGTTGCACCAACACATCCCACACACAGTAGAACATGCCAGGCACACTCACACCCCCCCTTTACCCCCCGATCACCCCCCCAATTACCCCTGCCCCCCAGTCACAGTGACACCAATGTCATTTTTTTTTTTTTTTTTTTGCATTGGTGTCATTTGTGACTGTAATAACTGTTAGGGCAGTTAGGGTTAGCCCCCTTTAGTTCTAATGTACCCCCCTAACCCCCCCAATAAAGGTTTAACCCCGTGATCACCCCCCGTCGCCAGTGTCACTAAGGCTGGGTTCACATTGCAGCGGTTTATGAGAACGAATGTGATTCGCACCGCACTGCAGTGCAAATCACATCCGATCTCTGTGCGATTCGAGTTCAGCCATTCGCCGCACCCGCCGCACCCGCCACACCCGCCGCACCCGCCGCAAATTCGCACGGGACCCTTTTTTTGGCCCGCAGCAGAATCGGATCGCATGGGTGTTCACACCATGCGATCCGAGTTTGCAGATCGCACTGCGATATGCGAACTGATCTGGGGGTGTCAGTAACATTTCACTGACACTCCCAGCAGTTCGCATAGGGCAGTGTGAACTGCCGCCGGGAGGCATGCGATGCGGGAACCCGCCGCGGATTCGCGGCGTTTCCGCATCGCTCCAGTGTGAACCCAGCCTAATAAGCGATCATTTTTCTGATCGCCGTATTAGTGTCACAGGTGACGCTAGTTAGGCAGGTAGGTATTTAGGTTCGCCGCAGCTTTTTATAGCGCTAGGGACCCCCATATACTACCGCATAAAGCCCCCTGATTGCCCCCTAGTTAACCCTTTCACCAGTGATCACCATATAACTGTTACAGGTGACGCTGGTTGGTTAGTTATTTTTTTATAGTTTCAGGGCACCCGCCATTTATTACCTAATAAAGGTTTAACCCCCTGATCACCCGGCAGGTGTCATTTGTGACTAATAACTGTTAGGGCAGTTAGGGTTAGCCCCCTTTAGTTCTAAGGTACCCCCCTAACCCCCCCAATAAAGGTTTAACCCCGTGATCACCCCCCGTCGCCAGTGTCACTAAGGCTGGGTTCACATTGCAGCGGTTTATGAGAACGGATGTGATTCGCACCGCACTGCAGTGCAAATCACATCCGATCTCTGTGCGATTCGAGTTCAGCTATACAGATAGTATGGCTGAATTCGTGTCGCACCCGCCGCACCCGCCGCAAACTCGCACGGGACCCTTTTTTTGGTCCGCAGCAGAATCGGATCGCATGGGTGTTCACACCATGCGATCCAAGTTTGCAGATCGCACTGCGATATGCGAACTGATCTGGGGGTGTCATTAACATTTCACTGACACTCCCAGCAGTTCGCATAGGGCAGTGTGAACTGCCGCCGGGAGGCATGCGATGCGGGAACCCGCCGCGCATTCGTGGCGTTCCCGCATCGCTCCAGTGTGAACCCAGCCTAATAAGCGATCGTTTTTCTGATCGCTGTATTAGTGTCACAGGTGACGCTAGTTAGGCAGGTAGGTATTTAGGTTCGCCGCAGCTTTTTATAGCGCCAGGGACCCCCATATACTACCGCATAAAGCCCCCTGATTGCCCCCTAGTTAACCCTTTCACCAGTGATCACCATATAACTGTTACAGGTGACGCTGGTTGGTTAGTTATTTTTTTATAGTTTCAGGGCACCCGCCATTTATTACCTAGTCTCACTAGTGTACCCCTAAATTTAGGGGTGTCTACTTTCTAAAATGGGGTCATTTGGGGGGGGGGGGTTTGTGCCATCTTGGCATTTTATGGCCTTCAAAACTGTAACGCCCTTAGAAAGCCTGAAGGCGGTGCTTGGTTTTTGGGGCCCCGTACGCGGCTAGGCTCCCAAAAAGTCCCACATATGTGGTATCCCCGTACTCAGGAGAAGCAGCAGAATTTATTTTGGGGTGTCATTTCACATATGCCCATGGCATGCGTGAGCAATATATCATTTAGTGACAACTTTGTGAAAAAAAAAAAAAGTTTGTAATTTTCCCGCAACTTGTGGCAAAATATAAAATATTCCATGGACTCAACATGCCTCTCAGCAAATAGCTTGGGGTGTCTACTTTCTAAAATGGGGTCATTTGTGGGGGTTTTGTGCCATCTTGGCATTTTATGGCCTTCAAAACTGTAATAGGTAGTGAGAAGTGAACTCAAAAAATTACGCCCTTAGAAAGCCTGAAGGCGGTGCTTGGTTTTCGGGGCCCCGTACGCGGCTAGGCTCCCAAAAAGTCCCACATATGTGGTATCCCCGTACTCAGGAGAAGCAGCAGAATTTATTTTGGGGTGTCATTTCACATATGCCCATGGCATGCATGAGCAATATATCATTTAGTGACAACTTTGTGAAAAAAAAAAAAAAAAAAAAAAAGTTTGTAATTTTCCCGCAACTTGTGGCAAAATATAAAATATTCCATGGACTCAACATGCCTCTCAGCAAATAGCTTGGGGTGTCTACTTTCTAAAATGGGGTCATTTGTGGGGGTTTTGTGCCATCTTGGCATTTTATGGCCTTCAAAACTGTAATAGGTAGTGAGGCGTGAAATCAAAAATTTACGCCCTTAGAAAGCCTGAAGGCGGTGCTTGGTTTTCGGGGCCCTGTACGCGGCTAGGCTCCCAAAAAGTCCCACATATGTGGTATCCCCGTACTCAGGAGAAGCAGCAGAATTTATTTTGGGGTGTCATTTCACATACGCCCATAGCATGTGTGAGCAATATATCATTTAGTGACAACTTGTCATTATTCAATCGCTTGAGGCAAAAAAATAAAATATTCAATGGGCTCAACATGCCTCTTATCAATTTCCTTAGGGGGTCTACTTTCCAAAATGGGGTCATTTGGGGGGGTTTTGTACTGCCCTGTCATTTTAGCACCTCAAGAAATGAGATAGGCAGTCGTAAACTAAAAGCTGCGTAAATTCCAGAAAACGTACCTTAGTTTGTAGATGTGACAACTTTTGCGCAAACCAATAAATATACAATTATTGACTTTTTTTTTACCAAAGACATGTGGCTGAATACATTTTGGCCTAAATGTATGACTAAAATTGAGTTTATTGGATTTTTCTAATAACAAAAAGTAGAAAATATCATTTTTTTTCAAAATTTGCGGTCTTTTTACGTTTATATCGCAAAAAATAAAAATCGCAGAGGCAATCAAATACCATCAAAAGAAAGCTCTATTTGTGGGAAGAAAAGGACGCAAATTTTGTTTGGGTACAACATTGCATGACCGCGCAATTACCAGTTAAAGCAGCGCAGTGCCAAAGTGTAAAAAGACCTCTGGTCATTTACCAGCAAAATGGTCCGGTCTGAAAGTGGTTAATTAGTAAACAGAGTCCACCTGTGTGTAATTTTATCTCAGTATAAATACAGCTGTTCTGTGAAGCCCTCTGAGGTTTTTTTAGACAACCTTAGTGAACTAACAGCATCATGAAGGAACACACCAGACCGGCAGGGGCGGACTGACCATTCGTGCATTCGGACGCCGTCCGAGGGCCCGTGGCCAGTAGGGGGGCCGTGAGAAGCTCCTATGCTGCTGGCAGTGCTGCGGTGGAGCCGTTCTGCCGCTGCGGGGGGGGGGGGGGCGGCCAAGACACAGCATCTCCCCTGCACCTCTAGCTTTCAGTTCAGTACGGGCCCGGGAGATGGGAGGCGGCGATCGAATATGTCGTTACAGCGGCATCTCCCTCGGGCTTGTTTCTCCATTACAGTGTATAGAGTGGAGAGGGGAGGGGCCTCTGACCTGGGCAGCTATAAGTTTGATTCTTCTGTGAGTTGCTCGGCTTGTACACTGTTTCCGACTGCTGCCCGGGTCAGAGGCTCCTCCCCTCTCCACTCTATACACTGTGAAGGAGAAATACAAGCCCCAGGGAGATCCCGCGGTCCACAGGCACCATAGAGCTGCCGATTGCCACCTCCCCGTGCTGGGGGTTGGATGTGCACAGCCAGGTACAGGGGAACCTCGGGGGGGTTAAGTCTGGGGACCCTGAAATATGGAGGGGGGCTCTCTGGGGACCCTGAAGTATGGAGGGGGCTCTCTGGGGACCCTGAAGTATGGAGGGGGGCTCTCTGGGGACCCTGAAGTATGGAGGGGGGCTCTCTGGGGACCCTGAAGTATGGAGGGGGGCTCTCTGGGGACCCTGAAGTATGGAGGGGGGCTCTCTGGGGACCCTGCTGTATGGAGGGGGGCTCTCTGGGGACCCTGCTGTATGGAGGGGGCTCTCTGGGGACCCTGATGTATGGGGGAGGCTCTCTGGGGACCCTGATGTATGGGGGAGGCTCTCTGGGGACCTTGATGTATGGGGGAGGCTCTCTGGGGACCCTGATGTATGGGGGGCTCTCTAGGGACCCATTATGGGGGGCTCTTTGTGGACCCTGATGTAAGGGGGATCTCTCTGGGGACCCTGATGTAAGGGGGATCGCTCTGGGGACCCTGATGTAAGGGGGCGATCTCCGGGGACCCTGATGTAGGGGGGCTCTCTGGGGACCCTGATGTAAAGGGGGGCTCTCTGGGGACTTGTTTACATCGGAAGACCCCCATTCTGCCTTTGTTGGAAACAATAGTCGGGGCCCGCCGGACCCGCTGATTAGCTCTCGGTGTGTCCAATCAAACAGTGCGCAGACCCGTAAGTGCAGAATCATGTACCTGTATGGGATTCTGCTCACAGGAGACGCAGCCCCGCAGTAAATGTACGTGGTTAATGTGAGTTTATTTTTCTTTATTTTCCTAACTCTTTAAACCTTTATTTTGAACATACAGTAGAGAAATTCTGTCACCAATGCATATGATGCACCAGTGCAATATATACGTGGTGCTTTGTGAGGGTGTGGCTTGTGTTTGGGTGGGAACAAAGGGGGCCCCATGATCCCCTATTGCCCGGGGGCCCCATGAGTTGTCAGTCCGCCACTGCAGACAGGTCAGGGATAAAGTTGTGGAGAAGTTTAAAGCAAGGTTAGGTTATAAAAAAAAAATCCCAAGCTTCCAAAACTGAAAAGAGTATGGCACCTATGGTAACTGACATGCCAGGCAAGGAGAGCATTAATCAGAGAAGCAGCCAGGAGGCCCATGGTAACTCAGGGAGATCCATGGCTCAGGTGAGACAATCTGTCCACAGGGCAACTATTAGTCGTGCAATCCACAAATCTGGCCTTTATGGAAGAGTGGCAAGAAGAAAGCCATTGTTGAAAGAAAGCCATAAGAAGTCCCATTTGCAGTTTGCAAGAAGCCATGTGGAGGACACAGCAAACATGTGTAAGAAGGTGCTCTGGTCAGATGAGACCAAAATTTAACTTTTTGGACTAAAAGCTAAAAGCTACATGTGGTGGAAGACTAACACTGCATAGTTGCCAACATTGTAAAAAAAAAAATTGGGACACTTTTTTGGCAGTAGGCGGAGTCGTGGTATAATTAGGGGGCGGGGCATGCTTTTATGTGTGGCATAGGAAAAGGTAAAAATGCAATGCGTGAAGCACGCCATGGGCGTGGTTTACATAAAATAGCGGGCGTGGCTTACATGGGGCGTGGCTCAAAGGGGTGTGGTTAGAGTCTGAGATGAATGCGGGATGGAGAGGGAAAGGAGGGGGGGAGAGGGAAAGGAGGGACAGCAGACCCCCAATCCCACAGCACAATAGCAATATGTGCTTTCCAGAGTTTGACAATCAGCAGATAAAGATACTCCAAATACCTGGTGTTGGCGCTTCAATCATTCCGGCACCATGATTGTTATGGTGTCAGGATGATTGAAGCGCATTATTTCTATTATTACATTGTAATATGAAATGAAATCATTCAACTCACCATAATGTAGAATCAGTGGGAGCCATGACCGCGTCACTAGCCACGTTGCCTGCCACTAGATGCCATCAGGTGTACCAAGCGGAGTCTGTCCTTACATCAGGTGCCCCATCAGAGGTACCTTCCTCACATCTGTGTCCATCAGCGGAGCCCCTCCTTACATCTGGTGCCCCTCTGACATCCACAGACCGCCCCCCCACATACTCCACAGACCGGCCCCCACATCTCCAGACTGGCCCCCGACATCCACAGACTGGCCCCTCACATACCACTGGCCCCCGACATCCACAGACTGGCCCCCGACATCCACAGACTGGCCCCCAACATACCACTGGCCCCCGACATACCACAGACTGGCCCCCACATCCACAGACTGGCCCCGACATCCACAGACTGCCCCCACATCCACAGACTGGCCCCCGACATCCACAGATGGCATCAGGTGTACCAAGTGGAGTCTGTCCTTACATCAGGTGCCCCATCAGAGGTACCTTCCTCACATCTGTGTCCATCAGCAGAGCCCCTCCTTACATCTGGCGCCCCTCTGAAATCCACAGACCGCCCCCCCCACATACTCCACAGACTGGCCCCCGACATCCACAGACTGGCCCCCGACATCCACAGACTGGCCCCCAACATACCACTGGCCCCCGACATCCACAGACTGGCCCCCGACATCCACAGACTGGCCCCCGACATACCACTGGCCCCCGACATCCACAGACTGGCCCCAGACATCCACAGACTGGCCCCCGACATACCACTGGCCCCCAATATCCACAGACTGGCCCCCAACATCCACAGACTGGCCCCTGACATACCACTGGCCCCCACATTCACAGACTGGCCCCCGACATCCACACAGTGACAGACTGGCCCCCGACATCCACACAGTGACAGACTGGCCCCTGACATCCACAGTGTAACAGACTGGCCCCCGACATGCCGCCGTTGCCGCGCGGAGACATTTAACTGTGGCGCCGCCCACTGCACTTTACACACACACACACACTGGCAGCGGGGGTGGGCGGCTCCACAGGTACTCTATTGTAGACCAACTTCTGGTCCTCTTAAAAATGGCCGCCGGCGGAGACATTGTCTCCGCCGGCCGCGGCCCTCTAGCGGCCAGCAGCTAAAAACCGGGAAATTCAATTTCCCGGGACAAACCAAATTTCCCGGGACATTTCCCGGGACAAAATTAATTCAGGACAAATGTCCTAATCCCGGGAATGTCCCGGGAAAATCGGGACAGTTAGCAACTATGACACTGCACATCACCCTGAACACACCATCCCCACTGTGAAACATGGTGGTGGCAGCATCATGTTGTGGGGGTGCTTTACTTCAGCAGGGACAGGGAAGCTGGTCAGAGTTGATGGGGAGATGGATGGGGCCAAATACAGGGCAATCTTAGTAGAAAAGTTAGAGTCTGCAAAAGACTTGAGACTGGGGCAGAAGCTCACCTTCCAGCAGGACAATGACCCTAAACATACAGCCAGAGCTACAATGGAATCGTTTAGATCAAAGCATATTCATGTATAGAATAGCCCAGTCAAAATCCAGACCTAAATCCAATTGAGAATCTGTGGCAAGATTCACTTAAATCTGTCCAAACAAGAGTCTAATAGACATTCCGGGTATGATAAAATGTGAAATATTAAATCATAAATTATAATATATATATACATATAAATAATTATAACAAATAATAATATAATAAAAATGATTCAAAAATGTAATCAAATCAAAAACACTGAAATATGCTGAGTTGCAGAATTGTCACTGTCATTACTTTTAGTGTTTGATGACGAATTTCCCCACAAATCACTATTGCTCAATTCTCCATCCAATCTGACAGAGCTTGAGCTATTTTGCAAAGAAGAATGGGCAGAAATGTCACTCTCTAGATGTGCAAACCTGGTAGTGACATTCCCAAAAAGACTTGCAGCTGTAATTACAGCAAAAGTTGGTTCTACAAAGTATTGACTCAGGTGGGCTGAATACAAATGCACGCTTTTCACGTATTTATTTTCAAAAAACATATTTCATTTTCCTTCCACTTCACAATTATGTGCCACTTTGTGTTTTTCTATCACATAAAATCCCAATAAAATACATTTACATTTTTGGTTGTAACATGACAAAATGTGGACAATTTCAAGGGGTATGAATATTTTTCAAGGCACTGTAAGGCCCCTTTCACACTGTCAAAGCGTTCAGGTCCGCCTGTCAGTTTTGATTACAAACCTGAATGGGTGCTCCATGCTGGTCTATGGATCGACGGATGTCAGCGATGACATGTCCGCTGACATCCGTCCCAGTCCCATACGCTAAAAGCAGATGGATGGCCCTACGTCTGGATCCATCGCTATCGGATCGGGTCAGATCTAATGAAAACGGACATGCTGTCCGCTTTCATCCGATCTCTCCATGGAAACCAGTGACACTCGACAAGCCCCTCCCCGCTCAGTGAGCAGAGATGGACCTGTCATCCGCCGGCTCAGCGGAGATCAACAGAGAGATCTACTGAGTCGGTGGACAAAGGCGGACTCCGTGGAAGCGGATCCACCTCGTGGGAATGAGGCCTAAGTGTTTCCTCCTGGGTTAAGTGGTAGAGATTACAAATTCTTAATGTTTTAATTCTGGGCTGGTACTGAAAGGCAAAAATGAAAAAAAGAAAACCTTAACCTCCCTGGCGGTATGACTCGCCTTCACTTCACGTCTAAACAAGAGTCTAATAGACACATTGGGTATGATAAAATTTGAAATGGATAGATAGATAGATAATAAAAAACTATAATTAATTATAACATATAATAATCATAAAAAATATTCAATAATGTAATCAAATCAAAAACACTGAAATATGAGTTGCAGACTTGTCGCTGTCTTTACTTTTAGTGTTTGATGACGAATTTCCCCACAAATGACTATCGCTCAATTCTGCAAGTGATTCTAATTTATTATCACTGTTCTAGCTGGTCTATAACCACTTTTGATGTAAATTGACATTTTTCGGTTGCTATGGACAATCTCCAGTTTCCAGGCATAAACAATAGTATTTATAATATAAAACTGCATGCAGGACACTGGACAAACCACTAGGGACAAAGGGGATGTGAAATTATTTGATACAGTACTGTAATCTGTAAGATTACACTATATTGTATCTATACTGTGTTTTTTACTTTTTGAATTTGGCGCCGAACTCCGCCCCCGTGCGTCGCAACGTTCGCAGGGAATGGAGCCCAGCACTGTGATAGATCGAGCGAGACATGGCGGCTCGCAGATCACAGCGGGGAGACATCACTGGATCCAGGGGACAAGGTAAGTAACCCCTACATGGATCCTGCGATGGGATCCCTAGTCTGGCTCGGAAATACCTCTTATAGTAATGAAATATCACCCCGAGCCAGACTCGGGAATACCGCCAGGGAGGCTACGAATCCTGATAGATTCAGACTAGTGTTTTCCCACTGGAGGACTATTCTTCCCTTATACCAGAAATAGCTCTTTTGTGGTCATTTACTAAGGTATAGAGAATGTCTATTTAAAAAAGTGATGTGCATTTAGCTTAGTGAATAAAGCACATTTTGAATACTCTATCATGTGTAAAGGAAGTAAAATACAGGGTTAACAAAGGGAAGAAACACACCAATATAGGTTAGAGAGTGCTGCTCACCCCCAAAGCATTCCCCATTTTCTAACTTTTGGGGAGCATTCCCCATTCTGTAAAATACAGGGTTTTCCTTACACAGGGAAGTTGATTTACTTAACCCCCCTGACGGTATTCCCGAGTCTGACTCTGGGTGGATTTTTCATACCAAAAGCGGTATCCCCGAGTCAGACTCGGGACTGCATCGCTGGATCCAGGAGGAGGTTTACTTACCTTCTCCCTCGGATCCAGCGTTGTCTCCCCGCTGTACGAGCGAGCCGTGTCTCGCTCGATGCATTACATCGCCGATCTCCGTGCCCTGCGAGCGTTGCGACGCACGGGGACGGAGATCGGCGCCAAATTCAAAAAGTGAAACAAACAGTAAACATACAGTATAATGTAATCTTACAGATTACATTGCTGTATGTAAATATTTCACATCCTCGTTGTCCCTAGTGGTCTGCCCAGTGTCCTGCATGCAGTTTTATATAATAAAAACTGTTCTTTATGCCTGGAAACTGGAGATTGTCCATAGCAACCAAAACTGTCACTGTACATCAAAAATGATTTTAGACCAGCTAGAAAACAGCGATAATAAATTGGAATCACTCGCAGAATTGAGGTATAGCGATTTGTGGGGAGATCCGTCATCAAATACTGAAAAGTAATGACAGTGACAATTCTGCAACTGAGCAAATTTCAGTGTTTTTGATTTGATTACATTATTGAATAATTTTTATTATTGTTATATTATTATTTGGTACAATTATTTATAATTATTTATTATATTATAATTTATGATTTAATTTTTCAATTTCAGTTATCATACCCGGGATGTCTGCTAGACTCTGGTTTGGACAGATTTAAGAGAGTTATTCCTAAGAATTGCAGGACTACAATATAAAACGCCAAATTTTCATGCAAAATAATGGTACCGCTTTTAGCACCTAAAATCCGAAATAATCGTACCGCCAGGGAGGTTAAGGCAATATACTGTGCACTACTAGTGCAGTTGCTCTGCAAAATGCAGTTATTTTTATTTTCCTTGCATGTTCCTCTCAGATCTAGAGCAACTGCAGTTAAAGTTCACTTGCAGTGCACAGACTATTTGCCTTTAGTAAATCAGCCCTATAGTAAGATGGCTGGAGTAAATGCAGTTTCCATTTATTCACTAAGCTAAGGGAACATATACTTTTCTGGGTGCTCTTTTAACCCCCCTGACGGTATTACCGAGTCTGACTCGGGGTGGATTTTTTATACCAAGAGCGGTATCCCCGAGTCAGACTCGGGACTGCATCGCTGGATCCAGGAGGAGGTTTACTTACCTTCTCCCTCGGATCCAGCGTTGTCTCCCCGCTGTACGAGCGAGCCGTGTCTCGCTCGATGCATTACATCGCCGATCTCCGTGCCCTGCGAGCGTTGCGACGCACGGGCACGGAGATCGGCGCCAAATTCAAAAAGTGAAACAAACAGTAAACATACAGTATAATGTAATCTTACAGATTACATTGCTGTATGTAAATATTTCACATCCCCATTGTCCCTAGTGGTCTGCCCAGTGTCCTGCATGCAGTTTTATATAATAAAAACTGTTCTTTATGCCTGGAAACTGGAGATTGTCCATAGCAACCAAAACTGTCCCTTTACATCAAAAATGATTTTAGACCAACTAGAAAACAGCGATAATAAATTAGAATCACTCGCAGAATTGAGCGATAGCGATTTGTGGGGAGATCCGTCATCAAATACTGAAAAGTAATGACAGTGACAATTCTGCAACTTTTAATTTTTATTATTGTTATATTATTATTTGGTACAATTATTTATAATTATTTATTATATTATAATTTATGATTTAATTTTTCAAACTTTATCATACCCGGGATGTCTGCTAGACTCTGGTTTGGACAGATTTAAGAGAGTTATTCCTAAGAATTGCAGGACTACAATATAAAACGCCAAATTTTCATGCAAAATAATGGTACCGCTTTTAGCACCTAAAATCCGAAATAATCGTACCGCCAGGGAGGTCAATAAAACAACTCCATTGAGTAGAGTTTGTGCATCAAGGTATTGAGCAAATGTTGGGAATGTAAATAACGAGTGGAAATATCATGTCATGTGCATCACCACATAACCATTACATTGGAGGCTGTAGGCACACAACCTTAGGTGTCCAAAGCAACACCCCTCTGTTAGGATCTTTTTTACACAGAATATTTTTTGTAAATGACTGATCCTAACCTGTCTTAGAATATTGTTACAATGTGTAATATTATACATTCATGTGAAATTAGCTTTAGTTAAAAGACTGCATTTTCCTCTGATAATAGACAAATTTTGCTTGATAATTATACAGGGAAAGACCCCTCTTAAAGTGTAAGTAAACCCCCCTCATCGTTTTTAGCCAAGGAAGCTGCCATCTTTGCCTGTGTTTAATCTAAAACTACCATGATGCTGCACATGTGATCAGTCATGACACCAGCCATTGGATGGTTTAACAGTTTGATTGAGAGCACAACCAATGGGAGTGTTACATTGCCCTGGAAATGAAACTGTTTTATGAATGTGTTTACATTCGCTTTAACTTTGCCACCTATAGTAGTGGCCTAATGTGCCCTTTGCATCCAATTCTGGCACCAAATTTACATAAAGAGACCCACTGCTGTAACTACTGAATTGAATCATATGCTTTATTGGTGCTTTAATAGGGCAAAATCCAATACATTCTGCACAGTTTCAGCAAAGCTGGAAATACAGAAGTTTACATTAAATATTAAAATTATTCTGTATGAATGAGGGATATATTGTAACTAAATTATCTGTACAAATACAGAAGGTGAAGCTGTAATATTAAAAAATACAGTACTAGTGTAGATATTATTTAATATTAACTTATTTATTGTAATCTGCAGCAACTTACCTGCATACTCCACAAGAACAGCCAATGCAATAAAAAAGAGTAGCTTCATTTGTGCTGGTATATCTGGTCCTGAATATGAGCTGAATACCTTATCAGACCAAAAATGCAGAAATCTTCTCTTACAGCTGACCTTATAGATAAGGGGGTGGGAGCAAACCATAAAGTAGGCTGAATGATAGGAGATTGCAAAAAGTAATCTGATGCAAAAACACCAGGGCTGTCCTAATTGGCCAAGGCTGACTTACCTTTTTAACTTGTTTGGTGCCCACTTCCTGTCAGTCGGTTGGTAATTTCACAACAGCCTTCAGTTAATAAAAATGTACACGGTGTGCAGTTTTTAACATAGGAATGTGACTGATCGGACCAAGTGTCCCTGTTCACACGTCAAAGAGAGAACTACCTTACCCCCAGGTCACACTGCTTGCATAACCTGCAAATTTTAAAACAATGTGCTTATATTACATTTTTTAATAATATTAAGCTGTGTATGACACTCGAAGGCTTATTAAGCTGTGCAGAATGCAGTGGGCTACATTACCAAACAATCAAAACACGTTTTCCTATTATTCTGACTGCAATAACCTGAGTGTGAGAAGTTCAATTATATCTAAACCAAAAAAAAATATTATGTTGCAGCTTACCAGTTCTTAGTGGTTTGGCTGCATTGGTTTCCTTTTTTTCTAAGAACATTTTCAGCGGGTACAGAAGATACTTTTTGATCTCAAAGTGCCATTGTGACTTTCTGTGAGCTGAAAAAACAACATAAACATCCTTTATATTCTTTGCGTAAACTACTACTCTCATCAATCCCCTATGTGCTGGAAATGAACAAAGGCGGATGTTTGAAGTCCAGCCTGTGTGACAACTACTATCATAGATACTGTGGAGAAAATATTATAACAACAAACGGACAGGAAGCCTATTATTTGCAGGTTACTAGGTCAAACAAACCTGAAAAAATGAAACCAACTGCAGCTATCTCATCTGAGGACTGGTATTTTGCAACACATAAAAACATATTATGTTTAGATACTTCATTTAAATATAATTTTTTTTTTTTTTACTTACTATTGCTAAATATGGATTAATAATTGTATACATCAAAAAGGATTGCTTTTTTCTTGTCAGACAATTAAACTATATTTATTGAACAGAATAAGGTGTGCAATCTACAGTATATACAGTCTTCCCTACACTGATGAGTGATAAGCACTCCAAGCTGCTGTGTCTCAGTTTGTTGAATTGTGGGGTCTTGAAGAGCTAGTAAGCTTTGTGTATAACTATTGTACAGAAGTCATTTTCCACTTTGGTGGTTATTTACATTTTTTTTACATTCAATTAAAGGGTTAGTTCACCTTTACCAAAAACTGCCTAAGCAGGTACTGTAAAGGGTGCCTAATAAAAACAAGCTGTGCAGCTATGACCATTATTTAACCACTTAAGCCCTGGGCCAATTTGCAGCCAAAGGACCAGGCCCATTTTTGTGATTCGGCACTGCGTTGCTTTAACTGACAATTGTCGTCCGACGTGGCTCCCAAACAAAATTGGTGTCCTTTTTTCCCCACACATAGAGCTTTCTTTTGGTGGTATTTGATCACCTCTGCGGTTTTTATTTTTTGCGCTATAAAAATAGAGCGACAATTTTGAAAAATATTCTATATTTTTTAGTTTTTGCTTTAATAAATATCCCCAAATATATAGAAACATTTTTTTTTCCTCAGTTGAGGCCGATACATATTCTTCTACATATTTTTGGTAAAAAAAATCGCAATTAGCGATTATTGATTGGTTTGCGCAAAAGTTATAGCGTTTATAAAATAGGGGATAGTTTTATAGCATTTTTATTAATATTTTTATTATTATTAATATTTTTTCGATCAGCGATTTTTTTTTTTTTATTGTGACTGCGACATTATGGCAGACACATCGGACATTTTTGACACATTTTTGGGACCATTGTCATTTATACAGCAATCAATGCTATTTAAATGCATTGATTCCTGTGTAAATGACACTGGCAGTGAAGGAGTTAACCACTAGGGGGCAGTGTAGTGTTATGTTGACGTCATGTGTTTTTTTTTATTGTAGGGGGCGTGGCCTGGCATGTGACGTCACTGATTGTCATTCCCTATAAAAGGGAAGAGAAGATCGGTGACAGCCAAACAGGGAAGCACGGGGAGAGGTTTGTTTACACAGACCTCTCCTCATTCTTCAGCTCTGTGACCCGATGGTGGGACACCAGCGGCGATCATGTCCGCTGGTCCCGTGGCCACGGTCACGGAGCACAACACCGGGATGGCGGGGTACTTCCGACCCACGGCTTTGCACTTAAAGAATCACGTACTGGTACGTGATTGTGCCCAGACGTGCCATTCTGCCGATGTATATCGGCGTGAGGCGGTCCTTAAGTGGTTAAATAATGCCCTTGCTATAGGTGTAGGCCATTTACATACCTCCAGAAGACCATCCGAAAAACTCCCAGAAATGCCATCACCCTGTCCTGCCTTGTTGCTAGGGCATTGCTAACACACTCCCAGCCAATTCAAACCCCCTCACATGTGCTCCTCTCCCCTATTACAGTAGCTCTTAACACATCTAGGAGCTAGTGGACCACTGGTGTGGGTATTGAAGAACTCACTCCTGTGATAGTGCGGGTGGGCAGTAACTTCTGGCATTGTCCTAGCATAAAGGCAGAATGGGATAATGCCAGACTTTAGGAATTATTTAAATGGCCTACATCTATAGCAAGGGTATTATCCAACTTTAGTCAAAGCTGCACAGACAGTTTTTGGTAAAGGTAAACTAACCCTTTAATAAGATGTAGCACCCTCCTAGGTAAGAGTATAGTTTTTCGGTCTTTCTACTTACCAGGAAGATTGTCAGGTAAATTTAGATGCCGTCTTCCTACCAGGGAGCAAGAATCCATTGATAGGGTCTGCGCATGGTGTTCAAGTTCCACTCATGTTGAATGTTTCACATTGCTCCAATAGGGGACATATTGGACAGTGGAAGGAAACCTAACAAATGAGGGCACAGGCATTATTACAGCCCTAGCTATTGGCAGAGGAAAGTAGCTCAGTGCATGCTGGGTGACTGTATAAATGCCAAGGGCACATGTGCTCTGGGTCTTCGGCTGGAGAGCGGGGTCCCAAAGGGAGTGGGTGGCTTCCCCTCCTCTGCAGAAGCTGCCATGTGGCCTTGGTTGTCTGGCCTGAGGGCCTGAATCTGAGAATAGCTGCAACCCAGGTGTCCAGCAGAGCTGACTGGAAGGGAGACACGTTAGAAAGGATCTGCTTCGGGCTATGGTGAGTACAGATCTGTATCTTGGGGCCTGTTCTGTGAGGGCCATCCCTTCAGCTATTAGAGTCAGAGGACGGGTGTCAGTGAAAGGGGATCCTACTGAATGTCATGAAGAGAAACAGTTTCATCAAGTCTTCTGCCAGAGCAAGCAAAGGACTTATTCTTCCCATACAAGTGTTGTATGGTATACCAGCAAGTCTGTTACCACAGCTAACCTGTGAGGCCAAGTGAGAGTTGTCCTCAATTGTAATTAGTTCCAGTTGGAATGTCCTGCTATTCCAATCTCCTATCCAAGTTCCAGCAATAAATACCAAAAATAAAACACTGGATTTATTATTGGAAATGAGCGGATGAGAGTATGGGTGGTTGTGTGAAAACCCTTAGCAACTGGCTGCAAGATAAGAAGGGGAAAAGCCCAGGGAAGTCCACACACAGAAATCCCTACAAGGGCAGTGCTACAAACTGTTTTGTGATCTTGTGAAAATGAATTACCTAGTTACAAAGTTAACACCATTGACTTTGAATTTTGAAAATACTTGAAGCATTTTAAAAATACTTGAAGTTAGTTACATTTTGTTAATGATGCTTCAGAAACAAAGCAAGACTTTAAACAAATCAATGTTAAAAAAATATATATATATCTTATATATATTTTAGTTTCAATAACAACGATGGCTGATTTACTAAATAGGTTGTGAACTTTCACACAATAATTTGTGTTAGTATTCACTTGCTTCAATTAACTAATCATGTGCAGATGTTCATGTACAAATAAGTAATCAGGAATCAGATTTGGATAACTGAAGTGAATATTCAAAAAAATGTATTGTGTGGAGATTCTCAACTCCTTCATTAAATCAGTCTCATTGAATAACTATGCATTTAGTTGGTTTTCATTCCTATAAAACTGTTAAACATTTCATGACTGCTGAAAAGTACAACTTTCCAAATGTACCAAACAATGCCAGTCACTGTATACCATGAGCACCCATAAATATAAACTCACATAGTCTAAGAGGCCTGTCCTTACCATCAGTGCCAGACAGGCATCAGACTGACCCCAGAATTTAACTTGAGGGCATAGCCCATAAAGCAACATCAATTGCTGGCAAGGTTCAAACCGCCACACAAGTCAGTGGTACACTGACAAGCACCCCACAGCAGCCAGCACCTGCTCGACGCCATATTGTAGGCCGAGGTGAACATATTTAGGCTAATCATTTAAATTAAAGGGATTGTAAAGTAAATTTTTTTATTTTTTTTAAATAACAAACATGTTATACTTACCTCCACTGTGCCACTCATTTTGCACAGAGAGGCCCAGAACCTGCTCTTCTGGGGTCCCTCGGCGGCTGTCTCTGCTTCCTCCCGCAGGTGCTTCTCACGTTCATGCGAGCTCCCTCGCATTGGTGAGAAGCACCTGCGGGCGCGCTCCCGTGATACAGCCGGCGGCTATAGCCGCTCGCTGTATCACAAGGCCCTGCCCCCAGCGCGCTGCGTCATTGGATGTGATTGACAGCAGCGCGAGCCAATGGCTGCGCTGCTTTCAATCCATCCACTCCAACCAATCAGCGGCGAGGCTGAGCGGCGAAGAGGACGGCGGGGGCGAGCGCGGGATTTTCGAGGGGTCAGGTAAGTAAAACGGGGGGACTGGGAGCGCCGGCAGTGTCAGATGTTTTTTCACCTTAATGCATAGAATGCATTAAGGTGAAAAAACATTTACCTTTACAACCCATTTAACCCCATCAGGTCTTAATACTGTTATCTCCCTCAAGACCCCAGTGGCAGACAACAGGGCCACCAATCCTGTGGACAAATTTAAAAACAGAGGAATGCACCTTGCTGCGAAACAGCTCCAAACAAGAACTAGAAACAAGAACAAAGTATGTGATGGGCCAAAACCAAAAAAGGGGGAACAATGTTGGACCAAACAATAGATAGGTAAAACTAGCACAACACGGAGTAGTACCATACCTAATAGAGGAGGTGGAATCTACAGGCCGGTAATGCCCTACATTTTTACCCCATACATGAATGATAAGAATGAAGGAGCCTAAAACAAATTGTCTCAGGTAATACCAGCAGCCAGTGTAGGCCATGAAAACTGCAACAATGAATTCTGACAACTGCAAAGGAAAATTTTCCCCACAGTATCAAAATTCGGCATGGTAAGAGGCCCAATAAACAAAGGAGTCAACGACGATCCAAAGTAATTCTGGGGAGAGACATGAAATCAGAACAAAAGGTGAGGACGAACATATAGCAAAAATTCAAATGATTCTCATCTACCTAAAAGCCATCTCTGTCATCCGAAAAAATCCACCCTATGGGCAGCAATGGCTGCACCAATGGGAAAAGAATACACATATTTTTTATTTATTTATTTATATTTATTTTTTTATTTTGTTGGTTACCACACCAATGTGCCTCAGCATAGCCTTTTTCTAGAGTTCAGGCTCCATCCAGTCACCTCAGGTCTTGTAGCCAATCCTAAGGGAGCTACTTAACTTCCCTTTTAGGTTCACACCCAGAGTGATGCCATGCTTCCAGCAGTCAAGGCTCCCTTTCCCTAAAGGCGGTTCAAGGGCCTTCATTACCAGCAAGTGCTAGCTGCACCCAATCACCATTTTGGTACTATGAGGATCCTTTCACACGGGCTTTCCGATCAGGTTAGCCTGTCAGTTTTTCAGGAGGAACTGAACGGAAGAGCCATGAAGTTCTATGGACAGGCGGATGTAAGCGGACATCTGTTTACATCCACCTACCTCTGAGTCTGTCTAGGTCCAAAAAAAAAACAGAAATGGAATGCTTCCTTTTCTCCATTTACATTTGGCAGCCCATAGAGGGATCAAGGATCCACCTGTGTCTGCCGGGCACAAACTGAGCAAACAGGGATGTAAAAAAAAATTAACATTCGTCCCATTTGGCTCCGATTTAGCAGACCTCAGTCCTCGCTCTGTTAGCCCTAAGGGCAAAGAAAGCCACCACTTTCTAATCACAGAAAGAAATTCTATAATATTAATTATCCTTCTATTACAGTTCATATTTTTTCTCTTTGTGGTTTAGATGTGGTGTTTATATAATGACTGAAGGTAAACATGCATGTAATTGATATTTAACTGTGAGTATAAAATGGCATTTCTTTTACGTATTTTGTTTTATATTTCATCATTTCAACCTCTTATTGTATTTATCAAGTCTAATTAAAAGCGTATTTGGTGTATTTTCATGTGGAAACTCTAAATGATAACTCACTTTAACCACAAGAATCTGCTTTTTAAAAAGCTTTAAAACTATTTAGGAACTTTCTCATATATTCCTAGAACATTTTCATATATTTAAACAGATGACAAGCTATCGTTAAAAAAGAAAATAGACTAACAAAGAAAAGAAAACGGCTAAAGTAAGTCAGTAGTAAAGTGTTCCAAATGATACAAATTGGGTTTTAAACTCATTGGTGTATAATGCACCACTTGGTTAGGTGAAATTAAAGCTGAAGTGTAATGTACACATAAAATACCCTCCTTTGCTTCCCACTTCCCCTAATCAAGAATTCAATTTAAATTAAGCAAATAATTTTGTTTTCAAACAATACCTCATGTCATCACTGGGTCCGTCTGCTAGACTTTGCTCTGGGGATGTGTTCTTTTCTATAATGCTTGGGAACAAACTGTTTGATGCCAGAGAAAGCGAAGAGCCTTGAGAGGTGGGCAGTAATATCATGGAGAGAATGGATTGCTGGATGATTGAAGTCATTCAGACTAGAAGTGAAGGTATGCTGAAGATAACTGCTGCAGCTTCAAAGGGGAGCATCATGGAGATAAAAGTTTGCAAGAAGTTGGCTGTAATCAATCAACAGAAGAGAGGACTTGCTACAAGTGTAGAGGGAAAAAAGGTAATGCTGGAGTTCGGCTTTAACGTGTTTCTGAAAGCAAACAAAATTTTTTTTTCCATTTAATAGTTTATCAGCATTAAGGTAAAAAAACCTTCCAATGCCTAAGTGCCTCCCCCCTCCTAGCCATCCCTAAACACTTACCTGAGTCCTCTCTTGATCCAGTACTGTTCCCTGTGCAGCAGCACCACTCTCTCTTTCTGCATTCACAGAGATCTCTGCTATTGGCTCCTGCTGCTATCAGTCAAGCCCTATAAGGAGAGGGCAATGCTGAGCCACGTTGTGTGTGTCTTTGGATGCACCCAGCCTGGCTTGGGAGTGCGCACGCATTAATGTCCCCTCAGCAGCCAGCTAGCTGAGGGGGCACTCTGAGCAGAGGAGGGGAGAGCGCCGGTGGGGGATTTTAAAAGAGGGAGTAATACCTTTGCACAAGGCAGGTAAATATAATATGTTTATTTTTTTAATGTTAAAAAAAAAATAATCTTTACGATACCTTTTAAGCTGCTGTTGTACAATGCATAGAATGCATTACAATGCATTTCATACCAAATTCTACTTCCGTCTACCACACACCTCTGTCAAATCTGGCTCAGTATATTATGCTCTTTTTTTCATAAACAATATTATGTAGCTGGCCTCTAAAACGTTATTTATATAATACTGGTTAATCACTGTCTAAGTTAACTGGTTAAATTAACGTAAACATTTAAATCATTCAAATTATGATCTGTGTGGTTATAATGTACTCTTGATATACACGTTAGTATCTGTTCATTGTTCCTGGTCTACAAGGGCAAAGCTGCCATGGGCTGGTATATTTCGGAAACCCATCCCATTCCGTGCTGACATCTGGTGGAGAGAATTGGAAATAGCAGGGGGAAAGGTGGATAAAGAAAAAGATCCTTATGCTAAAAGGCCTGCATTTGATCTTTGTCTGGTGAGTGTATCCCCATTAGGAGAGCTTTGGTAATTCACGTGGTGGATTTTGGTGGAAGCCTCAGACAAGATGAAGCAAGGAGTATTTCACTTGAGCCACTTTTTTTTACCTCTCCCTTTTTTTCCCAGGACTCTATGGGACTATTTTTGATTTATTGTATATGAGGGTCTACTATGATTTAATCAAGATGGATTTAATTAAGCGCTGCTGCAATATCTTTTGAGTGATTTTTTATCATCTCTTATTTTATTGCCTTTTTTGTATCTTGAATATAATTATGGATTTAGTGCTTGAAGACATCTGCTGAGGGCAGTATCTGGATGTTGTGACGAGGACACAGCATGAAAGCTTTAGAGAAGAAATAGCCTTCTACAGGAAATGTAGACGGTTAGAACTAATGTGTACGGTTCTGTATCTCTCAATTTTTTTTTTTAGCAACTTTCAGATTTAATTTAAAACAACATTAAAGATATGTCCTCTAGAAGGTAATTAAAGTGGTTGTACAGACAAAAGTTTTTTTTACCTTAATGCATGCTCTACATGAGGGTAAAAAAAACCTGTGTTTAGCTCCCCCCCAGCCCCTCTAAATACTTACTTGATCCAGATCTTGATGCCTGCGAGCAGCGGCTCTCTTCTCTCTCTTCACCGGACATGGAGGCAGCAGCAGGAGCCATTGGCTCCTGTTGCTGTCAATCACAGCCTGTGAGGAGAGAGTGAGGGGCAGGTCCAAGCCAAGCCATGCTTTGTGTGTCAGTGGACTATGACGGAGCCCGCACAAGTTCACCCTAGCAAGTGGCTTGCTATGGGGGCACTCGGAAGGGGGGAGGAGCCAGGAGTGCTAGTTGGGGAACCCAGCACAGAGCGGGGTATGACATGTTAGTTGTTTAAAAAAAATACTTTTACAATAGCTTTAAGACATTGGGCAAAAAAAAAAATAGACAGAATGGGTTAGTCATAAAAGAGAATATTTTGATTTTCCTGTTTCAAATGGGAAATGTTCTTGGTATGCAAGAAGGAACAAATTCTGTAAACATCAATGCAATCAAGGCAAGCAAAAGCTTAATGTTTATGTAAAGACAAACTTTATATATATATATATATATATATATATATATATATATATATATATATATATATATATATATATATATAATATAATTTTTTTTTTTTTTTTTTTTTTTTTTTTTTTGTGAGGTAGTGTTTAGCCACTTTATTTGTCCTGGTGGCCAGAAAGCGATAGGAAATCAAAATTATTAGAGTTTGTACAAGAACAGAAAATACAACGTTGTAAGCAGAAATCTTCCAATATTGAACACTGTCATGGCAAATGTTTAAAATCGGGTTTCCCTTGCTTTGGAGTAATTTCCTTTTGCTCTTCATTTTGTATTTGGGATACAAAGTAAAGTCAGCAAATTAAAAATACTGTAAAAAAAAAAGTGGGGGAGGGGGGGTGGGGTAACCATTTTCTACTCTATCCAAAACTAAAAAAAAAGTTTTGGCTTTACATATACATACAAAATTACAAATTGCAAGCAGATCGGCTTTACATTACTATGGGGGTTATTTATGAAAGGCAAATCCACTTTGCACTGAAAGTGCACTTGGAAGTGCAGTCACTCTAAATCTAATGCCGCGTACACATGACCGGTTTTCCCGTCGGAATAAACTCTGAAGGTTTTTTCGACACGTTCACCAAAGTCCGATCATCAAGAACGCAGTGACGTACAAAACGTACGACGGGACTAGAAAAAGGAAGTTCAGTAGCCAATGGCTTCCGTCTCGTACATGCTTCATAGCATGTGTCGTTTTTGGTCCGTCGGAATAGCATACAGACGAGCGGTTTTCCCAATAGGAATTGGTTCCGTCGGAAATATTTAGAACATGTTCTATTTCTAGGTCCGTCAGAATTTTAGAAAAAAAAAGTCAGATGAGGCATACACACGATCAGAATATACGATGAAAAGCTTCCGTCTGACTATTTCTGCTGGGCATTCCGCTCGTGTGTACGCGGCATTAGGGTTAGATCTGAAATGAGGGGGAAGCTCTGCTGATTTTATCATCCAATCATGTGCAAGCTAAAATATTGTTTTTTATTTTCCTTGCATGTCCCCCTCAGATCTACAGCGACTTTACTTCCGAGTGCACTTGCAGTACAAAGTGGATTTTCCTTTAGTAAATAACCCCCTATGTCTCTTGTAGAATAAAATAAACGTACCTGCTTTACAGGTACGTTTTATTAAAATCTTGTTTATAATGTACACTGAGCTGCACATGCCCTGTGTTTTAATGAATATTTAGCATTTACATATCTAGATTGTTTATAAATTAACATTTCCTTTAAAGTTTACGATTTCAATAAAAAGAGCACAAAATGAGTTATTATTATTCATATAACATCATCACACAAGCCACTGTTTTTTATCAGCCAAATCTGATATTTTATTTATGCAATGAACACTCAAAACCAATATTGTATATATATTACAAATACTGTATAGTACATTATATAATAAGCAGTTATACAGATTTACCACTTATCTTTCAAAGTGGCAAGCATTATTAAGAAAAAAATATGATCAAGGGAAAGATAAAACCAAAATGTTTTGGTGCAAAATGGTAAAATTACATCCGAAGCTGCCCGTTCCATATAGAGTCCCTTTTAGTCTTGTCATACATATATTGCAGGCCAGTGGAAAAGAGATAAATAAAATACATTGTGTTCCTATGATGAAATTTTCATTTATAAGATAGCCCAAGACTTAGCCCAACCATGATCCGTTTAACAGGGCAAAATGCTGTCATTTATTTAGAAAGGCTTAACGTAGAAGTATGCAAGAAGGGTGCTGACAAGCAAAGCCCAGGAGACACCTAGAAGGACGAAGGAGAGGAGATCTAAGTTTTTGTATTTTATATGTTAATATACATACTTTTCACGTTTTAAAAGATCCATATAACATGACATTAATTATAATCCACTAGATCAGAGGTTAACGATCACTGATATAGATAATGTACCTAACTAAATAATAAAACTTCATTTTTATTCTAATATCTTTTCATTAAAAAAGTAAAGGAGGGTGACATACAGCCGCATGGCTTGTGTCTAGGGTGGTGCTGGGGTAGGCTGTGCCTCCTAGATTTAAGTTGCTCTCCCAGAAGCCCCCTGTTCACAACCTCCACACAGCACATAGGGGGCAGGGGGCCCTGGGGAGGGTGGGTGCAACTCAAATCGGGGGGGGGGGGTGCAGCCCACCCCAGCACCCCCCTCTATACAGCCATTTGGCATTTACTTGCCTGGCACTATTGGGTGTCCCTGTATTCACTGCTGCCGTTGCTATTAAGAAAAATAGCAGCCTCTGTACCCCTCCAGCAGTGTCTCTGTCTGCATTCTCAGTGCCAGCCACTGTGGCTTCTATGCTTGCGTGGCATCCCCGGCATTCCTCCATATGTGCCTGTGTGCAGCTTGTCCCTGCTGGCCACTGTGGCTTCTATGCTTGCACAGCATCCCTCAGGGCATGCCCAGGCTGCATGCTGAACTTGGGATGCAAGTTGGACACCCCTGCATTGGGTCTTCATCACACTAAGTATTGCTTTAATGAGTGTTAGGCACAAGGCTTCAAGGCAGCCAATGCATACTGAATAGTCTGGCATTGCACCTTAACACATTGAAAAAAATATAGGTGACTTCCTTTTTTAAGGCAGTGAATGTAGTGTGGGTATGTTGCCTGCTACTGTAACATGGGGTGCCATTCAACAAGTCATGTATTACCATGTGCTGTAGTGATGTGCAGTAAAACTCACATTTTACCACAACCTATAAAAGTGTATACACCCCTATAGTACTAGGGTTTTAATAAAAAGTGTTATAAACCAGTGCTTTGCTGTGCAAGCCATAGAATGGTAATAGTTGAGTGATTGTAACTTTTACAGATATCAGTATATTGTTAACTATCATATCATAAAACTAATGCCTAATAAAATGGATGTAATATGTCACTATCAACTTAAAAACAGGGGTACCTTGGGTACAGGGGGCCAGATTCTAGAAGGGCTTGATGGACTACCAGGTATAGAACGCTCATCCTATTTCTATCACTGCTGTTGTTTAACCTCTTCTTCTTTTTCCAATTTTATTCAAGATAGTATTCCCCCATGGGTTAAATTTCCAGATCTGTATATATTGCAGTGTTTTTTTTCTGGGTTGTCTTATTACGGGATTGGCAGGAATCTGAATTGTGCCTCATTTTTTTTTTTCTATACCGAATGACTGGAACGTTAAGGGGCTCCAGAATCCTGTCCTGTGTATCAATCTTTATTGTGTAACATTGCATGTTATTTTATGAACGCAAATGTTTTCATAAGTCTTTACCATGCCTTCTCCAGGCCTCTGTTCTATTTGAATTATTACAATTCTATGTGCTTTCTTAAAACAATAAAATAAAAATTGAAATGAAAAAAGTATTGACACATTGGGATTGATTTACTAAAACTGTGTAAAATCTGTGAATGGTAGCCAATCAGCTTCTAAATTCAGCTTGTTCAATTAAGCTTTGACAAGAAAACAAACAAACCTGGAAGTTTATTGGTTTCTATGCAGAGCTGCACCAGATTTTGAACACTCCAGTTTTAGTAAATTAACCTGTCGATATTACAATGTTCAGCCCCCTGCAACGTTCAGTCAATTGTCCCGCACTTCTCACCCCACCCAGGTCGCAGGCTCCCCTCTGCTTTTCCTTCTCAGTGGCTTCCCCCCTGCTTCTCCTCCCGGCCAATCCAGTCGCTGCTCCTCCCGACACGCTTCCTGATTGGCCAGGAGGAGAAGCAGAAAGACAATAGCGAATATTAATTTGCTATTGTCACACAACTGGGCGGGCTTGGAGCGCAGTGTTCTGCACCCGAAGCACACACTTTTTGAAGCCAATTAGAGCCTCAGTGCCTAATTATGTGCTTAAAAAAAACCCATAGAAATCCATGCGTCCAGCGCTCTGCATGGATATTAGAGGCAGGGCGCATGGAGAATGGGGGGAGGGTGTAGCACCCCTGCGCCCCGTATGAGCGTCTGCCACTGATGTTCAGAGTAAGCTGCGTAATTCAGAGATTGTTAGTAGCATATTGTATTACATGGAGAGTATATACAATTTCAAAATCGCCTTGAGATGAAGTACACTATTTAGGTCGGATCATTCCTTTTACTAATGGAGTGAAGAGTTCACCCCCCACTATGCTACATGTACTTGACTCAGACAGAGTCATGTAACAGTTTTCAAGGTAATGCGATCTGGAAAAGGGCAGATGTCACAGTCTTCACTCTCCATGAGACATCTAGTCATCTAAGGTCAGCCTGAGAGTCCCCCAACAAAATGTATTTTAGTTTATGAAATAAAAGTGACTTTTACAAAAAAATTGCTGTTATGTACAGTGATATATAGGGATGGGCTTTATGTTCAAACTCAAACATTGGCTGTTCACCCATTTGCTGAATAGCGAACAATTTGGGGCGTTCGCGGCAAAATTCGAAAGCCGCGGAACACCCTTTAAAAGTCTATGGGAGAAATTAAAAGTAGCTAATTTTAAAGGTCAATATGCAAATTATTGTCATAAAAAGTGTTTGGGGACCTGGGTCCTGCCCCAGGGGACATGTATCAATGCAAAAAAGAGTTTTAAAAACTGCAGTTTTTTCAGGAGCAGTGATTTTAATAACGCTTAAAGTGAAACAATAAAAGTGTAATATTCCTTTAAATCTCGTATCACTGGTGTCTTTAGTATGCCTGTAAAGTGACGCTTGTTTCCCGTATTTAGAACAGTCTGAGAGCAAAATTAAATTTCTAAAGGAAAAAAAGTAATTTAAAACTACTAGCAGCTATAAATAATTTAACGGTGTTTGCATGTTCGAACAAATTTTTTGTTCTGGATGCGAACCGAACCAGGGGGGTGTTCGGCTCATTCCTAGTGATGTATGTTGCTCTTCCCTAGACATAGTTAGTGCCACTTGACTGGTTGGTAGGCCAGGAAAAGATGTCACACTTTCCATCACAAGCATGAAAGCAACTGAAGAAATCTATTTATTCATAAAATGGTGTTCTTACCTGTAACATGTCCAGAGTTGCTGTATTCAATGTTATTAAGATCTGGTAATGAAATCATATTATAAATATGAGTAATTTCTGAAGACAAATATATAGTAACTAAAACACTGAAGAAAAAAGAGATTATGGAAATAGCCACATCTCTCTTGCAATGCTGCTATTGAAGGGTCTTAGGTCACCACCCAATTTTAACCATTCCTTTTTATGCTTTACTTTTAGTCTAATTCTTCTCCTGTTTAGTCTTTCCATGTTCTGTCTGAATTTACTTTTTAGGTCTTTTTACCTTCTGCTTGTCATCTAATTTTCCATGTATTACAGAAATGTTTTAACAAGGATTGGATGAATGTTATCAACTTAACAATGTAAAGTAGTATTCACATTTCTTAAAACTGAAAATAAAGATTATACTAGCAGGTATAAAGGGTGTTTTTCTAAGAAAATGACCACTATAAAAATTGTCACTAAACCCACATCATAAAAAACTTATCAATAAATGGTGTATTACATGCTGTTTATACTCACTCAGTCACTATGAGATTTGTTTTCTGTATTCTGCAAAAAAGCTGGCTGATCCTGCTATTCTCTATCTCCCCCTTTTGTTCATGTCCCCAATTCAGATAGTGAATTTGCAGCTGTAGTGGTAACTCTGCACATGCTCAGTTCTCAATGAGTTTCGATGCTGAGCATTTCCTCCCTATCACATCTGAGGAGCCCATGTGACTATAGAGTCACACATGTGGGCATAAATACAGTGATAAATGACTGCCTAATCCTTCCCTCCTCCTCCATGCCCACAAACCATCTAAACACAATGGGGGCAGGATAGTACATATAGGTTGATAGAAGCTTCACCTCCCTCTTATTCGAAGACACAGGCTGGAGGGGCGTGACACAGCCTGAGACTGGCTGAAAGCCACCCACACCATGTTATTGCCCAAAAATAATAAATATTTAATTTCAAATATATATATTTGTATGCCAATTTAAAAATGTTTTGATTTTATTATTAAATAAAAGAAGATCGTCCTGCTTATGTTTCCCTGCGGACAGGCTGAGAAAGATTAATTTATAAGTACTATTACATTAAAAAGTATGGTAGCACAATTCTGGCCATTTGAGTAGCACATATGCATTTGCATTGTTCTTTTACTGCAGCAAGTGCTAGCTGGTACTTGTGGGCTTAAATATTTCACATTAGAAGTAGGTATATGAAAATCTTTTTTTATCCTTGTACCATAGACTTACCTTCTAAGTTCAGGTTTATTGATAGAACTGGGCTGATTATATCTGCAGCACGGGATGGGTTGCACTGTAGGGAAAAAAAAGTATGATATCAATAGATTTGAGTGCCGTATACCAATATAACTGACTAGCCAAGTTGTACATTCTAAGGCTACATGCCCACGGACATTTTAAAAAACGAGCTGCAAAGCTAGTACCGACACCAGGAAAAAAGCGGCATAAAAAAACACGTTTTTTTCTTTTTTTTGAATTGGTGTCACCGCGCGTTTAGCCACGCTAGCTTTAAGCCACGTTTCTGTGTCTCTATTCAAAATCAATGGTCCCCCATGGGAGTCCATTGATTTGAATAGAAGTCGCATCAGAAGTTGAATCCAGATGATGTGTGCTGAGAATCTTGAAGGGGAACCCCACAAAAATTTTGTGTGAGGTTCCTCCCAAGATCCATACCAGACCCTTACCCGAGCATGCAGCCCGGCAGATTAGGAAAGGGGGGGCAAGCGAGCGCCCCTCCCTTCCTGGACCATACCAGGCCACATGCCCTCAACATGGGGGGGTTGGTACTTTGGGGCAGGGGGGCCCTGCACCCCCCACCCCAAAGCACCTTGTCCCCATGTTGATGAGGACAAGGGCCTCTTCCCGACAACCCTTGCCATGTGGTTGTCGGGGTGTTGGAAGATAAAATGGTCTAATGTCATATTTCTGGTGTTTCATCCCCTGGTTGATACAGGCATATGGCCCCAAGTTTGAATGTAACCAGTTGCACATCAAAGCTTGGTAGTATATTAGAATCAGCACCTGTTTAGCTTGGCTCCGGGACAGCTATTGTGGACATTATGTTGCAAATAATCTTCAAAGAGAGCCATAGCTGACAGATGATTGATAACGGTGGGTGACAAAGATCAAAGGATCAACAGGCACCCAGAGATGACATGGTCAATGCTGTACAGCAGGACAGACAGTAATATAAATCTGTCGAGAATTAATGCCCCAATTAATGCTGATTTGTCGAAAGTCTAAATGGGAGGCCACTGGGGTTAGGTTTGAATGGTGTGTGATCGAAGTATTAAAGACAGAGTGAGGGAAAGATCTGGTCACTTTACCATCTGAGCCTAGCCGGATACACAGCCTCGCGGAGAGCCTTGTGATAAGTATCTTTGATTCTTGTACTTGATATTCTGATATGCTGGGTATTGTTGGTATATGTTTGTAATATCTATTTATCTTCCTATTCTCTTGGAAAATAAATAAGATTTTGGTTTTATTAAGCCGTGTTCTTGGTTTTCATAGCTAACCTTGTATTATTGTGATATCAACAATAACATGTGGTCAGAGTTTGATAGACTAGCTAATTATAGGGATAGAAGAGTTCATACATAGGTACGATAATATTTATTATTGCCATTTACAGACGGGGGCATCATACCCCTACCCATGCACCTAAAGAAAAAAAGTCAAACATAAACACACTACACAGGTTTTTAAAGTATTTTATTAAAGCAGCTCTGGCTCTTCTCCTCTCTGTGTTGTCCTCTCTCTTCACTGTCTTCTGCTCTTTTGGTGGGTCCTCTCCGCTGTCTTCTGCTCTTTTGTCAGGACTTCTAAGCTGTCTGCTGTCTTCTGCTCTTTTGCTAGGTCTTCTCCCTCTGTTCTTCCGATGTTGACTCGACACGATCTCCCGGTGTAATGCTGGGTCCACCGTGTGCAATGACTTAAATTGGCATGGGGCAGGGCAACCCAATGATGTAAGTTAGAGGCCACGCCCCCTGTGATGTCATTACCCAGGGCATTATGGGGGTAATGACATCACAACTTACACAACATTCGTGGGACTTCCATACCCCTGCCCGCAGACCCCCGACAACCACCGACGAGGGCTGTCGGGAAGAGGCCCTTGACATCATCAACATGGGGTGGGGGCACAGGGCCTCCTGGCCCCAAAGCACCAACCCCCCATGTTGAGGGCATGTGGCCTGGTATGGTCCAGGAGGGGGGGTGCTCACTCCCCCCCTTTCCTAACCTGCCGGGCTGCATGCTTGGATAAGGGTCTGGTATGAATCTTGGGGGGAACCTCACGCAAAATTTTGCTGGGGATTCCCCTTCAAGATTCTCAGCACACAAGTTGCACTGCAAGTCAGATCATCTGGATCCGACTTCTAGTGCGGCTTCTATTCAAATCAATGGTTTCAATGGTCCTGGGGTTTTCTTGCAGCTTAAAAATGCCTATGCCATTTACATCTCAAAAACACCATGGTGGACATGAGGCCATAGGCTAACATGGAGAGGCGTTTTTAAGCTGTAAAAAAACGCTCATAAAGGTGGCTGTAAAAACGTCCATGGGCTATAGCCTAATGATTGAGCAAGACTTTTTTTTTTGGGAAAAACAGCCCATAAGGAAAGCAAAAACAAATTGTTATCACAATTCAGTATTTAGAAAAGTATAAAGATATGAGTCTAGCAAAGAAAAAACATCAAATTTAACTTGATACAAACTAAAACTGATGCAAAAAGCATTTTTTGATAATATGTATAATGCCTATAATGTTCTTCACGTGGAAAAAGGCAATTTCTGGGAAGGTATAAATATTTGTAGGGAAGTAAATGTATTATTCAGTACCCCATTTAGAGGCTAACTAAGCTTTGTTGCTTCTAAAATCATTTGCAATTTAATTGGACTTCAAATGATGGTGTGACCATGCCATATTTCTGGAGGGCCTGAAAACCGTTCTTTTACCATTAGAAATGTAAAAAAAAAAAAATTAGTCAGTTTTAAAAGCTAGCAATGGTTATGTAAGGTGCAATGGAAAACACACACATACTGTGTATATATATATATATAGTTATATATATATATAGTTAAGCAAATCAACAGTTATGTAGTGTGTAAATAGATTATTACCTTGGAGCAATCTTCACTTTTGTTGCATATTGTCACACTGCAGAATATAAAAATTTCACTGTATCCTTGAAATAGGAAAGAGCTGATCTGGATTCTTGCCTCTGTAGACTTTCCATTTTCTAAAACTGTTGTTGGAACACCGCCATCAGCTGCACAACTAGCATACAAAAAAAAAAGATGTGCATTATGTTTTCATATGATCAATTTGAACAATACAGAATCAACCGCCTGTTTCTATATCTCCTACTATCATGATTACAGGTTCTAGATCTCCTATGGCTATTACTATTTCCACCACAATAGATAGTTTAATCTTCTTTATCCAGTAATAATTAACTTGAACTTTTCCGGTGGACTCTATTATTTGGCTCTTTATTAGGTCTAGATTGGTACAACATATTTCATTGATACCTCAATATTTATTTACTGATTATAAAATATTATAGCTCAGAGTTTATTGTCAGTTTAGATTTCTAATATGTTGGCATATAGATCTCTTGGGGACTCTTCTGGAGATATCTCTGTGTGTAAGTTCCCAGTGTACAGTGTAAAATTGGCCAGTAGCAGGACAATTTTAATGTTGAAGACTGGACCCAAAGTGAATTGAGATAACACAAGTAGAGGTTTTACTATAAGAGTTGAGATACTACAGATGATATAGCATTGTAAAATTGTCCAGCAGCAGAACAATTTTAATGAGCAAGACTACTAATTTATCAAAGAGCAAAAGCACAGGCAGGCATTATACAACAAGCAATAAGATATCCACGGAGGATACAGCAGTGTAAAATTGGTTGGCAGCAGGACAGTTTTCATCACAAATAAAAGGTCTACTCAGATTTTACCTATTTTTTTTTTAACTTGGGGGACGAGGTGAATGTGGCTGATATGATTTGAGGTGGGTTAGGTGCACACTTTTTTTACACATAGTTTTCTTACTTTCAAATGATGCAGTAGCGTGCTGGGAACTACCATTATGTTTTTTTTTTTTTAAATATCTTCAGACAACATTGCCAGGATTGTGAATTTCAAACTCATAGGGTTTGACCTGAACCCATGGTAGTATCAAATCTGAACCTTAATCCTGTTCAGAGGCTGCTAAAAGAAGGTTCTACCATAAATCAGACAGGTAAAATAGTTGATTGGGTGATGAATTTGTGGTACTTGTGAGCCTAGGTGCTGAAACCAATTCACATTGTATTCTGTAATTATTATCCTTATTGTTGGAAAAACCTATACATTGCATCTTCCATATTATAAATTATACTCACCCTCCTTCTACTAGTATTACATTGAGATTGGAGTTAGCGTCATTTGTAGGAGTGGCAAAACATTTCTCTGCTCTTAAACTAAATGCATCTCCATTTAAATCTGGGGAAAATATGCCAAGGTATAAAATTGATCCAACTTCCAAGATATTATTTCCCTCTAATGGCAAAGTGCATGTTTCATCGCTGTAAGCTGCCAATGTTACAGTATAACTGCTGATTCCATTTTCAGATGGAACGGTGATTGTGCTGAGGAAACAAAAAATATGTAAAAATAGAAAAGTTCAAAAACCTTCCATAATATTTCTACAGAAACAGTGTCACATTTTTGTCAAGAGGGATAAAAGAATAAACAGATTTTGTAGAGTGTACATTTTTTTTTTTTTTTAATTGAGCATCATTGTCCTGTTTACCCTTAAGCTAAATTGTTTTCTGCTTTAAATTTTGCATTCCCTGTTTTTTGCCTCTGCAAACTTTCACCATTTTCATTACATACTTTTTTTATGTGCATATGTTCTTGAAAACACCATAGCACCCTGTCTCTAGTGCCTGCTTTCAAGAGCCCTTAGCCCCGATACATGCAGTTGGCTGTCTTATACAAATATCAGAATGCTTTTATGGGCATGTGTCAGTCTAGAGGAGTGGATATTCCTAGGCATGTGGCATTTAGACGTTCAGACTGCCCTATTTAATGTCCACATGTGATGTTGTCTCCATGATTGAAAAAAACGAAATCCAAAGAATAAAAGGGGCATGTCAGGGCTAGATGATCCTGAATGTTCCCCATCCATGAAATGAGGTGGACTCTCTTTGACTTGCTACAGCTTTTAATGCACACTAGGAGTTCAAAGTATTTAATGATGAGACTTTCCGGTATTTGCAAATCTTGTTCTTCTCTTTTTCCATTATTCTACTTTAAATTTAGAATTGTAAATTAGCCACTAGAGGGAACGTTTACTGGCCCAGTGCTATCACTGTACTTCACACAAAGGAAAACTGTCTATTCCCACTTTGACATTGATGACTGACTGATCATCCTACCTTTAGTTACTGGCAAGGTTAGTAGTTATTCTTGTTACAACTAGGTTATGCTTGGTAAAGGTTGGGTGCGAAACCACTCTCTTTGTTAACTTGCAGCTTATGAGGGGCAGAGAATAACACATATGCCTCAATAAATGCATAGCACCATGCCTGAGTTCTGTCTGTGCTCTGGTTGTCCAGCAATCAGCACTGCAAGCCATTTAACAGGAACACCATGCAACTCATAATAACACTCAGCTCCCCCTGCTATCTACACCTTGTGAATTAGAAGAAAAATAATGGAAATATCAAAGAAAAAAGCTTTATAAACACCTGGAAAATGCTCCCTCTGTGCTCCGATGTTGTCAAAGACAAGGATAGCCTCTAAGTGACACCATAAATTGCATCATGTCGCTGGTAAATGGTTGGCTAGTTTTAGTGTTAATTGCTTGACAACCGGAGCACTGACATACTTCATACATGGTGCTATGCATTTCTCAAGCTACCTGTTTTATTTGGCTGTTTAATGTTAATTCTAGGCTTCACTTCCGCATGGTTGTAAACCCTCCCCCACAACTTTGTCCCATGTAAATCAGCATAAAAAACCCTAATGAACACTGCTTGTAGCTATCTCCTTACTTGCTTAGCATTGTTTAAATCCTTTTTGTTCTTTAGAGAAATGTCACTGAGCATACCCAGATCTCCCCTGATTTACGGCACACTCTCTATATCTTATCTATCTGTTATCAGGACTTCCTATGGCACAACACTGAACTCTGCTAATCACTCAGAGCTTCCTCCTACACACCATGTGACCATGTGACATGACATACAGTGTAAACCAGGGAATGGGACAGCAGTACTGCAGTCTTATCAGCTGAAGCTGATAGAACTCATACCGGCAAGCATTAGGTAATCAGCACAAGTAAATACTATGAAATAAAACAAGTCAGCTATGAACAGGGAAGCAGGGCTGTCATAGAAACATTGGATTGAGAAGGAGGCTTGGTTAACAGTACAGAAAGTGCTCAAAGGGCGGAAATACACTCCACTGTGGACTCAGAAAACAATACTTAACCGGTTCCAGACCAGCGCACACCGATGTACGTCGGCAGAATGGCACGGGCAGGCAAATGGGCGTACCTGTACGTCCCTTTAAATTTGCCGCCCTGTCATCTGGTCGGGACCCCCGTGAGTCCGATTGCAGGTCCCGCGGACTCGATCGCCACGGGCATACCCGCGATCGTCTCACGGGGTGACTGAACGGAGAGATGACGTTGTAAACAGCATCTCCCCTTTCTGCCTAGCAACTAGTGACGCTGATCTCTCCTCCATGTGATTAAAGCAGAGATCAGTGTTCACTAAATGAAAGCCCAGCCCCCAACAGTTAGTAACACACCCCTAGGAACACATAACCCCTACACTGCCACCCACTGGTTAACCCCTTCACTGCCAGTGTCATTTACATAGGAATCACTGCATTTATACAGTGATTGCTGTATAAATGACAATGGTCCCAAAAATGTGTCAAAAATGTCCGATGTGTCCGCCATAATGTTGCAGTCACAATAAAAATCGCTGATCGCCGCCATTACTAGTAAAAAAAAAAATATTAATAAAAATGCCATAAAACTATCTCCTATTTTGTAAATGCTATAACTTTTGCGCAAACCAATCTATCTATTTTTA
Organism: Lithobates pipiens; assembly: GCF_037356315.1. NCBI lineage: Eukaryota > Metazoa > Chordata > Amphibia > Anura > Ranidae > Lithobates > Lithobates pipiens. Next base: position 220,997,630 of record NW_027507748.1, on the reverse strand, counting down.
CCAAAAATATGTAGAAGAATACATATCGGCCTAAACTGAGGGAAATAAACGTTTTTTTATATATTTTTGGGGGATATTTATTATAACAAAAAGTAAAAAATAATGCGTTTTTTTCAAAATTGTCACTCTATTTTTGTTTATAGCTCAAAAAATAAAAAACGCAGGGGTGACCAAATACCACCAAAAGAAAGCTCTATTTGTGGGAAAAAAAGGACGTCAATTTTGTTTGGGAGCCACGTCTCATGACAGAGCAATAGTCAGTTAAAGCGACGCAGTGCCTAATCGCAAAAAGTGGTCTGGTCTTTGGCCAGCAAAATAGTCCGGGGCTGAAGTGGTTAAGATGGCGCTGCCTAACCCCTGGAAATAAGTTTTTTAAAGTGTCTTTAAACAGTAATTAATATGCAATTTGGGCTGGATTACAGTGGCTATACATTGATAATTACTTATTATAGTGGACTAAATGAAAAGAAGCATCAGAGTGGGAAAGTTTACTTCCTCTTTAAGATATGAATCTATACGCAGCCTTGGAGAGTCAAAGCACTGAGTTTGAAAAAGCTGTTTTGGGACACAACCTTTACAGGTTGGTTCTTCCAGTGTATAGGCAATGCCAAACAAAACCCCTCAGCACAGCAATTGATAAAAATGTAAGTAATGTTATTTCTAACCTTGATATGGGGTTCAGAAAGAAATTGAGGCTGGTCTGCATAGTTCGGTTAAAAACACAAGAAAAGTTGAAACTGAGTGGATTCTTAGTGATGAGAGGTCCTGAATATGCTTCAATGTGAAGATTATTGGTAAAATAAATGTCTGATGAGCCCACCTAAAAAACAAAAAAAAAACAAAAAAATTAAAAATAAAACAAGAAAAATAAAGTGAAGCAATTAAAAACACACAGAGACTATGATAAAAGCTATTATTTTTTTTAATATAAACAACAAAAACAGATCTGAACCAATGTTCCAGTTTATTAGATATGTTCCATGTATATATTTAATGGAAGAGCACTTATAGGGTTGATTTACTAAAGAAATAGACACTGTTCGCTTAGCTTAGTGAAAAAGATAAATTGGAGTTAATTTTAAAAACCCAATCATGTGCTAAGCAAAATTGGCAAATGATTGGATGACACATCTTCATCCTATGTGGTAAGATAAGTAAAATTGCTTCCTATGTTCTATTCATTGGGTAACCCTAGAGTGCTCTTCAAAACTAGACCTTGACTTTAGTAGCTATTCTCTTGTCACACAGAAAAAAAAAAACTTGTCGCACTACTCTCAGCTGAACAAATGCAAATGTGTACATTGAATAACATGTAGGGGACCCCCTGAAGACGTTATTCTAACAAAACGCATGTCGGAGGCAGTGCAAGGTCATGCAGGACATTCGGTCCTTCTGGCTAACAACACGAGTGTGTGGAACGCACGCCATCTATAGCGGGTAGCGTGGATACCTTCGATATCGCTCAAGATTAATGCCAGCAGCCCCAGTGTCTGGAGAATGGCACTTTTTCAAGTAAGGAGCCATTTGGCTGTACATTATTTTTAATTTTTCAATAAAACTGTATTACGCTATGGAGGCTTACCATCTGTTTTTTATATATCACACCTAAGGTACTTATCTGTGAGGAGGAAGGCTGAATTTCTCTACAGGTCAAGGGCATGTGAGCAGGCACAATCCTGCAGAAGCGAACGTTGACTTACTTTTTCAGTAAAGTGGTCAATAAAATCTGGTAAGCTGAACCATATACTATCACTTATTTGGTGTGGCTGATCAAGGCTGTGGTGAAGGATCACGTACTAAGCTGAGACCACATTTTTCTACACAAGAGATTTTATATATACTGTATATATATATATATATATATATTTTTTTTTATGTGTGGACTATCACATCGTGTTTATGACAGAACTTTTATTGATATAATTTCTGATATGATTTAAATTGAAGGACTTTCTTATTGTAGTTATTGCAGCAATTGTTGTCACTTCAGGTGTTATCACATGAATGTGTTTTTTTATGTTTGTTGTGTTGTATTCATGATGGTGAATGCAATTTAACTAGTTGCACATATGTTATGTATTATTAAAGCGGAGCTCCACCCTAAAGTGGAGCTTCCGCTCATTGGAACCCTCCTCCCCTCCGGCGCCACAATTGGCACCTTTCAGGGGGGAGGGGGGTGCAGGTACCTGTACAGTACAGGTATCTGCACCCACTTCCGGCATAGATATCTGCAGAAACTACGCCCCTTTCCGCAGAATCTACGCCCCTTTCCGAAGGTCCCCCCGCTGTCTGCTGGGAAACACACGGATCCCAGAGACAGCGGGGACCATCCTTATTGCGCAGTGCGACTCGCGCATGCGCAGTAGGGAACCAGAAAATGAGGCCGTAAGGCTCCACTACCTGATTCCCATACCCAAGATGGCGGCGGCAGCACCCAAGAGACGATCGAGAGATCGGCTTCGGGTGCCGACATCGCGGGCGCGCTGGGCGGGTAAGTGTCATTATTTTAAAAGTCAGCAGCTGCAGTATTTGTAGCTGCTGGCTTTAAAAAAAAAAAAACGGCGGACTCCCGCTTTAACCACTTGCCGACCGCCGCACGCCGATGTACGTCGGTAGAATGGCACGGGCAGGCATATTGGCGAACAGGTACGTCCATGCCTTCCCGCGGGTGGGGGGCCCGATTGGGCCCCCCCCGGTGCCAGCGGCGGTCGGATTCCGTGCAGGAGCGATCCGGGATGAGGGGGCGGCCATTCATTCATGGTCACCCCCTCACGATCGCTCCTGATGAATGAAATGCTTCCCCTACATCACTTCCTCTCCTGTATTGTAAACACAGGCAGAGAAAGTGATGTAATCTCTCCTCGTGTCGGTTTTTTTCGTTCCGGCACAGAGGAGAGATGATCAGTGAGTTGCACCAACACACTACACTAACAGTAGAACACGCCACGCACACTTTCACCCCCCCTCACCCCCCCCAATCACCCCTGCACCCCCAGTCACAGTGACACCAATTGCATTTTTTTTTATTATTGCATTGGTGTCATTTGTGACTGCAATAACTGTAAGGGCAGTTAGGGTTAGCCCCCTTTAGGTCTAGGGTACCCCCCTAACCCCCCCAATAAAGGTTTAACCCCGTGATCACCCCCCGTCGCCAGTGTCACTAATAAGCGATCGTTTTTCTGATCGCTGTATTAGTGTCACAGGTGACGCTAGTTAGGCAGGTAGGTATTTAGGTTCGCTGCAGCTTTTTATAGCGTCAGGGACCCCCATATACTACCGCATAAAGCCCCCTGATTGCCCCCTAGTTAACCCTTTCACCAGTGATCACCATATAACTGTTACAGGTGACGCTGGTTGGTTGGTTATTTTTTATAGTTTCAGGGCACCCGCCATTGATTACCTAAAAAAGGTTTAACCCCCTGATCACCCGGCGGGTGATATAAGTTTGAGGGTCAGATAGGGTCTGCGTCGCCCCAGGCAGCGTCAGGTTAGTGCCAGTACCGCTAACACCCACGCGCAAAGCATACACCTCTCTTAGTAATATAGTATCTGAACAGATCAATATCTGATTTGATCAGATCTATATTAGCGTCGCCAGCAGTTTAGGTTTCCCAAAAATGCATTGTTAGCGGGATCAGCCCAGATATCTGCTAGCACCTGCGTTTAGCCCCTCTGCCAAGCCCAGCCCATCCAAGTACAGTATCGATTGATCACTGTCACTTACAAAACACAACACACATAACTTCAGCGTTCACAGAGTCAGGCTTGATCCCTGCGATCGCTAACAGTTTTTTTTGTAGCGTTTTGAAACAGTCGCTGACAGCCTAGGTGCTTTTTTACCTGTGAGTCTCACTAGTGTACCCCTAAATTTAGAGTCCAAAATGGCAAAGCGAAGGTACACTAGTGAAGAGGCCTACACGTTTCTGAGCATTACAGATAGTGAAGAGAAAGTCACTCATCTGTCAGATTCAGGCTCAGAATACGATCCTGTAGAGGACAGCGGCTCCATGACAGATAGCTCTGACGACGGAGATGAGGTCCCTGTTAAGGGCAGGCGTACCCGATCCCGAACTTCTTCTGTTGTTGAGGTGCAAGAATCGCAGGTCCCTCGTATGGAGCAGAGACGTACTAGAGCCGCTCATCCTTCTGGTGAACTGGCAAGCACCAGCGGCCTAGTACACCTTGGAACGTACATCTAGCACTGCAGTAGCACGTGGTGACGTGGCGAGTCCCATAAGTGCAGTTCAAGCTGGCGGGGTGGCAAGCACAAGTAGTGTCCCACTGCCACCAAGACAAAGACAGGCCCGTCGTACCCATAGTGCCCTTCCTGCAGAATTTGCCAATCCTGATTGGGTGCCCACCACTTCTGCAGAACCCGTACTTACCCCATTCACTGGCCAACCTGACATTAACGTGGAAACAGTTGATTTTACGCCACTTGATTTTTACTCACTGTTTTTCACCGAAGATCTCTATAGATCTATTGTGGACCAAAGCAATTTGTACGCTGGTCAACACATCGCCACTATTCCCCGGTCCGCCCTTGCCAGACATTGGAAACCAATTACGGTTTCCGAATTTAAGATCTTTCTGGGCCTCTCCCTCAACATGGGCATAACCAAAAAGAGTGAGTTGTGGTCATATTGGTCCACTGACTCAATTCACCATATGCACGTGTTCTCTGCTTCCATGTCCAGGGCACGATATGAGCAGATTTTGCAGTTCATGCACTTCAGCGACAATGAACTCTGTCGTCCTCGTGGAAGCCCCTGCATACGACCTTAGAAAGCCTGAAGGCGGTGCTTGGCTTTCGGGGCCCCATACGCAGCTAGGCTCCCAAAAAATTCCACACATGTGGTATCCCCGTACTCAGGAGAAGCAGCAGAATTTATTTTGGGGTGTAATTTGGCATGTGTGAGCAATATATCATTTAGTGACAACTTTGTGAAAAAAAAAAAGTTTGTAATTTTCCCGCAACTTGTGACAAAATATAAACTATTCCATGGACTCAACATGCCTCTCAGCAAATAGCTTGGGGTGTCTACTTTCTAAAATGGGGTCATTTGTGGGGGTTTTGTGCCATCTTGGCATTTCATGGCCTTCAAAACTGTGATAGGTAGTGAGGAGTGAAATTACAAATGTATGCCCTTAGAAATCCTGAAGGCGGTGCTTGGCTTTCGGTGCCCCGTACGCGGCTAGACTTCCAAAAAGTCGACCACATGTGGTATCCCCGTACTCAGGAGAAGCAGCAGAATGTATTTTGGGGTACAATTCCACATATAACCATGGCATGTGTGAGCAATATATCATTTAGTGACAACTTTGTGTAAAAATTCATAATTCAATCGCTTGAGGCAAAAAAAAAAAATATTCAATAGGCTCAACATGCCTCTTATCAATTTCCTTAGGGTGTCTACTTTCCAAAATGGGGTCATTTCGGGGGGGGGGGGGGGGGGTTGTACTGCCCTGCCATTTTAGCACCTCAAGAAATGAGATAGGCAGTCATAAACTAAAAGCTGCGTAAATTCCAGAAAATGTACCTTAGTTTGTAGACGTGACAACTTTTGCGCAAACCAATAAATATACACTTATTGACTTTTTTTTTTACCAAAGACATGTGGCTGATTACATTTTGGCCTAAATGTATGACTAAAATTGAGTTTATTGGATTATTCTAATAACAAAAAGTAGAAAATATCATCTTTTTTCATCTTTTTACGTTTATATCGCAAAAAATAAAAATCGCAGAGTCAGTCAAATACCTTTAAAAGAAAGCTCTATTTGTGGGAAAAAAAGGACGCAAATTTTGTATGGGTACAACATTGCATTACCGCGCAATTACCAGTTAAAGCAGCGCAGTGCCAAATTGTAAAAAGACCTCTGGTCATTGACCAGCAAAATGGTCCGGTCTGAAAGTGGTTAAAGCGGGAGTCCACCGGGACTCCGCGTTTTTTTTTTTTAAAAGCCAGCAGCTACAAATACTGCAGCTGCTGACTTTTAAAATAGTGACACTTACCTGTCCAGCGCACCCACGATGTCGGCACCCGAAGCTGATCTGTAGATCGTATGTCGGGTGCTGCCGCCGCCATCTTGGGTATGGGAATCAGGAAATGGAGCCTTTCGGCTTCATTTCCCGGTTCCCTACTGCGCAAGCGCGAATCGCGCTGCGCAATAAGGACGGTCCCCGCTGCCTCTGGGATCTGTGTGTTTCCCAGCAGGCAGCGGGGCACTTGCGGAAAGGGGCGGGCACTTGCGGAAAGGGGCGTAATATACGTGAGAAGTGTAAAATTGTATTCTCTTTTTTTCAGGGGAGCAGCAATAGAATATTCTTGAGTTTTTTTCAAGTATATACATATTATTATTTTTTTTGCCGTGGGGTTTCTTTCTATTTTTCAAATTTGTAAATTACTTGAAACAATACCTTCTAATATACTGGTATGGGGTTGATTTACTGACGTACTATATAATAATATCACCATAATGTTAATATAATAATGTGTACAGTTTGTTGAACACTAAGCTGTCAATCTTATAATAAAACTGACAGCATAGTGTACACCAAAAAAGCTTTAAAAGCCTCGATTTATATCATATGTACTTTTTTTAAACCCAATCTAGCTAAAACTTGCCAAGGAGAAGGCAGTGGACAGGTTAAACATGTAAATGTCTCTTTATGTTTCCTGACAGTTATATACGTGGACACACCCAAACAAATATTTTTCACAGAATCACGTGCAATGTTTTAATAATACATTTCTATGCTAATATGCAGTAGATAATTTAGAGTAATTTACAGTAAACAAACATTTGCAAAAGTTAAGTCGTACCGTAGCAGTGTTTCCACACCATCCTATGACTGCTTGCACTTGGACGTTGATCATACTTATATCATTCTGAATATCGGGATATGCAAAGATACAGAATTCAGAAGTATTGAACAGGTGAACTGAACTGAAGTTGTAGCCCAATGCTTGTAACTCACACTTGCTTAAAGATGTTATCATTGTACCATCAGAGCAGCTCACTGTGGGTTTGAAATCTTCAATACCTGTAAAATAATGTCAGTAAGCATAGTAATAGTAATATTTTATTTGATGAAACTTACATGGTTTATTTTCTTAAAAGTGATTATTTTTTTGGTTATAGCTGGAGCCTGGTGGTGGGTGAATCAACACTTGGCTTCTTATATGTCTTGGATACTCTGACAGTGGAATATCTCTGTTATAATTCCTGACTCATCTTTCAACCATCTCTTGTTTCATGCCCCATGATATATACGTAAAACATCCAACAGGGAGAGATGGACTTGTGCATAGCGGCCACAGCAGATGACACACCCAGAAAGAGAAGGTCAGAAATTTCAAGGTGGTTTCAACTTGGTGTGAAGGTGGTTTAATCCCTCAGGATCTGCCAAGACTGATATAGCATTGGGTTGACTAATCTGTTATTCTGTGGCCAATATAACCCCCCCTTTTTTTTTTTTTTTTTTTTGCTATGGCCATCTAAGAGAGCTGATTTAGGTTTAGGACTGTAAACGTACAGTATATAAAAACATGTAACAATTAACATGAACCAGTATGTGGAACACCTTTTTATCTGGCTGAAGAATAAATCTGTCTAAAACTGAGCTCTTTGGTGGGAGACAGCAAGCTGAATCACCAGCTAGTTCAAATATTTCTCAGGGAGATCTCTGGAAAACCTCAGTTCCACTTCTTTGTTCCAGCATAACAAGGATGTTACATTCTAACCAACAGGATCACCGCTTATACTACAAATGCAACAAGCGGATGAGTCTCCAAGCATCTTTGCCAGAGCAATTTCACTGTTGAAGTCCCAGAGAAATAAAATATCCCCTTTAATGGTACAACCTAAAATCACACTTCTGACTTCTTTCCTGGCAGTTGTGAACATATATGGATTTTAATCTGGGCAATGAACAAATGAAAAGGTGTTGCTGGGTTTTCTTATTAGAAAAAAATATTAAATGTCATGGATGTTATGACTTTCAAGCAGAATATACTGTATGGCCTTTGAACCACAGCCAGTGAAGCTAACAAACTGTGTATGGAGAGGTTAGGTTAATTTAAGATACTGTGCTTTACTTCTGATTGCAAGCTGTTTGGCAATCACCCCTTTGCTTTCTGTTGTTATTTTTGTATTCTTTTTTTTTTTTTTTTTTTTGGGGCGGGTGGGGGGATATTTAGGATTTCCATCTTGCTAGGGGGCATGTATTTATTTATTTTTTTATGTTGAAAGGGACCTTTATTTTACGTTAAAATAACATGTAAACTTTTTCACAAAATCTCAAAGCATTATATATTTTCTGAAATCAAAGATTAACCACTTCAGCCCCGGAAGATTTGACTGCTCAGTGACCAGAGCCCTTTTTTCGATGCATCATTGCGTCACTTTAACTGACAATTGCACGGTCATGCGACATTGTACCCAAACAAAATTGATGTCCTTTTTTACCTACAAATAGAGCTTTCTTTTGGTGGTATTTGATCACCTCTGCGGTTTTTATTTTTTGTGCTATAAATACAAAAAGAGCAACATTTTTTAAATAAAACACAATATGTTGTACTTTTTGCTATACTAAATATCCTCAATTTAAAAAAAAAAAGCAAATTTTTTTTCTCAGTTTAGGCCAATATGTATTCTTCTACATATTTTTGGTAATAAAAAATCGCAATAAGCGTATATTGATTGGTTTGTGCAAAAGTTATAGCATCTACAAAATAGGGGATAGATTTATGGCATTTTTTATTATTTTTTTTATTAGTAATGGTGGCGATCTGCGATTTTTAGTGTGACTGCGACATTATGGTGGACACACTTTTAACAAATTTTTGGGACGATTGACAATTATACAGCGATCAGTGCTATAAAAATGCACTGATTACTGTATAAATGTCACTGGCAAGGAAGGGGTTAACACTAGGGGGCGATCAAGGGGTTAACTGTGTTCCCTGACTGTGGGTTCTAACTGTAGGGGAAGGGGACTGACTACAGGAGATGACAGAACGTGGTTCCTAACTATCAGGAACACACGATCTGCATCTTCTCTCAGAACAGAACAGGGATTAGTGTGTTTACACACACACGTCCCTGTTCTGCATCTCGTGCCCATGATCAGTCATTGCCGGCGGGCATTGCGACCGTCGGTCACAAGCATTAGCACCCCCCGAGTGCAGCGAGCACGTGCGGGCGCCTGCTATCCCGCTTAAAGGAGCCAATGTACAGCTATGACGGCTCGCGGGATCGCGCCTACCTGCCGCTGTATAATAACGACGGCTGGTCGGCAAGGGGTTAAAATTATGGCAGTTGCATTTTTTATGTCACACGATATTTGTACTACTGTTTATCAAATTTATACTTTCAGTAAAATACACATAAATTACTTTTAGTGTGCAAAAAACAGAATACAATATCCACATTTTTGTGTGTAGAGTAAATAGGTACTATAAATATAACATGGCTCAAAACTTCACTCTAAGCGCCACTGTGGGGCAAATGTTTAAAAATGTTAACTTTAGTTTTTTAATCACTTTTCTCTTTTTTTATTTAAACCATTTGCGACAGCATTATGCAAATATGTGCCAGAACAGCAGGTTGGCCTTAATGCCCAGCTGCCGCATATACAGTGGCAAAAATAATTATTTGATCCCTTGCAGATTTTGTAAGTGTTTGCTCACTCACATAGAAATTAAGGGTCTATAATTGTTATCATAGGTGTATTTTAATTGGAAGAGACAGAATATCAACCAAAAAAATCTGAAAAAACCCATGATACAAATGTTATAAATTGATTTGCAGTTCAGTGAGTAAAATAAGTATTTGATCCCCTACTAGCCAAAATAATTCTGGCTCCCACAGACTGGCTACTAGGGATGGGCCCAATGTTCGTAAGTTTGACTCGAACATTGGTTGTTCGTTTGATCGCTGAATAAATGAACAAACAGGGCACTCGGCGGGAAGTTTGCCCCCCGACGAGTGCCCCATAATGCACTGCGAGATAACAGTGTATTAAAGGCTGCTGATTGACCAAAGCATGCACCTGACCTGTATGCTTTGGCTAATCACAGCACAATGTACTGTGAGAGCCATGATTGGCCAAAGGCAGGGTCCTTTGGCCAATCATGGCTCAGGGGCTAAGTCAACGTCCCACATGATATAAGGCTGCTTACACGGGAGGTCGTGTCTAGTGTGTGATAATAGGGATTAGGCAGGGTAGCTAGTGGATTATGTGTTCAGTCAGTTTAGTGCAGTCAGTGTGACACACTGAAATGAATAACAGTGCAGTTTAGTGAAAAACACAGTGTAGTGTATTGAATAATGTAGGGTAGTTTAACGTAGTTTAGTCTAATGAATAACACAGTGTAGTGTAGTGAATAACATAGTGTAGTGAATAACACAGTACAGTGTAGTGAATAACACAGTGCAGTGGAGTGAATAACACAGTGCAGTAAATAACGTAGTGTAGTGAATAACACAGTGTAGGGAATAAAACAGTGCAGTGTAGTGAATAACGTAGAGTAATGAATAACACAGTGTAGTGTAGTGAATATCGCAGTGCAGTGTAGTGAATAGTGCAGTGTAGTGAATAACACAGTGCAGTATAATGAATAACACAGTACAGTATAATGAATAACACAGTGCAGTATAATGAATAACACAGTGTAGTGTACTGAATAACAGTACAGTATAGTGAATAATGTAGTTTAGTGAATAACACGGTGTAGTGGTGCCACTAAAGTGTTGGTGTGTATAACACTTCTGTATCCCCACTGACACCATTTTTTTTCATTGATTATTATTTTATTTTTATTTTTTTTTGCAGCATCAGGCTCTGTTGCTGCATTATTGGTATTCCCCCTTCTGTGTCGCAGGTTTTATTCATTAGGCATCAGCACAGCAGTGGTTTCCTATTAGCGCAGCAGCACTAATAATATTTAGGGCATAATTGCTGTCCCCCTTCTCTTTTGAGGGGTGTTCCTCTTTCTGCATCAGCAGAAGCTTCCTCTTTTTTTTTTTGTTGGTGCAGCAGCTCTAAGCATATTTAGGGCATAATTGATGCACCCCCTCCCCCCTTCTGCGTTGCAGGTGTTCCTCTTTCTGCGTCAGTGGTTTCCTTTTTTTTTTTTACTTTTTTTTTTCAATTTTATTTTAAATTATATAATATATAATTTATTTATTTATTTATTTATTATTATTATTATTATTTTTTTTGCCATAGCAGCACTAAAAATATTTAGGGCATAATTGGTGTTCCTCCTCTGCATTCATCCTCTGCGTTTGCTGATACTTTTTTTTTTTCACAGGTGGTCTTCCTTCTGCGTCACCACTTTGTTTTTTTTTAGCTTTCTTAATTTTTTTTTTTTTTTCAGGAGCAGCAGTAAAATAAATTCTTCACAGTTGCTGCACCCTTATTTTTCTAATTTAAAAAAAAAAAACTATAATAAAATGATTTATGGTGCACCAAGCACAAAAGTATTGCACCCAAACACCATATTCCCAATCCACACGCTATAATAAAAAGTTATAAAAATCCCCCCACCCAAAAAATATATAAAACAATAATAAATTGGTTTATTGTGCACCAAGAACCAAAGTATTGCACCCAAGCACCATATTTCCATCCCACACTCTATAATAAAAAGTTATAAAAATCCCCCAAAAAATCCTCATTATGTCCGAAAGGCCAACAAGGAGAGGCAGACACTCACGGGCTACTGAAAGAGGGCAAGCAGCATCTGTGTCTACAGTGAAAACTGGTGGTTGTGGACATGGTGCATCCTCTACAGGCAGAGCATGCTTCTACTTTTTTTTCCCGCCCTGGCCGTGTTATTGAGCCACAACATCCAGAAGAGGCCCAATTTGTCTGTACCTGTTTGACAGGTGCATATAATTAAAAAAATATATAATGTAATTTTTAACAGCAGTTCCCATTCCTGCACCAAACAAGTGTTACCGTGAGGGGTTAGGGATGGGCGAATGATTTGTGCCAAGCATAAGTTTGGCCTGAACATCGCCCATTCAGGTACTTGCCTAAAACCCAAACTTTCTGGGCACTTAGTGGGATGTTCGACCGCCAAGCTCACAGTCAATAGGTTGTTAAGGCTTTCCCGCTTTGGGTCTGGTATGGATTATAACCACTACAGATCCGCGCTATAGCCGAATGACGCCTACCTGTGCGCCCCCTGCAGGGTGCGTGTGGCGCGCTCTGTGATCAGCGAGTCTAAGAGACACGCTGGATCACAGATTGGAGTAAGGGGTCGATCCCAACCCCTTACCACGTGATCAGCTGTCAGCCAATGACAGCGATCATGTGATGTCAACAGAGGCGGTAATCAGCTATTTTTTCTCCTCACGCTGTCAGCGGCCGTGAGAGGGACATTAGTCCTGATCACAGTGACTGCCACCAGATCACCAGTGCCCACCTGTGCCCCCTGCCAGTGCCACCTAACAATAGGCAACAGTGCTGCCTACCAGTGCCCACCAGTGCCACCCATCAGTGCCACCTATGAGTACCCACAATCAGTGCCTCAACAACAGTGCTGCACATCAGTGTCACCTACCAGTGCCCATCAGTGCCGCCCATCAGTGCCACCTATTAGTGCCCATCAGTGCCATATATCAGTGGTACCTATCAGTGCCCATTGGTGCCACCCATCATTGCCACCCATCAGTGTCACCAATGGGCACTGATAGGTACCACTGATAGGTGGCACTGATGGGCGGCACTGATGGGCACTGGTAGGTGTTGAGGCACTGATTGTGGGTACTCTCTGCTCCATGTGATTGGAGCAGAGATCAGTGTTCACTAACACAAAGCCCAGCCCTCCACAGTTAGTAACACACCCCTAGGAACACTTAACCCCTACACTGCCACCCCCTGGTTAACCCCTTCACTGCCAGTGTCATTTACACAGAAATCAATGCATTTGTATAGCATTAATTGCTGTATAAATGACAATGGTCCCAAAAATGTGTCAAAAATGTCCGATGTGTTTGCCATAATGTCGCAGTCACAATAAAAATCGCTGTTCGCCGCCATTACTAGTAAAAAAAAAATTATTAATAAAAATGCCATAAAACTATCCCCTATTTTGTAAACGCTATAACTTTTGCGCAAACCAATCAATAATCGCTTATTGCGATTTTTTTTTACCAAAAATATGTAGAAGAATATGTATCGGCCTAAACTGAGGGAAAAAAAGGTTTTTTATTTTTTATATTTTTGGGGGATATTTGTTATAACAAAAAGTAAAAAATAATGTGTTTTTTTTCAAAATTGTTGCTCTATTTTTGTTTATAGTGCAAAAAATCTAAACCGCAGGGGTGATCAAATACCACCAAAAGAAAGCTCTATTTGTGGGGAAAAAAAAGGATGTCAATTTTGTTTGGGAGCCACGTCGCATGACCACGCAGTTGTCAGTTAAAGCCAGCAAAATGGTCTGGTCTGAAAGTGGTTAAATACAACTAAAAGAAAGCTCTATTTGTGTGAAAAAAAAATGATAAAAATTTTGTTTGGTTACAGGGTTGCATGACTGAGTAATTGTTGTTCAAAATATGACAGTGCTGAAAGCTGAAAATTGGTCTGGGCAAGAAGAGGGTGAAAGTGCCTGGTATTAAATTGGTTAAGGGAACCTTATGACAAAATTAAGAAATAAAACATGTGGGCCCCCCCCCCCCCCCCCATGATCCATACCAGGCCCTTTGGGATGGTTTCTGAAAAGTGTTTTTAAAACGACACTAGCTTTAGAAATGGCAATCTGGTGTCTTGTGATATTTACCTAGATCTTTGTAGACTGTCAAATTGCATAGACACTCTGGTAAACCATTTGACTCAACGCAAATTTCATCACTGGTGCAGCGTGGACTGCATTGAAATGTCTCTGTAATAGATATGAGAAAGCAGAAACAAGTGAGCCTGCAATGCATGAATATTTACATAGAAAGCTCTTCAATTTGAACAACAATACTGTATTACGTGTGCAGCAGGACTTTGTGGAGTTATAATACCATCCGGAATTCACATCACAGCAGTCATTGGAACCCATAATGCATTCTGTAGGAAAGCATTTTGTCGAGCCACCATTACAGTTACATCCATTAAATGCATCACAAGTTCCTCCACATGCATCATCATCACATAGAGGGGGGTCACTTCCAGCTGTAATCAAATAAAACATTTTTTTTAACAAGGTCAGACATTATTTAACTCTATGTCAGCCAACAATGCAAGATATATTTGGATAATGTCCTGTAAATGTGTGCAAAGATAGGGTAGTAGAAAAGATTAATGGCAGTAAGAGGGTTTTCATAATACTGAGATTTGCCCAAATCCTCCATATGCAAATGATCCTGACAACCAGTTGTCAATATATGGAGAGGAGATGATGGAAAGGACCCATCCAAGTGTAAACAGCCCCAGCATTTCTAGATCGTGGCATTTTCTTATTAGTGATGCGGATCGATTACTTGCTATATGCACAGAACTGTCTTTTTCTTTAATGGAAGAGTGTTGTTTGTTCTATTTGTTCGTTCCTTCATCTATTTTTTAAATACTCAAGAGGTCACACAGAGGTTTGTATTTTGTTTGAATTTATCCTTGACATTTTGTTGAAGGGACTGCTAAGAGGAGGGGAGGGAGGAGAGGGAACACTCCTCCCCTTCTTGCTGTTACCCGGAAAGCGACATCTATGACGTCACTTCCAGGTCAGTCTTTCGGTGTCCTCCGCTAGCTTAGCTGATCTGCATTGCAAAACATTCAGTGGAGTACAGAGGAGACATGCCTGAACCTGTCACCCAAAAATCATCACATAGGGAACTTTTTGTCCCCTATGTGATGAAAAAAAAAAGGTTAAAGCGGAGGTCCGCCCGCCCCTTTAAAAATGATAAGTCAGCAGCTACACATCAGCTGTCGGGTGCTGCCATCGCCACCTTTTGGCTTCATGGCCGGGTCCCTACTGCACATGCGCGAAGCGTGCTGCGCTCTTTCACTGGCCCGGCAGAAGGGGACCAAGCTGCTGATGTACTTTGACGTGGCCCGATCTCCGGGAAGTGGGAGCAGGGTACCTGTCAAAGACAGGTATCCACTCCCCCCCCCCAGAAAGGTGCCAAATGTGGCACCGGAGGAGGGGGGGGAAATCAGTGAAAGTTCCACTTTTGGGTGGAAGTCCGCTTTAAGCAAAAAAAAAACATTTTTTATTTTTTTTGCAAAACATAGTTACACCCAAGCACATAAAATCCACCCCCAAAATTTTTTGAGGCCCTCCACCCCCACATATACGCATGTATGAACGTAAATGCATGCACCTGGGGCACCTACGCATGAAAACGGCGATTGAGATACACATGTTATATATCCCCGTGCATTCCAGAGTCAAAGCAATAATTCTAGCACAAGACCTCTTCTGTAACACTAAACTGATGAAACGCTAAACTGTTTTGAAGCGTTGCCTGGAAAAAATAGCACCGAGGTGAGTATGTCGTTTTTTCTTTCTATAATCCCATGTTTCTCTTTTAAAGCACAAATAAAATAAGTCGCCTGCTACCTGTTGACCACTTTTAAAGCATATGTAACGTTACATCATATTAGTGGCTGTGGATGTGGTGGCTGCATTACTTTTCCTTTTTACAAGCTTCCTTTTTAGAAGCTGATGCCGCATACACACGATCGGAATTCTGGCCAGAAAAAGACCGATGAGAGCTTTTCATCGGAAAATGTGACCGTGTGTATGCTCCATCGGAATTTAGTTGTCCGAATTTCCGCCAGCCAAAAATTGATAGCATGTTCTCAATTTTCCCGATGGAAAAACTTTCTATCGGTAATTCCAATCGTGTGTATGCAATTCCGACATGCAAAAAATTACGCATGCTCAGATTCAACTACAAGACAGAAGATGTTGGCTACTGGCTATTGAACTTCCTTTTTCTATGTCACCGTGTTATAAATGATCGGAATTTGATGTGATTGAGCCGAATTCCATCGGAATTCCATCGGGAAAACCATCAGAGCTTTTTCCGACGAGAATTCCGATCGTGTGTACGCGGCATAAGAACATTTTCAATAAGTGCCAATAATACATATTAATCTTTCTAGGAATGCAGTGTTGTTAGACAGCAAATGGGCACCAGACCAGGTAAATTAGAAGTTCTTCCCTTCCCTTTTTTTTTTTTTTTACTCCTAACCCTGCCGCCCCAAGGATGACTGTGCAGGTTTGTCTGAGGGTGCTTCATAGACATTTAATCATTGGTGAAAACACTGCTGGACCAGGAAACCATCATCTAATCTCTTTAAACAGTTTTAGTAAAGGTCAGATGAAATCCACAAGTGGTCATTGACCTGGTAGTGGTCACCATTCCTTCACCACTGAACAGAGAGTAGGAGTAGGGTTTGCATCAAAAGGTAGTACAATAATACATTGAAGTAAAACCCATTTATATGTATAAATTGCCAAAGTATAATATAAAAGGATGGCTTACCGTAGCATGCAGAATCTGAAAGAAAAAGACAGAAAGTGAAATTAAATATCATCCATAATTAACAGAAGGCTTACATGAGCATTCATGTATAAAGATTCATCAATGAAATTCAAAACAAGTAACCAAAATAAAGTAAAACTGTGTCTAAGAACTGTACACTTTGTTTCTGTAAAATTGTTCAACTGTATAAAGTTTTATAAAAATTCAGAGATGATTCCATGTGTAATATAAATACCTAGGAAAAGGAACAAGCTAATCTGTTTTTAACTATATAAAATATTCATGCCATCTTGCCCCTACACTCAAATTTGCATAGCACAAAGTATTCTTCCAATGGTGCCAGATAACATTCTCTAGAAGTTTAAAGCTAGCCTGGTGTATTTGATCCTGTAGTATGTCAACCCGGAAATGTATTATCCAGGCACCAAAATATAGAATAGTTTGCCAATCCTTTATACTTTGATCACCTCACCTGCACTCTCCTAGTCCCTGTTCCAACAAAAGATCTCTTAAACATAAACTATCTACTTAGCATGGGCCTATTATCAAATGATGAAGTGGAACTAAACTCACAAATTTAACTGTTTTCTAAAACAGTTACACAGTTACATTCAAGAGATGCCATGAGTGGCAGTTGCTTGTGCTCTCAACTGAACGGTTAAACCATCAAATGGGTGGTGTCATAACTGATCACATGTGCAGTACTTTGGAAAATTCAGATCAACAAGAGGCTAAGATGGCAGCTTTTTTGGCTATAACGTTTAGGAAGGTTTAGTTCCTCTTTAAAGTGGCATTCCACCCAAAAATGGAACTTCCACTTTAAGGGAAGGTAACCCCCTGACATGCCACATTTGGCATGTCATTTTTTGTGGGGGGATTGGAAACCCTCTTTTTAGAGGGTTCCAGCTCCTACTTCCTCCCGGGGCGCCGCGGCAGCAGAAGAAAGATCACCTCTCTCTCCCCTCTCTGCAATCATCTGGAGCACCTCACAGTTCCCAGATGATTGCCCGCCAGTCACAGCGCCCCAGTGACAATGCCGTTTCCGCAGAGAGGAGGGGGAGACGAGCTGGGCTTTGTTCCCCTGCATCTTTGGACCCTGGGACAGGTAAGTGTCCAACTATTAAAAGTCAGCAGCTGCAATTATTGTAGCTGCTGTCTTTAAATTTTTTTTTTTAAGCGGAACTCTGCTTTAAGTTATAGGATAAAACAATCTTATTCTGATGTATAAATAAAGAAATAGCGAGTAATGTAAATGCAGAAATAATTACAGTTCCCAGAGCCATTTCAGTTCTAGACTCTATGCTGTCATATAATGGAGCCTCAACATTTGGCCAGGGCCAGGCCAATGCAAAGGCAGTGGAGTCACTGCAGTGTACTCCTGCAGAACACGCTGGAAGAGCCATTCAAACTGGCAGCTGGGTCCCACCTTGTGTCACAGTATAGCTGAGTGTAGGACTGATTGTCAAACTGATTGTCAAGGCCCCACTAGAGGCACAGATCAGGGTCTGCATTGAGTATTAGGAATGCTGTCAGACAGTGGCTCCTGTATGGAAAAAGCCTGCCAACATCGATTGCATATTAGTTTGCAAAAAGTTAACTTTTAACTATGTGTCAAAGAACAGAGATGAAATTGCCATGAAATTTTCATTTCCAAATGTGCAATGACCATTTCATTACTTTTTTTTTTTTTTTACATTTAAAAATCCTACCTGAGAGCAGAGACCACAAGTGTTGGCCACTGGGGTTCTTTAATTGGCCACATGAGTGGTGATTGGCAGGCCTTGATGGCATGTTATAGAAAGTCTAATAAGCAAAGGTAAATCAGAGCAAGGCACACAAACAATTTCTGTTCTAAATTTAAAGGTTGGAGTGGAGTGCAGATTCACTTTCAAACTGTGCTAGTTGAAAGCTAAAAAGCACCTTGGCTTATAAACATGCAGCAGCACAGTTAATTGTATGCAACCAGTGATAGTAAAGTGCAGTTAGATCAACAATGTAATAAACATTTGGTATTGTAGGGATTCTGCTTTTTTTTTTTAGCACAAGATCGTGAGGTAGGGCAACCACCAAGTACTTCCATTGGTCAGCAGTATCAGGAAATGCTCTGTATCTGGCCAGGATTGCCAGATTACCAGTCCAGGCAAAAAGGAACAATTTCAGGTGAATGTAACCTGCCTCAACAAATTCTAATTGCACAATTTGTTTTATGTTTTAAAATCTATTTAGTATTTCCAAATAAGTTCATGACTTCACCACTACTTTAAAGTGATACTAAAGGCTATTTTTTTTTGTTAAAAATAACAAACATGTTATACTTTCCTGATCTGTGTAGTTGGTTTTTCACGGAGCAGCCCAGATCCTACTCTTCTTGGGTCCCTCTTGGCTGCTCCTGGCCCCTCCCTCCTGTTAAGTGCCCCTACAGTAATCACCTTACTACAGTGGTACCCCGAGCCGAGTCACAGCACCCCGTGTCCATTCAGACACAGAGCCACAGCCCGTCTCACCCCCCTCTCTCTCCTCATTGGCCCACTGACTTTGACAGCAGTGGGAGCCAATAGCACTTTGCTGCTGTCTCAGCCAATAAGAAAGGAAGCATCCTGGGCAGCCGAGTCTCTCATACAACTTCGCTGGATAGAGAGGGGACTTAAGAAAGTATTAGGGGGACTGAGGGAGGCTGCTGCACACAGGAGGCTTTTTATATTAATGTATATTTATCTTAATGTATATTTATCCTAAGCAACGTTCCAAAGGTTTTTTGGATAAGGAAGTTGGGTGAAATTTGAAGGTTCTCTTATGCTCGCCGTGGCACAATATTTCTGGCATCATACATGATACCCATGTGATACTTTCATTTCAGTGCACTACCACAAACACAGTGATGTAATGCTATGTTTAAATAAACTTTTATGTATGGTATCACACTATCTGGAGTTTATTTTCTCCACATATTACGATTTTCCTTGGACCCTTTATCTGATGGGATGTCGTTTAACCCTGAGGGGGGACTCCTTTATTTGCCAAAAGACGAGAATATAAGGCAATACTAGTTGGTGAGTGTACATCTGACTGGGGAAGTGGTTGCACATTTACTCACACGGTGTGGTGACTGTTGGAAGCTCAGCAACAAAGTGCTTGATTAAGAAGTTATTCATGGACTATTAATTTCTTCACACCCTATCACTGTGGGACTTTTTATATAAATTATATTTTTATTTGCTAGCGCTACTATTTACCTTTCCTACATCCTTCCAGTGAGACTTTGGGAGGCAACTTGGACACAACTTGAGTATGAATCACAGCACGACTTGAGGCAACTTACAAGGCAACTTGAAGTTGCCTCCAGAACAGGGGACATTGCCAGTGGCCAAACACATAATAATCAGCTCTGTGGGAGGGAGGGGTTTGCCTAGAAAACTATTTTTACTTCCTGGAAAGTTGCTTCAGTTAAGACAGGAGATCCGACTTGGAGGCAACTTCCATTGAAATCAATGGGTACAAGTTGCGTAGAAGTCAGATGGAAGTAGTACAGGAACCTTTTCTGAAGTCGGAGCGACTTCAGTAGTGTGCATTAAGAAGGCTCTCATTCACTTACATTGATTTTATCATGTTGCGCGACTTGAGGCAACTTGGGAGGACTTGAAGTCTGATCCAAAGTTGCCCCTGTGTGAATGGACTCTTAAGATCTTATTGTTATTGAAACTATTAATATGTAATTATATATTAACAATAATTCTGAAACCCCCTTATGTAGAATATCAGCATTGAAAGGTGTCAGAATTATTCTTAAAGTGGTTGTAAACCCTTACAACCAACTTTGACCTACAGGTAAGCCTAGATTAAGGCTTACCTGTAGGTCCAAGAAATATCTCCTAAACCTACATGGTTTAGGAGATATTTGCTGAAAGACAGGCACCGCTGTCTAAGGCGCATGCGCCGTAGACAGTGGCGCGCAGGCAAACTGAGTGCACCGCTGTCAACGGCGATATGCCACGAATGGCGGCTCCCGTGCGCATGCGCGGGAGTGACGTCATCGCGGCTTCACCGAATGACAGCGGCGGAGCAGCGAGACCCACCGAGAAGATGGACGCTCTGGACTACAGGGGACAGTGGTGACTTCGCTGGCTCCTGTGTCAGGTAAGTGACACATAATGGACTACTATGCGATGCATAGTAGTCCATTATGCTTTACCTTTGTAGGGAATCAAAGAGAAAGTAAACTCATCAGGGTTTACTTCCTCTTTAATATATAATCATGTTTGTAGTTTACCAAGGTAGCGTTACATTTTTTTTTTTTTTACATTTTTGCTTTTATGTTTAGGATGGATCAGATGTCAGTGCCGGCTGCTACCTATTTACTTAATTAATTCTCACTGCATTTGGAGGGGTTGCGTGGTAGTTCTTGAACATTTTTTACTACTTCAAAGAATACCATACGTGCTTGAAATTCTAATCACTTGCAAGGTTTAGTAAATAAAAGTTATGTTGTTTTCAGATGCTTATTAGTCTTCAAACCATATTCCCAAGACGATGTAGAGAACCTCTACAACAGCACATCAAATGGCCACCATAGGGACATAAGGTAGGGGGCTTGGAGCTTGACTTGTTCTCTTCACCTTATCTACTAGTACAGACAGAAAGCAGATCACAAACAAACAATGTAAATTGTTGGACAGGGTCAGTTTGGTTGTTTTGCAGGCTGGCTGGTAATAAGTGTGCTGGGAAAACTTTTGTTTGTTTGTGATGTGCCTTCCATATACACTTTTCTGCAATGGCCAGTTATAGGTACAGGTGGTTGTCACTTTTTGTACAGAAAACAGATAGAACCTAATTGTGTAATTTGTTTAGGGTAAAATGGAAACGATTCTGAATCTTTGTCAGGTTTTTATTGCTCTTTGCATCCCCATAGAAGAGATTTCTCCTCACTTCCTGTCACAATGATATGGGATCAGAGGCACAGAGTTATGAGAAGCCTGCCTAATGAGGATGACAAGAACAACAAAAACATATATAAATACACGTGTGTGTATATGTGTGTGTATATATATATATATATATATATATATATATATATATATACACTACCGTTCAAAAGTTTGGGGTCACATTGAAATGTCCTTATTTTTGAAGGAAAAGCACTGTACTTTTCAATGAAGCTAACTTTAAACTAGTCCTAACTTTAAACAAATATACTCTATACATTGCTAATGTGGTAAATGACTATTCT
This sequence comes from Lithobates pipiens, assembly GCF_037356315.1. Lineage (NCBI taxonomy): Eukaryota > Metazoa > Chordata > Amphibia > Anura > Ranidae > Lithobates > Lithobates pipiens. The sequence continues at coordinate 220,975,915 of NW_027507748.1, read as the reverse complement.
AACTGCAAATGTCTAGTTTTTGGTGCAATATCTACATAGGTGTATAGAGGCCCATTTCCAGCAACTATCACTCCAGTGTTCTAATGGTACAATGTGTTTGCTCATTGGCTCAGAAGGCTAATTGATGATTAGCAAACCCTTGTGCAATCATGTTCACACATCTAAAAACAGTCTAGCTCCTCCCAGAAGCTACAAAACTGACCTTCCTGTGAGCAGATTGAGTTTCTGGAGCATCACATTTGTGGGGTCAATTAAACGCTCAAAATGGCCAGAAAAAGAGAACTTTCATCTGAAACTCGACAGTCTATTCTTGTTCTTAGAAATGAAGGCTATTCCATGCGAGAAATTGCAAAGAAATTGAAGATTTCCTACAACGGTGTGTACTACTCCCTTCAGAGGACAGCACAAACAGGCTCTAACCAGAGTAGAAAAAGAAGTGGGAGGCCGCGTTGCACAACTAAGCAAGAAGATAAGCACATTAGAGTCTCTAGTTTGAGAAACAGATGCCTCACAGGTCCCCAACTGGCATCTTCATTAAATAAATGAATAAGGAAGGCTATCACTCCATTTTGCAAGGCCATGCCATACCCAGTGGACAGCGCTTGATTGGAGCCAATTTCATCCTACAACAGGACAAGGACCCTAAACACACCTCCAAATTGTGCAAGAACTATTTACAGCAGAAGCAGGCAGCTGGTATTCTATCGGTAATGGAGTGGCCAGCACAGTCACCAGATCTGAACCCCATTGAGCTGTTGTGGGAGCAGCTTGACCGTATGGTACGCCAGAAGTGCCCATCCAACCAATCCAACTTGTGGGAGCTGCTTCTAGAAGCGTGGGGTGCAATTTCTCCAGCTTACCTCAATAAATTAACAGCTAGAATGCCAAAGGTGTGCAATGCTGTAATTGCTGCAAAAGGAGGATTCTTTGACGAAAGCAAAGTTTGATGTAAAAACAATGTTATTTCAAATACAAATCATTATTTCTAACCTTGTCAATGTCTTGACTCTATTTTCTATCCATTTCACAACGTATGGTGGTGAATAAGTGTGACTTTTCATGGAAAACACAAAATTGTTTGGGTGACCCCAAACTTTTGAACGGTAGTGTATATATATATATATATATATATATATATATATATATATATATATATATATATATACATATACATATACATATACATATACACATATACACACACACACACACACAAATGCTTTACCTTTCATTTATATTTTAAACTATAGGGGTTGTTTTATAAGGTGAGGGTTCACATTTACTTCTACTTTTATATACTGTAGATGGGTAGCACAGTCTGCCTAGGCAACGAACCTGTACGCCATGGCCTTTCTTCTGGGTTTGGGGATGTGATTGGGCACAGCACTAATTTGTCAGCAGATTTCAGCCAATGATTTTAACTGAAATGTGCTGATTGGCTGTGGCCAATCACAACACAGAGTTCTGTGTTTTCAAACACACAGAACTCTGTACACGGACAGCAATCTGGTTGTTTCTTCTCGCTGAAATCAATCTGACTTCAGGGAGAAAAAGCAGCCAGATCTGTGAGCAAAATCAGCCCCTATACACTTGTTAGGCACACAGTTAGCACCTTGATGTCCTCTTGATAGTAACCTCTTCCTAGCCAGTGTCATTAGTATAGTGTACAGTATTACAACTAATCACTGTATTTGTGTCACTAGCAATGTTAGTGCCAGTTAGTGTCCTTCCCAGCCAGTGCCTGTTAGTGCCAGATTGCCACCACACTATCACAGTCACACTATAAGTAGCTGATAACCACCATTACAAGTATCGTGTCTATAGCTGCGTAAATTTTGTAGTTTTTAGATGCTATGACTTTCACACAAACCAATTAATATACACTTATTGTTTTTTTTTTTTTTTTTTACAAAAGACATGTAGCAGAATTCAATGTGGCCTACATTTATGAATACATTTAATTTTATTGGATATGTTTTTTAACAGAAAGTAAAAAATACTGTATTGAATTTTTTTAATCAAAAGTTTTGGTCTCTTTTTGTTTACATATTAAAAAATAAAAATCCCAGTGGTGATCAAATACCACCAAAAGAAAGTCATATTTGTGTGAAAACATTACATAAATCGAATTTGTGTAGAGTGTTGCAGAGTGTACCACGCAATTGTCAGTTAAAGTAGCACAGTGCTGAATAGCAAAAAATGACCCGGCCATGAAAGGGGTAAAAGAGGTCAAGTGGTTAAAACTAAATTAAGGCTGTGACAACCGAGGAATTTATATATTCAGAAGGAGAAGTTAAAAGTTGAGATGTAATAGTAAGTATGAAAAGTAGAACAATACCAGTTGGAAAAAAGGCTCCACAAATTTATAGATAAGGAATCAATAATGTAATTGACCAAGTAATATATACTTTGTGTTTTTTTAACATCCAACTGAAAAAATCTTAATTTCAAAACAGATATACTGTACATGGATTCATATTATATTTGAAATTCTATTTGCTACATTATCCATTACTATCATCATTTATGATTAACTCATTCTACAGACGTGCAACATATATTACAAATGATGTTCTGTGTACATTTAGTAGTAGCTCTGGGGTTCAAATTATAATGCTGTAATGTATCATATACTTACCTACTGCAGATACTTGTTTAGTTATAATGCCAACAATTATGAAGATGAAAAGTTTCATTTCTACAAGTGTGTTCTCTTCAGTATGTAAGATACAGATGCTCTCCAAGTTCAGATTCAGGGAACAGTGAACAGCTGCTTTTATAGATAAATGTTTCCTGATATAGAAGGAGGTGGTACCAAAACTACCTGATGGAACATTGTATGATCTTCGTCCAGTTGTCTATAAAAAGGTTATGACACTGTGGCTGGGGGTTGCTACAAGGAGTGGCTTGGTTATGATGCGTATCTATAAATGCTTTAATCTTTTTTTTTGCAGATAGACATTGGCCATTACAAACAGAAAAATATGTCATTCAAGAATGTCATGATGTATTGGGAGTTATTGCTTTGATATGCAAGGGTGCCAAACCTTTCCCCCAAGGTCACACTTTGGCTAAAACATGTCTGACATTTTCTCTGGTTTCCTGATTCTGCTTTTTTTAGAACTTGCACCAGGGAACCTCATACATCCATGTACTACACTGAGCAAAATTATAAACGCAACACTTTTGTGTTTGCCCCTATTTATCATGAGCTGAACTCAAAGATCTACGACTTTTTCTATTACACAAAAGGCCTATTTCTCTCAAATATTGTTCACAAATCTGTCTAAATCTGTCTTAATGAGCACTTCTCCTTTGTTGAGATAATCCATCCACCTCACAGGTGTGGCATATCAAGATGCTGATTAAACAGCATTTATATTGCACAGGTGTGCCTTAGGCTGGCCACAATAAAAGGCCCCTCTAAAATGGGCAGTTTTAGTGTATTTTGGGGGGGGGGTCGGAAAACCAGTCAGTATCTGATGTGACCACCATTTGCCTCACGTAGTGCAGGACATCTCCTTTACATAAAGTTGATCAGGTTGTTGACTGTGGCCTGTGGAGTGTTGGTTGATTCCTCTTCAATGGCTGTGTGAAGTTGCTGGATGTTGGCAGGAACTGGAACACAATGCTGTATACGCTGATCCAAAGCATCCCAAACATGCTCAATGGGTGACATGTCTGGTGAGTATGCTGGCCATGCAAGAACAGGGATGTTTTCAGCTTCCAGGAATTGTGTACAGATCCTTGCAATATGGGGCTGTGCATTATCATGCTGTAAAATTAGGTGATGGTCATGGATGAATGGCATAACAATGGGCCTCGGCAGTGGCGGAATTATAGGGGTTGCCAAGATCGCCATGGCAACCGGGCCCCTTACTGCAGGAGGCCCTTGAGGGTGCCCTTTACTCTTCCATAGGAGGGGAGGCTGAGAGGAGCTCCCGATCATCAGCCGAACTGAAATCGGTACTATGCGGGGAGCTCCTCACATTAGGGTAAAGTGAAAGCACAGTGTGTGCTCTTTGTCTCCCCCTAAGCATGCATGTATGTGTGCGTGTGAGCATGCTTGTATGTGTGCGTGTGAGCATGCTTGTATGTGTGCGTGTGAGCATGCTTGTATGTGTGCGTGTGAGCATGCTTGTATGTGTGCGTGTGAGTATGCTTGTATGTGTGCGTGTGCGTATGCTTGTATGTGTGCGTGTGAGCATGCTTGTATGTGTGTGAGCATGCATGTGTGTGTGTGTGTGTGTGTGTGTGTGTGTGTGTGTGTGAGCATGCTTGTATGTGTGTGTGAGCATGCTTGTATATGTGTGTGCATGCTTGTATGTGTGTGTGTGAGCATGCTTGTATGTGTGTGTGCCAGCATGCTTGTATGTGTGTGTGCCAGCATGCTTGTATGTGTGAGCATGCTTGTATGTGTACGTGTGAGCATGCTTGTATGTGTGCGTGTGAGTATGCTTGTATGTGTGCGTGTGAGTATGCTTGTATGTGTGTGTGTGCGTATGCTTGTATGTGTGCGTGTGCGTATGCTTGTATGTGTGCGTGTGCGTATGCTTGTATGTGTGCGTGTGAGCATGCTTGTATGTGCGTGTGAGCATGCATGTATGTATATGTGTGTGTGTGTGTATGTGAGCATGCTTGTGTGTGTGTGTGTGTGTGTGTGTGTGTGTGTGTGTGTGTATATGTGTGTGTGCCAGCATGCTTGTATGTGTGTGTGCCAGCATGCTTGTATGTGTGTGTGCCAGCATGCTTGTATGTGTGTGTGTGTGAGCATGCTTGTATGTGCGTGTGAGCATGCATGTATGTATATGTGTGTGTGTGTATGTGAGCATGCTTGTGTGTGTGTGTGTGTGTGTGTGTATATGTGTGTGTGCCAGCATGCTTGTATGTGTGTGTGCCAGCATGCTTGTATGTGTGTGTGCCAGCATGCTTGTATGTGTGTGTGTGTGAGCATGCTTGTATGTGTGTGCCAGCATGCTTGTATGTGTGTGTGTGAGCATGCATGTATGTGTGTGTGTCTGTGAGCATGCTTGTATGTGTGTGTGTCAGCATGCTTGTATGTGTGTGTGTGTGTGTGTGTGAGCATGCTTGTATGTGTGCATGTAAGCATGCTTGTGTGTGTGTGTGCGTGTGTGTGTGTGTGTGTGTGTGTGTGTGTGTGTGTGAGCATGCTTGTATGTGCGTGTGTGAGCATGCTTGTATGTGTGCGTGTGAGTATGCGTGTATGTGTGAGCATGCTTGTATGTGCGCGTGTGAGCATGGAGGACCCCGCTCATGGCCGTTACCCGCTGCCCCACCAAGAAAGGGTAAGTGGCGGGCAGACAGCGAGTGGGCGGTGGGGATTCACAGTGGCAGCATTTGATGGGCACACCAACAGCATTTGATGGGCACAGTGGCAGCATTTGATGGGCACAGCGGCAGAGTTTGATGGGCACAGTGGTGGCTTTTGATTGTACAGTGGTGGCGTTTGATGGTACAGTGGTGGCGTTTGATGGGCACAGTGGCTGTAATTGATGTTTTTTAACCCTTTCCCGCCGAGCGTATGCAGATGTGCGTACTCGGCTTCCGGGGGGTATACCGGGATGATGCCCGCACCTGCAGGCATCATCCCGGTACCGTTTTGTTCAGCGGGCGATTGGCTATCCAGCCATAACAACCGATGCGGCTAAAAGCCGCTCGGCTGTTATGCCGGAGGAGCGGGAGGAGCCTCCCGCCGCTGTTACCGGTGCTCCCGCTCAATCGGGAGCACCGATTCGCCATCCGATGCCTCCGACCGCTGGGGAGGAACTGGAAAGAAGCCGTAATCGGCTTCGTTCCAGTCTCCTCATAGTAAACACGGAAGCGACGTCATGACGTCACTTCCCGTTTACTCGGCTGCCAATGGCGCCGGTTTTAAAAAAATATCCGGTATTCAGAATCGCCGTTTTCGGCGATCTGAATACACTGAAGTCTAAAGGAGGGGTGGGGGGTCTTTTAGACCCCAGATCCCTCCATAAAGAGTACCTGTCACCGCCTATTACTGTCACAAGGGATGTTTACATTCCTTGTGACAGCAATAAAAGTGATAAAAAATTTTTTTTTTTTAAACAATTTAGTCATTTTAAAATAAATAAAATAAATTAAAAAAAAAAAAAAATTTTTTTAAAGCGCCCGCCGTCCCCGCGAGCTCGCGAAGCAAAGAAAACGCATACGGAAGTCGCGCCCGCGTATGTAAACGGTGTTCAAATCACACATGTGAGGTATCGCCGCGATCGTAAGAGCGAGAGCAATAATTCTAGCACTAGACCTCCTCTGTAACGCTAACCTGGTAACCGTAAAAAATGTTTAAAGTGTCGCCTATTGAGATTTTTAGGTACCGTACTTTGTCGTCAATCCACAAGTGCGCGCAATTATAAAGTGTGACATGTTTGGTATCTATTTACTCGGCGTAACATTATCTTTCACATTATGCAAAAAAATTGGGCTAATTTGACTGTTTTTTTTTTTTTTTTTTTTAATTCACGAAAGTGTCCCTTTTCCCAAAAAGTTGCATTTAAAACACCGCTGCGCAAATACCGTGTGACATAAAATAATTCAACAATCGCCGTTTTATTCTCTAGAGTCTCTGTTAAAAAAAAATATATATATAATGTTTGGGGGTTCCAAGTAATTTTCTAGTAGAAAATATGGATTTTAACTTGTAAACACCAAATTCCAAAAATAGGCTTAGTCATGAAAGGGTTAAATTGGTTCCTTTATATGTGGCCACTCACTTGGGACTGGGCCCTGGTGTTCCATCATTGGGCTCGGAGAAAAGAGCCCTGTCCGGAGGTCGGGGGGGCCTCCATGGTTTCCTGCATCGGGGCCCTGAAGGTTCTAGTTACGCCACTGGGCTTCGGGATCTCGTCACGGTATCTCTGTGCATTCAAAATTCCATCAATAAAATGCACCTGTGTTCATTGTCCATAGCATATGCCTGCCCATACCATAACCTCACTGCTACCATGGGCCACTCGATCCACCACATTGACATCAGCAAATCGCTCACCCACACAATGGCAACATGCTGTCTGCCATCTGCCCTGTACAGTGAAAACCAGGATTCATCCGTAAAGAGAACACCGCTCCAAAGTGGCAGACGCCATTGAATGTGAGCATTTGCCCACTCAGGTCAGTTACCACGACAAACTGCAGTCAGGTCGAGTACCCGATGAGGACCAAGAGCATGCAGATGAGCTTCCCTGAGATGGTTTCTGACAGTTTGTGCAGAAATTGGTTATGGAAACCGATTGTTGAAGCAGCTGTCCGGGTGGCTGGTCTCAGATGATCTTTGAAGTGAAGATGCTGCTTGTGAAGGTCCTGGGCTGGTATGGTTACACGTGGTCTGTGGTTGTTAGACCAGTTAAATATAATGCCAAATTCTCAGAAACACCTTTGGAAACAGCTTATGGTAGAGAAATGAACATTTAATTCAATGGCAACAGCTCTGGTGGACATTCCTGCAGTCAACATGCCAACTGCACATTCCCTCAAAACTTGCGACATCTGTGGCATTGTGCTCTGTGATAAAACTGCACATTTTACTGTATAGTGGCCTTACTCATGTAGCGTGCAAAAATCATGCTGTCTAATCAGCATCTTGATATTCCACACCTGTGAGGTGGATGGACTATCTCGGCAAAGGAGAAGTCCTCCTAACACAGATTTAGACATATTTGTGAACAAAAACACAAGTAGAGAGGCGCCTCTAACGCTTTAATAATACATATAGATCAACGCACATTTAGTGAAGGTAAACAAGCATGTTATACTGGTATCAGAGTGACGTATTCCTGAGTCCTGAGCCATATAGGTTCCTTGATGAAAGCGATGTATCTTCCAGCAGATGAAAAACGCCGGCTCCAGAAGGCAGCCTCAGAACGAGGCATGAAACACAAGGAACGGCTGGCGGATGATGTCATCAAAGCTGGGCGTGTTTTGAGAGCGCGCGCACTTGGAAGTGTTAGCAAGCCACACTCCTTTATCAACAGATACAATAGGAATACCATGACTGGGCTTTATAGAAGGCTAGGGTAAAAACGTGGGCAGGACCAAACAATTAAAAGCAAAGACTAGAAGACGTAAATAAAAAACTGAACAATACAAACATGGAAACAGCTCTGGACATTGTGACATTGGGGTGTTTAGCTCAAGTGGTTAGAGCATTTTTCAGTCCACATCAGGCAGGCGTTTATAGTTAAGGGCCTGGTAACCCACAATTATTAAAAGGAAAAACAAAATAATAGTCCATCCAGGAATCCCACGCAGGGGTCCAATCTTAAATTAAATACACACAATCCAAATGAAAAATGCTAGCCCACCTGGCTACTCTTCAGCAGTAGTGCTGCTATAAGTACTTGCCCCTCAAACGAGCTGCTTGAATACACACAGTCTTAGGCTCCTTGGACGCACACAGCTTCAACCCTTCAACGCACACAGCTTTGGGCTCTTTGGACGCACACAGCTTCAACCCTTCAACGCACACAGCTTTGAGCTCTTTGGACGCACACAGCTTCAACCATTCAACGCACACAGCTTTGAGCTCTTTGGACGCACACAGCTTCAACCCTTCAACGCACACAGCTTTGGGCTCTTTGGACGCACACAGCTTCAACCCTTCAACGCACACAGCTTTGAGCTCTTTGGACGCACACAGCTTCAACCCTTCAACGCACACAGCTTTGGGCTCTTTGGACATGCACAGCAGCAAGCTGCTCCACTCCACCATCCCTCACACTCTACTCCCAACAGCCCCTTCGTTATATGGGCTGTGTGCAGCTGGGCACACACCCTGCTCGTTATCATCAAGACCCGGACACAGGGTTGGAGATCCCTTTTTCCTCCAATTTCATAGGGACAGAGCCTCGCTCTGTCACAACATATACAGCATATATCTTTCAGAAATTGAAAGACAGCTAAAAAACTTGTTTATAACTGAGAGTGGAAGTACGTATTGATAAAATATTGTTTAAGCAATAAAAGAAAGTAACTGGAAGAAAAAAAAAAGCAGTATATTGTGTGTTATTTGTGTTATAATTGGAAAGGGGGGGGGGGATTTTTGAAAAGGGGAAGAGGGGAAGAAAACAACAAGACCTATATATGTGTATGTAAAAGACACATGCTCCCATAATATAAGAAGGTGAGAAATGATGACTATCAATGGGAAATTATAAATATACAGTGCCTTGCGAAAGTATTCGGCCCCCTTGAACTTTTCAACCTTTTGCCACATTTCAGGCTTCAAACATAAAGATATAAACTTTAAATTTTTTGTGAAGAATCACCAACAAGTGGGACACAATTGTGAAGTGGAACGAAATCTATTGGATATTTTAAACTTTTTTAGCAAATAAAAAACTGAAAAGTGGTGTGTGCAAAATTATTCGACCCCTTTACTTTCAGTGCAGCAAACTCACTCCAGAAGTTCAGCGAGGATCTCTGAATGATCCAATGTTGTCCTAAATGACTGATGGTGATAAATAGAATCCACCTGTGTGTAATCAAGTCTCTGTATAAATGCACCTGCTCTGTGATAGTCGCAGGGTTCTGTTGAAAGCGCAGAGAGCATCATGAAGACCAAGGAACACACCAGGCAGGTCCGTAATACTGTTGTGAAGAAGTTTAAAGCCAGATTTGGATACAAAAAGATTTCCCAAGCTTTAAACATCCCAAGGAGCACTGTGCAAGCGATCATTTTGAAATGGAAGGAGTATCAGACCACTGCAAATCTACCAAGACCTGGCCGTCCCTCTAAACTTTCAGCTCAGACAAGGAGAAGACTGATCAGAGATGCAGCCAAGAGGCCCATGATCACTCTGGATGAACTGCAGAGAACTACAGCTGAGGTGGGAGAGTCTGTCCATAGGACAACAATCAGTCGTACACTGCACAAATCTGGCCTTTATGGAAGAGTGGCAAGAAGAAAGCCATTTCTCAAAGATATCCATAAAAAGTCTCGTCTAAAGTTTGCCACAAGCCACCTGGGAGACACACCAAACATGTGGAAGGAGGTGCTCTGGTCAGATGAAACCAAAATCGAACTTTTTGCCCACAATGCAAAACGATATGTTTGGCGTAAAAGCAACACAGCTCATCACCCTCAACACACCATCCCCACTGTCAAACATGGTGGTGGCAGCATCATGGTTTGGGCCTGCTTTTCTTCAGCAGGGACAGGGAAGATGGTTAAAATTGAGGGGAAGATGGATGCAGCCAAATACAGGACCATTCTGGATGAAAACCTGTTGGAGTCTGCAAAAGACCTGAAACTGGGACAGAGATTTATCTTCCAACAAGACAATGATCCCAAACATACAGCAAAATCTACAAAGGAATGGTTCACAAATAAACGTATCCAGGTTTTAGAATGGCCAAGTCAAAGTCCAGACCTAAATCCAATCAAGAATCTGTGGAAAGAGCTGAAAACTGCTGTTCACAAACGCTCTCCATCCAACCTCACTGAGCTTGAGCTGTTTTGCAAGGAAGAATGGGCAAGAATTTCAGTCTCTCGATGTGCAAAACTGATAGAGACATACCCCAAGCGACTTGCAGCTGTAATCGCAGCAAAAGGTGGCTCTACAAAGTATTAACGCAAGGGGGCCGAATAATTTTGCACGCCCCACTTTTCATTTTTTTATTAGTTAAAAAAGTTTCAAAAATCCAATAGATTTCGTTCCACTTCACAATTGTGTCCCACTTGTTGGTGATTCTTCACAAAAAATAAAAATTTTCTATCTTTATGTTTAAAGCCTGAAATGTTGTAAAAGGTTGAAAAGTTCAAGGGGGCTGAATACTTTCGCAAGGCACTATATATATATATATATATATATATATATATATATATATATGTGCATGCCTCTACGTATAATGTCACATATAATGTATATGCCAGTGACATTTTTACAGTAATAAATGCATTTTTATAGCACTGATCGCTGTATAAATGCCAATGGTCCCAAAAATATGTCAAAAGACAATATGTATGGAACAGCAGTTTCTTGCAATTTTGTGTGCCGCATCCAATATTAAATCAAAAAGCAAAAAGACCGCTAGTGGTGGACTTTTGAGGCACGTACAATGAGTAGAAAAATATAAAGTATATAAAGAATTTATTAAATTTGTAAATATCATAAAAACATAAAACAAAATCATTTTTTATACAGAATCATCAGCAACAGTTGTACAGTACAGTGATTTATGATACTTTTGTACCCTACGCATTTCGGAGCGCCCACGTCTCCTTCCTCAGGGGTGAGTATTTGACCCCGCCCCTAATGCCTACATAAGTCGCTGCGCAACGCGCCCCTGGCATTACAGGCGGAGAGAGCGTCCTGTCAACTTCGGAAGTAGAGAAGAAGACAAGAAGGGAAGAAGAAGGCGTGGGGGCGACAGCAACAGTGACGGATGAGAAGACAGGGCCAACACTAGTAAAAGAGCTGGAAGAAGATAGGGTTGGAGCCTGGCAGAAGAACCGAAGAGCGGGAGAAGTCGGAAGAAGACCACCAAAGTCGGCGACGGTGAAGAACGAGAAAGCCGAGCTACTCCGCTAGAAAAAGAGCGGCAAAAGAGCAGAAAATAGGGGAGGAGCCCGGCGAGAAGACCCCGAATTCAGAAGAAGACCCCCGGAGCTGACTAATAAACTACTTTAAAAACCTGTGTTGTGTGTTTTTTTATTTACACTTTTTTCCCTCAGGTGAATGGGTAGGGGTACATCATACCCCATACTCACTCACATAGGGTGGGGGGCCGGAGTCTGGGGGCCCCCTTATTAAAGGGGGCTCCCAGATTCCGATAATCCCCCCGCCCGTAGACCCCAACAACCAACGGCCAGGGTTGTCTGGAAGAGGCCCTTGTCCTCATCAACATGGGGACAAGGTGCTTTGGGGTGAGGGGGCCACAGGGCGCCCCCCTTCCCCAAAGCGCCCACCCCCCCATGTTGAGGGCATGCAGCCTGGTATGGCTTAGGAGGGGGGCGCTCGCTCGTCCCCACCCCCTTTCCTGACTGGCCGGGCTGCGTGCTCGGACAAGGGTGTGGTATAGACTTTGGGGGGACCCCCACATCGTTTTTTCAGCGTAGTCGTTCCCCTTTTAATCCATATCAGGCGACGGGGCTAGCAAGGTGTCAATCTCGCAGATGGAGGTGGTGACGTTGACTTCCTTTGCTAGTCCCGTCTACCTGGAGTCATGTTCAAAATGAACAGACTTTACTCTGTGTGGGTTCACAGAGTCCGTTCATTTGAAAAGTCTGGCGGACCTCCGGATTGTCCACCGGACCTAGTCCGCCAGAAAAGTCCAGTCGTGTGTGGGCGCGTGTGGGCAAGTCCGCTCGTTCAGAAAGTCAGACGGACCTCCGCTGCAAAGTCCGGCGGATGGTCCGCCGGACTAAGTCCGCCGGATAGTCTGATCGTGTGTACGCGGCATTAGACTTTACTAGGGTTTGAATGTTCACTATAACTTTTTGCCTGTTCGTGTGTTCTGGTGCGAATCGAATCGGGAGGGGTTTGGCCCATCCCTAATTGTGACCATAGATATGCTTTAACCCACTATAGGACCACCAATTGTTTGAAAAAGCTTGGCATAAAAATAGTGTGCATGCCCATTTTGTAAACATCATACTCATCTCTCTACCAATTCTCAATTAACTACTTGCCGACTGTGCTATAACTGAACGACAGCTGTGTATATATGGTGTGCTCTGTGATGGACACAGCTCATCACAGATCGAGGTAAAGGGCCAATCACAGCAGCCCTTTACGATGTGATCAGCTGTGTCCAATCACAATGATCACAATGTAAACACCCTTGCATTCCTTTCCTTGTGCTGTCACACCGGAAAGTGTGAAAAGGGATAACTACACTGATAATCAGGGCACTGATCATTAGTGTCATGATGATCAGTGCAGCCCCAACAGTGACCATCACTGCGGCCAATCAGTGCTCACAGTGCCGCCAATCAGTGACTTCTCATCAGTGCCACCTATTAGTTGCCTCAGTGCTGCCTATTAGTGCCCGTCAGTACCACCTATCAGTGCCACATATAAGTTCCCATCAGTGCTACATATAAGTGCAGCTTCATCAGTGCCCATCAGTGCCACCACATCAGTGCTAGCTCATCAGTGCCCACCAGTGAAGCCTATCAGTGCCCATCAGAGCAGCCTCATCAGCGCACATCAGTAAAGTACCTGTTTTCAAAATTTTATAACAGAAACTAAGAAAAACATATTTTTCCCCAAAATATTTGGCCTTTTTTGTTGTTTGTTTGTTTAGCAAAAAATAAAAAAACCTAGTGGGGATTAAATACCACCAAAAGAAAGCTCTATTTGTGTGAAAAAAAGATACACATTAAATATGAGTACACTGTTGCATGATCATACAATTGTCATTCAAAGTGCTACAGCACTGAAAGCTGAAGAGTGGACTTGGCATGAAGGGGGTGAAGGTGCCCAGTAGGCAAGTGGTTAAATTATACTTGTTAATGTTGTTTCCAGAAACATATCATGCTTTTCTCACCATTCATCCAAACTTAAAAACATAAAACCTCTACAAATATCCAACATTTTAAATGGCTTCTTGTGGCAAGGGTCTTCGGCTGCATGTTACATAGTAAGTGAGGTTGAAAAAAGACACAAGCCCATCAAGTCCAACGTACGTGTCTGATTATATGTCAGTATTTTCTTGTATATCCCTGTATGCTTCGGTCGTTCAGGTGCTTATCTATCAGTTTTTTGAAACTATCGATGCCTCCCCGCTGAGACACCACCTGTGGAAGGGAATTCCACATCCTTGCCACTCTTACAGTAAAGATCTCTCTACGTAGTTTAAGGTTAAACCTCTTTTCTTCTAATTTTAATGAGTGGCAACGTGTCTTGTTAAACTCCCTTCCGCAAAAAAGTTTTATCCCTATTGTGGGGTCACCAGCATGGGCGTCCGCAGGAGGGGTCAAGTGCCCCTCCTGGAATTGTCAAGGTGTTGCAGCAGTCAGCAAGGCCCGCCGCGACCGCCGACACGCTGCATTCTTTCTGAGTCCGCTGGCTGCTGTCTGTGTCTCTGAGACTCTGGCATCTAACATCTGACACCCCCCCCTCATCCCGGCCCTATCATCCAATGCGATGCTCGCCGCGGCCCCTCCACTCCAGTCATTGGCTGCCAACCTGCTTGTGTAGATCTGTCGAGCGCGGCGCTGGCCCCACCCACTCAAGTGGCCAAGTCAGAGTTCGTGATATGCTGCCGCCTGCCAGTCCTGCCCTGGGCCTATCATCATCACAGACAAAAAAGTGTGTACAGTTTAGGAGATAATTCATCTTCACCTATCACTTTGTATTGGCTTGAAAGCATGGGCATCCGCAAGGTTACTCAGGCGGCTGCGTACCATGCCCATGTAGCCTAGAAAATGTACATCTTTTTACATTGCAATACATCTGTTGTGGCCATATTTTGATCTTGATGAAAACAGCCTATACAGTGACAGTATGAAGATCAAAATATGGCCACAATAGATGTATTACAATGTAAAAAGATGTACATTCTCTAGGCTATATGGGCATGGTACACAGGCGCTTGAGTAACTTCCAATACAAAGTGAAGATGAATTATCTTTTATATAACACACATATATCTTACCAGTGGAAAGATTTTCATGAGATTGTCGGAAAGGGATGGAGCATGGGTGGCCTTAACCCCTTGCCGCCGAGCGTATGCAGATGTGCGTACTCGGCTTTCGGGGGTAATACCGGGATGATGCCTGCAGCTGCAAGCATCATCCCGGTACCAATTTTTAGAGCTGGCAATCGGCTTTTCAGCGATAACAACCGATGCAGCTAAAAGCCGCTCAGCTATTATACTGGAAGAGCGGAGGGAACCCCCCTCCCGCCACCTCCCACTGCTCTTTCCGGGGCTCCCGTTCCACCGGGAGCCCCGATCCAACAATCTGCCGCTTCTGGCAGCTAGAAACAGACTGGCTTGAAGCCGTAAGTCAGGATGATGCCTGCAGCTGCGGGCATCATCCGGGACCATTTTTTAGAGCTGGCAAATGCCTTTCCAGCAATAACAACCGATGCGGCTAAAAGCCACTATAGGCTATTATACCGGAGGAGTGGGAGGGAACCCCCCCTCCCGCCGCCTCCCACTGCTCTTTCCGGGGCTGCCGCTTCTGGCAGCTAGGGACAGACTGGCTTGAAGTCGTAAGTGGCTTCATTCCAATCTCCTGATTGTAAACACGGAAGCGACGTCATGCCAATGGCACCGGTTTTAAAAAACTATACAGTATTCAGAAAGTCAGAAAATGGCGATCTGAATACTTTGAAGTGCAAAGGAGAGATTGGAGGTCTTTTAGACCCCCGATTACTGTCACAAGGGATGTTTACATTCCTTGTGACAGCAATAAAAGTGATCTTTTAAAACCATTTATTAATTTTTAAATAAATAAAATAAATAAGAAAAAAAAAGTTTTTAAAGCGCCTCCATCACCGCGAGCTCGCGCAGCAAAAAAAAATGCATACGGAAGTCGCGCCCGTATATGTAAACGTTGTTCAAATGACACATGTGAGGTATTGCCACAATCGTCAGTGAGAGCAATAATTCTCGCAGTAGATCTCCTCTGTAACTCCTCTGTAACTCCAACCTGGTAACCGTAAAAAAAGAATTAAACCGTCGCCTATGGAGATTTTTAGGTACCGTAGTTTGTCATCATTCCACGAGTGCGTGCAATTATAAAGCGTGACATGTTTGGTATCTATTTACTCAGCGTAACATCATCTTTAGGCAAAAAATAAATGATAACGTAAAATCTGCGCTTAGGACAGAAGGTGTGCTTCCTCCCCTAATTAGACCCCCAAGAGGGCTAAAGGAATAAAAAATAAATTAAAGGGGGTGAAACGGCGCTCCCTCCAATCAACACAATATGATCCTATATATATATGTATACATGATATGCTTAATGTATACAGTAGTACTAAAACTACTCCACCCTATGTACCATACAGATAAGTACAACAAACTTTAAAAATAAAGCAATAATATGTGATACTAGTGTCAAATTAATAGTGAACGTGAGAAAGTGAACCTCCCACCATCTAATAGTACAATTATCTTAAATTACACTTATAAACCATGTGAGGTAGTGAGATAATAAATGCTGAGACATTTCAAAAAATCCACCAAAATAAAAACAACAAACCATATATAAATATAAATATGTGCCACAATAAAAAAAAAAATGTAAGTCCAATAAAGTGTTAATAAATGAAATGAAAAAATTTAATGAAAAAATAAATATATATATCTATATCTCTCTCATATATATATATATATATATATATATATATATATATATATATATATATATATATATATATATATATATATATATATATATATATATATATAATATATATGTGTGTGTGTGTGTGTGTGTGTGTGTATATATGTATGTATATGTATGTATGTGTATATGTATGTATGTGTATATGTATATGCATGTATGTGTATATGTATATGCATGTATGTGTATATATATATATGTATGTATGTGTGTATATATATATATGTATGTATGTGTGTATATATATATATATATATATATGTATGTATATATATATATATATATAAATATATATATATATATTGTGGCAGCACGCAGGTAAAGTCACCTGGTTGTATCCAGGATGGGAAATATGTGTGCCCTAGATTCAGGCTTTATGCAGACTTTTACAATTAGAGGGGAAGAGTTAATGAGCCCAGCTGAAGTAAGTGGGCTCATTAAGACCTCTACAAAAAGCCCCAGCATGCTTAGGGAGATGCTCCATCCTGGAACCAGTTTTGTGTGTATAGACTGGGGAGTGTGATACCTGTTCTGTGCGGTGAGTTAACGCCTGTGTGGCAAACCTCTACAACAGAGACAGGGACTGGTGCAGCACAAGGCTGCACTCAGTTGTTAGACAGGGAATCTAAGTGTGTAATTAGAGGTCAAGTTGACCAGGATTTATTTTCATGTTTTATTTTTGTTTGGCTGTTATATGTTTCACTGCATGTAGCATAAATAAACTGCATCTTTTTTTTTTTTTTTTGCAACTACAACGCTGTCTGCTGTGCCTGATTTTGTGTTGTGAACCCATCCAGGGGGTCACACACACCCGCTGCCGAGCTAACCCCTCACAGTTGGTGGAGAATTTTGGCAGTTTTTTTAAAAAAAATTTTAAGGCCAGCATGGAGGAGATACTGAGACAGCTGGCTCTAGCAAATGCCAATCAGCAGCAAACAAATGCGGGTTTACAAAGGAGCCTTGCAGCCCAGCAGCAGACAAATGCAACTTTGCAGCAGAGTCTGGAAGCTCAGCAACAAGCCCAGCAGCAATCTGAAGCCCGCTTCATAGACCTGTTGCAGAAGCAAGAGCAGAATTTTCAACAGAAAATAGAGACATTAAGGCCTCATGCACACGAGACGCAGGTAAACGCGCGTTCAGATGCAGTTGGACAGTTTTTTCAACTGCCCCTGAACTCATTAAATGTTATCCTATGTGTCCATGCATACAGTCTTGTTTTTTTCCGTTTTTATGCAGTTGCGTTTAATCTCGTTTTTCCAGAAGCAAAAAAATGCGTTCAGAAGCAAAAATTTCCACGTTTCAGACGCAAAACGCGGTAAAACGCGGCAAAACGCCGCTACCGCGTTTAGCCGCGTTTGCGTTTATATGCGTTTTTAAAGGTGACCTTTTTTTTTACATTAAAAATCTCAAAAATGATTGCAAATGATGAAAAACCATTAGAAAAATATTTTAAACAATTGCAATTGCAAGTGGACAATCCACAACTTGTGGCAAGTGACATGGCAGGTGGCAAGTGACGTGGCAAGTGGACAATCCACAACTTGTGGCAAGTGACATGGCAGGTGGCAAGTGATGTGGCAAGTGGACAATCCACAACTTGTGGCAGGTGACGCGGCAAGTGACCTGGCAGGTGACGCGGCAAGTGACCTGGCAGGTGACGTGGCAAGTGGAAAATCAACAACTTGTGGCAGGTGACTGGCATGTGACGTGGCAAGTGGACAATCCATAACTTGTGGCAGGTGACGTGGCAAGTGGACAATCCACTTGTGGCAGGGGACGTGGCAAGTGGACAATCCACTTGTGGCAGGGGATGTGGCAAGTGACGTGGCGAGTGGACAATCCACAACTTGTGTCAGGTGACGTGGCAAGTGGACAATCCACAACTTGTGGCAGGTGATGTGGCAGGTGATGTGGCAAGTGGACAATCCACTTGTGGCAGGTGACGTGGCAAGGGACGTGGCAAGTGGACAATCCACAACTTGTGGCAGGTGACGTGGCAGGTGACGTGGAAAGTGATGTGGCAAGTGGACAATCCACAACTTGTGGCAGGTGATGTGGCTGGTGACGTGGCAAGTGGACAATCCACATCTTGTGGCAGGTGACGTGGCAGGTGACGTGGAAAGTGGTGTGGCAAGTGGACAATCCACAACTTGTGGCAGGTGATGTGGCTGGTGATGTGGCAAGTGGACAATCCACAACTTGTGGCAGGTGGCATGGCAGGTGACGTGGAAAGTGGACAATCCACATCTTGTGGCAAGTGACGTGGCAGGTGATGTGGCAAGTGACGTGGCAAGTGGACAATCCACAACTTGTGGCAGGTGACGTGGCAGGTGATGTGGCAAGTGGACAATCCCCAACTTGTGGCAAATAACGTGGCAAGTGACGTGGCAAGTGGACAATCCAAAACTTGTGGCAGGTGACGTGGCAAGTGACGTGGCAGGTGATGTGGCAAGTCACGTGGCAAGTGGACAATCCACAACTTGTGGCAGGTGACGTGGCAGTTGGACAATCCACAACTTGTGGCAGATGACGTGGCAAGTGACGTGGCAAGTGACGTGGCAAGTGGACAATCCACAACTTGTGGCAGGTGCCGTGGCAAGTGACACGCTAAATACAAGTACACTGCAGCTCTCACAGCTGCTGCTACTCACTCTGGTCTCACAAAATTGCTGAAATAGTTAATAATACTGTTTTTTTGAGCTGGGGAGGGTCTATGATGTTAGCTTAACTAAACGCTTCTAGACGCAAACGCGGTAAAACGCCGCTAAATCGCGGTAAAAATCGCGGCAAAACGCGCGTTTCTAAACGCCGGTTTCAACATGTGTCCAGCAGCGTTTGCATCTGCGTCTCGTGTGCATGAGGCCTAATACAGCAACGTCCGCAGACCAATGAAGCAAGTGGTTACAATAATACCGCATCCTTTGGTGTGAGCCGTTTACTGACAAAAATGACTGGAGAGGATGATCCGGAGGTGTTTTTGACCACATTTGAAAGGACTGCTGAAAGGGAAAAGTGGCCTAAGGAGCAATGGGCTGGACTGGTGGCCCCACTGTTAACTGGGGAATCGCAGAAAGCTTATTATGACCTAGAGCCTGACCAAGCAAAAGACTATGTGGTGCTAAAAACAGAAATATTGGCACGGCTGGGTGTCCCCCTGGCCGTCCGGGCTCAGCGTGTGCATAATTGGACTTTTCAGGTTGGAAAACCTCCCAGGTCTCAAATGTATGATCTCATTCACCTGAGCAGGAAGTGGCTGCAGCCAGAGACTTTGACCGCATCAAACATTGTGGAACGTGTTGTCATGGATCGTTTCCTGAGAGCTCTTCCTACTGCCATCCAAAAATGGGTAAGCCATGGAGACCCAGAAAATGCAGATAAACTTGTGGATCTGGTTGAGAGGTACTTGGCTACAGAGAACCTGACCACCTCTTCCAGGGACTCACAGACTTTCTACCCTAAGACCAGATCATCCCCAGTGGCGGGTAAGATGACTCCAAGGGGTGAGGGTGGAGAGAGTGAGAGGGTGGGAGTTCTACCTAAGGTCTGGCGGAAGCAGCCCAGGAAGCCCATGCTGCAAGAGGCAGCGAAAAAGATTATTTGCTACCGCTGCCGCCAAGAGGGACATATTGCAGCCAATTGCCCAGTTGTGGATGAGCCTATGCAATGTGACTTTATAAGGGAGAGACCTCAGTCGCTGTTTGCGACAGTTGCATGCACTGCCATTCGGGGACCTGAGAAACATTTATGTAAAATGTGTATTAATGGTAGAAATGTTGATGTGTTGCTGGATTCAGGTAGCCTGGTAACATTGATAAAAGCTAAATTAGTTACTACAGAGGTCTCTGGGAAGAACAGGGTGGCTGTTATTTGTGTGCATGGGGACACCCGAGAGTATCCTGTAACTTCAGTGTTTTTTGAGACCCCCAAAGGTAACCTCTCTCATCAGGTGGGATTAGTGTCTCACTTACCACATGATGCTATTGTGGAAAGGGATTTTCCAAAATTCTGGGAACTCTGGGATTGTCCTGAGCCCCCCACTGGTGCCCCTATAAACCAGGAAGATGACCAGAATTCCTCTGGGAGTGGTAAGGACTCTCCTGAATTTCCCTTGTCGGTATTGGCGGGGGAAACTCGAGAAACTGGGGAGGAGCCAACATCCTCAGATGAAAACATGCCGTCTGTGGAGTTTTCGGATCTTGAGGTTCACAGGGAAAATTTTGCCACAGAACAGTTAAAAGACCCCACCCTAATAAAGGCACGGGAAAATGTGGTGAAAATAGATGGCGAGTTAGTGAACCCAGATAAGACTTGCACTTATCCTTACTTCTCTATGGAAAGGGACCTGCTGTATCGAGTGGCTCAAAGGGCAGAAGAAACCATTGAGCAACTTGTAGTGCCCAAACCTTACAGGAAGTTGGTGTTAGAATTGGCCCATGGGCACATTCTGGGAGGTCATCTGGGGACAGAGAAAACCAGAGAGAGGATATTGCAGAGATTCTATTGGCCTGGGGTCATGAAGGAAATAGAAAATTATTGTTCCTCCTGCCTTGTGTGTCAAAAGTCGGCACCTATGCCACATTTCCGTAACGCGCTGGTACCTCTTCCTATCATTGAGGTCCCCTTTGAAAGGATCGCAATGGATTTGGTAGGTCCGATAATGAAGTCCGCCAGGGTGCATCAGTACATTTTGGTTATATTGGACTATGCCACCCGTTATCCGGAAGCAATTCCTCTTCGAAATGCCTCGGCCAAAACCATAGCCAAAGAGCTATCTCTTGTTTTTAGCCGCGTGGGTATTTGTAAGGAACTGCTTAAGGACCAAGGTACACCCTTTATGTCCCGGGTTATGAAAGAATTATGCAAGTTGTACAAAGTGACGCAATTGCGTACATCTGTGTATCACCCCCAAACAGATGGGTTGGTTGAAAGATTCAACAAAACCCTAAAACAAATGTTAAAGAAGGTGGTGGATAGAGATGGAAAGAATTGGGACTGTCTAATACCCTATCTGATGTATGCCATTAGGGAGGTACCCCAATCCTCTATGGGTTTCTCACCCTTCGAGTTGCTCTATGGGAGACACCCAAGAGGGCTGCTGGATATCGCCAAGGACACTTGGGAAAATGAGAGTTCTCACAGGAGTGTGATTGAGCATGTCGCCCTGATGCAAGATAGAATTGCACAGGTAATGCCAATTGTAAAGGAACATTTAACCCAAGCGCAGTTAGCACAGCAGAGAGTGTACAACCGTGGGGCCAAGACCCGTACTTTTTCCCCGGGGGATAGGGTCTTGGTGCTAGTCCCTACGGTTGAAAGCAAATTTCTGGCCAAATGGCAAGGTCCATATGAAGTAATTGAAAAAATTAGTGAGGTGAACTACAGGGTTAGACAGCCAGGAAGGCGAAAGCCGGAGCAGATCTATCACGTCAATCTGCTGAAAGCCTGGAGGGATAGGGAATCCCTAGTCGCAGAGACTTTGTCACAAGTACAGCCTGATTGCTTAGTTCCTGAGGTTGGAATAGCAGACACCTTATCGAAAACCCAACAACAGGAGGTTAAAGAGTTTGTACTTCGTAACAAAGAGATTTTCTCTCAGTTTCCGGGACAAACATCTGGCGTAGAGCATGACATTATCACCCCGCCAGGAGAAAGGGTAAAACTAAAACCTTATAGAATACCAGAGGCCCGACGGGAGGCAATATGTGGGGAGGTTCAAAGGATGCTGGAATTGGGTGTGATAGAGGAGTGCCAGAGTGACTGGTCCAGTCCTATCGTACTAGTGCCCAAACCTGATGGGAGCTGGCGGTTTTGTAACGATTTTCGACAATTAAATAAAGTTACAAAATTTGACACCTACCCCATGCCGCGTATAGATGAGTTGATTGACCGGCTGGGAACAGCCCGATATATGACAACTCTTGATCTCACGAAAGGGTATTGGCAAATTCCCCTGGCCGAGTCGGCCAAGGAGAAAACTGCGTTTGTAACCCCAGATGGGGCATTCCAATATAAGAGAATGCCGTTTGGGTTACAGAATGCACCGTCAACATTCCAGCAGAAAATGGATAAGATTCTGAGGCCCCATCAGAAATATGCTGCAGCTTACCTGGATGATGTGATTATCCATAGCACAGACTGGGTCTCACATTTGCCAAAAGTACAAGCAGTCCTAGACTCTATCCGGGAAGCTGGGTTTACGGCCAATCCAAAGAAGTGTACCATTGGACAGGAGGAGGCCAAATATCTTGGGTACACTATTGGGAGGGGGGTGATAAAACCCCAAGTCAATAAAGTCGAGGCCATACAGAGTTGGCCACGTCCCAACAGCAAGAAACAGGTACGAGCCTTTCTGGGAATCGCTGGCTATTATCGACGATTCATTCCCCATTTTGCTTCTCAGGCTGTGCCCCTCACCAACCTGACAAAAGGGAAAGAGTCTGTTATGGCTAAATGGTCCCCAGAGGCTGAAGAAGCATTTCAGTCCTTAAAAACAGCCTTATGTAGCCAGCCAGTGTTGTACTCACCAGACTTCTCTAAGGACTTTGTTGTACAAACTGATGCATCAGACGTTGGGTTAGGAGCAGTGTTATCCCAGGTCTGGAACGGGGAAGAGCACCCAGTCATTTACCTCAGCAGGAAGTTGAAGTCCCATGAGGTAAATTACGCCACGATTGAGAAGGAATGTTTAGCAGTGAAGTGGGCTCTAGATTCCCTTTGGTACTATCTGCTAGGTAGGCACTTTGACCTGGTGACTGATCACGCTCCTTTAAAGTGGATGGCTCAGAACAAGGAGACCAATAGAAGGGTAAATAGGTGGTTCCTGGCCCTACAAGATTTTAACTTTACAGTTAAGCATCGCCCTGGTGTTAAAATGGGGAATGTGGATGCTTTGTCTCGGATACATGCGTGTCTGAATGCTTGTGTTACAACCCCAAGGTTGAAA
This sequence comes from Lithobates pipiens, assembly GCF_037356315.1. NCBI lineage: Eukaryota > Metazoa > Chordata > Amphibia > Anura > Ranidae > Lithobates > Lithobates pipiens. Next base: position 220,952,636 of record NW_027507748.1, on the reverse strand, counting down.
CAAGAGGGGGGGGTATGTGGCAGCACGCAGGTAAAGTCACGTGGATGTATCCAGGATGGGAAATATGTGTGCCCTAGATTCAGGCTTTATGCAGACTTTTACAATTAGAGGGGAAGAGTTATTGCCATTGATTGGGATTGGAGGTTCCTCTGATGCATTAAACTCTGTTACTGAGATATGCTTAGAACTGTTTGGTTGTTTATGCATCCCACCACTATCTTTCTGTCTGTATAAAAGTGATGTAAGAAATGGCATTGCCCAATAAAACATATATTGGTAAGAAATATATACAATTAATAAATAATAATTTGATATATATATATATATATATATATATATATATATAGTAATATGTTTTTGAAGGGATTATTATGAGATATGGGCCTGGTTAGTATAACGTATTTACAAGCCTGTCAATACTGTCTCCTGTCTCTCAGAGAACAAAGTCTGCTGCTGCTGTGTCTTTGCTAGTAGGCATAAGCCAGATGTTATGCAATGTAATTAAGATGGCCCTTTTGTGGGCTAGGGAATAAAGGTGCAAGCCAGGTAATAGACACGGCTTTGGTATGCTAAGTCAAGGACTGTTTATCCAAATGTCCAGGTGTGATGGTAGCTAGACAGATGTCACGTCACCGAATAGTAAGGAGGAATCTTATTATTGGATAATCATCACATTTAAACTGGACTTGAGTTCCAGCCAAATGCTTTCAAAGATATGATGTGCAGTTTGGACCAATCAGAGACACCTCGGTAATGGCAAATGGAAGGTACTAGTACTTCAGCCATTGTCCCATCCCTGGGATTGGTAATATTTGATATACTAATGACTAGTTAGCCAGTTTGTCAGTATTTGAATGTCTAGCTCCGGTAATTACATGGGCTCAGAAACTAAAGACACATTGAAAAGAGGGCCACACTAGCTATACAGATAATCTCATAGCTATGAAGGGAAGAAGGGGCAAAATTATTTAAATGCAAACAAACAACAACGCATGTTTAACATGATAGATATTAAAAAATAAACTGCCATGGATGTAATATCTACCCATAAGTACCATCTCTGAGCTGTAGATATAATCATTTTTAGCAGGGGTACCTAAAGTTATTTCAAGGGTTCCTCAGGGTTATAGGGTTGAGAAAGGCTGTTCCACATGGTTTGAATGTCTATTTCATTAATTTAATAACTTCCATTTAATAATAGGTTGAATGAGGAAAAGCAGCTTGATTCCCTCTTCCATATTAAACAGCGTGAATGGACAAATATCCACTGCCAACTATTGTATTCTAACAGCTGGCACCCATGTCTTGAATATGGGGAATGACCACCTCTTCTCCATAGTTGTGCTCAGACCAACACAGATAGAAATGAGACTATCTACATTTTGCAAGCAAATGAATAAGCAAGGGGTGTGCTGGAGGTGTTGAGGAAAGATAGTCTGCAAGCAAGTGATGTGCTGGTGTTGATGTGTCCAAATATAATATACAAGAAGTGTATATAGTTGTGTCCCATATACATTCTTCAATCAAGTGGGCATCCCATACTCCCATACCCCATCCTAGTTTAATACCCCTTAAAAATCACTGCAAGGACTGGTTTTCTGCCTGAGGGTTAATGAGAACTGTGTGCCTGGCTGGGCAGGGTGACAGACGGGCTACAATACCCAAAGCCCTTACGGGGTACTGCTACATTTGGGGGCTTGTCCGGGATCGTTTGTTCAAGGGTAACCTGCCAGCCATTGCCCCTAGCAACCGAAGTTGACTGAGCCGGGGGAACTGTACTTGGTTTCACCACTATTGAGGGATTGAACCAGGGAAGGACTTATGTGCTCTGCTTGCTATTCAGTACTACAGTTACAAGTGACCTTGCCCATAGCAACCAATAGGAGCTGCCTGTCAACTTATTGCTGCCTGCTTACCCAGTTGCCCAACTGCAACTGGGATGGACACTTGTGCAAAATCCTGCAAATCAGTTACTTTTACAATGTGCTGCCACCCGTGGCAACCATGGTGGACGATCACGCCCATGGATTACAAATATGTCCAGCGATCTGCTATTGCTGGGCATCTTGAACTTCTGCTTCAAATTCCTGCTTATTACAGTAAAGTATGCCTGGAGATGCCTAATGTTGCATGGGGTGTTCGGGGTCAGCCTGCGGGGTCAGCCAAAAGTGTTACCTTCAGTGAGGCATGGACTATAAACTTTATTGTTGCTACCAGCAACCACTGGAAAAGTCAGTGGTCATGTGCTCTCAGTTGCTCGGGCACAGTCGGTGCCGAGCAACATGCCCAGACCAGTCCTGCTAGTTATAGTGTGCTTGCAAACTTCAGTTCATCTAGAAAGGGGTTACAACAGCACACCGAGGGAGGGGGTCTGCCTATCAGTTTCGCAAACGCCAGCCAGTCTGGAAGTGGAGGGGTCATGGCACACCCTAGAGTAGACCCAGTGTTTCCTGCTAGCAGACACCATGAGGCAGAGGAGCAAGATGGCGGAGTGTGCTTGTGTGTTTCCAGGGCTGACCTGGTTGCCTGATCTGCAGGAGCAGATGCTGGTGGACACCGGTGTCTGGTTTTAGCATCGCAGGGGATTCGCCCTTGAGATGATTGAGGAGACAGAGCTACTGCGCCTGCTGTGACCAGAGCTCAAGGACTGGTTTTCTGCCTGAGGTTGAATGAAAACTGTGTGCCTGGCTGGGCAGGGTGAGAGATGGTCTAAAATACTCAGCAACTCTTCTGGGGGTACCGCTACAGAAGTGTGTCCAATGTGTGGCTGTAACTGTTTTGGGAAACTTTTACTTTCATTCAGCAGTTTAGTAAGCACTGGCACTGAAGCATATAGACCCAGTTGCAGTATACAGCTCATAGCAGGTTGCTTACTCTGCAATTCTCCCATTCAGAAAACGCCTTGCATTCTTTTCGCAAAATACAAGGAATTTTATGGTTGGAGGGGGGGTGGGGAGATTGTGACGTTCATTCAAGCCTCCTTCAACCACAGATTCTACTTTGTGAAAAGCATGTAAAGTCTTTTCTGAATGGAGGAGGTGCTGAATGAGTGACCTGCAATAATCGGTGTACTACAGCTAATTGTGAAAGGCTCAGCACCGGTCATATGGTGCTTACTTTACTGTATGGGCAGCAAGTGTGCCTTTCTGTGGGGCTGGTGGGCCTCAACTCTTTGAGAGCCAACAACACCCTGGAGCTATAGACACCTGTGAGATGATGTAACTGCGCTAAGGATTTACAGACAGACACACTTTCCAGAGCAATGCAATCACATGTCCGCTTGGAAAAATATTGTGAAAGGGTATTTTCACAGATTTATTATAAATTGTATTCAGCAAATATAAGGCAACATCTAGAAAGTGGTATATTTTATAGGTAGTGTAGCGATACCCCCGGGGGAGCTGCTTTTTTTGTTCATTCTGCTACTCTGCCTCTCAACCCTAATAACAGCCTCAGCCTTCTGTGTAAGAATAACAGACAGTAACAATATATATTCAAGAAATCAGAAAGCAATAACTGAGATTTAAGAACAATGTAGCTCTCAATCCTATATTCAAGCTGGGGATTGCGAACCTGAGATGTCCCCAAGAGCAGAGGCACACTTTAATGGTAAATAAAGCACAATATGACACTTTAAAGAGGAAGTAAACCCTGATGAGTTTACTTCCTCTTTGATTTCCTGCAAAGGTAAAGCATAATGGACAACTATGCATCGCATAGTAGTCCATTATGTGTCACTTACCTGACACAGGAGCCAGCGAAGTCACCGATGTCCCCTGTAATTCCGAGCATCCATCTTCTTGGTGGGTCTCGCTGCTCCGGCGCTGTGTTTTGCCAGAGCAGTGATGACGTCACTCGCGCGCATGCGCACGGGAGCCGACACTCGCCGCATATCGCCGCGATCTGAGGCCTGTCCAGTGCGCCTGCGCCCCGCTGTCTTCGGGTAAATATCTCCTAAACCGTATAGGTTTAGGAGATATTTCTTGGACCTACAGGTAAGCCTTAATCTAGGCTTACCTGTAGGTCAAAGTGGTTTGTAAGGGTTTACAACATCTTTAAATTTGATTTACTACCTTTCCTTAGATTGGCTGAGTCCAGGCAGGAGGAGAGCAGAGGAATGACTCCCTTTGTGTCAGTCCTCTCTCTTCTGTCCCCTGACACCAACTTTAAACACTTATTCAAGTCAACAAGTAATGGCTTAACTTTCTAGATAAACTTTCCCACACACCCAGTGCATATGCAGAGCCCTTAGCATGTGTGTGTGTGGATCCATATGGCACTAGTAGCTTCAGTCCTTAAAAGATATGTTTGGTGTCTTTAGCTAACTACTCTTGGTGCACTTAAACTCCTGTATAGGGGGCCAAAAAACACAACTGGCCCAGCTTTACAAGTGAGACAGGCAGGATCTTCCTCAGCAAGGTGAGAGGACAATGATGTCTGTATACAGTGTCCCAGAAATGGATAGCCTTATCCCTGTGGCACTGCAAGGGTTAGCAAGATGACAACCAGCAACAATGTCTGTATACGGTGTTAATTCTCCTTATAATGTGCAGTGTCTCTGTTTCCTGCATTTCTTTTGACGTGAACAAGCCAGGAAAGTACAAATACCCCCCAAATGACCCCTTTTTTGAAAGTAGACATTCCAAGGTATTTAGTAAGAGGCATGGTGAGCTTTTTGGTGTTGTCATTTTCTTTCCCACAATTCTTTGCAAAATGAAGATTTAAAAAAAAAAAAATTATTTTTCACAAAATTGTCATTGCAATAGGTAATTTCTCTCACATGGAATGTGTATACCACAGATGACACCCCAAAATAAATTCTGCTACTCCTGAGTATTGCAATACCACATGTGTGGGACTTTTCCACAGCCTGGCCACTTAGAGAGGCCCAACATGCAGGGAACACCGTCACGTGTTCTAGGAGCATAAATTACACATCTAAATTGTTGACTAACTATTACACTTTTGAAGGCCCTGGAGGCACCAGGACAGTGACACTGACGTGGCACTGATGACAGATGCCCCTGATACGTGGCACTGATGACACGTGACACTGATGTGGCACTGATGACAGATGCCACTAATACATGTGCGGTTACATGTGACACTGATGACAGATGGCACTAATATGTGACACTGATGACACGTGGCACTAAAACGTGGCACTGACAGATGGCACTAATACGTGGCACTGATGACAGATGGCACTGATACGTGGCATTGATGACACGTGACACTGATAACAGATGGCACGTGACACTGACAGGTGGCACTGATGACAGATGGCACTGAAACATGGCACTGATGACAGATGGCACTAATATGTGGCACTGATGACACGTGACAGCGATATGGCACTGATGACAGATGGCACTATGTGGCACTGATGACACGTGGCACTATACGTGGCACTGATGACAGATGGCACTTATATGTGGCACTGGGGACAGATGGCACTGACAGGTGGCATTGGGGCAAATGGCACTGACAGGTGGCACTGGGGCAAATGGAACTGGGGACATATGGCACTGACAGGTGGCACTGGGGAGAGATGGCACTGACAGGTGACATACTGGGGACAGATGGCACTGACAGGTGGCACACTGGGGACAGATGGCACTGACGGGTGGCACACTGGGGACAGATGGCACACTGGGGACAGATTACTTATGGCCGCTACAGCCACTAATCTCTCCCGCCTCACACGCTGTCTGTGTGAGGAGGGAGAGCACGCCAATCTTGCTATAAATGGCCGCTGTGATTGTCCTGGGGACACGGCCAGCACAGAACTTCCTCAATGCGCGCTCGCAGGAGTGCGCATTGCGGAAGTAAACAGGAGGACGTCCAGGGACGGCCTCCCGGCAATTGGCATCCGCTCTGCAGCCGTCTTTCGGCTATAGAGCGTGGAAATGCTAATATAAACAAGTATTTCACCATTCTGCCTAGTGACACTGTCACTGATCACAGCTCCCTGTAATTGGGCGTGGTGATCAATGTTGAGTCACACACAGCCCCTCCCCCTACAGTTAGAATCACTCCCTAGGACACACTTAACCCCTAGAGTGCCACCTACTGGTTAACCCCTACACTGCCAGTAAAATTTACACAGTAATCAATGCATTTTTTATTTCACTGATCGCCGCTGTATAAATGTGAATGGTCCAAAAATTGCTCCAAAAGCATTTGATCTCTCCATATGTCGCAGTCACGATAAAAATCGATGATCGCCGCCACTATTAATAAAAAAAAAAATTATTAATAAAAATGCCATAAAACTATCCCCTATTTCAGGGATCTGCAATTAGCGGACCTCCAGCTGTTGCAAAACTACAAGTCCCATCATGCCTCTGCCTTTGGGTGTCATGCTTGTGGCTGTCAGAGTCTTGCTATGCCTTATGGGATTTGTAGTTCTGCAACAGCTGGAGGTTCGCTAATTGCATATCCCTGCTCTATTTTGTAAACGCTATAACTTTTGCGCAAACCAATCAATAAAGGCTTATTTCGATTTTTTTTTTACCAAACATATGTAGAAGAATAAGTTTCGGCCTAAACTGAGTAAAAAAAATGTTTTTTTTTATATATTTTTTGGGGATATTTAGTATAGCAAAAAGTTAAGAATAATGATTTTTTTTTCAAAATTTACGCTATTTTTTTTGGGCAAAAAAAAAACCACAGAGGTGATCAAATACCCCCAAAAGAAAGCTCTATTTGTGGGAGAAAAAAAGTATGTACATTTTGTTTGGGAGCCACATCGCATGACTGCGCAATTGTCAGTTAAAGCGACGCAGTGCCGGATCGCAAAAAGTGCTCTGGTCTTTGGCCAGCCAAATGGTCCGGGCTTAAGTGGCTAACTGAACACACTGAAGTTAGAAGCTGATTGGCTACTGTGTACAGCTACACCAGATTTTAGCCACCAGATTGGCTACCATGCACAGCTGCACGACAGTTTAAGGAAATCAACCCCTTTGTGACATCCATACTTATTCATTTTTTGTACACATTTTGAGAGCAGACCTTTATGGACCCTTGCTGGATTTATGGCTGTCTTAATGAACAATGAATTACATCAGGCTACTTCAGATTAGGTCCAGACAAACTTGGAGGTACACAGACTTAAATGGACATACGTCTGTATACATTTGCCTGCATAGACTTTCCTAGAGCTTCCAATTAGGTCCATACATGTGAAGTATCGCTGTGATCATTAGAGCGAGAGCAATAATTCTAGCACTAGACCTCCTCTGTAACTCTAAACTGGTTGCCTTACATCAGGGGTGTCCAAACTTTTTTCAAAGAGGGCCAGATTTGATGAAGTGAACATGCCTGAGGGCCGACCATTTTGCCTGACATTCTTTGAACCACTGAAAATTCGGTCTAAGTGTGTCCATCCGAGCACTAATACACGGCCCAACAAGAATTATCTTGCCTTTGTCGTGCTCGTTCCCAACACACAGACGAATGCTCTGCACTTTAGGGGGCACCGTTAATTCTTAATGGTACCCCACACATTGGAAAATGTAGGGTGCTTTTGGTGCAGTGCAATAAAAAAAAATAAAAAATAAAAAAGCTCGGGAACTTCTTTCCCTGCATTTTTGTGAGTAGGGAAGTCCATTGAAATTAATGGGCTGCCCTACACACAGTACGCAGCCACACAGATGTTGCATTTACGGGCTTAAAACAGGTGGTGAGGAGGCAACATAATGCCTCTTTACCGCCATTCAAATGCCTCTGCAAAGAGATCTGTGCATGGATTGCTTTTCAGAGGAGCAGGAGTCCTGGCTAATATCACACACAAGCCCTACAAAAGCAGTTTTGATGGTATAAGAATGGGGGGAGGGGGGTCCGGATTAAAAGTAACATACACACAAGCACACAAATGCAGGCACACATACAGACACATGCATACACATACATACAGACATATATGCAAGCACACGTGCACACACACATACACACACACACACACACATACAGACATACATACAGACACATGCATACACATACAGAAATACATACAGACACATCCATACACATACACATACACATACAGAAATACATACAGACACATGTGCACACACACACACACACACAGACACATGTGCACACACACATACAGACACATGTGCACACACACACACACACACACACATACACATGTGCACACACACACACACACACACACATACAGACACATATGCACCCACCCACACACACACAGACACACAGACACATGTGCACACACACATACAGACACATGTGCACACACACACACATACAGACACATGTGCACACACACACACATACAGGCACATGTGCACACACACACACACACACATACAGACACATGTGCACACACACACATACAGACACGTGCACACACACACATACAGACACATGTGCACACACACACATACAGACACATGTGCACACACACAAACATACACATGTGCACATACACACACACACACACACACACACACATACAGACACATGTACACACACACACACACACACACACACACACACACATACATACATACATACATACACATGTGCACACACACACACATACAGACACATGTGCACACACACACATACAGACACATGTGCACACACACACATACAGACACATGTGCACACACACACACACATACAGACACATGTGCACACACACACATACAGACACATGTGCACACACATACAGACACATGTGCACACACACACACACACATACAGACACATGTGCACACACACACACACACACACATACAGACACATGTGCACACACACACATACAGACACATGTGCACACACACACATACAGACACATGTGCGCACACACATACAGACACATGTGCACACACACACACACATACAGACAAATGTGCACACACACACACACATACAGACACATGTGCACACACACACATACAGACACATGTGCACACACACACATACAGACACATGTGCACACAAATACAGACACATGCAGACACATGTGCACACACACACACACATACAGACACATGTGCACACACACACACACATACAGACACATGTGCACACACACACACACACATACAGACACATGTGCACACACACACACACATACAGACACATGTGCACACACACACATACAGACACATGTGCACACACACACATACAGACACATGTGCACACAAATACAGACACATGCATACACATACATACATACACACACATGAATAAAGGCCTTTTTAACACTAATCTAGCTTGTAGTACAGTACCTTTGCAGCTTCCTCATTCAGCCGGGTACTGCATTGTAGGGGGAAGCAGAGAGCACAGCACAATCCTCTGCACTTTACTTTCACTTTTGAAGCTCACAGAGCTTCTCACAGTGCCGGGGATCGGCTGATCTGACAGCCCTGATCCCGCAGCACAATAAATTGAGAAAGACCAGGCGGGCTGTTCAAAACCGGACCGCGGGTCGGACTTTGGACATGCCTGCCTTACATGCTTGCCTATGGGAGATTCTTAAGTGCCATAGTTTGTCGCCTTTCCACGAGTGTGTGCAATTTCAAAGCATGACATGTTAGGTATTTATTTACTCCGGCATAACATCATCTTTTACATTATACAAAAAAATTGGGTTAACTTTATTGTTTTGTTTTTATTCATGAACGTGTCTATTTTCCCAAAAAATTGCGTTTGAAAGACCGCTGCACAAATATCATGTGACATAAAAAATTTGCAACAATCACAATTTTATTCTCTGGGGTCTTTGCTAAAATATATATATATATATATATATATATATATATATATATATATATAACATTTGGGGGTACTAAGTAATTTTCTAGCCAAAAATACGGATTTTAACGTGTAAGCAACAAATGTCAGATATAGGCTTAGGCATGAAAGGGTTTAGAAAGCATTAAGGTAGACATGTGCATTCGTTTTCATCCGAATGCATTCCCAAATCCAAAAACCGAAAGGTCCGACATAAACAAATGCTTTATTTTCGTTTTCGTTGTGACAACAGTTCGATATAGATAGGAGATTCGACATGACGGTAACAATAGCGATCTGTGTCCATTGAACCTGTGTTCCAGGATTATTCTACATAGAGAAAAGATTCGACATAAAGAAAAAAGATTTGACATTATAGAGACAATAGCAAAAAATATCGAATGTGCCTAATCTAACTCTATTAGTCCAAGATTATTCGACACAGAGAGAAAAGATTTGACGATTCGACGAAGCAGCCGCCGTAAGTGGACATTTATGGTCAAATGCTCTGCCCATAGGCTATAGAAGAATTCTAATGTTGGTTGACTAGTAATAATTAATAAATATAATTATTGCATTTTTTTAATGAAACAAAATTAATAAAAACATGAATTTCGGGAGTAACTAAATAAATGTATTTTTCGGACGAAAATGTAATTCCAAAACAAAATATTGCAGTGTGCACATGTCTACATTAAGGTGAAAATCCTTGAGGGTTTACAACCCCTTTATGGGTTAAGTGTTGTGGTAAAGTTATTGATTCAGGAAAGATAGGAGAGGGGAACTGGAGTTAAAGGTTAATTCAACTTGCATGGAAAAAAAATATCAAGCAAGAAAAATATTATATGTAGCATATACAATTGCTACACAAGCCATGAAATTGAATGTTAATAAAAATGACCTTTCCTTTTCAATCTGCAGTGCGGTGATTTTCTGTAAAATGTAATGCATTATGGCAACTTGGAGGAGCTCTGTACACAGATGGTGTACAGAAAGTCCCCCCCCCCCACCCCCATTAATGTAATTTCCTGCTTGTGTGGTTGACTTATTGATTTTCCCAGAAGTCTACACTAAGATACAAGTTAGATTTTGGGCATTTGCGTCTAATTGCGGCAATTGCGTCTAAATGGATGCACACCCTGCCACTTTCCTCATTAGAGCCCTGTAAGTACAGCAGCTGATTGATAGCTGAAAGTTACTCTTTAAGTTTTAAGGTTAGGTAGTTCTTTTTCACATGATATAGCCCTTAGATTTTGCAGAAACTATATCTAAAGGCTTTTGTGTTTGAGTATGCTTTTAAACTGGCCAGGGGGTGGGTTGATGAATGTAGCAACCACTATAGATTGTGACTAATTAATGAATGCCATTGTTTTTATGCTAATATTAAAGTTCAAGAACTGAGGTTGGTAATAGTGATTCTTGTTATTTTATTCATACCCCAAAAATTTCAATAGTAGCCTCACAAGCAAACACCATGTTTATGCTATTGTCTATTTCTTTCTTCAAAATTACAGCGCATTGAAAAAATGTCTCAGAAAAACAGGAGTAAAAGGCAACATGGACGTCACAAGGTTTTATTACAATGAATAAAATAAAACTATTTACTTGAAACAGTATGTTATGTACTATATGTCTTAAGGGCATCACGTGCCACTGAAACACAATACGACATGCTGCTTACCTTGAGGAATTGTACATATGTGAAATACCAGAACCTCAACTGTCACATTTACTCATTTCATGTCATGGCTAGCACCCTTTTCATACAGTGGTACCAGTAGTAAGCCTTTAATCACTTGACCTCTGGAATATTTACCCCCCCATGAGCAGGCCATTTTTTGCGATACGGTACCATGTTACTTTAACTGACAGTTATGCAATTGTGTGATGCTGTATCCAAATACATTTATGGGATTTTTTTCCTCCACAAATAGAGCTTTCTTTTGGTAGTATTTCATCACCACTACATTATTTATTTTTTGCGCTACAAACAAAAAAAGGCAGACAATTAAAAAATATATATTTTTTATGTAGCGCCGGACTCCTGAAGAGTTTTGTCAATTTAAAAGTTCCTAAGACCATAGTTATGTTTTAGTGTTAATTGTGGTAAATTATGGTCTCAGCATCAGGTTGGCTGGACTGTATTATGTTCTGCCTGGACATAGGTGTGGGTGTCACCTTTGGCAGGCATTGGAATGCAGTCTGGTTGGACACATTGGGTACCAATCTCTCTCTCTGAGCCAATCGGTGGGTGCGTTGTCTCGCTGTGTATTCCCGGAAAGGGTACTTAAGGTGCTGAGGTCACATGGTTCAAGGTTCCAGTCCAGAAGTATGTTCTGACTCCCTGGTCCTGGTCCTACTGACCAGCACCCAGAGGCCCTCATGGCCTGGGGTGTGGATCCCTCCGTTTCCAAATCTCGGGGCTGGCTAGCCCGAGGCACAGTAACTGGAAGGAGGGTTCCAAGGTGGTCCGGTGCCATCTTGGTTTTGGGAGAGGCCCAGCAACTGAAAGCGCAACCAGGGGAGGTCTCTTCGGAAGAGGGCCACACACAGGACTGGCTGCTCGGTAAGAGCCTGGAAGCTAAGCTGGAAAGGACACCAAGGGGAATCCACACTCTTATGGTGTCGCCGTAAGATACAAGATACTGCAAGATACTGGTACCGTATGAAAGTTCCTAATTTCATCCTTCAGTTACAACCAAGTCTGTGGCAGAGACTTTTCTTATTCTAAAGTTCTACAACCAAGTCTGTGGCAGAGACTATGCTTTGTTTGAATCACCTGCCGGTAGCTAAATCCACAAAAAGGGGATTTATCCGATAGCTGTAACATCCAGTTGAGAACGGCTATTCCCTGGATTCTATAGAGAGAGACATTCAAGTGTCAGCGGTTCCAAGAGTACCTGAGCTTTACTACCCATACTTTCTATCCCTTATTGAGAGACTGTGTTCTGTTTAACGTTTTGCAAAATAAAAATCCCTAAAGTGGATTCAAGTGTCGGTCTCTACAGTTTATTGGGCCATCAACCTCGGGAAACCCCTAGACGCACACGAGGTGAAGAAGGTAACGGTAAGCCCAAAAATAATCAGCAGCTCCTTTCGGGGGTCAGTGCTACATACAATCTTTTTACATTCTTCTATAAAACATATTCAATAAAAAAAATAAAAAATCTAACTTCTTCATAAATGTAGGTCAATATGTATTCTGCTACATGTTTTGGTAAAAACAAAATCCCAATAAGGGCATATTGATTTCTTTACACAAACGTTATAGCGTCCCACAAACTATGGGATATATTTATGGAATTTTTATTTATTTATTTTTATACTAGTAATGGCAGAAATCAGCAACTTATAGCAAGACTACGATATTGTGGCGGAAATTGGACACTGACATTTTTGACACTTTGCGGGAACCCATTGACACTAATACAGTGATCATTGCTAAAAAAATATGCACTGTCACTGTGCTAATGACACTGGCTGGGAAGAGGTTAAACATCTAGGGTGATCAAAGGGTTAACGATTGGGTTGCCTAGCCAGTGTTTTTGTGTACACAGTGTGCTGCTTTCACTAGGGGAAGAGATTGATTCTAGTCCTTACTTTGCAGAGGCACAGAATACATCCCTTCCCCTGAATCAGAACTGAGATATGCCTTGTTTACATTGGCGTATCTCAGTTATCTGTGTTTGCGGGTGCTGAAGGACATTTTGTCCCCTGGACCCATAGATTGGCTTCTTCTGGGAATTATCACAGCAGAAGCAGCCCGCTGGCTACGCACGTGTCCCTTGCAGGCGGAAGTGCAGGATCATGTATTTATACATGATCCTGTACAAGCTGCTGCCCTGTAGCAGTAAAAGTGCTATAGGGAGGTCAGCGAATGGTTATCTAATATTTACTCATTCAATTAATGAACTTATGCAATTACCAATGTAATTATATAAGTCTTGGGTGTCTGCTGGCAACCTAAACCACATGACTCTAGAGGACTCTATCAGAAAGGTCTCCCCAACTCTACCCCATTGTCTCAGCCATTATGTTAGGTGAGGATGTCACATTCTTCCTGATTGTCTGTAAGGCCGCGTACACACGGGCGGACTGTCTGTCCAACTTAGTCCGCTGAAACGTGTTTCAGCGGACAATCCGCTCGTGTGTGGGCTTCAGCTGACTTTTTCAGCGGACAGTCTGGCGGACTAAGTCTTTCGGAATTTCCGTAATACAGTCCGTCCAAACTTGGTTTCAGCGGACAGTCCGCTCGTGAGTAGGCAAGTTGGACGGACTAAGTATGGCGCATGCTCAGAAAGGATTTACACGGCCGAAGGTTGCATTGCAGTGTATTGGACGTCGTATTTCTAGTCCCGTCGTACGTGCTGTACACGTCAACGCGCAAGCTTTCAGCGGACTGTCTGTTCATCGTGTGTGGTCAAGTCCGTTCATTCAAAAGTAGGACGGACTGTCTGTCGGATTGTCTGACGAACTTAGTTGGCCAGACAATCCGCCCGTGTGTACGCGGCCTAACACAGACTAAATGGGTAATTAAAGAATCCAGTTGCAAGAGGATGACAACTTTATTGTGTTCTTGTGTGTGAGTATATGATGGAGTTGGCCTTGAAGTACCTTGTTTCTTTTGAAAATACAGGCTTAATAAAGGTAGAACTAAAGCCAGGGTGGTATTCACTAAACAATGCCATTGTAAAATGATCTATGCTATGTGTTTTGGTACTTTAGTTTTTGGTGGCGGATGCACAACGCTGTTAGTTATTGGCTCAAAAAAAGTGCATTTTTTGTTTCACAAAATGTGTACATGTTTAGCTTTGCCCATAACAGGGAACCCTTAACATCTTGTCTAATCTTCCCCAACACTTAAACTCTCCATTTATACATAAAGTCAAATTCTAAAATATACCTAACTACAGTTAAAAGCGTTCCACCCCCCCCCCCCCCCCGTCCTAACATTTATGTAGCGGTACTCCCTTAGGGGCTGCTGGTAGTTGTGGTCTGTCTCTCACCCTGCACAGCCAGGCACACAAATTCCCAGCCATCCAACAATCAAATAGTCCTTGTAATGGTTTCTTTAATTTTTTTTATTTAGGGGATTTAACTTGGATGGAGATAGGGTACTTATGGTATGCCCACTTGATTGCAGCCAGGCCCAAGGTCCCCCCCCCCCAATCTGGGGAGCTCCCTCAAAGGCCCTGACAATCTAACACTGCATCTCCAGCTTCCACCCGAACAACTCCTCCCCAGCTGGGCTGACCCTGAGCATTTGTGGAGGCCTGCTCCCTGCCAATCCAAGTTGGGAATTGGTCAAGGCCCTCAGAACACTTCAGACAGCTCCACCTCACCTCTCCTTCTATCTTTCCAGAAGGTATCAGCACATTCTGGAAATAAGTGGGAAGTCTCAGTTATGCTGCCTGTGAGTCATACAGCTCTGGATTTCTGCCAACCCAGGAAACAAAACAAGCAGGGCCTGCATAAGTTTGCCTACACTGGCAAAAACTTTCACACATAGCACACTAGAGGGTGTTACACATATACTAACTAATCTGTGTAAGAAAGATCTGTATACTTATTTTCAGGCTTCTCTGGTCTAGTCATGTGATCTTTACTGTGTCAGCCTACTGGGATATGGAGAGAGTGCTAGCCAACGGCTAGTAATACCTGGGAGCATGACATCACCCATAGGCTTACTAAGGCCCATCCGTTGTTGGCACTCCCCTCTCTCGCCTGAAGCGTTGGCTGAAACAGGAGAGTCAGATCACGTGACTGCACCAGAGCGGACTGAAAATAGGTATGTAGGCAAGTGACTACAAAAGTCTACTACCTCACTGTGCCATGTTCTTTATGTTCTGACCTTGTACCGTGTTGTGCATTGTAACTGTCTGTAATGGCTGATGCACTGGTTAGAAACAGTCTAAGTACTTGTGGCAGCTGACTACTTGTTGGTCATAATATCATCCCCTTGTGCTGGCATAGAAATATCAGGGCAGGTGGGTGAAAGGGGCATGTAAAAAGGCCCCCTTATGTTAATATTATGTTTTGCAATCTAAGACTCGACTGCGCCTTTTAAGTTTATCATTTTTCTGATCAAGTAAGGGCCGGTTCACACTGCAGGCGAGGCGAGGCGACTCCGACTTGCCTCGCCGCGACCTGCCGCGACCTCAGCGGCAACTTGCAGATGACTTCTGTATAGAAGTCAATGCAAGTCGCCCCGAGGTCGCCCAAAAGTAGTACAGGAACCTTTTTTCTGAGTCGGAGCGACTCGAGTCGCTCCTCTCAGAACGGTTCCATTGTACAGAACGGGGGCGACTTGCGAGAGCGAGGCGAGGCGAGTCGTGTCGCCTCGCATCGCCCGCTGTGTGAACCGGCTCTAAATATGTTGTTGTTTAAGAAGTGAACTTGTGTTAAAATCAAAACCAGAAATAGGGAACTTACGTGTTTGTCATGAGATGGCCTGTCTGGAGTTTTTAGGTGACATAATGTGACATAATGAGTTTGGATACAGAGATGTAAAGAGTTAATATATATGACATTATGTTGAATGCATGTTATAGGAAATATTCCATTTGAACATGTACCCCTTATTGGTGGAAAATGGTTGGTAACACTGATTTTTAATTTATACTTAACACCCAATCTGAGCCATAATAAAGTGGAATGGTGTATTGTAGATCAACCTGTGTTGTGTCAATCATTTATATATGCTGTATATATGCTATATGCTGTATATGCTATCCCTCTGCACAGAGATATTTGGGTATGAGAGCAACAGAACCGGCTGACGATTAAGTAATTATAATTAGATAATAGTCAAGACTAGTGGTTAAAGGTAAAGGTGAGCCTTACAGTGGGTCTCTAGAGAGATAGGTCCATCTATGGGAATGCTCAGAGGACTGAGGATATAAAGAGGACTTTGAGTTTCAGCCAGCGTTAATTTTGGCAGCAAATTTCGATTTAGTTTTAGTCTTAGTCTTAGGACTTTTAGTTTTAGTGCCATTTTAGTCTTAAGCCCCATACACACTATCAGTTTTTCTGCTGAGTTTTTCCTTCAGATTTACCAAAACCATATAATATGAGGTCAAACCTTAGGAGTTTCAATTTGTAAGCAATCAGGCAGGCCCTTGCACTATATGGTTTTGGTAAACCTCAAGGAAAAACTCAGCAGAAAAACTGATAGTGTGAATGGGGCTTTAGTCTCATTTTAGTCTTCTGCAATTGTTTTAGTTTTAGTCGTATTTAGTCAACTAAATCTCCAGTACATTTTAGTCAACTTAAATGTCCTACGTTTTAGTCGACTAAAATCTCTAGTACATTTTAGTTGACTAAAACTAATTTTAGTGGGCTAAAATCCAATGGGTGTATTTAAATTGTAATGCATTAGTTAACATTTCTCTACAATTTCCAAACGCATTATATACTGCTGGAGTGAAAAATCTCATATGTTATTATTTATGGTATTGAGGTATGAACATGCACTACAAACCAATGTTAATTTTATAGTCAAATTTAAATTTAGTTTTAGTCTTAGTCTTTTGGCTAAAATGCCATTTTAGTTTTAGTCCCATTTTAGTCTTTTGATTAAAATGCCATTTTAGTTTTAGTCGTATTTTAGTCATCTTAATTGTTTTAGTTTTAGTCGTATTTTAGTCCACTAAAATAGTATTCATTTAGTCCACTAAAATGTTTTAGTCATTTTAGTCGACTAAATTAACACTGGTTTCAGCAGCCCCTTGGTGGGACCTAGTTGGGGTTCCAGAATATAGACAATTGTGCCTATGTTGAACTTTACTAATCAGGTATGGACCAAATAACAGGGCAGAAATTAGCTAAGAAATAAGATATGCCTGTGCTCGAGTCCCATTAACTTGTACATGTTACATCAGGTGTTAAAGGACTGTGACCACATGTTAACACTAGAAATTCTGGATGAAACCGCTGCACATATACCCTTCTAGCAAACTTTGCAATGAAAAAACAGGGGTTTTTAGTTCACACATATTGAAATACATGTTTAGCCTGGCCAAGTTCTTCAAATGAATCCCTCTATGGCCAATGCCTAACCTGTTCTGCAAAATACAAATACAAAAGTGGATATATCACTAATATGAGGAAAATAGACACAAGCTGGAGAAGAGCTACAGGTTCAGGTCTCAGGGTTCATCTCAAATAATGGGGCAGGGTATGGGGCACCAGGGTACCAGAGGCACCACAAGCTTCTATTAACTGAGAAGATGTATTATTTTTATGTTATGAAAAGTTCTTCAGTAAATAATTAAATTTAGTAAAGAAATATCCCCATATCTCTCCAACCGAGAGATTATGGGAAATGAGGATCTTTAGATGCCTAATAATACACCCAAAAGCACATAATATTAATTAAAACATTTTTTTTTTATTTATACATAGTAAAAAAAGATTATCTAAAAACACGTAGTCAAAGCTTTAAGCACATAATAGGGACATCAATATGTCAAACAGTAATGAAGGTTAATTGGAAAAGAAAGCTTCCTCAGGATCCACTTAGTTTTTCAATCTTTGTGATGTTTCAGTTGATGAATAATACAGAGAAAACATTATAGAAACAAAAAAATTATGAAAATAGATATATTACACATACTAAATACATACAAAAAAAATGGGATAAAAATCTTCATGGGGTTTCCCAGGAGGGGGAAAAATGGGGGGGGGGGGGACGTAACTGGACTGACTCTTGTAGAGGGGTATTGGATCAACGTATGTAAATAATTCCATTGTTGAAGTGTCTTTTGCCTACTCTGAATTTATTGAAGGTCATTTAGTGGTGTATGCACAGTGTTAATACATGAAATAATGGTAGAACCAGTAAATTTCTAGGATAAAGTAAAAAAACAAAAACATGTACCTGGTGTTGCGGCTGATGGTATACAAAGGTACAAGTGTCTATAAGATCGCATCCAGCCGGTCGGGAAGTGGGTGACATGGCAGTGGTGACGAAGGCCAACGGTAATGAAGGGGTCAGTGTGCTGGGTTCTTTCCCTAGCAGCCAGTACGCCCAACTTTGGTTTGGCTACAGCAAAGGGTGTCCTAGGGCAGTGTTTCTCAGCTCCAGTCCTCAGGGCGCCCCAGAAGGTCATGTTTTCAGGATTTCCCTCAGATGAAACAGCTGTGGTAATTACTAAGGCAGTGAAACGGATCAAATCACCTGTGCAAAATAACGGAAAGCCTGAAAACATGACCTGTTAGGGCGCCTTGAGGACTGGAGTTGAGAAACCCTGTCCTAGGGCCTGGCCTGTGGGTCATGGGCATGAAGGCTCGAGACAAACAAGCACAGTGGTAGCTTCTCAGGTCACCGAAGCCAGAATACTGTGGAGTATGGAGTCAAGTGTATGTCAACTGGGTCACTAGGGAGAAGGACGCGTCCTAGGCTGGTGGAGTCTGGTACATGCTCTGCCCCACCACCTCACAATCACACAATCTGATCATGAACAGGGAAGAAGGCGCCTGCCCGGAGTGTCATAAAGAGAGAAGCTGGTGAGAAGGTGATGGAGAGTGCTTCCTTAGTGCCACTTCAAGTGTTTCTACGCAGTTCCTCTGTCACACACTAGGGGAAAGGAGGCCACCTCAGTACTTCGCCCATGGATCTGCTAACAGTTAAGTATGTCGATCTTTCTTATGCAGGTTAGTTAGTATTGGTGCTAGGAAAGGGGGGGGGGGGTAGTATTTTAAAGATTAGTTAGGTATATCCCGGATTTCCACTTTAAAGCTGAACTCTAGGCTAAATGTGCAAATTAAATGTATCTATGAGGGAGCCATTTTACCTGCCAAAACTTTTTTATTTCATTGTTCCCTAAGATTTCACAGCTCTGCCACATGGCGCAGCTAGGCAGATGAGAACACTTTCTCTGTTATAGTTACAGACTGTAGGAGGAGTACAGTGGTTTTCTCTTTCCACCCCCAGTCTGCTTACTGGAAAGTTAAAGAGCAGCATATACTGTAATTAAGTAGGGAATGGGGGTGATTTACTAAAGTCAACTAAACTGTATACTTTGCAAGCGCAGTTGCTCCAGAGCTTAGTACATGAGGAGAAGCTCTATTGACTTCCATCATCCTATCATGTGCAAGCAATAATGCTGTTTTTTTTTATTTTCCTTGCATGTGATTGGCTATTCTTTTCACGTTATGAATTGTGACTGACTTTTGCTTCGAAATATGTTGAAATACCATTTTCTTTCAATGAAAATTCTACTTTCTGTTTTTACATCCCAGTACTCTAATGCCCCGTACACACGATCGGAAATTCCACCAGCAAAAGTCCGATGTGAGCTTTTGGTTGGAAATTCCAACTGTGTATACACTCCATCGGACTTTTGCTGGTGGAATTCCCGCCAGCAAAAGATTGAGAGCAGGTCCTCAATTTTTCAGTTGGAAAAAGTTCCAATCGGAAATTACGATCATCTGTACCAATTCCGACGTGCAAAATTCCTCGGAAACAATTCAAAGCATGCTCTGAAGCATTGAACTTCATTTTCTCAGTTCGTCGTAGTGTTGTACGTCACCGCGTTCTTGACTTTTGTGTGACCATGTGTGTGCAAGCCAAACTTTGGGCTGAATTCCGATGGAAAAATTCCACTCGTGTGTATGGGGCATCAGTTTGAGCAACAGCCACACTCCTCAGCACAAACTTCCTCAAAAAGTCTAGTGTTGGTCTCTGATAAGGTCTGTTACTGAGTGCTAATTACTGAGAGCACTGGGTGTAAACTCACCATACACTGACCAAGCTAATTTGGCTAAAATTCACTCAGTATGTGGTCCTATCAGTCACCTCCTGCATAACATCCCTCGGTTAAAAAATCGAAAGAGCCAAGCTGAAAGTTTTTAGCTGTACAGTGGCTGCATCCAATTGTTACAGTAGCCGCAGTGGACTCTGTGTGGTGTGGATGGAGGAATCTGTTAGATTTCATTAAATTGTTTAAATTCATCCCATAAATTAAGATAAAATTGTATGTGTATGGCCAGTTTAACCCTGTTACCGGTCATATAGATAGATAATTTATACTGTTTCTGTAAAAGAAAAACCAAAGATTATGAAAATGTATGTTATTGGTAAAATGCCAGCCTTGATGCGAATCTATTTCAGTTACAAATGAGCTTAAACCCTAAGGCCTTGTACTACAGCATATGCCTGTGTTTACCCGCATGAGGATGCATACCTCTCTACTGTCACAGATGCGTTGGGACTGTCCCCAGATTTGATGTAAGTCGTAACATCCTGGAGTGGAGCCCAGTGCCAGAACAAGTTCCATCACTTGGCTCAATTGACTTTCAATTGACTTTCCTGGCAGGGGCGTGCTGACACAGGCTCCAGCAGGGCTTTTTTCAGCCAGAATGTTCCGCCATCACCCGTTGTTGCTCACTTCTCCCTGCTCATTACTGTCACTTGTAAATAGGGAAGCGCTGCACAGAACCCCCATCACATCTAGGAGAACAGAGGAAAGAGGGAGTGGGGAATCTACACAGCAGCTCTTAGCCCCACTGCAGAAGTTCCTCCAGATACTCACGCCTGCACAGATATGCTATAGTTTGTACCTGCTCTTTTGCAGCAGCCCCACTCTTTGATGCTTTCCTGGGAGAAGATTTGTGGCAGGAAGAGAGCTCTGTACTGAAATGGAGAAAGGGGGTTTAGCTCTGTATTGTAATGGGGGTGAGCTCTGTACTGGAATCCAGGGGAGAACTTTCAACCCTGCACACTTTATGTAGCACACCCCTGAACCCTGCACTCTGTATTTAGCGCACCAATCAAACATGCACCCTATGTGGTGCACCCCTCAACCCAGCACTCTGTACGTAGTGCACCCCTCAACCCTGCACTCTGTACACAGCATATCTCTCAACCCTGCACTTTTTATATAGCGCACCCCTCAACCCTGCACTCTTTATATAGCACACCCCTCAACCTTGCACTCAGTACATAGCGCACCCCTCAACCCTGCACCCTTTATGTAGCACACCCCTCGACCCTGCACTCTTTATGTAGCACACCTCTCAACCCTGCACTCAGTACATAGCTCACCCCTCAACCCCGCACTCTTTGTGTAGTGAACTCTTGAACCATTCACTCTGTACACAATGTGCCCCTCAACCCTACACTCTGTATGTAGTACACCCTTCAACTCTGCATTCTGTACACAGCGTACCCCTCAACCCTGCACTCTGTATGTAGCGTTCACTTCAATCCGGCACTCTGTATGTAGCACACTCTTGAACTCTATGCTCTGTATGTAGCGCAGTCCTCAACCCTGCCCTTTGTATGTAGCACACTCTTCAACCCTGCACTCTGTAAGTTAGCGCACCCCTCAACTCTGCACTCTGTATTTAGTGTACTCCTGAACGCTGCACTCTCTACGTAGCGCACTCCTTAGTTTCTGATATGTAAGGATGCCCAACTTCATTCCTGTGTGATTCATATGCAATCCAGGTGCAGTGCGATTTCAACCCATTCATTTGCATAAGCTGAAACTGCGCAAGACCGCCCCAAAAGTACTGCATGCACTACTTTAAAAAATGCACAGCAAGTGGATAGCATGGTATTACTAAACCATGTGATCTGGTGCAGGCAAACACACTGCATTTATGACCTACATTTGGGGTGCCATTAAAGTTAATGCAGTTAAAGTTAACACTGACACCCAGTGCAGATCGCAACTGCAGTACATTTTTAATGCTGTGCGGGACATGAGCATGGAACACAGGTTTCCCACTGCTCATTCTGGTGCGAACGGGCACTTTGTCCGGATTTGTGAGATTTTGTTCATATCTCGGGAAAGTCCCACCATAATTGGGAAGCATGGATTTAATTTAGAAGGAGAGTTGATTTGTGTTTTTAGGGTCTGTAACGAAATGTCACACACTCCGCTTGAGTGCTTTCGTCATATACCACTTCCTCCCAGTCTGAATATAGATATCAGATAAACTGCTTACAACTCTTTTATTAGAACCAAAATACAAGTCTTATATACAGTAGAAGAGGAGATCCCCCTCCTGCTCATGTTACTCTAACAATACAACTGTAACCAGAAACCTAATTAACATGAGCTAATTAACTAATCCCTTAAAGAAGCCAATTATCATACATCTCAACGCAGAACTCCTTCATACAATTGCAGGGTTAATTAGCACAAACAACAATGGGTGAAAGATCTTTAGAAGCTGTGGCAAGCCAGACTAGAATCATTTACATTATAGAAGACAACAAACAGGTGGCTGGAGTTGATGACATTAGAATCAAACAGTATGTGTCCAAAACAGTATGAATCAGTCACTATTTCTGATATGGCATATACAGGGTTCCCAGAGTCTGTGTGTCTTGATGGACATGGACCTGAATCCAAAGTAACACCACCGCAAGGGTCCCGAGGTATACAGCTCACAAATAGCACCCTTCCCCCAAATACCAGGGCATATGATCGGTAGGCAAAGGGTAGCATTCAGTCCCCTCCAAAAGCCCCTGTCCTGGCTAGGTCTGTCACATTTCTCCCTCATCAAAGGTTGACTAACAAGGTCCCAGACCTCCACCTGGTCTGGACATGCTTTAGTTGGGCAAAGTGAACTCACATAGTCAGTCTGCATGATCTCCAATCTTGGCTGCAAGAAATAGTTGACCTCAGTAGGTGTGGGGCAATGGTCTGGCTGTCAGCACTTCAGCTGGGTGGTGTTTACCATCCCATGGCTTGGCCTGTTGCTGGGCAGAGACGCCTACTGGCCCAGTTCCCTGAAGCTGAGAAGAAACTGTAGGTGCTAGGCAAAGGCCAGCGGTACTCTTTCCTGTTGCCAGCAATTCAGCTGGGAGTAGAAGCTGCACTACATCCACTTGTTGCTGGGGAGATGGGCCGACTGCCCCAGCTCCCTAGAACTCCACAGTCATTGCCGTGCTGGGCAGAATTTATTAGCACTCTGCCCTGTTGCCAGCACTTCTGCTGGGATCTCCATGTCATCCGCTTGTTGCTTGGGAGATGGGCCGACTGCCCCAGCTCCCTGAAACTCCACAGTTGTTACTGGTGCTGGGCAGAGTTTGGTAGCACTCAGTCCTGTTGCCAGCACTTCTGCTGGCGACTCTGCATCATCCCTTTCGCTAACTGTTGGTGCAGGAGGCTGGATTCCTCCACTCTGAAACTGTGTAGCTGCCAATGGGTAGGTGAGCTGGCTGCTTCCTTTTCCATTCCCTCATCTGGCTGCTGGGACGACATGTCTGTGGGACTGTCTGCCAGGTGCATGGATCTTTGCTGGGCAGGAAAAAACGATTTCTCCACCCTGGCCAACTGTTGGGGAGGTACGACAAACACCTCCTCTCCCTTCTCCCCCTGTATCCATAGCCAAAGTCTTCCGTTGGTCTGTAATCCGCTATCCACGGGCATGCTTGGGAAACATTCCACCGGAGGGCTCTGTAGCTCTCATCCAGCCACATCTCTGCCCAGACCAGCCTGCTTAATTCAGCTGTCTGCTCCATGTGTGTTTTTTCTCCCAAAAACAGCACCCTCAATCCATACTGTGACCGGTACCTTTCCTGAATGGAGGGGAGAACTTTACCCTGGTGTCGCTGCTCACGGGCTAGCGCTTCCTTCCAGAGTTTGTAGCGGATAGAATCAAACCATTCCAGCAGGACCTGCTCTGATATAAGTCTTCTGTGCTGTATCTGCATCTCTCACAACCTCCTTCTTAATTCCTCTTCCATGGTGGCTGGTATCTGTACCTCTCCTCTCCTCTCCTGCTATCTGGACCCTGGATCCAGGTGGAAGTTTGGATGCCCCAGACTGCAGGAAGCGTCCCACTGCTTGCTACCAATGTAATGAATTGTCACACACTCCGCTTGAGTGGTTTCGTCATATACCACTTCCTCCCAGTCTGAATCTAGATATCAGATATTCCAACCGCTCACAAGCACAAAACAAGATGATACTTGTTTTGTTGCTGAATATGGACTCTTTTATTAGAACGAAAATACAAGTCTTATATACAGTAGAAGAGGAGGTCCCCCCTCCTGCACATATTACTCTAACAATACAACTGTAACCAGAAACCTAATTAACATGAGCTTTAAAGCAGCCAATGTGACTCCCTAACCTCAACACAGAACTCCTTCGTACAATTGCAGGGTTAATTGGCACAAACAACAATGGGTGAAAGACTCTTAGAAGCTATGGCAAGCCAGACTAGAACCATTTACATTATAGAAGACAACAGATAGGTGGCTGGAAGGGAGGACTTGGAAGAGAGGATCTGTGCTAGAAGTGGGGAGAAGAGATTTGCTGGGGGGGGGGGGGATTTGAGGATGGTGGGTTTTTCCTGCAGGGTTTTGAGGAAGGGAGAGGACAATTTACACTGGGATGGAGGGGTGGGGTGGCTTCACACTAGGAGCAGGGAGAGGTTTTGTGCTTGATCTCTTAACCACTTGGGATCCGCGCTATTGCAAAATGACGGCAATAGCGCGGACCCACATTTTCGGGACTACGTCTATTGACGTAGTCCCGGTTACGAGCGGCCTGCGCGCCCCCTGAGGGGCGCGCGCGGCGCGCTCTGTGATCGGCGAGTCCGTGAGACTCGCCTGATCACCGATCCGTGTAAGGGGTCGATCCCGACCCCTTATCACGTGATCAGCTGTCAGCCAATGACAGCTGATCATGTGATAAAACGGAGCCGGCAATCGGCTAGTATTCCTCCTCGCGCTGACAGCGCGAGGAGAAAAAAAAAAAGCCGATCGCCGGCGGCCGTGTTCGGGACATCAGTCCCGATCACGGCCAGCAATTTAAAAGGACACCTGCCCCCTGCCAGTGCCCACCTGCCACCCGCAGTGCCATCCTGAAATAAAGTAAGTGCCCCCCTGTCAGTGCCACCCAGCAGTGCCCATAGTGCCCACAGTGCCACCCAGCAGTGCCCACAGTGCCACCCAGCAGTGCCCACAGTGCCACCCACAGTGCCACCCAGCAGTGCCACCCACAGTGCCACCCAAAATCTGCCTCAGGTGCTGCACCCCAGTGCCGCCCATCAGTGCCCAGCAGTGCCGCCCAGCAGTGCCGCCCATCAGTGCCCAGCAGTGCCACCTATCAGAGCCACCTATCAGTGCCACCTATCAGTGCCCATCAGTCCCATCTATCTGTGGTACCTATCAGTGCCCATCCGTGCCACCCATCCGTGCCACTTATCCGTGCCACCCATCCGTGCCATCTTATCTGTGCCCATCTTTGCCCATCAGTGCCGCCTTATCTGTGCCCATCGGTGCCGCCTTATCTGTGCCTATTAGTGCCGCCTTAACTATGCCTATCAGTGCCCACCAGTGCAGCCTATCAGTGCCCACCAATGCAGCCCATCAGTGCCCACCAATGCAGCCCATCAGTGCCCACCAATGCAGCCTATCAGTGCCGCCTAATCAGCGCACTTCAATGAAGGAGAAAAATGACCCGTTTGCAAAATTTTATAACAAACTATTAAAACATGATTTTTTTTTTTTTTTTTTTTGCATCTTTTTTTGTTTGTTTAGCAAAAAATAAAACTCCGAGCTGTAACTAAATACCACCAAAAGAAAGCTCTATTTGTGGGAAAAAAATGATAAAAATTTCATTTGGGTACAGTGTTGTATGACCGCGTAATTGTCACTCAAAGTGCATCAGCGCTGAAAGCTGAAAATTGGTCTGGGACTGAGGGGGGTTTAAGTGCCCAGTAAGCAAGTGGTTAATTAACTTCTGTATAAAGAGCTTGTTTGAAAATGTTTGTTTGATTAGTGCTGCCGCCTGTAGCTAGTGGTGCTGCTGAGCATATTCTGATGGTGGGGATGTCTACCCACTGTCATAATGCAATAGCTTTGTGGGAGAGATTCCTATGGGATTCATATGGGGATCAAAGAACCCCAGCTATAAATGAACCACCCTGATGCATTCTTGGGACCAAGGTGGTTTAGCATTCCCAGATCTATACACATTTTTTTGGCCACTCAGCTTGTCACAGCCATATGGTGGTTGAGTTTCGTTTTATCCAACTCCTGCACCCGGCTTGAAGCAACGATGCTGGGCTCTATAGAGGCTCTTAAGGTACTCATATTTAGGGGTCGTGGGGGAATCAAATCATTTTCCTTTGTTCAGCCTGCTGTTTGAAGGAAAGAAAATGAATTATGCATGGCCTGCCTAAAGCTGGCAATGCATTATACAATTATACATTATACAATTATACATTATACAATTATACAATTTTCTGAGTTTAGGTTTTACCTCATATTATATAGTTTTGGAAAATTGTACAACAAAATTGTGTAATCTATGATAAGCTTAACAGTAGAACTAAAGCACCTTATTCCTAAAACAAATCTAATATAAAAATTTAGATAATTTCTAACAAAAAAATATTCCTATTTGCATAATATCATCCTCTTGCCCTTTGCCAGGAACAGGGATGCTGAATCCTCGAAGCGTCTATACTAAAAGCTTACAATTCTGATCTCTAGGAGCTGGAATAAAATGTGTCTTATTTTGCTCATCAACTACAGTAGCAACTCTTCTGAGGGCTGTCAATTACTTCTGAACAACTGAGAGTAATGTTCCAAAGGAAATCCTCCTGACAGCAATACATATGACAAGTTCAGCAAGATGCTTCCACTGCTGACCTCTCCTACTGCGAGTTGCTTTGTGTGTTGCTATTACAGTGGCTTTGATATTTGTAGTGCATCCTCTGTAAGTGGTGAGGAGGGATCACCTACAATACACAGCCCGACACACCGAATTTCCACAGGCGCACTTGAGACAGGAAACAGTCCAGTAACTTTGTTTTTGTGTTATATTTAATAAACTTGGATAGGGATAGGGGTATTATGGGATGCCCACTAGAGAGGGACAAACCTCTTCAACTATGTACACAGTCTATATACACTCATCTTCCGCCAGGACATCACTTGCTTGCAGAAAACAACATAGACCCAGCTGGAACACTGGTGATACTGGCAAGGCACTCAGCCAGATCAAGCATAAGCCCTTTACAGGCAGGGATCTCGGGCCCCTTTGGTTGCGTAGAGAAAAGTTCAGTGGCTACTGATCACAGCACCGCCTCTGCAGGCGCTGCTAGCCTGCCTGGCTGCAGCTGCCTCTCTCACTAGCCCTCCTGGCTACTTCCCACAGTCCTCCCATACTGCCAAACTCACCAGCCACCTGGCAGTTGACTTCCTCTGGAGATCTCCCGGAAGTGCTAACTGGCTCCTGCTGTCCTCACTTTTGCTCCCGTGCCTCTAGACATGACTCCTCCATGTGTTGTAAGAGGATCCCTCCAGCACCCGAGCCCCAGGCATGAGATCACCCCCCCCCCCCCAGACTAGGGAGTTACCTTCAAGGGCCACCAACAGCCTCATCACAACTCCTTCTCCAGCTTTCACCCAAACTCACTGCCCCTGCTAGCCTGACCCTGAGTATTTAAGTGGGGCCTACCCCCTGCCAGCTAATTTTCTGGGTATTGGCTGGGGCCCTCCTCAATACTCCAGAAGCTCCTTCTAACCTCACTTCCATTCTTCTGGAAACTTCTCCAAGGTTCCAGCAAGTAGGGGGAGGTACCAGAGGTACTGCCTAAAGAGTAATCCAGCCTCCCTGAGCCACTCATCCTGACCCAGATTCAATCTAGCTAAACTCACCCCCCACCCCTCCTCCCTAAAGAGACCAGTCTGTCCCCATGGCAACTTGGATGGGGCTATACAACAAATAAGTTAGCAGGCATAAAAATAGACATTTCTCTAAATCACATATGCACATTACAGGCAGAATGGCACAGCTGAGCAAAGTAACGTACGTTACTTTGAATTTCCCAGCGTACCTGCCGCAAGCTCTGTGACCATACCCGCGGACTCGATCGCCGCTGGGATACCCAGCGATCATGTAATGGAGCTGAAGAATGGGGAGATGGCGATGTAAACAGCATCTCCCTGTTCTGCCTAGTGACAGGACACTGATCGTCTGCTCCCTGTCATTGGGAGCAGTGATCAGTGTCGTGTTACTGCTAGCCCATCCCCCAGACAGTTAGGACCACTGCCCAGGACACACTTAACCCCTCCCCGCCCCCTAGTGGTTAACCCCTTCACTGCCAGTGAAATTTTTACAGTAATCAATGCAATTTTATAGCATTGATCGCTGTATTAATGCCAGTGATCCCAAAAATGTGTCAAAATTGTCCGATGTGTTTGCAATAATGTCCCAGTCATGATATAAATCGCTGATCGCAGCCATTACTAGTAAAAAAAAAAATTATTAATAATAATGCCACAAAACTATTCCCTATTTTGTAGACGCTTGTGCAACTTTTGTGCAAACCAATCAATAAACGCTTTTTGCAATTTTTTTTATATATTATTATATATTTTTGGGGGATATTTATTACAGCAAAAAGTTAAAAATAATGCATTTTTTTCAAAATTGTTGCTCTTTTTTTGTTTATAGCGCAAAAAATAAAAACCGCAGAGGTGATCAAATATCACCTCTATTTATTTAGTACTTCTTACTTACTACTAAAAGTGGAAGTAAATCCATCGATTTAAACAGTTAAAAAAAAAAGGCATGCCGGGAATGCTAACTGCACATTGGCTGTGCTCTCAGCCAAACTATCAAAGCATCCAATGGCTGGTGTCATAACGAATCACATGTGCAGCAACATAGCAGTTGAAGATTAAACAGAGGCAAAGATGGCAGCTTCCTTGGCTGAAAACGATAGGGGAGTTTACTTCCAGTTTAACAGGAGGGTGTTATTGACCTGCTGGCAGAAATAAACAAATTGTAGCACACACAAAAAATTTTTTAGAGTCTCTGATGGAAGGAGCCCCTCCCTTTGTTGGCAGGCTCTTTTCAAAAACGTTGTGTTACTGTACTAGGGCTAACCCAAAGTTCTTCAGTTGGGAATGGGACATCCATCTGGAACAGGCAGGTTGTTAGGCCGGCCTAGTCCATTAAAGCAAGAAATTCAGGCAGTAAATCTCTTCCACGCTGTCCATGTGAAAATCTCTACCTGCAAACTGAACACTCCCCAATCGTCCTTCACAGGTAGAAATAAGGATTTGGCAATAAGTTGCCATCAGCTCTTCTGACAGCAACAGAGTGGCTTCTGGCAGGCTGTCCTTCTTTCACAACCACCACCCTGTCTTTGTAGATTTCCCTCTCCAGCCTCCATTCCTGTCGAATGTCCTGAAACCAGGCCTAGGTCTGCTCACAATCTGGCACCTGCAGAGGCTTGGGGATATGCATGTACTCCCATACCAGGTGATCCTCCCACTCTGCCTGGGAGTCCCCAATGATGTCAGAAGGGACATAGGGATAGGCCAAACCCCACTCCAGAGCTGTTTTGCGCTGCACTTCCCAGTGGAATCTGGAAAACCTGGGCAGTTCTCTTGGCTTTCCCTTCCCAGGAAGAACACAGGCATTGTACTCAGCAGCTCTGGACTGGGTGGTAGAGGGTCTGTTAAAGTATGTCGGTCTGACACTGACTGAGATCTGCATGGCTCCTCTGGTCCCTTCAGCTAGATTTGGCACATTAAACACCTCGGGCAATACTTCCACATGTTCCTAAGAGTCTCCCCACTCCCACTCTTTCTCCAAGGTATTGTGTGATGACCAGTCCACAAACTCACTATCTAAGGGCCTGAATTCTGCCTACAGTCTAGGCGACCCCCAGTCTATGCACCAACCTCTACAACTTCCCACTGGCTCACCTGAAGATGAGTTGTCTTCCTGCAAAGGCTTCTTCCTAGTGGTGCTGGCAGGGTCAACGGCCCGGTCAACACTTCAGGGATGTCATCTAGCTCCTGCTGGGCAGCAGTCACAGATCCCTGACTGGGCTGCAGGCTGTGGCAGACTGCCAATTCTCTTCCCCGATGTTTGTTATTTTTATAGGGGAGTCGTCAGCCTCAGACTCAACACTGCCTTGAGCAAATTTTTCCAGGCCCATTCCAGCCTTTTGAGGACTTCCGCGGCTGTATAGTGCAGAGTCCTGACTGCAGGTCCACATTGTAATTTAGGGGCTCCTACTCGCTGGGGGCCCTCCTCAATACTCCAGACAGCTCCTCCTAACTTCCCTCCCATTCTTCTGGAAGCTTCTCCAAGGTTCCAGCAAGCAGGGGGAGGTACCAGAAGTGCTGCCTGATGAGTTATCCAGCCTTCCTGAGTCACTCACCCTGACCCAGATTCAACCCAGCCTGGCTCTTAGCCAGGCTAAATTTTCCTACACTAGCAAAAAACTATTTACAGCTAGTACATTAAGCTAGAGGGTGCTACATGTTTTTAAGTCAATAACTTAGAAAATTTAACTGCATTATGAGTGTTTATTGCCTACATTTTGGGTGGTAAGAAATAGCAGGCTACATATTTCTCTCAATACAGGTTTCCTTTACGGTATTTTGTGAAAAAGTAGTTATATCTTAAATAGGGCTGTATTTTTATTTTGTTATGTTTTGTTGTTTTATGTGTAACATGTTTTACAAAATGTGAAATATTTTAACATAAAATGAAGGGGAATGCAAGAAAATTATACCTAAATATTTAAAGTAACCCTTTTCATGAGGGAAAAAAAAGGATATACAAATATAAAGTTAAAGGCCCCTAGAGGAATCTGTGGGCACCTGCAGCAAGGTCCCACACCCTCCTGTTGCACCCTCCTAACCCCCAGAGGCAAATTAGGGACTCCCATAAACAGAGTGGGTTAGAATTACACCCCAGAGTACACATTGAATAGTGGCTATAAGACATTGGGTGCCAATCACTGATAAACTGTATTTATTTGCAAGCAATTTAGCAAAGGGGGAGAGTGTTTAGGGTATCAGATAACCAGAGCAAAGTTCTGCACATTCCCCAGCCTCCCCTCCCAGCTGAATATAATAAGTGCCTTTCTCATTTCTTTAATTTGGCATTATTTCTGTTATTGGCAAGTACCTTGGCTGATGAGTAAGGGACTCTATCTATTCTTTAAAGAAGTTTACAGTCCTGTGAGAGGCTTCAGTTGCTTACAACTATCCAGGACATCTTCTCTAAGAGAGATCTTTCCCCCTGGTGATCTAGCTTGAGTAGGGCTTCCTCTGTTTCAAGCTGGACAGCTACAAACCTTGACCAAGTCCTGACCTCCAAACATGCATATCCCTGCCTAGGCCACAGGCCTAGAAGGACAGCCACACTGACAGCACTTCTCCCTAGACATAAGCCTGGGGGAAAAGCACCTTCTCAATGCTAGCTCAAATATTTATATCCTTTCCTAGCATGTACCACTGACAACAAAAACTTCTAGTGGTTGGCCAAAGAAGGACACAAATATTCATACTTCAGCCCTATTGCTTCTTCCCTCTCTGTTACCAGAGGCACTCCTTGATAGCAGGGACGAGTAAGCAGTCAGGCTGGAAATAGGGAAACCAAGGAAAACAGCACCATCTATCAATTAAACATCAACTGGATACTGCCAGGCAGTGCTAAATTTGGCGAGGCA
Source organism: Lithobates pipiens (assembly GCF_037356315.1). Taxonomy (NCBI): domain Eukaryota; kingdom Metazoa; phylum Chordata; class Amphibia; order Anura; family Ranidae; genus Lithobates; species Lithobates pipiens. The sequence continues at coordinate 220,920,410 of NW_027507748.1, read as the reverse complement.
CTCCCGCTTAAAGTAGAACTATGGACAAAACATTTTAATTCATTTTGGACAGCTTAATTTTTTTCTCACCATCTGTGTCCCATTGGGGAGATTTTCCTTCACATCCTGTCCCATTGCGAAACAGGAAGTGAGAAGAAATCCCTGCAAATTAAGGGAATTCCTTGGGGACCCCTAGGTCACCAGAACTAGTGTCCCCATTGGAAGATGTCCCCTCTATTATGTTTCTCGGGAAAATCCAAACTTGGGGATTTTCTTTTACTTTCACTTTCAATGATAATGGTAAACAGGACAAATAAAAAGGGCGAATCTCCTTAACGAAAGCACAGACAGTATTATAAAGTGATAGGTGTTCTACTCCATCTCCACTCTAACCAAAACTAAAAAAAAAAAAAAAACGGTTTTGCCTTTAGTTTTCACAGAGTGGCTACACTCCTGATCTACTAAATTCTAGACTACTCTTACAGTTTAAGGTCACAGACCTTTGGGTAATGTTGGAGCGCATTGCTAAGCCCCACCCCCCATTCATTCCTTTTGGGTGATTACTGTGATGGGCTGCCTAAATGATCAATAGAAATGTGGAAGGAAGAAGTTGCCAAACATAAGCATTAGCAGGGAATGTTGAAGCTTTGCCTGAAATAACAGCCTGGCAATCATCTGTGACAGGGAGGTTTGGTAGGTCACTTACCTCTAAGTATTTGCAGTTTTTTACCTGTGCCAGTATTCGTTTTTTTTTTCCTCCATGACATAGACTCCCTAAGTGTATTTACCAGTTGCAAAGGAAGTCTTCATGAGTTCACTCCATTGCAACAATTATTTATATGCAGTACGACAGATTCCTTTCGAATCATTTTATGGCCTGAATAGATGGCAGCATCATAAATGACTTAACTTATTTACAACTGTAAATTATATTTCCGAGCCTGTATCCTAACTATTGTATGAGATTGCATTGGGTTGCACTGTGGTTTACCCAATACCACACACTTTGCCTCCCTATTAGTCACAGAGTGTAATTAGTGACCACACTGGTCAATAGAGAGAAGAAGGGAGCAGAAGGTGACAGGCCACCATGCAACCAGCAAAGTGCTAGTATTCAGAATAGAGTGTTGTTCTGTAATTGAACAATGCACATGTGTAAGCATTTAGGAGTACCTGCTATATCATCCAGTAACCAGTTACATGCATGAATATGCCCACAGGATTTTTAAACTACTGTACACTTGTGATGCAAGTTATATTATCCTAATGACCTAAGAAAATCTTATTATTTTACCAATATATAGATATCCATATACACACTGATATCAATGAGCAAGCCACCAAGATGATATATTATAAATATATTTATTTGATGCAGGAATAAAAATCAGAAAATTCAGTATATGCAGATTTTTTAATACTTAAATTAAAGTTGATTTTCAGAGAATACATCCTGAGCACTTGGTGGGGGTAGTTTCTCAAAATAATAGGGGTTATGTGGTCTGTGATGGATAGTTGGAATATATTCAAATGACCTCATATGGGTAGTTATAAGGTCAAAAAAACATATCAAAGCCCTTCAACTATGTGTTGTCATCAGAATGGTAAAGAAAAATAAATAGCTTATAGTCCCTCAGAAAACAGCTTTAAATACAAGTATATCCCAAGACCATTTTTTATTTATAGCCCACACAGCAGCAGGATCCTCCTCAGAAGAATTTCATGGAGACGAAGACAAGAAGGGAGCTGGTCAGCAGAGTCCAGGACACAGCTAAAAAGAGAACAAGAGAGGTTATATAAAATAGAAATAACCTTAGTAATGTGCTATATATATATATATATATATATATATATATATATATATATATATATATATATGTATATATATATATATATATATATATATATATATATATTAGGTTTATGGGCTGCCATCAAGTCTCAATAACAGTCCAACAATAGAAGATTTTAAATGATTACTTCAATAACATCTAGCCATCAGCATTTATACTACATCTATAGCCAAAACCCTTTTTCTAGTTTTGAGCAGGGAAGTCATACAACCTTTGTCAGGTTTGTATTGCTGTCTGCCTGCTGGAAGTTTGTACTGCAGTTCAAAGAGATTAAAGTCTTTAAAGTGGTTCTGCACCTTTAAAAAAAATATTAAAAGCCAGCAGCTACAAATATTGCAGCTGCTGACTTTTAATAAATTCACACTTACCTGTCCCAGAGTCCAGCGATGTCGGCGGCAGATGACGAGCAATCGCTCGTCTCTCTGCTGCCCCCGCTGCCATCCTCTGTCAGGGAATTGGGAAGTGAAGCATTGCGGCCTCACTGCCCGGTTCCCTACTGCGCATGCGCGAATCGCGTTGCGCGTCTCTGCTGGCCCCCGCTGTGTCCTGGGAGCTGTGTGTTTCCCAGAACACAACGGGGGGGGGGGGGAGGGCATCTGCGGCGGTCTGCAGGGGTCTTGTCCCTGAAGTAGTTGCAGATACCTGGATTATCCAGGTAACTGCATCCCCCTCCCCCCTGAAAGGTGCCGATTGTGGCACCGGAGGGGGGGAGGGATCAGATGAGCGGAACTTCCACTTCAGGGTGGAGGACCGATTTAACAAGCCCTAACATAGCTCTTTTATTGCATCTCATCATGATTCTAATAAGTTCCATTGCTCAAGCCCTGACTAAGGTAGAAGCCTTTCCCTTGACATGTATTTGATGTTCTTAACCAATAAATATTTCAAGAAGATCTTGAAGTGATAATGTATTTAGGACAGGAAGTAAATGGAGGACTCCCCAATGGGACACAAACACAAACTCCCCAATGGGACACAAAAATAAATAAAACCTTACAAGAGTTGTAATCTTTCCCTAGTCTATCCATAATTATAAAAAAAAAGTTTGAACTAAATATACCCTTTATGTGTTAAATAGACAGCGTCTGTTAAAATGCCTGACACTGTATTGACTCCTTGCAAGCCCCTGACCTTACTACGGCTTTGCAATTGGAGCGTTAGAGACAACGCCTTCTCACTTTGCTGATTTGTTGCAATAATTTAAGGAGTACTGTGGATCAGAACTGGTGCTGTGAGGGTTTCTGAGTTTTCCTAAGTCTAAGCCCATCCTTACCGTTACCAACAATGTAACATTAGTGAGATAAAAGACTCTGAAGGAGATCAACATTTTGTTTTTAATAATGAGGCTATAGTATCCTATTAGGATTTTTTCACACTACACACACTGTAGAGTGAGCAAAAGGTATTCTGACAAACAAGAGGTGAAAAGACTAAACAGTATGAATTGCCACAGGAGGTTGATAATAATATTAATTTTAAGGGCTTTGCATAGTCAACTTTTCTTTTTTTATGTTTATAGAGAACCACTCAGGTGTTCAAGACTAACCACACATCATGATCTGTCTTAAATGAACAGTAAAGTTTATTTTTTTGTTCCTATATGATGAAGAGATGAGGCAAGGTGGAGGTTTTGACACAGTGTGGTTTATTTACTAAAACCGGAGAGTGCAAAATCTGGTGCAGCTGTGCATGGTAACCAATCAGCTCCCAGATTTTTTTTGTCAAAGCTTAATTGAACAAGCTGAAGTTGTGAGCTGCTTAGCCACCCCCATGCATGGATGCACCAGATTCTGAGCACTCTAGTTTTAGTAAATCAACCCCAGTACCTCTGTACCCGGACAGAAAGTGATTAAACGCCAGAAATCCTCCCACTGACTGGATCACCAGATGAAATCAGAAAAAAATAAATAAATAACTAATGCAACCACCACATGTAAGGACTGGTAAACTGGAATATATTACAACTTTGGTCTTGGGTTTAGATACACTTTTTGGGTTAAGTGTTAGGAGAGGTTAAGTGCTAAAGATTTATTGTAGCTTATGTTTTAGTGGGGAAAATTTGCCTGTGACAAGATCTCAAAAGACTGCTTACCTATTTCTGCTCCTACGCTAACCCCTGACCCCTTGCTAGTGATATGAATTTGTCAGTGTTTCAGACTAGCAAAGGATCACTTCCATAGAAGTAAGTGGAAATCTCTCTTGGATGATTCTATGTGATATAACCCTAAGGGTTACATGAAAGTAAGAATATGCAAGGAACTGGAGTTTTCCCATTGTATTAGCAGTGGACACTACAGACACTGGGGGGTTGATTTACTAAAACTGGAGAGTGCAAAATCTGATGCAGCTCTGCATAGAAGCCAATCATCTTTCAAGTTTTATCGAGAAAGTTTAATTGAACAAGCTGAAGTTAGAAGTTGATTAGCAACCATGCAGATCTGCACCAGATTTTGCACTCTCCAGGTTTAGTAAATTAACCCCTAATTTCTTAGTGCTGAAACATAATAAATCTTCCTTTCTGCCACACAAACGTTGGGGAAACAATCTGCTGGAACAAAAGCAACATGTGTGATGGGCTATTCCCATTCATTTGTATGTTAGACAAATGTAGCTCATCCGTGGATGGCGCTTTAATTGCACGTACAATCATCTGTCTGACACTCAATGTCACTCCTGACTGCAATGTCACTTCTGTGATCCTGACATGAGCCCCATTGAAATCGTACAGCAATCTGCACATCAATCAGAAAATGATTACTCTGATTTTCATTTAAATAAACCTCCAACAAGAGCTTTCATGTGACCTTAGCATTAACATTGCATTACATAATGTACACATGATTCGAAATGTTATACTTTATTATAGTATGAAATGCTGAGCATCACGTTGCTTCTCTTACCTGTGCTGGATGCTGAATTTCCGTAATCATCTGAAAGTAAAATTATATATTCAATTATATTAATTATTAATATTATTATTATTAATATCATAAGTCAGCCTGCTAATGAAAAAAATCTAACACATGAATGGGTAACAATAGTTGTTAAACAAACAATAAGATGGTAAGGGAGATATGGAAAGGAGAATAATAGTTACAGATCAGAATGGACTGAGAGGGCTTAAGTATTTGGGCCCGAACAACATGAGCAGGTGGCCGCCCCCCTTTCAACTAGGGTCACTTTAAAAAAAATGTATTTGATTCTTAGGCAGGAAAAAAGGGGTCATGTAACATTGGGGAATTTCCCAGAATGTCACATGACTGCCAGGGAAATTCCCAGAGGGTCAGGTGATCAGCTGGAGTGTTTTATAAAGGGGACTCTCTATATAAGGTGGCCCGCCGCAGGAAAATTCCACTGTTGGCAGAAGTCAACAACGAGCTCTCCACCCACCCAACCCCTTGTGGAATGCAGGTTATGTGGTTGGTCACCCTTAAAGGGAGGACTTGTGTTTATTGATACGCGGTATTGCTGGAATCCTGAAGACTGAGCTATTTTGTACTTATTATTTACAAGTTAAGAAAAGTATGTATTATTAAAAATGATTAAATGGATTTTAATTTTTTTAAATATTACACCAATAAACGTGCCGTGGCCAATTATATACCAAGCTTCAGTGTTGAGCGTCTTTATTTATTAGAAATTAATACTGACGGTATTGGGGGAGGAAGAGGTGTGGCCTACATTCCCATGTAAGACACGACCCAGGAATGCTGTAAAACATTTAGGATAAACATACCTATGAAGTTGATTGGCAGCTGTAACACGCCTAGTCCAGTATCAGCATCACGAGCAGCATTACACTGTAATAGAGATGTGCAATGTGTTATGATCTATATACTATGTCTATACCAAAGAAAACAATAAGACCAGATGATAATATTATAAGTATGTGGAATAGAATATTTAGTGGAGTTGACATGAGTATATATACATTCTCTTACCCCTGTGCAGGTTGTGTTTTTGTTGCATAGTCGAACAGTGCAGGTGATATAAACTAATGGCTGTCCTTGAAATGCAAATGAGCTAAACTGGAATCTGGATTCAAGAGAAGCTCCATTATCCTTAACCTGTGCAGTGATTCCCTGGTTGGCAGGACACCTGTGAGTTAACATAACATTGTTAATAATTGGACATGGATTTTCTCTTCTGATTGGTTTAACACATCGTCCACAGTCAATAATCTCTAATATTGTCTACACACATTTGAATTTTGGTTATTTGGCTAAGTAGTGTGATGGCCTACCTAAGCAATGCATTCAAATTATACACAGAAATGCCACATACACACGGACGGAATTTCCAACAACAAATGTTCGATGGGAGCTTGTTATCAGAAATTCCGATGGTGTGTATGCTCTATCGGACATTTACTGTCGGAATTTCCAACAACAAATTTGATAGCTGGTTCTCAATTCCGATCATGTGTACACAATTCCGATGCACAAAATTCCACACATGCTCGGAATCAAGCTGAAGTTTCGGAATTTCCAACAACATTTGTGTGACCGCGTGTAGGCAAAACAAGTTTGAGCCAACATCCAACTGAAAAAAACCCAGGATTTGTTGTCGGAATGTCCAAGCGTGTGTACATGGCATTAGACTCTCACACATCAAAGTTCCTGGTACCTTTTGTGAATGAGACAAGTTAACACTGAAATAAAATCTTATGTTGCATGGCCAGCATAAAAGGATTAATATATATCCAAATTTAACATAATATAACAACATGACAGCGTTGCTATGCGCTCTGATTGTTCCACATACTATTTGGTCTGCATTACCTGTGTAAATTGTATTTCAGGGAAGCCATATTTGGATTACGTGATGCCCTTCCTGTCTCTGAGGCTGGTCATACATTTTATCATTTTCTTGTACAATTTCTCTTTAGATTTACCAAAACCATATAATATGGGGTAAAACCTAAACACTTACAATTTCTAGGCAATCAGGCGGGATTTTGTACTACATACTGTAAAATAAATCTAAAGGAAATGAAATAAGAAAATTGTATAATGTATTGCCAGCTTAAGGTCTGGTGACATTTTTAACATCTCACAATGCATCTCCAGTAGACTTGGGTGTGTATGGCTGCATTATCAATTTTTAATTCTTCAAAAAATGTATATAAATAATTAACATGATGTTAGATATGGGTAAAAAATGCATCAGGTTTAAACATACCAAAAATACTGAAGTGAAAGCTTTACACAAAAATACACACATTAATACAGCTCTGTATTCATTAATAAATCCTTGACTGTATTTTTGCAAAAGCAAGCATTATGAATACCTGAATCCACTGTCTCGTTACAGCAAAGCTTAAACCAGGGGAGGGAGAAGCAGCACAAGGAGACAATAGATGTGTTGCAGTGCAAGGAACATGCTGATATGAGGACAGAGCTGAGTGAAAGAGAGCTCAGCTTATCAATCTGCTGCTTCTCCTTTCACTGTGCAGTCCATGGTTAGGATAGAATCAAGACTAGTAAATTCTACCCAAAGTGGTACTAAACCCAAAACCAAAATTGTTAAAATATTGCCATTTACCAGTCCTTAGATATGGTGGCAGCATTAGTTTTCTTTTTTAGGCCTTTTTTTTTTGTTTTCACATGGTGATCTGGCCAGTAACACACCTCCTGTATAAGAGTGCTCCCACTCTAAATGAAGGAGCATTGAAGGCACAATTAGACAGCATCGTTGTCAGTCTGCGGGGAGGGGACTGTTAAGCCCCATACACACTATCAGATTTTCTGCTGATTTTTGTCTCCAGATTTACCAAAACCATATAATATGAGGTCAAACCTTAGGAGTTTCAATCTGTATACAATCAGGCAGGCCCTTGCACTGCATGGTTTTGGTAAATCTGAAGACAAAAATCTGATAGTGTGTATGGGGCTTTAGATGTACTAGCAGAATTAGACACTAAAAAATTGAAGCCAAACTCTAGCTCACACATTATAAGCAGTTACAGAACAGTTTTGTTTCTTTGGGGATAAAGGTTTCACATAAATAAAAGTTGGCCATTGCAAGCACGCCTGTCAATAGTAAATGGTTTGTCTTAACCCTATAAAAGCTACATCTGCAGGACAAATTGTTCTGTTGAAAAACAACAGACACACTGGCTGGATCACCAGGTGAAAATAAAAGTAAGAAAACTAATGCAGCCACCACATCTAAGAATCAGTAAATTTCAATATAATAGGTTTTCTTTTATATTTAAATGCAGCATAGAAAAATCAAGTCTCCTGCTCTGCCCAACAACTGTGTTCTGAGATGTATAAATGAAAGAACTGGATGGACACAGATACAAATAATTTGGCAGCTAATACAGCTCACTTATTTGTATTTCCTTTGCGTATATGACTGCCTGGAGTTTTACTTTAATACAATTGATTTTGTCTCTATATGATAGTCAGAAATACAGTATGAAAATAAAAAAAAACAGAAATGATTATAGAAATCGCAACCTACCCTCCACTCAAAATGACTGCCTTATTGACATTATCAACATTATTATCAGGAGTGGCAATGCAGCTCTCTGTTCTTAGGACAAATGTGTTGACATCTCCAGCATTTGCAGTTACTCCAATATAGACGCTTGATCCAACAGGTACAGTGTCACTGTTTTGTATAGGTTGAGTATATTGTGCATCCCAGTAGGCTGCCATTGTAGTGGTCACGGAGCCAACCCCGCTTGCTGTGAGGTTGACAGTGCTACCAGACAAGAAAGGAAGGAAGAAAAATGAAAATGTATATACAGTATATGTCAGGAAGAGGCCAAAATATTTCTAGACCTCTTCTGTGAAATGTTAGCACGTAATAGTTTTAAAGGTATTCGTACCTTGTGGAAGTGTTAAAACCGCCAGCCAAGCTTGTCTGTATCGTCAAGTTGTAGGAACAGGAAAAGCTGAGGTTTACAGGATTTACGGTAATTATAGGTCTGTTCTGAATTCCAATGTGGAGGACATTTGAATAATAAACTTTTGAGCTGTCCATCTGAAAAACAACAAATGTTGGAAATATGTCTGGATCCTTTTTTGGCAGATGGAAAGATCAACGTGCTTGATAACATCACATGTTCAGTTATATTAGACCAGTGTTTCTCAACCTGTTTTCAGTCAATGCGCACTTTAAAAATCTGCACAATCTCAAGGCACCCCATTTCAGAGGGGTAGGGGAAGGTCAAACAAGGATGCTATGCAGTCCTCCTTATCCTTATTCTTATCAACCGATGACGTCATTGAGTGTTAGGACGGCTGTGGCTGGAAGGCTGTAATGGTGCACAATGAAAACCTGTGGCTTTGTTTAACTTAAAGGCAGACTTGATACACCTTGTACACAATTTTTGGACAATTGTTAGGCATTTTTCCAAGGCATCCCTGAAGTAACCTGAAGGCACCCCCAGGTTGTAAAAGGCTTCTGTGGATGTAATAGCACCACTTGCATTGTGCTTCTCTAAGATCAAGTAGAAGCATTCTGAAATTGCATCCAATGTGTAACATACTTTCTAGTAAGTGTACAGTAATACAAGTGTGCAGTTTAACATTTACCCAGTTGGCCAACAAATGTTGGATGTGAGCTTGTTGGTGGAAAGTCCGACCGTGTGTATGCTCCATCGAACATTTGTTGTTGGACTTTCCGCCAACAAATGTTGGCTAGCATGCTCTCAAATTTTCCGCCAACAAATGTGTGTTGTCGAATATTCTGATCGTGTGTACACAAGTCCATTGGACAAAAGTCCAAAGTACAAACACGCATGCTCGGAATCAATGCTGACTATTAAACTTCCTTTTTATTGGCTCGCTATACGTCTTGTACGTCACTACGTTCATAATTGTTGGCCGTAATTGTGACCGTGTGTATGTAAGACAAGTTGGAGCCAACAACCTTCGAACAAAATTTCACACTTTTGTTGTCAGAAAGTCCGATCGTGTGTACGGGGCATTACACTGAGTTGCTGAGTACACTACCTACTAACCCAAATATTGGGTGTACCTATAATAAATACTCACTTCAAATCGCCAAATCATAAAACACCGCATTTCGGATGCGAATGTAGGTAATGGCTACATATGTTGTCAATTTCAATTCTAGCTGTCCTTTATTCAAACAGCCATTGTAGCTGAATGTTGACATGGTGTAAAATGAACTAACCTTGTCTGATTATTGATCTGTGTTTGATATTATATTGTCAGTATACTATCACATATTTACAAACAGATCTCTATAGATATACTTACAGTCATGACATTCCCACACCATCCTGTCTGGGGTAAAGCCTGGATTGTCACCATAGTCTGGTTGTTGGTGGTCTGTGTGAAGGTGTTAGTGCAGGAGTCTGAGTTGTTGTTTAACTGGAGGCTATTGGAATCATAGCCAAGCGACTCCAATAAGCATTCACTAATGGAGACTGATATGACACTTGATCCACAATTTATTGTTGGAGACAGAGATGATGAGTCTAAACCAAAGCAGAAAATATAAGACGGCTCACTATTACAAATGTTGGGTATGACAATGCATACTTAGCATGTCTACTTCAATGATATCTTAATATGTAAACCCAACATTTCATTTTCCTGATATGGGCTTGCCTTAAAAACTATCCTGTTGTCTTTGCATTGCTTCCTTTGTGTGAAATATCTGGTGTTCCTTCAGTCCCTTTGCATTCCTATTACAAATTGACCAGACTAGGCAGGAGAGTACAGTGGGGTCAGTTCTCTAGCGATGCTGGAATCTCATCCTGCTCTCATCCAATGATCAGACTTGTCCTGACAATCCCCCTCCCCATGGCATGGCCATTCACTGGGAAGACCAATGTGCTGCTTCTTAACTCCTAGCTCGTATGCAACTAAGAACAGAGATTATGTGATCACTTAGAAAAAACGGGGAAAAATTATGTTTAGAATTGTTTTATACCTATACACATGTTTTGCCTTTTATTTCTATTTTAAACTGAATGGGTTGTTTTACAAGGCGAGGCTTTACATATTCTTTATTATTCTTACAATTAATTACCCCAAGTTACCAAACCTTTTAGGGAAATACAAAGTGGCCTTTGAATAGTTTTGGATAGTGTAGGGGAATGAGTTAAACCATTGGCAATTCCTATTTGGCATCTGTGTCTCATTGGGAAGAATAAACTTCTGGTTCATTAACACAACCAGAAGTAATAGAAAATCTCTCTAAAATAAGTTCATTGTCACATAAAGAATGCCTTTGATCTTTGACGTTGATATATTCCCCTCTATTTTTTATTTATTTTTTGACAATTCAAGAGTTGAGATTTTCACTCACATTTAAATAAGGTGAGTCTCCCCAGTGGAGACCCAGAAAGTAATAAATATCTGACAGTATTTTACCTGTTAAAAAAGATACAGTGGTTTTAGCCTTCTCATACTATCCAAAACTGAAAAACAAAAGTGTGGGAAGGATTCTGTCATCAACACTGATTGTGTTGATGGGGGTAATTAAGCAATTTTCTTTCCTTCCAACCATGATGGAAGGGAAAAAAATGCATAATCGATGGGCTGCTTAAATGCTGCTGTACATGAAATTGCCAAAGGTTGAAACCAAGTCGAATTCAGGTACTCATACTAGTTATAATAAACAAGAAAATAGTTTTTTTTATTATTAATAAAAAATCATATAGCTACATTAATTTGTGTCTACTATATCTGTTTGCAAGAATCCAATTATAAAGGGTGCCAACCATGTAAACCTACATGCATTAATGAGACAGCTGCCCCTTTAAGTGTGAATTACATTAAAATATAAATATAAATCCATGAGTAAATTACTTTACTTACTGATTTATATATGTTTGCAGTTCAGCAAGGGGGAACTCTGATGGGCGCTCTAGTATGTATTAGGAGGGTTTTAATGAGTACTCCTGGATGTAACGGGGATTCCAATGCACAATCTTTGATGTAAGGAAGACATTCTGATGGGCAGTCCTTGATGTAAAGGGGGTTTCTGATGAACACTCTTTTATGTATTGGAAGGATTTTGATGGGCACACCTGAATGTAAGGGGGGACTCTGATGTGCACACTTTGATGTAAATGGGGCATTCTGATGGACACTCCTTGATGTAAGGGTGGACTCTGGTGGGTACTACTAGATGCAGGGGGGCTCTGATGGGCACTCCTATATGTAAGAGGGGACTCTGGTGGGTACTACTAGATGCAGGGGTGGGGCACTGATGGGCACTCCTATATGTAAGGGGGGGCTCTGGTGGATACGACTAGATGTAGTGGGGCTTTGATGGGCACTCCTGGATGGGAGGGGGGCTTTGATGGGAACTCCTGCATATAAAGGGTATTCTACTGGGCGCTCCTGGATGTAAGGGAGGATTCTGCTGTGCACTCTTTGAATGTAAAGGGGGTACCTATTAGTTTATTTAAAATGTATTAATTCATTTATAAAGCAGGTTTTTTTCCTGCCATCAAATGTTTGTAAAATATACAAAGTGACCCATGAAAGCATTGGAGATCCCTGGCCTAGAATAAGAAACTATAAAAAAATAAAACACTTAAAAGCTTAGGACTATCAAACCTATTAAGAAACCAAAATAGTATTCTCAAAATCAAGTTTTTGAATTCAGTACATAATGAAATAGATACTTTGCAGTAGTAATAACTATACAATAACCCTCTTTATTAAGGTAGTCCATTCATACAGTAGTTTAAAGATTTTACCTGCATTGAAACAAAACACGCAGATGATACCAGGGAAGTAAAAAAATAAGGGATCAAACTTCAGCTTTTGATAAACATTGTGGGGAGATTTACTAAAACTGGTGCTCACGGAATCTGGTACAGCTGTGCATAGTAACCAATCAGCTTCTAACTTCTGCTTGTTCAATTAAGCTTTGACAGTTAGCTCTTGTTCACATTGGAGTGACTTGTGCGATTTGACAGGTCAAATCATATGAGAAGTCACGCCCTACTGTCAGCAATGGCACCATTCAAATCAGTGTGACACTGACTTTGCGGTGCCGCATCAATTTGAAAAAGTAGTACCTGCACTACTTTTGGTGATTTCGGGTGCAACTTGCATAGATATCTGTGCATGAAGCCGCACATATGTCTCTGAAGTTGCCTTGACATGTGGCTTTTAAATTGTGCAATTTCAGATGAAGTTGCGCGATTTCAAAACTGCATTCAATGTGAACAAGGGCTAAAACCTTAGAAGCTGATTAGTTACTATGCACAGATGCACCAGATTCTTTGTTCACCAATTTTACCAAATCTTCCCCTATATGTCCAGTGTTCCAAAGTAGTAAAGCAAATCGACTAATTTAAACTAGAGGTCAGTAAAACATGTTTCAGCTTTTAATGCAGCAGTTTGTTTCATGTGTGATAACAACCTGTACAATGTGAAAACAATTGGCCTAACAACAACAATAACAGTTATTATACCATATTTTAAGTTTCTGGGACTTACTCAGACCACTGTAGAGTGTAGTATTACAGTCGCATATGGCCACAGAGCTGACATTTGTGCAAATCTTATCATTGGTACAAGCAGGGTTGCAGATCAGAGTGGCTGTAATAGGTAAAATAAAGAAGTCAAAATTACTACAAGTAGAACTTCAGATTCCTATAGTTGATTCTACTGAGAAGGCACCCAAAAATAATATTTTTTTTCAATAACACAAGTTACCTGTACAGCAGTTGTCTGATGGTGACCAATAATAGCCTGTAGGGCAACAAATATTATCGGCCACGGTGGCACATTCAGTTGTCGGAACACAGGTTGTAGCTCCATCAGAATTACATGCACATCCATTGGCTAATGTACAAGATCCACCACCACATGAAGCATCGCTACACAGGATTGGGTCAGCACCAGCTGTAAAGAATAATAAAAGCAGCAGGGTTTAACTACTTTAGAATCAATATTTTACACATAATAGTATTGTGTTCTCCTCTATATCACCTCTGATTCCTATAATTGTCATTGATGAAGGAAGTGAGGGAAAATCTCCACAATAGAGATCCAGAAACCATTAAAACTCTTGACTCTTGTTCTAACCTTTCCTCGGTCTATTAAAAAAAAATTTTTTTTGCTTGATTTAGTCCCTAAAATGAACTTTAAGGCTGTGTTCATACTGGTGTCAGTGTGAATATGTTCTTTATTAATGGCACTTCAATGCACTTGTTCTTCAGTGTACCACGACTTATGGTGATACGCTACCATGCATTGTGGTGCTCTATGTTAGAAAAAAATGTGAATGCACCTTTTTGGCATGTTTTGGTGCATTAGGCATCCCATTCAAATAAATGGCCTGTCTTTAGGATGGCCATACATTATACAACATTCTTGTATAATTTTCCTTCAGATTTACCAGGACCATAATATGAGGCCAAACCTAAACACTTTAAATTTGTATGCAATCAAGCCGGCCCTTGCACTACATAGTTGAAGGTAAGTCTAAAATAAATTTAATAAGAAAAGAGTATAATGTATGGCCAGCTTTACACAAGGCATGCTAATGCATGCTAACATTATAAATCCAGCCTTGTTTATGTTTGTCTGTGAGAGTCTGCCTAGTAGTACAGAAATGAAGGCACATTTTATGGGTGCAAGGATAAGTGTATATAGTGAATAGGCTCGTGTTTTATTTAACCATGCCTCTTTAGCCCACTGCTTAGCACATTATGTACCAAAGCTTTTCTCTATTTGATGTGCCCAAGGGGGCAACAGTCTGTATTATTACTACACTTTAAATGCTTTCTATCTAGTTTAACATTCTTATTTTCTAAGCATTTCTTAATATGGTATGTCTGTGTTCAGTATAACATGTGATTCAGAATCAGGGATTTAGCTCCCCCTCCAGCACCAGCACACAAAGAAAGGGCAAGAGCCATCCCAAGTGTGGCCAGTACAAAAGGAAAGTCATGTTTCAACTATTTGTTAACAAAGATACACAGTATATAGTTTCATTATCTTTCTGCTTGGTTACAGATATATCTCTATTGTGTATATAAAGGCATTGGACATATGGACAATGAATACTTACTGTAGCATGTGTAAGCTTCTCCTAAAGGGAAGAAAAAAGAACTTAAGATCAATACAACATTTATAACATTTTTTATAAGCATTACCTGACATTGTATATGGTTAACAGTTTATCTACATCAGATTTTTATTTCCAGATATTAAACTATTAGGTGGGCTATGTTAAAATTAACTACTGCTATCATCATAAATTATTGCAACTTTAAGTCCAAAGATAATAGAATAATGGAGTTTAGTGCTCTTTAAAAATGATTTATATATTTGCCCAATTTAAAAGACATCGAATATCCAACTTTCCATGTCTATTCTCTGACAACCAGAGGGGTTTTTTTTTTAAATCCTATGTAACACTCCATATATACATATATATATATATATATATATATATATACTTTTTAGATAATATCTGTAGATAAATTAAGTATATGATATTACTATATATATATATATATATATAGATAGATAGATAGATAATAACATTTGACGCTATTGTCTAAACGTTATATAACAAAGGGTGAGCAAACTGCAGCCCTGCTTAATTTAATTATATATAAGTAGTCTGGTTTTGTATTTTTGCATATTTCCAAATATTGTTCTATCAAAAAAACTGAAAACTATGAAAAATGTTAAGTACCTTTGACAATTTGACTCTTGCTATACCTTTAGAAGAGATTTCTTGGGATTAATGCTGACCTACCAAGTATTGCACCTGTGCAGGGTGTGGTAGGGTGAGACGGAAACCAATACAGTGGTTTTGTATGGATCACTGCTCACCAAAAAAAAAAAAAGGCATTGTGATCGCTGACATCATCACATCAGTCTGTACTCCAATGGATTGTTGCTTATAAATATACCACTACAATGCAGAGCTACACTTTCTAATCTCTTTCAAGTCCATAGCTTTGTGCTTTGTTGCTCTTTGTGGTTTTTGTATTGTTCCATTTTGTATTGTTCCATTTCACACATAACTAACTCAAAAATAATTATTAATATGTAAAATTGAGTTGTGAATTCTACTTGTGTCCAATTTATAAAAAGTTTAATATTTGCTTATTTGAACTTGTAGAAAAAATTTACTAGGTTTAACACAAACTATGTCAGCAACCTGAATAGATGCAATACTTCTTAATTGCCACTGTTAATTCTACTTGATAAAACACAGGACCTGAAAATCAAAAAAACTATTCTAATTTCATATAACAGATTCAAGCAAACTATGGGTAAAGACCATTCTCTTTTCAGTGTGTCTAGTAATAAAACAACCAACACATATTTCTAGCTGATTAACTAGTTTTACAATTCATATAATCCACTGAAACAAGTGCAAGGTGCTAAATCTCTGCTCTGCTAAAAACGGTAGTTTGAATGATTTAACTATACTTTTAATCAGTGGGGAAACTAAAGTTCTGATGGTCATGTTTTCTGTTTTGAAATAATTATGTTACTTCTTTCAGGATGTCCCTAATTAACAGAATGCTGACAAAGGTTTCGTACTTTACCCACCATATCCAATATAAAACAAAAAAGTGTTGGCTTGAGTTTTATTTTAGAATGATGGAAATATGATCATTGTCATAGAGTAGCAGATTTGTGTTGATATTGTTTTGATGTGAAGATACCTTGTCTGACAGTTACAGTTGTAAGTTGGCATGCAAGAATAATGGGTGTTTTTTTCTGTTTTAGCACACAGAGCCAGGAGGCAGGGGCAGTGGTCAGCACTAAGCTTTAGATGGTGCCCTGGTGGCATGAAGAGTGGCACTGATGGAGTGCTGAAATGCTCTTTATATTCCAGCACCCTTCACTGAAAGAAGTTGGAACTGTTAGGTGGAGTGACCTCTGGAGTGACCTCTGCCCAACAGCAGAAGTAGAGTTCCATCTAAGGGGTAGGGACTGCAGCACATGAGCAGGTAAGTAAACCACTGAACACCAATGCTGGGAATGTTATCATTGCAGCCTAAGCCTGACACTGACCGCCAATGCTGTGGGGGAGAAATTTTCTTATTACAGCATGAGCCTTTCACTGACTACCAATGTTGGGAGTTCTTATTACAAAACAATCCAAAAGGGGTTCCCAGCATACCTTTGAGCTATCCAGAAAATGTATAGCTGCCTTTAAAGTAAGCTGACTTCAGGTGAGCCTGCTGTCTATTTTTGCATCAGTTTAAAGTTAGGGACCACACTTTTTAGAGGTACCTTGATGTGGCTTCCACATCTGTTTGGAAATGTATCGAGCAAAAATTTATTTTTTATTCTAACTAAACACGTGCTTTTTTTTTTTTTTTTTTGATGGCTAGTTTAAAAAATGTGTTGAGGTCCCTTTTTATACTGCTTTGTATATTGCCCTGCCTATGTGCACTTTTCCTGTTGCTAGTTTTAAACAGATCAGAGGGGATGCTACATTTGTTTTGTTTTTTGGGGGGTTTATTATTACAGCGTGAGTCTGCCACTGACCACCAATACTGTGGGGAAAGGAAGAGAGTGGTCCTATTACAGCTTAAGCCTCCCACTGAGCACAAATGGAGGGTTTGACATTACTACCACTGCGACCACCAATGAAGAGGAGATTATTGAGGCCACTTACCTCATTGCTGGGGGGGTATTACTGACTTTGCTAAGGGTGAGTCTCATATTAAGGTTGCCTTGTTAAGGTGATAAATCCCCTTAAGGTGAAATCATCTCCCTGTCAAAGTGATAAACTTATATCTCATGCCATCAATCAGTGGGGATGCATTTAGGGTGAGCTTACCACAGTTACTAAAACAAAGCTTAATAAACATGCATAGGTAACGTGTGTCATTATTAATTTAACAACTTTATAAGTATCTATATATACCTATGGTGTACCCATTCTGTGTATAAAATAACTCATATTACTCATAGCAATTATAATAAAAATAATATTAACTTTTTAAAAAGTTAAAATTTCAATACAAATATACCTTTGAGATACAGTTATTTTCATTACTTCAAGCATGTAAAGCAATGAAAATATGTATTAACTGTAGCTTTCATTAACTTGATGGTGCACTCTGGCCACATAGAAAGGCATGAAGATGGAGCCTGCAGCAAGTCAGCATCAACATTTTTCCGCTTTATAACAATGCGCATGTGTGCACCCAGTGACAATGACTGTTGATGCTTCTATTTTAGCATTACATTGATGTGCAAGACATATTTAGCATAAAGCTTGCTATGCCATATTTTTAGATCAATCGGTTTTACCAAGAACCACAATAATTCTACGGAATGTAACTTAAATAAATTGTTTAGTCTGAATTATTAGCTATTCAAAATTTAGATATAGAGATCTCAACAACTAGCTCAAATCCAATGCTTAATTAGTTAGCTAGAGTTATGTTCAAATCCTTCATATGAAGTCTGGTATCCTCTGATTGTTGAGGAACAGAAAGTCAGCGGCTGATATAGCATGCTGGGAAATATAGTTCATCAACAGCTGGAGGACTGCAATCCTCTAGCTAATGTACAGAATAAAATTAGATAACAAAGTGTTTGAAAAAGCATACCTTTCTGCATAAGAGCGGCTACAAGCAATAAGACATGTAGGACAAGCATGTTGGCTGTTGTCTCTTCTGGTGGTGGGACACTCTTAGGACAACAGTTCTAGTCAAGTAGAACATGCCTTAATATTGTGAAAATATATAGTGTCATGTGGGAGGGAATTTCAATTCAATACATGTACTGATTGACATCTAAATAGAGTGGATTTCTATGGAGAAAAGGACACTTTAAAAATAGGAGTGGTGTGTTTTGTTAGCGTACAATAACATGTACGTCAAAATTAATTCAAAGGAAGTGTATGGAGCGATGAGGTAACATAGAGGTCAGAAATGTTACGTTGATGTATCCGTCATTCAACAAATGGATATTCTGATATGTCACTTAAAATAAAGAAGTTGAAAATAAAGTCTTATATATGGCTTTATGTGGCTTCCAGTAATAGAATTATTACTAATAAATTGACTGTATTTTCTCCTGGATGAATTCAAACATTGATATCCCTCCAGATAGACATAAAAAAATAAATAAAAATCAATGTCTAACTAGCAAGTGTGCAAATTTTGTCAAATCCCAATTTATTGAATGAAACTTATTCAGCTCTACCAACTATTTCTCAAATCAAAATAAGATGGGTAGATTTTTTTTAAAGTGTGGAAATACAGTAGTTGTGTAAGCTGGAACTTTGATTTTCAAACCTTGCTTTTTTTTTAACCAAAGATTTTAAGCAGATTTTGGCATGACACCTGGGCCATACCTACCTTTTTGTCATCAGTGGGGTGTCACAAATTCTGTTACACACAGAATGTATGTGTTTTTTCGTAAAAGTTTATACATACATTATACGTGTAATTTAATAGATGAGCTGAAGAATAGCATATAACTGTGTCCTATATTAAAATACATACTTACCAGATATCAGGTGGGGATCTGCAGCATACATTTTAGGTATTATTTTAGTAGCTTAGTTAAGCTTCAAAATGTCTTTAACAATTTATAACAAGTCCAGTTGAATGTAGCGAACTACTGTTGGTCTCTTTTTGGATAGATTTCCTTTGACTTACAGTTGTGCCAATGGGACATGAAGTAATGTAAAATTGATAAATGGGAAATCCAAAACTAAAAATATAAGAAGAGGTCTTAACATGCACTTTAACGTCCAGACAAATAGTAGTTTCAGGAGATGTCAGTGATGATGGTCTACATATTTTACTCAGTATGGTTCATACAGATTAGTGAAAAACGGGCAGATCATTAGCGGAATTGTGGCTGAATGCAGAAATTATTTCAAAGACTGATGGTTTACAGCAATTTATAATCAAAATTTAAAAAAAGCATTTTTAAAGAGCAATGTAAGATGTGAATTGGATTTTAACATTTTATAGTGCTTATATTTTTGGCTGAGGCCAGGTTTCCTTAAGAGACAATATGCCCCAAGCAGAGGATAAACCACAGAACAATTAGTAAAGAGAAAAATAAAATACGTGTTGAACAACCAGGATAAAACAATAGCCTTCAGCATGAATGGGGCATATTTATAGATAACATCTTACTTAAAATATTGAAACACTTTAGAAGTGATAATTTTTTTTTTTTCATCAAACAAAAATTTGGAAATGTTAATACTGCAACAATGGATGATTGAGTCAGGAGAGTTTAAAACTCACCTGGATTGCTTTTTTAAATGTATTTTTTATATCTAAATTGTAATGTAATTCTAAATAAATTTTACATTTATTTAGCTTAGTAAACAAAACGTGTCAATTTTAATCTCCAGTCATGCTCATGGGAAATTGCATAGCTTTACTTTATTCGCTAAGCTCAGTAAACAGTCTCTATTCTTTTAGTAAACCTAGCCCATTAATTATCCTGAATATTTGAAAATATATATCTGATCTACAAAGAATTCTGTTTTATCCATCCAGGTAATTATGATGCATGAACTATTTACCCTTTTATATCTAAAAGATTATGTATGTATATTAGTAATCACTAACCGTGATGTTACACTTCCAAACAATCCTAAAAACACAAACACACAAAAAGCAAAATGCAGTAGTAAGATAATACTTCAAGGTAGGTCCCTTTTTCAAATTCCCACAATCCAAAACCATGTCATTAAGCCAGGATATGGGTACTATAATTTCCCAACAAAATAGGTGATCTGCTTACAAAATTATTAGTGACTCATTGGGGCTGATTTACAAAGCATTTGCGACATGAGTTGCGGTGCACGCCGACGCGCAGCGGCCGTTTTCGTGTTCACAAAGCATTTGTGCCTGTAACACAGCGCAATTCCCCATTTGCTATTAGTCTGCTGGTGCATGGGCGGCCGTGATCTGTGCGCCACTATAGACCTGGCGCATGGTATCTTTAACTCAGAATTAAAAGAAGCTGGAAGTGCCAATATTATGGGAGTGATGTGGGGTGATGTGAGGAAGTATAGATATGACTGTCTAAGTAACAAATATGCCCAAAATAGAATGGAAAAGTTACTTTCTCTAAGGCTGCTTTCACACTGCAGCGGGAGCGGCGTCGGCGGTAAAGTGCCGCTATTTTTAGCGGCGCTTTACCGTCGTTTTAGCGGCGGTGTGCGGGCGCTAGCGGGGTGGTTTTAACCCCCGCTAGCGGCCGAAAAGGGGTTAAACCCGCCCGCAAAGCGCCGCTGCAGCGGCGCTTTGCCGGCGGTATTGCCGCGGTGTCCCATTGATTTCAATGGGTAGCAGCGGTTTAGGAGCGGTGAATACACCGCTCCTTCACCGCTGCAAAGATGCGGCTAGCAGGACTTTTTTCACCGTCCTGCCAGCGCATCGCTCCAGTGTAAAAGCCCTCCGGCTTTCACACTGGAGTTAAAGGGGCCGGTTTTTTTCAGGCGTTACACAGGCGCTATTTTTAGCGCTGTAATGCCTGAATACCGCCCCAGTGTGAAAGCAGCCTAAGCAAGCCTGCTGCGCCTGCAAATACACTTGGAACTGCGCTATGTCAATTTATGCACTGCGCATGCGCAATCGGCATTTCAGTTCAAGTGCTCTGGTTCACTGCGCCGGCAAAATCTTAGTAAATGTCAAGCCACATAGGTTCATTTACATAAGTTGAACAGGTGCAACTCTCAACTTGACTTTTTTTTGCGCTGGTTCACGTCTATGGGTTTTTTAAGGCTATTTGCACACAGGTCATCAGGTTAGCATTAAGAAAAAAAAATGAAGAAAAAAAAATGCGTGAGGCCTTTCAGGTCTGGCATAGATTTTAAGGGGGAACCCCGTGCCCAAAAAATGGCGTGGGGGTCCCCCTCAAAATACATACCAGACCCTTCAGATCTGGCATGGATTTCAAGGGGAACCCCGCACCCCAAAAAAATGGCGTGGGGTCCCCCTCACAATCCATGCCAGACCCTTATCCAAGCAAGCAACCTGGCAGAGCGCAGGAAAAAAGGGGGCACAAGAGAGCACCCCCCATCCTGACCCGTACCAGGCCACATGCCCTTAACATTGGGAGGATGCTTTGTGGTCCCCCCCCAAAGCACCTTGTCCCCATGTTGATGAGGACAAGGGCATCATCCCCAAAACCCTGGCCGGTGGTTGTGGGGGTCTGCGGGCGGGGGGCTTATTGGAATCTGGAAGCCCCCTTTAACAAGGGGACCCCCAGATCCCGGGCCTCCCCCCTGTGTGAAAGGGTAAGGGGGTATAAAATTAAAATAATTTATTAAAATCTTCTTTCATCTTCTTTCTTCTGGTCTTCTTCCTTTCTTCATCCTTCGGTTTCTTCCTCCATCTGCTTCTTCCTCCGATCCTCTGCTTCATGCTCTCGTCCGGCATTTTCCTCCATGGCGTCTCTTCTTTGTTCTCTGGCCGCTCTGCGCAATGGGAGGCTCCCAATGTGCGATGCTTCTCTTCTTCTGACAGGTCTTATATAACGGAGGGCGGGGCCACCCGGTGACCCTGCCTCCTCTGATGCACGGAACCGTACTGGGGTTGAGTACTAGGTGATCTTTATTTTTCTTGATATATGCATTTGTTTGTGAGTATAATTTTATATACTTTTTTTAACAATAAATTGTCGCAAAGGTAATGCGCTAGGCTGGTGTGCCCTCTGTTCCTTTCTTTATAGAGTTCTATTTGGGTTTACCTGACCTGTTGTGAGTGGCAGCACAGCCAATGTGGAGGTTGAATCAGCGGAGACCACTCAGTGCACGACCACTTCTAGCTGCACATTTTTCTCAAGAACAAGAGATTTGGTTCTCTTTCTAGTCTACTTCATTTGTGAACCAGGCAGGAAGAGGGCTTCTTCTGTTATTCATCCCTGGTATATTAGGAGCACATTGCAATGTTGAATTAAAGATGTTTTTATTATTTTGTCACTTTTATCAACTTTTCTCTTTTTGTCATCCAGTGCAGTTAACTAGCAGCAATAGCTGTAATGAATTCACACCTGCTTGTCCTGAAGTGTATCAAAGTGTATTCATTAAAAATAGGTGCACTAATGTAATGCCAAATAAAAAAAAAAAAAATGTTATAATAATCAAAAAAAATAAATAATGAAAAATTCAATGCCTTGACCATAGTTAAATAAACGTATACAAAATATTTCACAAACAAGTGAGTATACATGATTACATGATTAATGAACACAAACAAATGTCTTTCAAGGAAAAAATGTCCATACATAAGTCCAAAAAATGAACTCTTAAAAAAAGAGTTAGCAATATAATCACCCAATTCAGAAATAGGGGATCTCAGATAATAGAGACATATACGCTTGTTTAAATTCCAAGAAACTCAGTGGTCAGGCTGGGGAAGAAATCAGATTCACAGGTGATGATGGTATTGACTCCAAAGAAGCCAATTCATACAAAATCCGGTAGCAGTGCTCCTAGTATTTGCGGAGAGTGTAATACGTTTAAAACGTTTATTAAAGTATTAAGTATATACTTACAAATAGGGAGCTTAAGGTCAGCATAAAAAATAAAGACGGCAGCGGTCAGCACCAGCCTGCTCATGAGGGATGACATCACAAATAGTGGCTCCAGCTGACACTTTTCCCTGCAACAGGCTTCAACTGGGAAAGGAGTCTTCTTTCCCAGTTGAAGCCTGTTAAGGGGAAACGCATTGGGTGGAGCCACTATTTGTGACATAATCCCACACAAGCAGGCTGGTGCTGGCCACCGCCATGCTTGTTTTTTATGCTGACCTTAACCACTTCCTGCCCACCATATAGCAAAATGACGGCAGGAAAGTGGTTGTATTATCCTGACTGGACGTCATATGGCATCCAATAGGATAAGCCGCAAGAGTGCGCCCATGGGAGCACGCAGCATGGCGATCGGAGGTGTGGTGTGTCAGTCTGACACGCTGCATCTCTGATCTAGGTAAAGAGCCTATGATGTAGGCTCTTTATCACGTGATCTGCTGTGTCAAATCACAGATATCGGCAAGTCCGTTCGCTCGGAAGTCCGTTATAACTCAGTCGAAAGTCCGTCAGGAAGACCGTCAGACTTTTTTTGCCAGAAAGTCCGGTCGTGTGTATGCGGCATTAAACATAGCAAAAGTTTGGGCCCAGAAGTCTATGGCATCCAAAGTCCCCATTTTGAAGGCTTATACAGTGGTGTGAAAAAGTGTTTGCCCTCTTCCTCATTTCCTGTTCCTTTGCATGTTTGTCACACTTAAGTGTTTCGGAACATCAAACCAATTTAAACAATAGTCAAGGACAACACAAGTAAACACAAAATGCAATTTGTAAATGAAGGTGTTTATTATTAAAGGTGAAAAAAAATCCAAACCATCATGGCCCTGTGTGAAAAAGTGATTGCCCCCTAAACCTAATAACTGGTTGGGCCACCCTTAGCAGCAACAACTGCAACCAAGCGTTTGCGATAACGTGCAATGAGGCTTTTACAGTGTCCTGGAGGAATTTTGGCCCACTCATCTTTGCAGAATTGTTCTAATTCAGTTACATTAGAGGGTTTTCGAGCATGAACGGCCTTTTTAAGGTCATACCACAACATCTCAATAGGATTCAGGTCAGGACTTTGGCTAGGCCAGTCCAAAGTCTTCATTTTGTTTTTCTTCAGCCATTCGGTGGTGGACTTGCTGGTGTGTTTAGGATCATTGTCCTGCTGCAGAACCCAAGTTCGTTTCAGCTTGAGTACACGAACAGATGGTCGGACATTCTCCTTCAGGATCTCTTGGTAGACAGCAGAATTCATAGTTCCTTTTATCACGGCAAGTCTTCCAGGTCCTGAAGCAGCAAAACAGCCCCAGACCATCACACTACCACCACCATATTTTACTGTTGGTATAATGTTCTTTTTATGAAATGCAGTGTTCCTTCTACGCCAGATATACTTGGACACACACCTTCCAAAGAGTTCCACTTTTGTCTCATCGGTCCACAGAATGTTGTCCCAAAAGTCTTGGGGATCATCAAGATGTGTTGTGGAGAAATTGAGACGAGCTTTGATGTTGTTTTTGCTCAGCAGTGGTTTTCTCCTTGGAACTCTGCCATGCAGGCCATTTTTGCCCAGTCTTTTCCTGATGGTGGAGGCATGAACGCTGACCTTAACTGAGGCAAGTGAGGCCTGCAGTTCCTTGGAAGTTGTTGTGGGGTCTTTTGTGACCTCTTGGATGAGTCGTCGCTGCGCTCTTGGGGTAATTTTGGGCGGCCGGCCACTCCTGGGAAGGTTCACCACTGTTCCATGTCTTCGCCATTTGTGGATAATGGCTCTCACTGTGGTTCGCTGGATTCCCAAAGCTTTGGAAATGGCTTTATAACCCTTTCCAGACTGATAGATCTCAATTACTTTCTTTCTCAATTGTTCCTGAATTTCTTTGGGTCTCGGCATGAAGTGTAGCTTTTAAGGATCTTCTGGTGGACCTTACTGTGTCAAGCAGCTCCTATTTAAGTGATGCCTTGATTGTGAACAGGTGTGGCAATAATCAGGCCTGGGTGTGGCTAGAGAAATTGAACTCAGGTGTGGACAACCACAGTTATAGTATGTTTTAACAAGGGGGGCAATCACTTTTTCACACAGGGCCATGATGGTTTGGATTTTTTTTCACCTTTAATAAGAAACACCTTAATTTACAAATTGCATTTTGTGTTTACTTGTGTTGTCCTTGACTATTGTTTAAATTGGTTTGATGTTCCGAAACACTTAAGTGTGACAAACATGCAAAGGAACAGGAAATGAGGAAGGGGGCAAACAGTTTTTCACACCACTGTATGCAAGTTATTTCCCAAAAAAGGGTATGGGGACCCAGGTACTGAACTGGGGTAAATGTATCAATGCAAAAACTTATTTTAAAAAATCGTTTTTACAGGAGCAGTGATTTTAATTAAAGGTTAAAGTGAAACAATAAAAATGAAAAATTCCTTTAACCACTTCCCGCAACCCACCATAGCTGTAGGTTGGTATTTTGGTCTAGAATACGGCCGCATGTAGCTGCCATAACCCCAGTATTTTCCAAAATGGCAGGCAGTCCTCTTTAAGATAAAAATGGTCTCCGCAGCGGATTCCTCGCAAGATCACTTTTATCGGCGCCGCAAAAGGTGCCCACCCCCTCCTACCGCGTTACCGCCGTCTCTGCCGCTTAACTGAGCTGCCAGTAGCAGCAGAGACAATACGATCCTTTCCTCTCAGAGGCTGTGAGTCAAGTGAGGGAATGATGGCCCCCACTCGACTGAATGACGTTGAATGACGGAAGCGACATCAAACGTCACTTCTGCCCAACAGCCTTAATGGGGAATTTTTAAAAAAAAAATTATTGCATTTAAGTGTAAATGTGAGATCTGAGGTCTTTTTGACCCCAGATCTCACATTAAAGAGGTCCTGTCATGTTTTTTTTCTATTACAAGGTATGTTTACATTCCTTGTAATAGGAATAAAAGTGATCCAAAATTTTTTTGTTAAAGGGACAGTGTAAAAATAAAAATAAATACGATTTTTTTTGCTGTGCTCCCGCTGTGCAAATACGGTGGGACATAAAATATTGCAATGACCTCCATTTCATTCTCTAGGGTGTCTGAAAAAAATATATAATGTTTGGGGGGTTGTAAGCAATTTTCTAGCAAAACAATTTTTTTTTTTTAACTAGGCCTGGTCCTTAAGTGGTTTAATATAGTGTCTGGGGGCCCCATTAGTCTGCCTGTAAATTGGCACATCTGTACCGTGTATAGAACCTGCTGCAGCAAAACTGACAATTATAAAGGAAAAAGAAAAGACATTTCAATTTCCAGCAATAAAATTGCCGGCAATACAAAAATGTACAAAAAAAATGTCATGGGATTCCCATTAAAATCTATGCCAGACCCAAAGGACCTGGTGTGGATTGGGGGAACCCTATGCCGTTTTTTTTTTGTTTTTTTTCAGTTTTGCCAAAATTAAAAAATGGCACTGGGGCCCCCCAAAATACTTACCAAACCCTTATCCAAGCATGCAGCCCAGTAGGTCATGAAAGGGGGGACGAGAGAGCTCTGCACCCCCCACCCCAAAGCACCTTGTCCCCATGTTGATGGTGACAAGGGCCTCTTCCCACCAACCCTGAGCTATGGTTGTGGGGGTCTGTGGGCAGGGGGCTTATTGGAATCTGGAAGCCAACAAGGGTGCACTCAGATCCCAGACCCCTCCCTATGTGAATGAGTATGGGGTACATTGTACCCCTACCGATTCACCAAAAAGAGTTTTTGAAAATTCCTTTATTAAAAAAATAAAAAACAATGTCTCCCGATGTAGATCGATCATCAATCACGATGCCTTCCGCACCACTGGACCCAGAAAAAAAAAGATCCGCCCTTAAGGACGGCTAACAGCCAAATGCCTGCACTGCTGTTTGACAGTTCTTAAATAAGTAAGGGGCAGGGCCACCTAGTGACATCACCTGGTGACACTGCCCCCTTGTGACCTCACCGACTGGTAACACAAATCTGAGTGTTCAACTTAACTAAGTAAACAATCTCTACCCCTTAAAAACCCAATTAAGAAATAGGCACCAGAATAGTGCTTTTCTTCAAAATGCTGATATTAGATCTACATTAGACATTAGATTTCTAAGAATACAATGGGGTAGGTTTACCAAAGGAGTAAAGGCTGTTCACTGTGCAAATTGTATGTTTATCTAGTTTAGCAAATAAGGTGAAGTTGTATTCACATTGAATACTAAAAATACCAAAAATATTGAAGGATAATTTCACCTTAAGAAACAAGTTACATGTTACACCTATATTTAGGTTGTAACATGTAACATATTCCAGCTCCTGCCCACTGCTTCCCCTGATCCCCTGCCCTTGTCACATCGGGCAGACATTTAAAAAGAGTGTGTTTAAAATCTCTGCGGCCAAGTCATTCATTCACATGGATCTGTGAATGACTAAACTATAAATCCCATCTGCCACCGCGGCAGCAGACTTGTAGTCCTCAATGAAATATGAGTGTGCTGATCACCCTTTCTCCAGCTTTCTAACTGAAAGCCTGTATGGAGGTATGAACAGAAAACTGGAGGACATGTCTGATATTGTATACCCACAATCCAGTGATCACGGGTGCAATGATTTGTAGGCTGCTGTAGAAAAAAATATTGATTGCACATTTTTAATAACGGACTTTGTAAAAAAAACTGTGTTCTGTTTTTATTTATTAACACTGTTTTAGGCGAATGAGTAGAAGTACAGTGTACCCCATACTCATTCACATAGGGTGGGTAGCATGGATCTGGGGGCCCCCTTGTTAAAGGGGCTTCTAGATTCTGATAAGCCCCCTGCCCGCAGACCCCCACAACCTCTGCCCTTGGGTTTTCAGGAAAAGGCCCTTGTCCCCATCAACACGGGCAGGGCCGTCTTTAAGGCAGGGCAAAAGGGGCAGCTGCCCTGGGCCCTGTCATTGTTGTGGGGCCCAAAGCAGCTGCCTCATATCTGCCAACTATCCCAGTTTAAATTCCCTTGAAGTTTTAGTCCCGTGCTGTGTCCCGATATCTCAGTGTGAATTGCTGCTACAAATGCTGCCCAGCTCTACCCTATTGTTTTTGTACAAATGACCCACCTGCAGACCCTGTGTTTACATGTAAATGACTGGTATTCATATGTAAATAGCTGCATCTGGCAGCATAAATATGTAAATAAAGGTGGCATTCATATATCATGCCCCCCTGCAGTGAGGAGATGATGTGCTGTAACCTATAGCAACCAATCAGTGAGCAGTATTACTGTACAGTAATCTCTAGCAACCAATCAACAAGCAGAAATCAAGTGCTATAATATCTAGCAACTAATCAGTGACCCATAATGTGTGCTGTAACCTCTAGCAACCAGTCAGTGAGTGGAAATGATACAATGTAACCTCTAGTAACCAGTCAGTGAGCGGTAATGATACAATGTAGCCTCTAGCAACCAGTCAGTGAGTGGTAATGACAGACTGTAAGCTCTGGCAACCAATTGCAATCGCTACCTGATCTGATTCAGTAAACTGATTTTAAGTCTAGCTGCTAATTATTGTATGTCTCAGAGCAGGTGGAGAGCAAAATTGTCTGGGAGGTGCGGGACGTTTGCCCAGGGTCCAATCAATATTAAAGATGGCCCTGAACATGAGGACAAGGTGCTTTGAGGTGGAGCAGAGCCCCCCTGACCAAAAGCACCCAACCCCCATGTTGAGAGCATGTGGCCTAAAATGGTTCAGGAGGGGGTGAGCTCACTCATCCTCCGACTATCCTGACCTGCTTGGATAAGGGTCTGGTATGGATTTTGGGTGGGATCCCAAGCCATTATTTTTTTTTTATTTTAGTGTAGGGTTCACCCCTCAAGATTTACACCAGACTCAAAGGGCCTGCTATTGTTGGATCAAAGTCAGATCCCGTTCATTGAAGTCACATGTAAGTTGGACATTTGTAATGATAGGTGCATTGGGTGGCTTCACAAAAGAAATAGAGCATGTTCCCTTTGTAAAGCATGTATTAATATTTCCAGGTGAATATTTACCTGTCTTAGCAAATGAGTGGTAGCTGTGTTTACTTCTGGACAACTTCCGATCCAACCTTGCCCTATTACTTCACGTCTGACGTCCATGTGACTTCAGTGTTCATTCATAGGTCTAATTGTTAGACCACTTGACCTTTTTTCTGCTGTTTCTAAGTGCTAGTTATACTAATTTTACTTGTCACTTAGTGCTGGAACCTTTCTTCACTTGGTTGCTACTACCATGAGACATGCTAAGCCAAAAAGTGAAATTATAATATTAACTATACTATTAAATATTACCATTAACTACATTTTTCGTTAGTATACTATTAACCTCCCTGGCGGTACGATTATGTCGGATTTTAGGTGTTGAAAGCGGTACAATGTTTTGCATTGAAATTTGGCGTTTTATATTGTAGGCCTGCAATCCTTAGGATTAACTTACTTAAATCTGTCCAAACCAGTCTAGTAGACATCCCGGGTATGATAACATTTGAAAAACAAAATCATAAATTAAAATATAATAAATAACTATAAATAATTATACCAAAAAATAATATAATAATAATAAAAAATATTCAATAATGTAATCAAATCAAAAACACAGAAATTTGCACAGTTGCAGAATTGTCACTGTCATTACTTTTCAGTATTTGATGACGGATCTCCCCACAAATCACTATTGCTCAATTCTGTGAGTGATTTTAATTTAATATCACTGTTTTATAGCTGGTCTAAAACCACTTTTGATGTAAAGGGACGGTTTTGGTTGCTATGGACAATCTCCAGTTTCCAGGCAGAAAGAACAGTATTTATAATATAAAACTACATGCAGGGCACTGGAGAAACCACTAGGGGATATGAAATAATTACATACAGCAATGTAATCTCTAAGATTACATTATACTGTATGTAATGTGTGTGTTTCACTTTTTGAATTTGGCGCAGTTCTCCATCCCCGTGTGCCTCAACGCTCGCAGGGGACGGAGCCCGGCTCCATGATAGATCGAGTGGAGGACAAGCCGCTTGCACTGGGGGGAGACATCGCTGGATCCAGGGGACAAGGTAACCATACCCATCCTGGATCCTGCAATGCGATCCCGAGTCTGCCTCGGGGTTACCGTTAATGGTTCTGAATTTTCACCCCGAGCCAGACTCGGGAATACCGCCAGGGGGGTTAACTGTCAGTGAAAATAATTGTATATACATTTATAACATTATTTATAATAATACATCGTATTATATACACATATAATATACACTCATTGTATATTACAAACATGATATATTAATCCTCTGGTAATAAAATAATATTAATCATTTGAGCTCATGAAGGTTTTACTCCCTTCACGACCAGGGCATTTTTTGCTATTCAGCACTGTGCTACTTTAACTGGCAATTGCTTGGACATGCAACACTGTACGCAAATTACATTTTGTTCACACAAATAGAGCTTTCTATTGGTGGTATTTAATTACCACTGGGATTTTTATTTTTTTACGAAAAAAGACTGAAAATTTTGAAAAAGAACTGAAAACACAGCCATTAACATCTAAACTGCTGGTAACAAAAGCCTATGGCACCTGATCAGAGCATATGGCTCTAATCAGTTGCTTAAAAAAAAAATACCCCACCGCTGTAATTCGGGCACCTGAATAGGGGGTGGCAGCGGCGGCCATAGATAGATTCATGCAATGCATGAATCTATCTATTGATAATAGAGGGGGTGGCTGGAGAGAGGGAGCGGCGCCCGAGCTCCCTTTTGGACAAACCGCCACTCACTGCAAGCATACACAGGGTGCCGTGAAGAGGTCTTGCAGCTTACACATGTGTTTGCAAATGCGTGCTAACTAAACCCCTGTTTTTAACGCAGACTGTTGGACTGATTTATTTTGCATTCTATTTCACTCAGTGAAGTTTCCAGGGGAGTCAGCAGCCACATTTATACCTAAGCACAGAATTATATATATATATATATATATATATATATCTATATAAATATATATATACTGACACTGTACTAATGACATTTGTTGGGAAAGGGTATCTAGAGGCAAACAAATGGCTCCTGCTCCCACCTATAACTGACCTTCACAACAAGGAGCACATGGAAGGGCTAACACATAAAAGACAAAAAACAAACAGGGGGATTTAGAGGGATTGGGCTGCCTCCAGGCCCATCTGCCCTTCATCTATCCATTGAATGCATGTGTTCCCATTGTGGAGACGCTCATAAATTCAGTAGTGTTTTTGGGCTGCAAGCAGTGGCGGCTGGTCCTCAAAATTTTTGGGGGAGCAAACAAACTGAAAAAAAACATCAATCACAGCCCATCAAAGGCAGCCACTGTGCCCATCAATTACTGCCACTGTGCCATCAAATGTAGCCACTGTGCCCATCAATTGCTGCCACTGTGCCATCAAACGCAGCCACTGTGCCCATCAATTTCCACCACTGTGCCATCAAACGCAGCCACTGTGCCATCAAACGCAGCCACTGTGCCATCAATCGCAGCCACTGTACCATCAACCGTCGCCACTGTGCCCATCAATTGCGCCACTGTGCCATCAAACGCAGCCGCTGTGCCCATCGATTGCCACCACTGTGCCATCAAATGCAGCCACTGTGTCCATCAATTGCTGCCACTGTGCCTTCAAACACAGCCACTGTGCCATATCAAATGCTCCCACTGTGCCCATCAAATGCTTCCACTGAGCCATCAAACGCAGTCACTGTGAACATCAATTTCTGCCACTGTGCCATCAAATGCTGCCAGTGTGCCTGCCCGCCATCTGCCCGGCACTTACCCTGTCTCTCAGTGGGGCAGCGGGTGACGGCGGCGAGCGGTGTCCTCCATGTTTGACGATGCCCCTCAGTGCTCCTTGATGTCTTCTTCCGTTCTCTCTTCCCGTCCTCTGCTATGATTAGACGCCTCCAATTCTGTTTTTGTCTTTTATGCATTTGCCCTTCCATGTGCTCCTTGCTGTGAAGGCCAGTTATAGATGGAGGCAGGGGCCATCTGTTTGTTACTGGTGTAAATATGGTCCAGGGACATACTGGGCACCTTTGCTGCCACTGTGCTACGTGCTGGATGTCCCATGTGCTCCTATTCTTTTAAGGGGGATTGAGCCTCCAGACCCACATGCTCCTCATCTATACACTGAATGCATGTGCTTCCATTGTGGAGACGCTCATAAATTCAGTATCGTATAGGACTGCAAGCATACACAGGGTGCCGTGAAGAGACCTTGTAGCTAATGTGCGTTAGCAAATGCGTGCTGACTAAGCCCCTATTTTTAACGCAGACTGTTGGACAGGTTAATATGGTTGGTAAGCAGACTGGTTGATGAGTTGAGCTTTTTGTATTTATTATCTAGGGTCAATCAAGGGGTTAACTGTGTACCTAACTATGTGTAATATGTGCTGCTTTTAATTTACTATCTGCCCTTTTTTTCTTCCTGCCTTTTCAGGGAAAAGAAGCAGCCAGATCGTTGTTCCTTCAGTGTGTTTGTAAACACAGAACTATGTGTGCTTGGACACAGCTGATCAGGCTGCTTTTAGCCAAAATCATTGGCTTAATGTGGTTCTAAAGACTAAACATGTTTTACCTTAATGCATTCCTTGCATTAAGGCAAAAAATGTTGAGGTATCAGCATCCCCCCTCACCCCCCCTCTTTTTACTTACCTGAGCCCTCATTCCATCCAGTGTCGTGCACATCTGTATGTCTTCTCTCCCTTCACTCCCAGATCTCACTGGCTTTGTGGGGGCACGAGGAGCCATTGGTGCCAGTGCTGTCAATCAAAGCCAGCGATGAACAGCTAGAGGGCGGGGGCGAGTCCTGCTGCCTGAGTCAATGGATGCATCAGCGGGGCTCGGGAGCGAGCATGCATGAGTGCCCCATGGGAAGCCGGACAGTGAGGAGGGGCCAGGAGCATCGGCAGGGGACCCGAAAAGAAGATGTTTGTGGCCGATCTGTAAGTACAGACAACTGTTTCTTAATTTTACCTTTACAATCACTTTAAATCTGCTGCAAAACGTGTGCTGTGTTAAATCAAAGCATGGGTTAGGTGGAATTTTTTTTAGAAAATTTTATAAATGTGATTTTAAATTGAACTTATAACATCTGAAAGATTAAATATACTTATTCATACAATAAATACAATTATTCATACTAAAAGCCAAGTAATTAAGTTTGGAAAGAGTAAGGAAGGGTTGAACTACTATAAGATTTTTATTCCTGTTTGTGTCCCCATTTACAAAATTAACTTTCATTTCTTGTTAAAAAAAGTTAACCTTCACGTCCTATTCTAGTTATCAATGAGATAGATAGTGAGAGGAAAAACCAACATATGACAGTCGTCATTGCAATAGGATGTGACGTAAAACTAGCAGATACCTTTTTGTTTTAATGAACATTTTAAAGTGTGGAATCTTCCCTTACTTTGTGCAGATTTCTCCCAACTCTCTCTTGATTCTTTGGGACAGGAAACACAAACATCAAAAATAACCTTATGTAGGTTTTACCCTCACCCCCATAGTGCACACTGTTCTTGGGGCGTTATGCCCTGTACACACGGTTGGATTTTTTCTGACGGATTTTGGCCCAAACTTGTCTTGCATACACATGGTCACACAAAGTTGTCAGAAAATCCGATCGGTCAGAACGAGGTGACGTAAACCACGTACGACGGGACTATGAAGAGGGCAGTAGCCAATAGCTTTCATCTCGTAATTTATTCTGAGCATGCGTGGCACTTTGTCCGTCAGAATTGTCTACACACGATCGGAATTTAAACAAACGGATTTTGTTGACGGAAAATTTTAGATCCAGCTCTTAAACTTTGTGTGTCGGAAATTCCGACAGAAAAAGTCAGATGGAGCCCACACATGATCGGATTTTCCAACAACACGATCCGATCGCATATTTTCTGTCAGAAAGTCAGACCGTGTGTACAGGGCATTAGTGTACACCTGCACTTCTATGCCCTCTTTGGCCATGGCGAGTGTGTGTACTTGATTCTTGTATTCTGCTCGAAATAAAGGTTCCAATGATAAATACCTTTACATATCATGTCTATTTAGCTTTGAGTTCACAGCATTTTTTTTATGTTGCTTTTCTTGGCACGTGTACATACCCGTTCCTGTGACATTCTTTTTTTGTTTTTTTGTCTTCAGGCAGATATTGACTCCTTCTAGAACAGAAGGCAAAAAGCAGCATTAACTTAGTGTATTCTGCCCACAGAAACCAGATCCTCATAGTAGGCATTGAGCATTAGTATATGATTTTCTAAGTTTAGGGAGTGTGTGTATTGCATTTATACCATACTGATTTAGCCCTGCTTTCAATAATTAACTTTTTTTTTTAATTCAGACAATCATATTTAATTTAACACACTTTTAACTATGCTTTTATAGTTATCATCATCATTATCATTAATAATACAGGTTTTTCATTTACTACATTATAATATTTATCTTATTGCATATTACATGCAATTTTCTAAATGTGTTTTTTTTTTTCTTGCCTTTTCGATTGACCTGAGCAAAAAACGCACCTGTGCCTCATTTACATTCTAATTAGCATTGAATTAGCATTAAATTCGCAATACAATCGTGCTGGTAATAACCAAACACGCAATGAACATGCATCACAATCGCATCGAACAAGTGTGAACCGGCACTCAAGGCTAGTGTTGTAACAATGTCTTTTAACCGCCTGAAGACTATAATATTGTAAAATAAAACAGGAATATTTGCATGTTGCATGGTCATTCACAAATACGGTATTTACATCTTTTGCATAAACAGGTCTCTAATAATGTTTTATTTAGGAGTTTACTCAGATTTGAATGCCTCCAATTCTTAATTTAAAAATATCTATCATTATTAGTTCTGACTGTTAGTGGCTGATATAACGCAATAAAAATGTAAGTAAAATAAATATAATCATGTGTACTTATTATTAAAAAATATGTATAGTTTAAAGAGTTTAAATATTTAGTACTAGACATTCAGAAAAAAACGAGTTAGCTCACAGTTTCCCCCTTACCTTAGGATATTTTCTGTTGTAAGGTTTCTCAGTAACTATATATACTGTTGCAGGACAGGTTTATATGTTTTTATAAATAAACACATTTGTTTTTATTTATTTGTCTATGTGATTATTATATCTCACATTAATGGTGCTGCTGTTTACACATTTAGTCATTCAGGAGTGCAGTTTTTCATTATATGTTTTTTATACTGATGTTTACTATTTATTTTCTTTATTTCCTGTGTGTATGCTTTCTTATTTTTGCAAAAATGTTTTTAACCATTAACTGTCCAAACCAATTCGGACACTTCTTTCATACATGTAAAAATCTGCATTTTTTTTTTTTAACCAGATAATTAGTTAGAACCCTCAAACATTATATATTTTATGAAAATAAAGGCCCAGGAGAAAACAAATGTTTTTATGTCATACATGCACAGCGTTTAAAAAAAACAAAAAAAAAACAGTTTACTGAATTTTAGTGCACACAAACACAATATAATATCTATTTTCTTGTCAAATGTAATGATGTTACACTGAATAAATAGATGCCTAACATGTCACACTTTAAAATTGCTTACACCTGTGGAATGGCAACAACTACAATTGAGTGGAAGCATCAATTGTCATATGAAATGTGATATATGTGTTGAAACCCATTAATTTTAACAAATTAATTTTAATGATGTATAATAAATATTCAAATACTTTTTAAACATATTTTGTGTTTACTCGCACCTTTAAAGTCCAAATTCTCCATATTTTTTCTATACAGTATTTGAACATTTTCATACGTGACCCTTTAAAAGCCTTCATAGGTTACCAGTTTAGATTTACACAGTTGGTCTGGTGCTAAAATTATTGTTTTCGCTATGGCGTTTGCGGCAAAACCTCACATGTGTGCTGCAATCACTGTTTCCATATGCTTGCGGGGCTGACATATGCATTCGCCTTTGCGCATGAATGCGGGGGAACAGGGGCTCCCTAAATTTTATTATTATTATTTATGTGATTAAAAAAAATTACACTATCTCTTTATATTTTTTTGGATCATTTTGCTGTTGAGTGTTACTGCAATGAGAAACAATTGCCAGAGCACGATTGGTTATCCAAGGGGAACAGGCTTTGCCTAATTAAAACCTCATGCTATAAAGCTTAATTGGCTTTAAAAACATAATCACATACAATGGAAATAAATAAAAAAAGAAAAGATTTTTGCTTGAGCAGAATTGGATGCACACACCCTTTCTTTATTCAATAAGCTATGTAAGAACATGCACTTTGCAAAGTGACCGCTGACTGATAAGCAGTCTCTAGGACACATGCAGTAGAGACTAGAGCTCCACTTGTTGGTTGGAGAGAAGACTACATAATGTTTTTTTTCTATATTTTATATTTACTATACTCTAATCAAAATATTTTAAAAACAATTTATTTTAAAATTAGGACTATGGTATAATAAATAAATAACTAAATAAAGACATACATATATACTGTACAATATGTGCAAAACCAGAATCCATTCCCTTTAAGAGAAAAAATAAAAAGTATCTACAAACAACATATTTATGTGTATATTTTCAAAAGAATTTCACAGG
Source organism: Lithobates pipiens (assembly GCF_037356315.1). NCBI lineage: Eukaryota > Metazoa > Chordata > Amphibia > Anura > Ranidae > Lithobates > Lithobates pipiens. The sequence continues at coordinate 220,883,468 of NW_027507748.1, read as the reverse complement.
TTTTTCAAGAAAAATTATTTAAAAATACCATAAAAAGATGTTTAGGTGCCTGAAGCTAATTTTGCACTGTTTGACATCTCTTTGAGGAGGTAAGGACTGTCATTTAATTATGATTAAAACAAAATGTCAAAATTTATATTTTGAAAAAATATACGGGGCATATTTATAAACAGTAAATGTGGCATTCACTAATCATTCACTGAAAGTGAATATTCCTGGTGCATGTATTTTAAATTACAGTAATTGATTCTCCTGCTGTGAATGTCTGGTGAATGTCACTGTCAGGGGGTACGGGTGAAACTGGTGGCACAGTACCCCCTGTATATATATACACGAATGCTGCTAGCATTATTATTTCCATCAATTTGTAATGCAATTAATAAAATGTATTTGTTTTATATGGATCTTCACTATGGGGAATGTTTCTCTTTTTATTGTGGTATGATGTTCGGCTGTTAACCATGTATATGTGTTGGCATTCTTGGAGGTGGCATTTTCATGACACAGCCTGTTCAGAGGTTCTATGCTCAAAAGAGGATCTAGAGAAAAGCTGTGGGGATGTGAGAGCTCCTGGGAATGGTTCTAAGTTCCTTTTGACCACTATAATATAGTCCCTAATATAATCCCTTTGTTCTGGTAAGCTCCTGCTTGTCTCACCTAGGTGGTATGGTGCATATGAGGTCTGGCATTTGGAAGCTTGTTTCACCTTTTTGCTCACTCTAGCTGAGAGGACTTCCTTACTTAAACGCCTCATACATACGATCGGACTTTCCGACAACAAAACCATGGAATTTTGTTTGAAGGGTGTTGGCTCCAACTTGTCTTGCATACACACGGTCACACAAATGTTGGCCAACAGTTATGAACGTTGTGACATACAAGACATATGGCGAGCCGATGTGATATCTCCATTGCTAATGCTAGTTTTACAAGACCGATCGCTTCTGGCTCGTCCTTGATTCCGAGCATGCGTGTTTGTACTTTGGACTTTTGCCCGACGGACTTGTGTACACATGATCAGAAAGTCCGACAACAAACATTTGTTGAAGGAAAATTTGAGAACATGCTAGCCAACATTTGTTGGTGGAAAGTCTGACAACAAATGTCCAATGGAGCATACACATGGTCGGATTTTCCGACAACAGCCTGTCATCACACATTTCCCGTCGAAAAATCCATTTGTCTGTATGAGGCTATAGACTTTCATAATGATTTGAAGTAGTGAGGACTGACGTTTTAACCACTCATAATAAGCTATGGATTATGCAAATATTTATTTTGTGTATATTTTTTATTTCACTTTTCCTTGTTATTTTCTGTTGTATAAATTATATTGTTTTTTTTTTTTTTGGATTTTGAAGATTGTCACGCAGCAGATATTTTGTACACAAAGGAACTGAAATTTAATATCTGCACTTTATGTTTTCTTACTTACATGTACTTGTACTTAAGATGAGCCTAAAGTATAAAAATGGCATATCTCATGAGTTGCTCCATACAGAACTGCACTTGCAACAGATTTGCAGAAAACAAAAACAAAGAGATAAAAAAAGGAATCACACCACTTTTTGGTCACATGCAGATTAGACAGCCATCATGCACTTAACACATCATTCTTCCTCCATATAATCTGTCCATCCATGCTTCTTAGCCTCACAGGAAATAATATTTTAATAACACTTTGCATTCTCTGGCTTCTTCAGATCCAGATAATTTCTGGGCATTTGCATTGGTAAAATGCATCAAAAATAAATTAGAATCTTGTCAGGATTAATCATTTAATCCAAACAGGTGCCTGATTTAGTCCCCGCACCATTTTCTTACAATCTAATTGCCAAGGAAAGAACCCTTTTCCAGGTAACTTAAAATGAAGTTCAAAAATTATGACACTGAAAAGAATCTACATGCTGCAGCATTTCAAATAAAGACACCAAAGGAAACTGTACAGAGATGTGCCATTATAACGCACTAATCAATTCTGAGAATTTACCTTTCTGTAACTTTTTTTTTTTTTTTTTTTAATGTTTTTTATTGAGTTTTAGACAGACAAACGAACATTCAACCAAAAAAAAACAGTGACATGCCACATTGTTATGGTTAGACCCACGCAGGGGTCGTCAAGTGATTCTAACAGAATAATCGACACCTGTAGCACATCCACAACAACAATCATTAACTTAGTGCTCGGTTGGCTCCCGCTCCATATAACAACTTAGGACCAATTTCTGTAGTCGGGCCGCAAGGGGCACCAGAATAAGTGAACTAGGCACATAGGATTGGTAACACTAAAAAACCTAAGACATTGAAGTGGAGCAATGCCAGGGGGCCCTCCCCAACCACACTCCCATCTTCCCTCAGGATGACATCCCGGACATGTTAATCTGTAGTCACTGTGGAGGCATCAGCCAGCCACTTAGACCACACTTTCATGTATTTTTTGGGGCAACCCCTGTTATAATACGTTTCCTTATAATGTGGTAAGACTTTATTGACATGGGATTTCCACAGTTGTAATGACGGCGGGGCCTGCTTTTTCCAGCATAAGGTGATCATTTTCCTGGCATAAAAGAGTAGAAGTCCTATCAGGGTTCTGTCTGCTATCCTGGGGGCCACCCCTTCCACCAATCCCAGAAGGCATATCCGCGGGGTCTGGGCTACATCTATTCCTACCACTTCATGAATTATGGACAGTACCTGTGACCAGTAACGCTGAATTACCGGGCAGGACCAGAAGATGTGTATAAAGTCACCCGGATCCCCAGTACATCTCCAGCATTCCGAGGACAGGGAGGTTCTCATTTTATGTAATCTATACGGGGTAATATATGCCCGGTGTAGAATTTTGTATTGTATGAGGCGGTCACGAAGGGATACCAGGATGGTGAAGGGAAAGTCCCACATGTCCTCCCAGTCCTCGGAATCCAGATCCGATATGTCTTGAGTCCATCTCTGCCGGAGCTTTGACAGATCTGGAAAAGAGACCCTAATAAGGTGCGCATACAGGACCGAAGTCGGCTTCCTAGTACATTCAGATCTTGTAATCTTTTCCAGGGCGGATTGCACAATTTGCGTGGTATTGGGTACCACTTGAGCCTTGAAAGCATGGGATAGCTGCATATAGCGGAATAGATGCGAGGGGGGTACATTATTGCGAGATACCAGGTGATTAAAGGGGTGTATAGTCGTACCGGACGTGAGGTCAGATAAGAGTTTTATGCCACATCTGGCCCAAATTTTGGGGTCTGGTAGTGAGTAGAGGTGGGGTAAGGTAGGATTATTCCATAGGGGGGTGTGTGGGGAGATTGCAGTCCCCGGAAACCCCTCCAGTCCCAGTCCCGCCCGCCAGGCCCTTAGAGTTGTGTGCATAGAGGGTGTCAGGTCATAGGGGGCCCTGGGACCCCGCAGGGGTAAGTGTGTCAGGGCCTCCACGGATCGGACCACCGCAGCCTCCAGAACCACCGCAGTGTTGGACAGGTCTGGTGTCATCCACCAGACTACCGTGACCAACTGTGCTGCCAGAAAATATTTCTGGCAGTCAGGAAACGCCAACCCCCCCCCCGCAGCACCGGACGCATCAGCGTGGATAGTTTAAACCTATGGGGGCCGGAGCCCCAGAGGAAGGAAGAGAACAAACGATTCAATTTCGTAAATTTAGGGATTATCTTCATTTTGATGAGGTTAATGCGGCCTAAGAGGGATAGGGGAAGGTTTTCCCAGGCTTTCAACCTAGCCTTGACATTTTGAACCACCGGATCTAGATTGAGGGGGATAAAGCTGGATACGTCTCTCGAAACCCTCACTCCCAGGTACACCATGTCATCTACCCATTGCAGTTGGATATTTGGCGGGGCTAGTCGTTTTGCCTCAGGGTCAATAGCAAGTAACTGGGACTTCGTCCAGTTCACCCGCAGTCCAGTTATCCTAGAAAAGTCAGTCAGTACTCGCAGCGCTCCCCTAAGAGAAGGGCCTGCGTCATTCAGAAAAAGCAAGAGGTCGTCAGCATACAGTGCCACCCTCTCCTCCAGCCAGGCCATTTTCAGTCCCTTTATATGGGGCGAGACCCGCAATGCTTCCGCCACCGGTTCCATAGCAATGGCGAAAAGTGCTGGAGAGAGAGGGCAGCCCTGCCTGGTACCCCTGGACAACGGGAAGGGAGCAGAAACATCCCCCGCCAGCCTAATGGCTGCCTTTGGGGATCTGTACATAGTCTGCAGCCACCCAATAAAAACCAACGGAAACCCCATCCTCCGCAGAACCTCCCAGAGATAAGGCCACTCAATCGAATCGAATGCCTTCTCGATATCAAAGGAGGCAACCGTTCTAGTGCCCACATTATCATGTTTGGCATGGAGATTGGTGAAAAGTCTGCGGAAGTTGATGTCCGTCGATTTCTGGGCCATGAACCCTGTCTGGTCAGGGTCTATAACGGAGGGCAGAAGGGGGTTAAGTCTAACCGTGATTAATTTAGATAAAATTTTAAAGTCAGTGTTAAGAAGAGCAATGGGTCTATAGGAGGCGCATTGTTTGGGATCTTTATTGGGTTTGAGAATTAAAATGACATGGGCATCTGCCATGGAGGGTGGGAGCGCTCCCCCCTCCAGACACTGGGTATACAGGTCAGCCAGTAGAGGGGCCAGGAGATCCGCGTGGGATCGGTAGAACTCGACGGGCAGACCGTCCGGGCCCGGGGCCCTCCCAGCTGCGAGCGAGTTAATAACAGCATGCACTTCCTCCGCAGTAATAGGTCGGACCAGATGGGACCTCTCCTCATCTGAGAGCCACCCCAAGGCCAGGGGGTCCAGGAGAGGCGCCATCCCGCCCGGATCCACAACAGGAGGGAGCGTGGAAGTGTATAATGTCTGATAGAAGGCCCGAAACTCCCTTAGGATGTCCTCCCGGGATGTAAGAGAGTCCCCGGTAGGAGAAACCAATTCGGGAACCAGGGTCAGAGGGGTATCATGGTGAGACATCATTGCCAGTAGCCTACCATTCCTATCACCCTGCTCAAAAAACTTTTGTTTAGAGTGAAAAACCTCCAAACGGGTAATCTCAGAGAGGTGGAGGTGGAGACACCGTTTTGTGGAATGAAGCCGATCGAAATTGGAGACCGAGGGGTCAGACCCATAGGCAGCAGCTGCCTCCTCAATCTCTCCCTCCAACTGGGTTTTTGTGACCTGCTGAGTTACCTGGACCGCCTTAATTTCTGACATATATTGCCCTCTAGTGTATGCCTTAAAGGCATCCCAAACTGTGGGAGGAGAGGATGACCCCGCATTAAGTTCCCAGTATTCTCGCAGTGCATGTGGGATTCGCTCCGCTATCTCTTCATGGGAGATCCACTGCACCCCAAGGCGCCATAGGGATCTGTTGCGACGCTCCGTCGCCCGCATAGTAATTTTGAGGGGGGAATGATCAGATAGCCCACTAGGCAGGTATGTCGCCTCTACCACGTCCGATAACATATGTTGATTTGCGAACGCATAATCTATTCTAGAGGAGGTTTTGTAGGACGTAGAGAAGCACGAGTAAGCCTTAGTACGTGGGTGCAGCCATCTCCACACCTCCGTAACCCCCGCCGCGTCTGTCCACCCCATCATGTCTCCCCTAGAGGATTGCGACGGAGTGGGGCTATCAAGATCAGGGGAGAGGGTGTTATTAAAGTCTCCCAGGATTAGTAATTTAGCTGGACAATACGGGGTAATCCTCTCCAAAATAGTGTACAACACTTCCGGTCTAAAAGGTGGCGGAATATATACCCCCACCAAAATATACCTTTGTTGCCAGGCCGTGAGTACCACAATTACATATTTGCCATGAGGGTCCGTGTGAACAGCTTCCACTGTACACATAAAGGATTTGTTTATCAGAATGGAGACCCCCCTGGCATATGAGGAATACGTGGCATGAAAAGTCTTCTGAACCCAATGTTTTTTCAGAGTCAACAACTTACTCCCCATCAGGTGGGTCTCCTGTAGGACCAATATGTGACCTTTCTGTAACTTTAATTTAAAATCCTGATAGCAACCTAAGCAGGTTACCGTTTATTACAAATAAAACTTTTGCACTTTGTTGTTTGCCTTCAATACAGTAACCAACATGTGATTAACTAAAATCAAGCTAGAATAATGCATTTATTTCCCAATTCTACAAACACTTTCAGAAAACTCTCTTTTTAAGGCAGCTGCAAAGTCAGTGGGGTTGATTTACTAAACAAATGGAAACTGTGCACGTGGCAATGTAAATGTTAATTTGGTTAGTAAATAAAGATTACTTTGAAAATATAATCATGTCCATGGAAAATGTAAAAAACAAAACAATGGACTTTCCCCAGCATATGATTGATGTGAACACAGTTTCATCATATTCATTAAAGCTGGGTATACGCCAGTAGAATTTCACAGAAAATTCAGTACATTCAAATGTTATTCGAAAGTAGTATTGTAGTAGTAGTAGTAGCAGGGGCGGACTGACAACTCAAGGGGCCCCTGGGCAATAGGAGAAGATTATGGGGCCCCTGGGCAATAGGAGATTATGGGGCCCCCAGGCAATAGGAGATTATGGGGTTCCTTGGCAATAGACTATGGGGCCACACAGTATATACGCACACACACATACAGTATACACACACAGACACACAATATACACACACAGTATACACACACAGAATACACATACACACACTGAAAAGGTACTGGAGAGGCGGGGCAGCTATAATCTTGGGATTTAAAAAAAAAAACAGATTTTTACATACTGTCCCTGGTTTTATTGAGGCTGGCAACCCTGAGTGACGAATGGTCAGTCTGCCCCTGACATTCAATTTTGGAATGAATTGACTTTAAAGCTGATCTCCAGCTTTACTTTTACTTTGAATAGTTTGTTTGGGACAAACTAGCCCAATGAACTATTTGCTACACTAACATGTGCACCTGCTGGGTGCGCTATATAAACTGCATGTAGCCACAGCTACATACAGAATACAGCACTGAGTGAGTTCCAGGTGTGAGCCAAGACCTTCCTGTCTCACACCCAGGACAAAATAGTGTTGGGCTAAGTGGTGCTCAGCTATTCATAGGCAGCTTTATATTCTATCAATGAATACAAGGCTTCCTCGGATTGGCTGAGTCGGAGAGGCAGGCCAATTACGCCATGATCTCTAACTATGCCAATCAGAGGAAGCTTTGTATTCATTGATAGAATACAAAGCTGCCTATGAATAGGAGTGCCACTCAGCATGATGCTAATTTGTCCTGGGTATGAGACAGTAAAGTCTCATATTACACCAGGAACGCACCGCTGTATATTGTATGTAGCTGAAGCTTTATACAACGCTACTAGCAGGTGCGTATATTTATTTATTTTTACAAATCAGGAGTGCTTCATTGAGAACAAGAACAGCACAGAAAGCACAGAATAAACAATCCCACATACAATATACAGTGCCATACATGACAAATTAAAAATAGAAACCAACCATGCAATGAAGTGGAGCATATACCGTGTATGTTTACAAAAAGAACTGTGAGTCCCAGCACAAATACATAACATGTAAGGTAAAACCTGGTAAACTATCTGCCTACCAAAGGAAATGACCATCTGAGCAAGGGATTATGGGGTAGCAAAGAGAAAAATCACAAAGGGTATAAACAAAATGGAAAACGGGAATAGAAGGAGGAGGGAAAAGAGAGGAGAGGAGTTAATAGCTGTGTGAACCTTAACTCGAGGTCCACGTTTTTTCATATTTCCAGGCACAGCCTCCATTAATATAAGTGATTTTGTACATAGGTAGGCCACAGCGGGCACATTTTAGTGTAGGGAATAGTTGTTTTGCTCCAGCTTGGCCCAAACAAATTATTTACCGTGTAACAAAAGCTGGAGATCAACTTTAATCAATGAAAACCACATGTACTGTTAGAAATTTGTGCATTCAAAAAAATATTCCATTCTGCTCCTTCGATTTTTCCCACCATTGCGTTAGAAAACAAACGTCAATTTGACCACACATGTAATCAGAAAGATGAACAAATGTTCTTGCAAAGTTCTTAAAATATAAAATGTTAAACAAAATTCTACTTCTGCTTAAGCCTTTCCAAATAAAAATGTATCACTCCATAAAGGTAGCAAGTACAAGGAATTCCACACTCCAGGGTGGATTTACTAAAACTGGAGAGTGCAAACTCTGGTGCAGCTCTGCATAGAAACCAATCAGCTTCTAGGATTTTTTGTCAAAGCTTAACTGAACAAGCTGAATTTACAGAAGCACAAGAGACAGTGGATGGTGGTCATTCACCTCCTCGAATGCTTTCGCCATTATTGGGGCCAGTTGTTGCGCAAATTGTTTAAAAATAGAGGGGAGTAGCCATCTAGGCCATGGCTCTTGCCTTTCTTAAGACCGTTTATAGCGATTAAAAAGTCAGAGGTGGTCAGTGGTTGTTCCAGGTCTGCCGCTGTTTCCGGGGCTATCCTTGGCAGTGCTGTGTCTTGTATGTATTGTAAAAGGTCCGAGTGCGAGGAGGGGCCAGGGTTGGTGGCTGCTGGGAGGTTATACAGAGATGAATAAAAGTCCGGGAAATCTGAAACTATTTCCGAGTTTTTGGAATGTTTCACGTGGGAGGGGGACATGATGTGTGAGATATTCTGTCTACGTTGTTGGGGATGTATAGTACGAGCAAGGTTTCACCCGCAGAACAAGTTGAATTTAGAAGCTGATTGGCTACCATGCACAGCTGCACCAGATTTCGCACTCTCCAGTTTAAGTAAATCAACCCCAGTGTCCTTGTATTTAAGCATAGTTTTGCAAATGTGATCTCAGCACCAAATTGGCAGTGCCAAAAGTATGAAGATCCCTACTGTTGCAAAGCTGACCTTTAGTATGTAGAGAAAAAGTCCTATTGAAATGTGAGTCCCATATTTACTTTTGGAACTTGTGCCTCGCCCCTGTCAGAGTGATTTAAAAATTGCTAAAAAGAGTGGCTTTTGGCATGTTACATATTTCATATTTCATTCCTCAGCAGACAGTAAAATGGATGACTTGCGTAACAAAAATTTATATGATGCACATGATTCTTCAGTTCACATGTAGGCAACTTCAACTCATAAACCTAATGCAGATTAATCTGAGGTAACAACAGGTATTATGTTATTATGCAGATGCAAAGAATAAGGCCCAGTCATAAAATACCTGTGGAAGAATGACACTGCCCCCTGTTGCTTTACAACACCACAGTTTTGTTGAAAAAAAAAAAAACACTATTGTGTTGAAAAGATGGGGCTGTGTTATCTTCATTCTTCCAGTCCCAGAGCAGAAAGAGTTGCTTTTGCTGTCATGATGAACCTGCAAGAATAGAAATATGGAAGCTGTCACTACTAAAAAATATCAGCTGACATTATGCCTGTGTGGATATCAGTCTGTCCGTCAGAATCCAATCATTTGGCCGACTTCTGTCAGACATGAATGCTGGAGAACTAGCAGCTGACTGACTCCCGATCAGCGCTCTCAGCCAATGGAGGAGAGAGCGCTGATCGGAGTGTTCTGTCAGAACACAACAGCTCGGCAGGGGGATCACTAGACTAACCTTGCATGGTTAGTACAGCAGCTTCCCAACCGGAGCTGGTTTTCATGCAACCGCGGGTCCGTAGTGTGTACCCAGCTATAGACAGAAATGCAAATTCTTTGCAGCTAATATATGCAGTTCACAACATTTAGCTGTTTGTCAGGAGTTCAGCTTTAAGGTACAGGGTACATGCCTGTCATATTGATATCTGCTGCATATGATCTATCAATATATGCATAGTAATATATGCCTGCTCTTGTTAACTTGTTCAATTTTCCCTTTTCAAAAAGGCATTAATTATTGTGAAATATACATATACTATATATATATATATATTTATATAGATAGATAGATATGTATTACAAAGTGATTACAGCACAGTAATATGGAGACTTCAGGCATCGCTGTCTTTTTTTTTTAGGTACAAACCTGCACCATGCAGTAGAAATGGAGATACGAGTGTTCAGGAACTAAATGGTTTCATATATACAACACATAAGGTACTAACAAAATGTGTCCACTTTATATTTGTATGATTTTTGAATTTGCTAGTTTAGGTTAATGGTGAGAAACGACTCTATTCTGGGGGTGGTGGACTCTTTTTAATATGAGAAGTCAAAATTATTATGCTTATTTTATATACTAAAATACTGATTATATGAGTTGAAAGGGGCTTGGAAACTAGCAGTGTATTATTTGGCAAAGATAATGGTGGTGTATTTTATGCTGGTGTATTTTTAAACAGGAGTGCTTCAAAAGGTTGTTGTTTGCATTTAAAGCGATGTTCCACCCAAAAGTGGAACTTCCGCTTTAAGCACTCCTCGCCCCCTTGCATGCCACATTTGGCATGTCATTATTTTGGGAGGGGGGTGGGGGGAGAGTGGGTACCTTCTTTTTAGAGGGACTTCCTGTCCCAGTTGCTCCTTTCGCTTATTGTGCCGCCTAGCCAACTCCGCCTCCCCCACTCGGCCCCTCCCTCCCTGCAATCTTCTGGGACACTTCACAGGTCCCAGAAGATTGCCTGACCAATAGCAGAGCACAGCGGGACTCGTTCTTTTTTTAGGAGACAAGTTTTCTTCAATTTAAAAAACAAAAAATAAAATAAAAAGTTACATTTAAAATAATAAGCAAGCTTTTGGGCTACTTCTGGTTTAGTGTACAAACTGTGGCGCAAAATATTTTAATAAAATTGTTTACCTACTAAAACTCTCATGTGGACAGGAACAAAGTTGAGAATTTTACCTGGGGATGTAATATTCTGTCCAAGAACCCAAGACATTTAATAGAAGCCAGAACTTCAGTCTCCATTTATAACAAAATTATTACTTTTGGGTGGACTGGTTTGTAAAAAATAAATAAATAAATAAGATGAATGATATGTAAAATTAGCCCAGAGAGCCGATATTTTAACACATACGGTACATAAGCATAAGAGATTGTTTGTAAAATATTTCTACACAACCAAGGGTTACTGCAATAAATGTATTTGTCCACACCTTAGGAAACGTGACATATACCAACCTGAATTGAGGTTTACTAAGTAAACAATGACTTTTATTGGTTGCATACTAGTTATACCACTGAAATAAATGTGTGTTTGTGGTCAGGGTTTAGAATAATAACATTTCAGAAAATGGACAGTTGCTATTTTTGTACAATGCAAGATACAATAAGATACATATTTCTGTTAGAAGGGTGTGAGTAGAATTAATGCTTTCATTCAGTTAAAGTAGACCTATAGGTAAAGCTTTTTTTTTTGTTTTCTTTAAATAGAGTAAGAGAAGGTCATAATACCTGTCCATTTATTTTTTGCCATCTGTGTCCCATTGGGGAGATTTCCCTTCACTAACTGTCCCATAATCCCAAAACTAAAAAAAAAGGTTTTCCTTTAGTTGTACTTTAGATCTGTTTCTGGCTGCTGGTAAATATTTCAACAAAGTAATATCATACCTGTAACTGGTTAATTAACAAGGGTGTGCTATCCTACTATGAAATGGACATAATCTCTTTTCACATCTCATGGTGACACAGAAGCTGATGTGAAAGGAAGTCTTTTTAAAGAGATTTATACATATATATCAAATTCACATCTAAAAAAGCTCTATTTTTCTTATTCATCTGCTTAGTAAATTTCAGATATGCATATAAACAAAAGATTATTAATATAGCGCAAGAAAGTCTAATGTGAGACCTAAATAGATTTCTACCCCCAAAAAAGTGGGTTCTCACCCAACATTTGATTTATTAATTGGCCAGTGAGGGATAAAATTTGCCATCAAAGGAAAATAATTATGGGTATATAAATAATCCAGCATCTGAATGATAAAAATCATCATTGTCATTAAATATTCAATATGAAAAAAGAAAGCACTCACAAGGCCACATCTGTAATTTAGAGGGATACAAAGAAAAAAAGGAATACTTAAATAGTAAACCTAGGTCGGACTTTAAGGGCATAGGGAACAACAATGAAATATAGAAAAATAACAATGTTTATAAACTTGAAATATCACAAGCAATCCATGTGTACTTATGTTCCCATATTGTTACTATAATATTATTATCCTCTGGTATAGTTGTTAATAGGGGAACCCACACAGAAAAAAAAAAAACATACCTACCAGACCCCAATCCTTAATTAGGGTCTTGTATGAATGTCAAGGGGATTCCATGCAAAAAAAACAATAAAATTCTATACTACACCCTTCAAGTCTTGCATAGGGTGAACCCCAAAAAATAAGAAACAGAAAGCATGGAGCCCTCCCCAGTGAAATGTAATTAATAAATGAAGTCACACACTTTTGTTCTTTATTTAAAAAAAATACAAATACAAATGTCCCACAATGTAAATGCACTGCTAATCATGATGTTTATTGTGTAATGCATAAATATCATGGTGACTTTATAATCCTGTGATTTTTTTCTTTTATTCCTGTTCTGCAGCTTTACAAACTGAGAGAGTCCAATAAAATACAGAAAACAAAAAGGCTAGAAAATTGTGAAATCTGAAACTTGAACAATGAACAAGGTCAGATTGATACTGAAAAATAGCTGAGATAAAAAGAGGTGAACTGACCAATATGAACCTTTTTAAGGAAGCTTGAGCATTCTACCATACGAACATTACTAAAAAATGAGGATACCTACAATAACTATAGATGGTATTTTATTATGAATGATCCAAACATTAGCTGATCTTTTCTGTCTCTAAAATGTATATGTATAAATGTATACAATGTATGGCCCCTTTAACCCTCTTTTTTTATTTGTATTTTTATTGTATTGCAACTTTATTTTGACCGTTGTGCAAACTATATAAATCCTATATAGCAATAATAACTGTGGAATAGGAATGTGTATTTGGAAGGTTTCTCTTTGTGTGTGCGTTTTTTATTTTATTGGTTGAACTAGATGGTTAAGTTAGTGTCTCTTTTACAATCTAACTATGTACTTTTTTTTTTTTTTAAATCACATAAGCATCACAGTATCCTAGGGCAGCATTTCTCAAAGTTCTTTCAATTGCAAAACCTTTTAAAAGTATGCAAAATCTCAAGGCACCTCAGTCTAAAAAATTTAAACTTTACTTTACTTATCAACATCAATTAACGTCACAACAGACCCTGCCCCCCCCCCACACACACACACACACTTAACATCAGAGACCCCTAATCACATTAGAGGTCCCGCTAACACAGTTGATTTCTCCTTATCACATCAGAGCACCCCCCTATCACAACACAGTTCTCCCCTCACATTAGAAGCATCCGATCATATCAGAGGTCCCCCATCATGTCAAAAACCTCCCAATCACAAGTGCCCCTTCACATCAGAGTCATCTTTTCATGTCAGAGCCCCCTCTTTAATTTAGAGGTACCTATACATCACGTCATCTCTTCCATCACATTCACCCATTACAGAGCTCCCCAGTAACACTGCCCCCCCCATCACAAAGCCCCACCAAATCACACATAGCTGATGAAGGGGTCCTGCGAGGCTCTGAAACATCACTATAGTAACTATGATGTGATCACTGACTAAAGCTTTGGACCCTTTCTGGAGATCCTTGATGTGCTGGTGACATACTTTTCGCCTTGAATGTGTTCAGTTTCTTGTTGGTTGTCTGCTGCAGTACCCATTTATATTTTCAGCCAACTTAAGAAATATGTGCCTTGGGATTATTGTGAGTGAATTTACCAAATCACACAGTCCCCCCATTACAAAGCCCCTAATCACACAGGCTCCTCTTCATATCAGAGCCCTACCTTGCACGCCACCCCGCTAAACCATGGCAACTCTTCATACAAATCCAAGGAAACCTGGGTTCTGTGCTCACGTCACCATAAGGGAACCCAGAAGACAACCCTGTCCTATCCCTCTTGCCTTGGTGGTTGCAAGAGCTGAGGGACATTCCCTCCTTCTTTCTTTGTATTCCTCCAGCAAGGCACATTTTAAAGTTAGTGAAGAGCATTCTTGTTTCTGGATAGTTCACTGCACTAGACCTGTACATGTATCTTGTCCTAGCCATATTGCTGCTCTACACATTTTATCCTAACTGATGTTCTTGGCTCATGTACTGTGTTTTATACAAAACAGGCCTTACTTTGATTTTTCATTTGTACCCTTATTATATTGTACGTTTGCTTCCAGTTCATGTCTTTTTTGTATTGTTTTGGAAAAACCTAATAAATCTTTGGTGAAACACATGCAATAACCCAATATACATATGATCCTGGGGAAGGAGCACAACCATCCTTCTGTAACTTGCAGATTTTACTGGGAATAGTAGTTATGATTTCAGATTTCGCACACACAGCCATCTACCTGTAAAATCTTGTATTGCATCCCCTTTAGCCCTTATACACATGGTCAGACATTCCGATGGAAAATGTCTGATCGGACCACGTTGTCGCATAATGCGACCATGTGTGGGCTCCATCAGACTGTTTCCGTCGGAATATACGACCAACAAAGTTTTAGGGCTGGGCTATGAAATTTTCCGACAACATGATCCCATCGGACTTTGTCCGATCGTATGTAGAGAATTCCAATCAGACAAAGTGCCACGCATGCTCAGATCAAATTCCTAGACCAAAGCTATTGGCTACTAGCTTAAACATAGTCCCGTCGTAACAAAATAACGTCAACACATTCTGAACGATCGGATTTTCCGACAACTTTGTCCGACCATGTGTATGCAACACCAGTTTCGGACAACATCCGTCAGACAAAATTCCGACGGATTTGGTTGTCGGAATGTCCGACCGTGTGTACAAGGGCTAAGAGAGCAATAATAAAAAAAATCTGGATTTTTGTTCATATGTGCATGAGTCACATGAACATAACTTTTAGCCTAGTTTAGCTTAGCTCATTGTTACTTAATAGTAGTGTATGTATGTTCTAAATAGGTCATTAGAAGATATTGGGGTTGGGTTTCCTCTTACCATCCCTTTAAAGGTATGTGTGGACAATACGTTTCAACATGCTTTTGCTGTGTGCTAACAGCTTTTAGCTATTATATGTGCAATTACAATCAAATGAAAATATAACATCTGAATATGTGAATACAATCCTAAATTCTGAAAAGCCATAAACAGGTTTAGATGCATTTTTAGAGCATTGTGCATTCACAACAGCATGATCAGCAAACAAATATTTACCGCTGAGAATATTAGCACATATTTTACAAAACCAGTACAGTTAATACTTAGCACCCAGGCATAACAAATCTACAGGATGATTAGTTAAATAGAGCCATATATCAAATGTTAAGTATTTCTATGTACTGTATCTCCACTTAAATAATTATTTTCACAAACGTCAGTTTTTTTTGGAATATGTCTATAAAAACTATAAAAACTAGCAACCTAGCACTGCTACAAATTGTATAAGAAGGTCAAAGATTCTAGATTGTGCTCCTATTTACCTATAAAATCCAAGTATTAAAAAAATGTTTTTTGATGTGTACACATCACAGGTAAAGGGCAAAATGAGTGGGACCCATGACAATGTTTTAGAAGAGCCTATCTAACTTTTTGGATATTCTTAGTAATTTGGAAAATGACTGTAAAATGTTTAAAAAAAAAAACATTGTCCCTAACCTAAGCACTTTTGCCCTGTACACACGAGCGGATTTTCCGTCAGAAAAAACTTGGATGGTTTTTCCAACGGAATTTCGCTCAAGCTTGGCTTGCATACACACAGTCACACAAAAGTTCTCTGAACTTTCGACCGCCAAGACCATGGTGACGTACACTTCGATGAGCCAAGACAATTAAGTTGAATGCTTCCAAGCATGCGTCAAATTGTTTCCGAGCACGCGTAGGAATTTTGCGCGTCAGAATTTGTACAGACGATCGGAATTTCCGATTGGAACTTTTTCCAACCGAAAAACTGAGAACATACTCCCAATCTTTTGCTGTCCGAAATTCAACCAGCAAAAGTTTGATGGCGCATACACACGATCGCATTTTCTGACCAAAAGCTCTCATTGGACTTTTGCTGGAGGAATTTCCGATCGTGTGTACGGGGCATAATATATTATAGTCATATACTATATTGGAGAAAAAATCTCTCAGTGAAAAAAATAGCATATTATTTTATATGTTAAAGTATTTCAATAAAAAAATAAAACAACTATATTAGGTTTATTTTAGTTAGTTATTTGGGAAACTTGTCGTGAGTTCCTGCTCTGTATATAACTTTAGCAAATATTGAAACTAATATTTCAAAGTATCAGACTTCTTCATTAAGCTAGGACCAGGAGCACTGAGGGGGCAAAGTAACCAGGGATCATAGAGGTGTGTGAACACTGCTCTAGGTCAGTCTCCAGGGGCAGACTGACAACTCATGGGGCCCCCGGGCAATAGGAGATTATGGGGTCCCTGGGCAATAGGAGATGATTATGAGGCCCCAGGGAAATAGGAGATTATGGGGCCCCCAGGCAATAGGAGATTATGGGGCCACACAGTATACACACAAACACATACAAATACACACACACACAGACACACATTATACACACACAGTATACACACACAGTATACACATACACACACTGAAAAGGTACTGGAGAGGCGGGGCAGCTATAATCTTGGGATTTTTAAAAAATCTGATTTTTACGCACTGTCCCTGGTTTTATTGAGCCTGGCAACCCTGATGGGGCCCCTTAGTGGCATGGGGCCCTCGGGCAGTGCCCGAGTGCCCGAATGGTCAGTCCGCCCCTGTCAGTCTCTCTTCTCCACCTCCACTAACACACAGACCAGGTGCTGGCCCAGTCCATTGCAGATTCCAATAAGCAAAAATAATTCTAGTTGGTGGCACATCCAGTTAAAATCACCTTTGTTTCAAAAAGTCCATAAAAACGTATCCAAATACACAAATAAAGGGGAACAGCATCACCAGCTGACGCATTTCAACTTCCCTCCCAGCTCTTAGTAATAGCTCACAAGGATCATGTTAAACTAGCAATCCTGCCCCTGGTGAGAACTTGCCAGCTACAATATCACTAAGAGAGGAGAGGGAACACTCATTAGCTCTTATGATGTTGCTCCCTTGTTGGCCAAAGCAGTGACACCAGAGCCACACTGCCAGAACAGATGAGTGTTCTTTTTAGTGATCATGTTGTAGTTGACTTGCCAACAGAGACAGGATTACTACTATGACATCTCTCTAACCCTAACCTTTTAGCCAGACAGGTCATTTCTTGTAGCACTACTACAACAGGTTATTTAGATAAGAGAATGGTATTTGGACTTTGAGGGCTCAGAGATGGGCACGTCCATGTTACCAGATCCCAAATTGGTTTTGTTGATTTTACTTATACAGTACCACTAATACATTATCATCATTCTACCATAAACATCTAATATATATGGATATGTTTAACTAAAAATAATGTTATCTACTTATTTAAACATGTTTATTCCTACTTTTGATAGCCCAAAAAAATCCCATAATTGTAAGACTATGTTTGAGCAAATTCCTGTCTATTGAAGACAGCCTGCTGAAAACTACAGCAGATACATGACCAGTCACCCTGCACAAGAAGCGAGAGCAGCAGTGATTGGTCTTTTTATAGAAAACCCCTGCACAAAGGCAACGTTCCATGCTGAGCTACTGCACAAATTTGTAAGAATTACACATAGTACACCAGAATTCATGTATGACACATGTCTTTCATTTACTGTCATTTATTGACGTATAACACTCACTTTTTCACCCTTAAAATCGGGTGCAAATAGTGTGTGCGTGTTATACACGGATACTGCAATCTGGGCTGCCTAGGAGGGAATGGGGATGGGGGCAGGATGATAGCCGTCAGATTACACACAGCGAGAATCTCCTGTTTACTCAGCGGCCTCTGTAATAGGAAGTCCCGTCTCCTGGGCCAGCATTGGACCAGTGATCTGCCTATCATAGAATGGTCCAGGAGGCAAGACTTTGTATTAAAGAGGCCGCAGAGTAAACAGGAGAATCGCGTTGTATGTAATCTGATGGCGCTTGTCCCACCCCCATCCCTGCCCCCTCCAAGGCCCCTCTGAGGCAGCAGTAAAGAGGTGAGACTGCAGATGGACATTGATCAGGATGCATTCATGGCAATAGTGAGGCTGCATATTGGTATTGATCAGGCTGCATTGATGGAAATGGTGAGGCTGCAGATGGGCATTGATCAGGCTGCAGCTAGGCAATGGTGAGGCTGCAGATGTGCATTGATCAAGCTGCAATGACGAGCAATTGTGAGGCAGCAGATGGGCATTGAACAAGCTGCATTGATGGGCAATTGGGAAGCTGTAGATGGGCATTGATCAAGCTGCATTGATGGTAAATTGTGAGGCTGTAGATGGGCAATTGTGAGGCTGCAGATGGCATTGATCAGACTGCAGATGGGCAATAGTGAGGTTGCATTGATAGGCACTGACCCTTATTTTGATTCAAAGTTCTTTATTGAAAATGTATTTATTTTTTCCTGAAACTTTCCTGCTAAAATGAAGGTGCGTGTTATACACAAGTGCGTGTTATATGCACATAAATACTTTAGTTAATTATTGCTTATTTCAGAATCCAGCTTACCATGTTTTTTTAGGTAAATTTTTTTATAAAAAATGTAACAACTATTTTATGGATTATTTGTGCAGATGTATAACAAATATTATTTATCTCCCTGGAAGATTTCAAATCTAAAAGCTCTAATATTATATTACAGGATTGATTTTTATGTTTACAAATTGCTAGATTTATGCAAATACTTAACAACAAAGTTCCCATTGTATAAATAGCTTATATACTGTATAGTGTTACCAGATCCCGCAGGGCCTTAAAAAATCCATAGACGTGGAAGTGCTTTAGGTATTGTTTATATTGTAACATGCAGTCAGAGCTACAGAGTTAACAATGAAATATCTGATTACCATCTACAGTTGAATTGCTTGATGAGTTCTCTCATTTTGCAAAAAGGTATAACCATGAAACTAGACACATACAGTAGGGAATGTCTATTAGTGTAATTGTGTCTCAAATGAGCAGTTCCTATGTGCATTCTGAGTGCCACGTCACCAATCACAGCTGATCATCACGTGAACCAGGAAGTGGCGGTAAACGTCTTTCCTCGGTTCACGCTGACAGGGAGAGCCGTGGGGTGATCTGCGCTGATAATCAGCACATTGATTATCAGTGCCGCCCCTATCAGATGTGCCCATCACCTGCCAACCTGTGCCCCAGAAAGAACGCCTGCCAGTGCCCATAAAAGTGCCAATCAGTGCCCACAACCGTGCCAATCAGTGCCCATAAAAGTGCCAATCAGTGCCCCATCAGTAATGCCTGTCAGTGTCCTTCGGATGCCACTCAGTAATGCCTATCAGTAGTTCCTCATCAATGCTTCCTATCCAGTGCCCATCAGTGCCGCCTATCAGTGCCATCAGTGCCGACTATCAGTGCCGCCTATCAGCGCCCATCAGTTTTTTTGTTTGTTTTTTCAGAATTGTCAGTCTTTTTAGTTTTTAGTTTATAGCACAAAAAATAAAAACCGCAGAGGTGACCAAATACCACCAAAAGAATGCTCTATTTGTGGGAAGAAAATTATAAAAATGTAGTTTGAGTACAGTGTTACATGATTTTCAGCGCTGAAAGCTGAAAATTGTTCTGTGCAGGAAGGGGGGAAAGTGTCCGGTATTGAAGTGGTTAAATTGTGTATAAAATATAAGAAGCAACAGTTTAACTGCAAACAAAAAGACAGTTTTCTTGTATATTGAAAGAGAAGTGGGCTGCAAAAAAAAGCCCAAGGGGTACAATAATGCAATTGCATATCAAATCAGAAGTTCGCATCAGTGTTAATTTAGTCAATTAAAATATTTTCGTCTATGAAATTAACACCATTTTAATCGACTAAAATATGACTAATACTAAAACAATTCAGATGACTAAAATACAGCTAAAACTAAAATAGCATTTTAGTCAAAAGACTATGACTAAAACTAAATTGAAGTTTGATGCACTACCACATAAGAATAAGTAGGCTGAAACTACTAAGCTGCTCAAAGAAAAAATAAATTTTTCTTAAAATTTAATGTTGGTAATATATTCAGGTAATATGTACATTGGCATTACAGCCAATAGACTTCACAGTTTTTTTTTTTAGTTTTTTTTTTTTTTATATAATCTTACAATACTTGTATATTGATTGGTTAGTGCAAAAGTTATAGCATCTACAAAATCATGGAGATCCTGCCAGAAATCTGCGCCCCAGGCTCTCTGGCTCGCGTCCGCGGGTGTCATCGCGCGTGTGCGGGAACGCCCGTGCACGAGAGCGCGCGCGCCCCTGTTGCCACCAGACGGGCTATTTAAGCCTGTCTGTCACAGACAGTCCCCGCTGTCTGCTCTACAGAGTTGTGTGCCTGAGAACCTGATCTGAAATACTTACCTGTGATTAAGACCTGGCTTGTCTGTGACCTACCTGTTATCTGCCTGCACCCGACCCCGGCCTGTCTGTGACTACTCTCCTGCCTGCTCCCTTGTACTTTTGCCGCCAGCCTGATACCTGACCTTGGCCCGTCTGTGACTTCTCTCCTGCCGGCTCCCTTGTACCTTTGCTTACAGCCTGATACCTGACCCGGCCTGTTTGATGATCCAATCTGCTAAGCTGATCCAGTTTGCTGAGCTGATCCTACCTGCCAAGCTGTTCCAGTCTGCTAAGCTGATCCAATTTGCTGAGCTGATCCAGGTTGCTGAGCTTGTCCAGTCTGCTGAGTTGATCCTGTCTGCCAAGCTGTTCCTGTATGCTGAGCTGACCCAGTCTGTTCATCCTTTCTGGTCTGTTGATCCTGCCAGGCACCCGTGCCCCTCCTTACTCCTGGTACCTTACCAGGGAACCGGGAGTGGGAGCCGTAAGGGAAGCCTCCCTCTGCAATTCGGGCTCAAAACCATTAGGTACATGACAATAGGGGATAGTATGGCATTTTCATTTTTAATTTTTATTTTTATTAGTAATGGCGGCAATCTGCAATTTTTATCGGGACTGCGACATTATGGTAGACATGTCAGACAATTTTGACATATTTTTGGGACCATTGGCATTTTTACAGCGATCAGTGCTATAAAAATGCATTGATTACTGTAAAAATGTCACTGGCAGGGAAGGGGTTAACACTAGGGGGCAATCAAGGGGTTAATGTGTTCCCTAGTGTGTGTTCTAACTGAAAGGGGGCTTGGACTGTGTAGGGGAAGAGATAGATCGCTGTTCATACTCTGTATGAACAGACGATCTGTCTCTTCTCCCCTCAGAGAACAGAAAACTGTGTTTACACACAGGGATCTGGGTTCTCCGTGTGCCCCAAGCACCCCCAGTGGCCACAGGGCAAAGCAATGTTACATAATGTCCTTTCACCCAGTCGAGCCATTCTGCCGCAGTACAACTGCGGCGGCTGGTAGGCAAGTGGTTAAGCTCACATATTGTCCCAGAGGTTAGAGTAGATAAGAAGCACTACAGATACAGTATGTTATTTTTATTTGTTACTAATTTATCACACAAACAGCATGTCCCTCAACTCAATAAGTGAACTGCAAAAACAAAGATTGTTTTCAAAGTTATATAGTTACATAGGGGGTTATTTGCGAAAGGCAAATCCACTTTGCACTGCACATGCAAGGAAAATAAAAACAGCATTTTAGCTTGCACATTATTGGATGATCAAATCAGCAGAGCTTCCCCTCATTTCAGATCTACCCCTTAGATTTAGAGTGACTGCACTTCCAAGTGCACTTACAGTGCAAAGTGGATTTGCCTTTCGTAAATTACCCCCACAAGTCCATCAAGTCCAACCTACGAAAGGTTATAAAGGTCCCCCATTTTATTTGAATGGATTAGAGCAAATAAAAGAAAAAAATTATTTTCTAGCAATGTTTATGAACAGGTTGCTAATTGAAAGGTCCCCAAGAAAATTACTGTGTACTTTTCTAAACTAAATATATTGCTTGGTAAATTGCCATTGACCCTGCTCAGTAGTTGAAATAATGGGGGTTATTATAGGAAAGGCAAATCCACTTTGCACTTAAAGTGCACTTGGAAGTGCAGTCGCTCTAAATCTAAGGGGTAGATCTAAAATGAGTGGAAGCTCTGCTGATTTTATCATCCAATCACGTGCAAGCTAAAATGTTGTTTTTTATTTTCCTTGCATGTCCCCCTCGGATCTACAGCGACTGCACTTCCAAGTGCACTTGCAGTACAAAGTAGATTTTCCTTTTGTAAATAACCCCCAATATTTCCCTAAAACATTCCCCTAAATTCCAAATATATTGCACATGCTACACTCTTGGGACGTCGAAAACAACGTACGGTATCGCATTTTGTACATTTCTGACATTAATCATTTATTATTTTCCACTTTTCTAAATAGCAATGCTTCTGACCAAAACTACCCCAGGCTCATAAACCACATATATTAAAATGTCATCCGCAGCCCACAGTGCTGTATCCACCCCTTTCAAAATGCTTTTTCTACTTGTACGAAAAGAGAAAACCCTTTTGGCAGGTATATATTAGTAAAGAACAAAAAAAAAAAGAGTAACTGTTTGGCATTCTTTCCATAAGTACAAAAGCCATAGGGTAGGGTGTCAGACTAGAAGGCAATTTCAACTTGGCAGGCAGGTGACGTTACTTCTATAAATGAAAGAATGAAGGAGGGGTCATTTATGGGGAAAATGGGGATTTTCTTCAGTAGAAATATGTAGCCTTTAATTGCTGCTTGCCTTCTGAAATCTACATGTAATACATTAGATTAAAATAATAAAAAAGCTTTATTTTCATTTAGTACCATAGAGGTGTAATCAAGAGCACACTATTTAAATTGTTTAAATTGTATAATTTTTTATGCCACTTTTCCTGTAGCACATCCTACAAAAAACGTATTCCAGCAGCTTTCTTAGAAACCACTGGCAGCGGGAAGCTGTCATATATAGAAGCGGTAGAAATACCGCTTCTATATCCACTTGTGGACCGCCCATGGTACATTGTACAGGGGGCCCATGCAGCCCCCTCTACATATGGCCGGCAGCAGCATAGGCAGCTAGGGGTACCAGTGCACCATGCACACGGGTGGCTGGAGGTGGAGGGTGACTACCCGACTACTCAGAGTACCCCTCTCCATGCATTGCCGCTCCGTCCGATGTCTGTTCTCCCCAGCCAGAGAAAAAAAAATAATAAAAAAAAACTACTGATGCCAGTGGTGGAACTACAGGGCTCACAAAGGTCATACCTGTGACCACGCCCTGGAGTTCCACCGCCGGACTCGGAGGGAAGGGCCCTGGCTGGGGTTCAGGGGGGCCCTTCATGGTTTCTTGCATCGGGGCCCTGAAGGTTCTAGTTACGCCACTGGGAATACATTTAACCCTTTGATTGCCCCTGATGTTAACCCCTTCCCAGCCAGTGTCATTAGTACATAATTAGTACATAATAATCGTATGGGGCTGGTATAAAATGATTTACAAAATTAACATATACATCATAAAATCATTACATAAACACGTACCACATACACTGCATATCTCATTTGAGAAAAATATGCTTATAAAATAGTTTACTTTTTGCCAATAAAAAAAAAAATGTCTCCAGATTTTATTTAAAAAATCTGGTCACCTTAGACAAAGGGGCCCTGCGTGGCTCTGAAACGTTGCTGTATATTTATCATGTGACCACAGAATAAAGCTTTGGACCCTTTCGAGGAATCCTTGGTGTGCTGATGACATGGTCATTACAGCAACCAGCATCACTAAACAGCCGATTATCTTAAATGTGTGCGTGGGGAACATTGCGTTTGCCTTTACATTGATGGTCACTGCCTGTGCCCACTTACAGTAGTAGTCTGTGTCTATCCCCACTTACATTGATGGTCAGTGTTGGTGCCCCATTACATTGGTGGTCATGTCTGTGCCCCCTTACATTGATGGGAAGTGCACCCCCTTTATGGTTAATATGCACCATGTGTACCCCCTTGCTGCTCAGTGTGCCTTGTTACACCCCTGGTGTATGACAGCATGACACCTCAGCAATATAGTATACGATTCACTATATTACCAAAAGTATTGGAATGCCTGCCTTAACACGCACATGAAATTTAATGGCATCCCAGTCTTAGTACATAAGGTTCAATATTGAGATGGCCCACCTTTTCCAACATAACTGCACACCAGTGCACAAAGGAAGGTCCATAAAGACATGGATGAGCGAGCTTGGGTGGATGAACTTGATTCACCTGCACAGAGTCCTGACCTTAACCCAAGAGAAAATCTTTGGGATGAATCAGAGCAGAGACTGCGAGCCAGGCCTTCTTATCCAACATCAGTGCCTGACCTCACAAATGCGCTTTTGGAAGAATGGTCAAACACTCCCATAGACAGACTCCTAAACCTTGTGGAAAGCATACCCAGAGTTGAAGCTGTTATAGCTGCAAAGGGTGGGCCAACTCGATATTGAACCCTGTGGACTAAGACTGGGATGCCATCAAAGTTCATGTGCGTGTAAAGGCAGGTGTCCTAATACTTTTGGTAATATAGTGTATATACACATGGCACCTGTGTAACAATGTTAATCAGTAACACTTTGTTCTACGATATGGAACCTCAATAACCGTGTAAATCAGCATGGCACCTCAGTAGCAAAGCACGTGGGCAAAAGGCACCTGTTTTACCTGGAACCTCAATAATGTGGTACATGGTAATCTAGCACCTCAACAACAATTAACTGGAATATGACACTTTGTTAACATTGTAGATGACAAAATGGCACCTCAGCTTCATGGTATATGAAAATGTCATGCCTCACTAACATAATATATCACAACAAGGTATTTCACTATTATAATATATGCAAACACAACTTTACAACATTTTACATAGTACCATGGTGTCATGCTATATAGTCACAAGGTATGCAAGTAATATGGCAATTTTTTTTACAGAACGTGGCAACAGGGCATCTGAGTAACTTGGCACTTCATGAATCAGTATATAGAAACATGAACTGCAAAATAGTATATTTATAACAGTATGAGGCAATATAGAGTGTAAGCTCTCATGAGCGGGGCTCTCTGATTCCTCCTTTATTGATTTGTATTGTAACTGTATTGTCTGCTCTCATGTTGTAAAGCGCTGCGCAAACTATTGGCACTATATAAATCCTGTATAATTATAATAATAAATGAAGTATATGACAAAAACATACTTGTGTAACAGGTTAATTTTGGCAAAAGGAAATAATGGCTTTATAACATTGTACTAACATGGCCCCGTAGACATGTTGAACACCAGACAATGTTACTCATTTGATTATGTTGTATCCAAGCAGATGCAGTCGCTATCTGTGTGGTCAGTCAGCTGCAAGTGCTGCGACATTTGGAATACAACTGCTGTCAGGGGAGATTCCTCCATCCACAGAGTTGAGCATGGATGAAGGAATCTATTAGATCTGTCTTGTTCAGCCCCAAAGCATGTATGGCTAGCTTCAGGGTCAAGTATCACAAAGGCTAATGGGTGGGGAGGGGGGAGATGACATGTATTTGAAGATTTAGGCACCATGCCATGCAACAAAGGAAAGGAGAACAGACTGTAATTTTACCTTAATATTTAGTTGAATTAAAGTGGTTGTAAAGGCTGAAGGTTTTTTGAAGGTAAAACACCTTTTGTGTGCTGCTCCCCCCACAGCTCCCCTAATACTCACCTGAGCCGCCTCTCGATCCAGCAATGTGCACAAGAGCCTCAGCTATCTCTGGACTCCCTCTCCTCCATGGCTGAGACAGCAGGGTGAGCTTTTTGGGCACACAGAGCAGGGCTCGGGAATGATCACGCACCAGTGTCCCCACAGCTTGCTATTGGGAGCACTTGTCATGGGGGAGGAGCCAGGAGTAGGTAAGTATGACATTTTTTGGGGGGGGGGGTTTCTTTTAAAAAGCTAAACCTTTAATACCACTTTAACCGCTTCCATACCACCCCACGTACATTTAATGCAGCAGGGTGGCCGGGTGCGCAAAATCACGTACCTGTGAATTATTTTGTGCCCGTGGTCGAGGGGGCATGCACGTGCCGATTGGATACAGCGGTAGCCGATCAGCGGTTCAGGCATCTGCGATGGCCACCATGACATGCCGATCGTTCACAGGAGAGACGGACGGTGTGCCGATGTAAACAAAGCACAATGCTAATCTGTCAGGGAGGAAAAGTGAGAGAAGCTGAAGCACGATATCTCGTTTCCTCTTTTCCACTCCCCCCACAGTCAGAAACACCTCCCGGGGAACACATTTAACCCCTTGATCACCCCCTAGTGTAAACTTCCCTGCCCTTGTCATTTATACAGGGATCAGTGCATTTATTTAGCTCTGATCACTGTAATGGTGTCCCGCACACCATTACAGTGTATTATATGTATTATAGCAGAAAGTAAAAAAACATAGTTTTTTTTTTCAAAATTGTCGGTCTTTTTTTGTTTATAGCCCAAAAAATAAAAACTGCAGAGGTCATAAAATACCACCAAAAAATGGCCTGGTCAGGAAGTGGGTAAAACCTTATGGGGCTGAAGTGGTTAAAGGAAAGTAAAGATTTTAACTATTCCTGTTAGATAACAGGACTGGAAATTAATAAACTATTATACTTTATATTTTATGTGCTATTTTGTGTGCTTGGCAAGCGGGATTTGTTTCGAATATGAAAAGTGCATGCAGTAGAGCATAAACATAATGCTTGAAGATTTTTTACCTCTCAAGGAGATCATAAAAGACATAAGAAAACATATAAGATCACATAAGACTGCACAAGTATGACCAATTGTAACCTGAACTACTGCAGAACTTTTGTTGCTGCCGTATTATCCGTGAACAGGGTTAAACTGAGTATTCATTAATGCAGAAGTGCAGCAGCCATCTTTAAGGAGACTACTTTGCAATGCCTATCTATGGATTTTCTGCAGTGCAGGGGACAGCCATCTTGGCTGGTTCTGATTCAATCCTAGAAGTGATGGGCTGGTGCAACAGAGCAAAGGGAAGGGGTCTGCAGGCTGGCTTGAAGGAAGCAGGTGGGTGAGAAAAGAGACTGAGCTGCTGCTTGCTGAACAGAACCCTGCCACAGCTGACCACAATTGTGGAAAGCAAAGAGACCCACCTTGCCTCAGAGATTGGGAACTTTCGCCCTGGGAGGGAGTGATTTGGGTACCCAGTGAGATTAGAATGTACTGGACAGCACTCTCCCAGCTTGTGAGGAAGTAAAGAATTGAAAGTTTTCTATCCCCATCTGAGGACTTGAACTGAACTAGAGCATGTGTCCAGAGACCTAGAGGAGGATACCCTGGGTCTGGTAAGAGGCTAACATTGTACAAGTTCATTTTTTGTCTGCTGGAAACTGTACTTTCTTCAGGGCCTCAACTCTGCCGGCCAACAGTCTTTTCATCAATCAATGTCCAGTGGGATAAAACTGGGACTGTTATAACAAGATATCTCTCATTGTAATTGTATTGATTGTTTGTATAAGTACATTTGCTAATCCTTTCTTCTTTTAGGCTACACTTGGCCTAATAAATTCTTTGAAATACCTCAAGATGTTGATAAGTGCTGGGTGGGCTAGGTGTGTCGTCTTCAGGTGTGCAGAAAAATCACAAAACAGTTCAGTGGCTCCTCTGGGAGTAGCACTATACAATTAAGATTGCATATTCAATTTGCTTCATATCCCCATATGTGACCACTTCTCTTTGTTATTTGAATCTATTTTTTAACCCTATGGGTCCTAAATGCAAACTAATCTGCAATGTGTATATGTGTGTCCATTTTTTTCGCCAATGTTAGGCTTCTTTCACACTGAGGCACTAAAAATAGCGCCTGCATAGCGCCAGTAAAGAACCTCTCTTCTCACTCCAGTGTGAAAGCCTGTGTGCCCCGCTATTGGCCGAAAACCTCAGCAAAACCGACAGTAAAGCGCCAGTTACCGCCAACGTCCCCAACGCCATAGTGTGAAAGCAGCCTAATTGTTGAGATCTGACGCACATAGGTATGCTCACTACTATGTATAGACCTTACGAAGGTAAAGCAAAAGACTAGTACTCCAGTTATTTTCTACTACGTAAGCACACGTCTATTTATGAGAAAAATAATGGACATAATATAACATACCATGACATGGATCCACAAAGCATGTATCTTATAAAATTATTGCCTCTGTATGCTTACTTGCATGTCTCTTTTTGTGTACTTACTTTGTGTTTTGTGTATAGACCAGTCTGGTAAGAGGCTAACATTGTACAAGTTCATTTGTTGTCAGCTGGGAACTGTTGTACTTTCTTGAGGGCCTCAACTTTGTCGGCTAACAGTTTTTTCATCAATCACTGGCCCGTGGGATAAAACTGGGACTGTTATAACAAGATAGAACTATCTTTATAAATTATTGCTAAGTAACTGCAGCTCAGTTTTGTTAATTACTGTGAGTCAGAATACTGCAGGCGTCTTAGCATATCTCTCATAGTAATTTTATTGATTGTTTGTATAAGTACATTTGCTAATCCTTTCTTCTTTTAGGCTACACTTGGACTAATAACTTATTTGAAATACCTCAAGATGTCAACAAATGCTGGGTGGGCTAGGTGTGTCGTCTTCAGGTGTGCAGAGAAATCACAAAACAATTCAGTGGCTCCTCTGGGAGTAGCACTATACAATTAAGATTGAATATTTAGTTTGCTTCATAACCCTAAATGTGAGCACTTCTCTCTGTTATTTGAATTGATTTTTTTACCTTATGGGTCCTAAATGCAAAACGAATCTGCAATATTGTATATAGCAAATAAGTGGCATACCCCACATTTCTGTTTGTTATTTTCAAAAAAATTCCCTTTCAGTCCATACAAACAAGCACTGAAGTCTAAAACAGCCTAATCAGCTTTATTAATTGGGCATCTAAAAATATATGAGATTAAAAAAGAAAAGAGACAAAGTGATAGAACAAGCATGGTGTAAGGGCAAGGCAGTGACCTAGAAAAAAACAACATACTGTAGATCCAGGAAAGGTTTTCTGGATTGAATGCATTACATTGTGAAGGAGCTTTATGTAATGAACTGATTTCATAGAAAATAATTTACATCCATGTCTGCAGCAAAACAAAACAGGTAAAATTATTGATGTA
Source organism: Lithobates pipiens (assembly GCF_037356315.1). Classification (NCBI taxonomy): domain Eukaryota; kingdom Metazoa; phylum Chordata; class Amphibia; order Anura; family Ranidae; genus Lithobates; species Lithobates pipiens. Next base: position 220,854,275 of record NW_027507748.1, on the reverse strand, counting down.
TTTATAAATTGTTTCACTGGATTTTCCAGTTACACAACAAATACTTACATTCAATGGCCTTCCACACATTGTTAAGGTGTGTCCACTTTTTTCACCAATGTAATTGTTGAGATCTGACGCACATAGGTACGCTCAATACTATGTATAGACCTCACTAAGGTATAGCAAAAGACAAATACACAAGCTATTTTCTATTACGTAAGCACATATCTATTTATGAGAAAAATAATGGAAATAATATAACATACCGTGACATGGATCCACAAAGGATGTGTTTTATAAAATGATTGGCTCTCTGTATGCTTTCTTGCATCCCTTTTTGTATATGGCAGTGTGGTAGTTGTGTTTAGATCAGTCTAATGGAAAAGCCGGCTTTTGTTTAATGAGATGTTAAAGTGTATCTAAACCCAAGGACAAAAATTGTATTTCTTTCTCGTACATCACGGGACACAGAGACTCAGTAATTACTGATGGGTTATAGGGCATCACTAGGTGATTGGACACTGGCACACCCTAGACAGGAAGTTCAATCCCCCATATAACCCCTCCCCCTACTGGAGGTACCTCAGTTTTTTCGCCAGTGTCTTAGGTCAGTGCATTTTTTGTGGTACCTCTACCTTTTGTTGCTTTGCACTATGGATAGAAGAGGTACAAGTACCCCAAAAAATAGGGACTCTAAGGGGTCCCCTTTAGGCTCTGAGTACCCCCCCTCTGCAGCACCTTTTCCCCCTGCAGGACCCGGGGACGCTGGCCAGGGAGAGCCGTCGGGGTCAGGGGCTGCAGCTGCTTCTGGCACTTCAGCCCCTGTGTACATTACACAGGAGGTTTTTTCCTCAACCATAAACGGTTTCGAGGAAAGATTAGTGGCCTTAATCGCATCTTCACTCAGTGGAAGAAAACACACTAGGCCCCCCCTCTGTCACCCAGGACCCTCAGAGTGAGGAACTCAGGGATAAAGGAGGGGAATCCTCCTTAGAGGATCTGGAGGAGACTGATGATTCCACTTCTGAGGAATCTAGTGGAGAAGGGCCCTCTTCAGCTTCTCAGGATGAGAAAGTTTAAGTTACCCGTACCTGAGTCAGTTAAAGAACCCACTTCTTCTCTGGGTTCACTGAAACCTCCTCAAACTGCACATGCTTTTCCTGTTCATGGTTTGCTGGAAAAGCTTATCTATTCTGAGTGGGATCACCCAGATAAACATTTTTTTTCCTCCTAAAAAGTTTTCTACACTTTATCCTATGGAGAAAAAATTAACTAAGATATGGGGTACCGGCAGCTGTCATTTCCTCCATAAACAAAGTCCTGTTGACAATGCTCAGATGCTTAGGGATCCAACTGATAAGAAAATGCAATTCCTATTAAAAAAACGTTTTCTCCTTTGGCAGGTTCAGTAGCTCAACCTGCAGTGGCAGCAATTGGAGTCTGTCAATATTTGAGAGACCATGTTAAACAGGTGCTTAAAGCTTTACCTGAACAGCAAGCCCAGGGGTTAGCTAACCTACCAGCGGCTTTGTGTTTTGCTGTTGATGCTATCAGAGATTCTATCCTTCAAACCTCTTGCCTTACGCTTGGGTTGGTACACATACGTAGAATCTTATGGCTGAAAAATTGGTCAGCCGAATCACCATGCAAGAAATTCTTGACAGGATTTTCCTTTCGTGGTACAAAACTGTTTGGAGAGGATTTGGACAATTATATCCAAAGGATCTCTAGTGGGAAAAGCACCCTTTTACCAGTCAAGTAAAGGGGTAAATGTCCCTCCTTTAAATGGGCGCTTTCTCCAGTGCCAGGGTCATCAGCCTCCAGGCAGTCCTCTGTCAGGCTCAAAGGTTAAAACTCAGAGTCAATCCCAGGGACAAAAGAAGTCCTGGGGGAGAAGGTATTCAAGACAAAACACTAAGACCTCCTTATGAAGGGGCGCCCCCCGCTCACTCAAGTGGGGGGAAGACTACTAAAGTTCTCAAGGCTCGGGCAGGAGGAATTTTGGACAAATGGGGGGTCTCCACAATAACTCTAGGTTACAAACTAGAATTCCGAGAATTCCCTTCTCCTCATTTCCTCAGATCAAATTTACCCAGAGACCCAGAGAAGAAGTCTCTCCTTCTAGCGTTGGAGGGACTATTGTCGCAAAAAGTTATCATGGTAGTTCCCATGCAAGGGAACAGTGTTTTATTCACAGTACCAAAGCTAAACGGAGATGTCAGACCCATTCTAGATCTCAAAGATCTAAACCGATTTCTAAAGATATGGTCCTTTCGCATGGAAACGATCTGATCAGTAGTCTCCATCCTACAAGGAGGAGAATTTCTGGCATCAATAGACATCAAGGATGCGTACCTGCATGTACCTATTTTCCCTGCTCATCAAAAATTCCTGCGTTTCGAAGTAGAAAAATGCTACTTTCAGTTTGTAGCTCTGCCTTTCGGGCTAGCTACTGCACCTCGGGTGTTTACAAAGATCTTGGCCCCTCCTCTGGCCAGATTAAGGGTCCAAGGTATAACAATAATAGCATACCTAGACGACTTGCTCTTGATAGACAGGTCGGTTGCCCGCCTGGACCAAAATTTGGTCACCACAATCAACTACCTGGAATGCCTAGGTTGGGTCCTCAACTTAGAGAAGTCTTCTTTAGAACCAGTAAGTATTTGGGTCTGGTCATAGATATAGCCCAGCAGAGGGTATTCCTATTTAGTTGGCAGTATTGACTGTAGGCTTCTAAGGTGGATCTTTCTACCATTACTACTGACCTGCTCTGCCATGTTCTGTACTGTTCACTGTGTGGTCAAACTACTAGAGCAGGCATGTCCAAAGTCTGGCCTGTGGGCCAATCGTGGCCCACGTTTCGGTTTAATACGGCCCCCCAGGTCATTTGGATATATATATCTTTTGTGGCCCTTGGGGCCACAAAAGATATGTACTGTATTTATCTGCGCTGCCTCAGAGAGGACAGGGAGGGGGCGGGATCAATGCTGTCAGATTACATACAGGAGAATCTCCTGTTTACTCAGCGGTGTCTGTAATGCCGCGTACACACGTAGCCGACTATACGACGGACTTAGTCTGGCGGACTTACCGCCAGTCTGTCCGTCGGACTTTCCGAACGGGCTACTTGCCCACACACGGCACTTTTTCAGCGGACTAATACGGCGTACTAAGTCCGCCGTACTATCCGCCCTACTTTTGAAATGAACGGACTCGCCCACACACGCGGAGAAAAGTCTGCTCATTTCGAGCGCATCTCCAGGTAGGCGGGGCCCACGAAGGAGACGTCGCTGGCCCCGCCACCTGGTATGGACTTAAAGGGGAACCCCCAAAGCGGAAAAAAAACGGCGTGGGGGTCCCCCCCAGGTCCACATCAGACCCTTGTCCGAGCACGCTACCCGGCCGGCCAGGAAAGGGGGGGACGAGCGCGCGGCCCCCCCACCCCAAAGCACCTTGTCCCCATGTTGATGAGGACAAGAGCCTCTTCCCGACAACCCTGGCCGTTGGTTGTCGGGGTCTGCGGGCGGGGGGGCTTATCGGAATCCGGGAGCCTCCTTTAATAAGGGGGCCCCCGGATATACCGGCCCCACCATCCTATGTGAATGAGTATGGGGTACAATGTACCCCTACCCATTCACCTGTAAAATAAAGTACAAAAAAAACACAACACACAAAATAAAATAGTTTATTGCACAGCTCCGGGGGTCTTCCGTCTTCGGGGGTCTTCTCGCCGGACTCCTCCGCTATCTTCTTCTAGCTCTTTTGCTAGCGGAGGAGCCCGGCTTTCTTCCTCGCCGCTGCCTCTTCTTCCGACTTGGGGGGTCTTGTCCCCCTCTTCGGTTCTTCTGCCGGGCCACCGCGCCTTCTTATGGGCCTACCCCAAGCAAAGATCAGTGCTATAAGAGAACTGATTCCGGTAGTCAGGGCAAAGAAGGGTCCTTCTATTCGTCTTTGTATGAGGTTGTTGGGGAAGATGGTGGCTTCATTCGAAGCAGTTCCCTACGCCCAGTCTCATTCAAGGCTACTGCAAAACAGTATCCTATCGGCCTGGAACAAGAAGGTTCAGGCATTGGATTTTCCAATGCAGCTGTCCCCTACAGACTGTTGGCCTAAAATCTTACCGTTAGTATGCTCCTTTTGACAATTGTTGTCCAATTTTCTGCCCAAAAATTTTGGATGACATGCTAGTAAATTTTTGGTGGACAACGGTTGGTTGTCAGATTTTCTGAAGGTCAGTACACAAGTCCATCACACAAAAGTCGAAAGTACAAACACGCATGCTCGGAATTAATGCTCACCAAACACAAAATTAGCAGAAGGGGCCCAAAGGGTGGCGCTCAAGAGCTAAAAATTCCTCATAGTACCTGACTACATTTATGTTTGTTGCACGACAATTGTGTACCGTTAGTATGCAAGACAAGATCCAGGCACACACCCTTTTGACAAAAGTCAGACGCTCGGTTGGCCAACAATCACCTAATTATCATATATATATATATATATATATATATATATATATATATATATATATATATATATATATATATATATATATATATATATATGTGTGTGTGTGTGTGTGTATGTTTGTGCGTGTGTGTGTATTTCATAAACACATCAATTTTAAATGCATGAATAAAAATAAATAAATAAAGTCAGTGTCATTTTTTTGCTTAAAAAAAAAATAAAAGTCCCAAAACCATATGCCTTTTGTTTTCAATTATTTTTTATTAATACATTTATACAATACTTATACATATATATATATAACAAATAAATTTAAAAAAACACAGAAAGACCACAGTCAACACAACACATGAATCTCTCAATATACTTTTCAAAGAAGTCAAGAGTAGTCCACCATCTCCCCTCCTTTTCCTGGTATAATTCATTACCCCTACTCACTTATTTTAACAATATTTTATTTATTATTCTTTTTCCCTTTCTCTTCCCTCTTTCTCTCCCTCCCCCTTTCCTTCTCTTAAATAATTAATTAGCCCCCAGTTCCCCCCAGTTTATTCCCCATCATTGTTCCCTTAATCCCCTATTTGAGTTTGTGTAAGCCCATATAGTGTGTCTTTCACCTTGTATGTGATATAGTGACTTCCTCGTCCGGGAGAAAGAGAAGAGAAAGAAAAAAACAAAAAAAAAACCCTTGTAATTATGAAGAGGTGAGAGTCGCGACTCTCCACCAACTTTGTATTTCTCCTTTATAATGTGCCTAGAACCCAAAAGAAACCAAACGGAAGGAGAAAAGGAGAAAAATGAGAAAGTAAAGAGAAAAAAAAGGGGGGGGGCTGTCCACCCCCTACCTGTGTTACTATGTGATAGAAAAACCCCTACATCTACTTTAATAATTCTCTATGTGATTCTTTTTTATACAAGTGGAAAAAAAAAAGGGGGGGGCACTGCCCATCTGTGTTACTATGTGGTAAAAGAACCCCTACATCTATTTTATTAAATCCCTGAGTGATTCTTATTTATACAAGTGAAAAGAAAAAAAAGAACACACACAAAAATAAATCTCTTTTCCTCTCCCTTTTCTCCCTCCCCTCCCCTCCCTTCCCTAAACAAAAAAGCCTCTTGATTATAAAGTATCTAGACAAGATCCAATTGCCGGGGTTATCAGAGGAGGATTAAAGTAAATTAGAAAAAGATATCTCTAGTGATGAAATTGAGCAGGCAACTAGGAAAAGTGAGGGGGGTAAAAGTCCGGGTCCAGACAGATATACATCCCTATACTTTAAAGTGGTTGAAAACTCTTACAACACACTTTGACCTACAGGTAAGCCTAGATTAAGGCTTACCTGTAGGTCCAAGAAATATCTCCTAAACCTACACGGTTTAGGAGATATTTGCCAAAAGACAGGCACCGCTGTCTACGGCGCATGCTGTAGGGTCCAAGGCTCAGGGGTCCAGAGGTACAAGGGCTCAGTGCGCATGCGCCGTAGACAGCCGGGCACAGGCGCACTGAGCACGGCACCTGTCAATGGCGATATGCTACGCGTGGCGGCTCCCGTGCGCATGCGCGGGAGTGACGTCATTGCGGCTTCGCTGAATAGCAGCGGCGGAGCAGCGAGACCCACCGAGAAGATGGAATGCGCCGGACTACAGGGGACAGCGGTGACTTCGCTGGCTCCTGTGTCAGATAAGTGACACATAATGGACTACTATGCGATGCATAGTAGTCCATTATGCTTTACCTTTGCAGGGAATGAAAGAGGAAGTAAACTCATCAGGGTTTACTTCCTCCTTAAGTTTATTGGTATCCTGACTCCATTTTATTACTCTTACATAAACTCCATTGGGGAAGGCTTGAAAATCTGTCAAGAAGCCTTGGGGGCATACATATCACTTATAGGAAAGGAAGGAAAGGACCCAACGGTGTGCTCAAGCTCAGTGGCGTACTAAGTGGGGGGCGGGGGGGCGGGCTGCCCCGGGTGCCACACACTGGGGGGGGGGGTCAGGCCAGTGCCCCCCCCTCCACAACTGATGAGGAGACAGAGCCGCGCCTCGGGTTCGCAGCCCACACAGAGAGAGCCCGAGGCACTGGCAGTGGGCGGCATTGCAGGGGGGAGGTACGAGCAGCACCCGAGTGGAGTGACATCTGCCGGCTCAGTGATCCGGGACCCGGTGCAAAAATCCCCTTCTCTCTGTGGTCGCGTTGCGTGGCTGCTCTGATCAGTCTCGGCAGAGACTGTCACTCACAGCCGAGCAGAGTGAAGCCGCTTCCCCCTCCCCCTGCATGCACAGCACTGTGTAGCCATAAAGGAGGAGGGGGAGGCGGCTTCACTCTGCTCGGCTGTGAGTGACAGCCGCTGCCGAGACTGATCAGAATGGTGCAACGTGAGTCACACGACCACAGAGAGAAGGGGATTATTGTGCCGGGTCCCCGATCACTGAGCCGGCAGATGTCACTCCACTCGGGTGCTGCTCGCACCTCCCCCCTGCAATGCCACTGCCTTGGGCTCAAGGTACATTATGGGTCCTAAGGGGGGTTCTTCACTGTAGGGGGGTCTGTGCACTGTAGGGGGGTCTTTACTCTGGGGGGTCTGCACTGTAGGGGGGGTCGTGCATTGTAGGGGGGCCCTGCACTGTAGGAGGGGTCCTGCACTTTAGGGGGTCCTGCACTGTAGGGGAGTCTGCACTGTAGAGGGGTCTGCATTGTAGGAGGGGTCTGCACTGTAGGAGGGGTCCTGCACTGTAGGGGGGTCGGCACTGTAGGGGGAGGGGTGTGTACTGTAGGTGAAGATTTGGCACTGTAGGGGGGTCTGCAGTGTAGGCGGTATGCACTGTAGGGGGGAGGGGTCTGTACTGGAAGGGAGGATACTGTACTGTAGGGGGGGGGTCTGTACTGTTGGGGAGGATTCTGCACTGTAGGGGGGTCTGTACTGTAGGGGAGGATTCTGTACTGTAGGGGGGTCTGTACTGTAGGGGGGTCGGTGCTGTAGGGTGGAGGGGTCTGTACTGTAGGAGGGTCTGCACTGTAGGGGAGGATTCTATACTGTAGGTGGGTCTGCACTGTAGGGGGGTCTGCGCTATAGGGTGGAGGGGTCTGTACTGTAGGAGGGTCTGCACTGTAGGGGAGGATTCTGTACTGTACGGGGGTCTACACTGTAGATGGGGGGGTCTGTACAGTAGGAAGGGGGGTCTGCACTGTAGGGGGTCTGTGTAACATGCAGGGGGTCCAGAGCTGTGAGGGGCTGTGTAATGTAAAGGGGTGTAGAGTGCTGTATAATGTAAAGGGGTCCAGAGGTACAAGGGCTCAGGGGTCCAGAGGTGCAGGGTGCTGTGTAATTTAAAGGGGTCCAGAGGTGCAGTTGTGGAGAGGGGGGTACACAGTAGTGACAAAAAGATATTGAAGGATGCAGAGGTATGCAGGGGGCACAGTGGAGTGTTTTTACATTTTATGGTGGGGGGGTGCCAGATATAGGATCCGCCCCTGGTGCAAAATGCTCTAGGTACGCCCCTGCTCAAGCTTCAGGCCAATATCCTTGATCAATGAGGACATTAAAATATATGCTTGGATCTTGGCTGAGATATTGTGACCCCTCATGCCTGATTGTATTGAGAAAGATCAAGCAGGGTTTGTCCCCGGGAGGGAGGCAAGAGAAAACATATTGAGAACAACTTTGTTAATGCATGCTGCAAAAAAGGGAAAGAAACCCGCTCTCTTTCTATCAATAGATGCCGAAAAGGCCTTTGATAGATTAGACTGGGAGTTCATGGTACGGACACTGCATAGAATTAGCATGGGTCCACGAATGCTGAGGTGGATAGAGGCTCTTTATTCTAACCCTACGGCTAAAATTCAGGTTAATGGAACCCTGTCCGATACCCTTCGGTTGTATAATGGTACACGACAGAGTTGTCCTCCTTCTTTTTGTGATCTGCCTGGAACCTCTTTAAGCCTCTATAAGAGCCAACAAGAAAATGAAGGGAATAGAAGTTGTGGGACAGGAACATAAGATATCAGCATTTGCGATTACATTATGTTATACGTAACGAACCTGACACAGACACTGACAGATATTTTGATGGAATTGAATGGCTATGGGGCCATCTCAAATTTTAAGATAAACATGGAGAAAACTGAGATACTAGATATCTTGGTTCCCTCAGATGAAGGTAGGGATCTTAGAATCCTATTCTCATTCAGGTGGAGGAAAAGAGGATTGAAATATCTGGGGGTGTCCTTGTCAACACTAATAATGGATCAAGATAATTATTTGTATATGGAATAATAAAGGGAATAGTATTTAATATAAAGTCTTGAGTAGACCAAGGGAGAGAGGGAGACTATTTCTCCCAGATTTTGAAAAATACAGGCAGCGTCACTGCAGAGAGTTTTGGACTGGGTCCACGGCTCTCCATATAAAAAATGGGTAATGTTTGAGTCAGAATTCAGTAACTCTGCTCTAAACCAGATTATCTGGATTCCAACCCAACACAGAGGCCTCCCCAGGGATATGGCCCCAATTACCGCAGAGACACTTAGATTATGGGATAAAGTATCTAAAAATAGATCTATGGAATATAATAGCCCTCTGTTACCCCTCACAGGTAATAACTACTTCCCTCCAGGTAAGGATAACAAACTATATTTAAAATGGACATCATCGGACCACCTGAGGTTAAAAGATGTTTTGAAAGGGAATGTTCTTTGTACATTACCTGAACTACAAGAAAAATATGGTAAAATGCCCTGGGATGTATAGGTCCTATTCCCTGTTAATGAGAGACACTTTAGGGGTTCTGAGGTCCCCTCTCTTTGAACCCCGAATCATTTGGGATGAGTGTGCCTGCATCTTACTCTGCTGGAAAAGACACAATGAAACGGGCTGTCTGAATCTAAAGAGAGTGTGGTGCAAAAACACCTTATATCCCTGCCCTGTACCACAAATACCTGAAGCATATATACCAAGCGGAGGCTCCCATACAGCCTGATGTCAATGTGAAAATTGTTGTACCCGGCCTGTGAAATATTTATTGTTCTCTCCTTTTTCTTCTTGCAAAATTTCTTTTTTGGGTACCCCCATGAAGAAATTTAGAAAATTGATAAAGCTCCTGAGGAAGCGTTGACCAAAAACGCGAAACATGTAGAGCGCCAGAATATATTTAAGATCGGTTCTGTAATTAATACCCTGTCTGTGACCTTTGTGTATATTGAATATTAATGTACAATTTTTCACCCTTTGGATATATAAAATTGATAGATATGGATATGTATTAACATAGACAGGATACAAAGAAGTACTCGATGTGTTTTTATATTTTATTTATTTTTTACAAATAAATAATTCTTTCTTATATACAAAGAAAAATGGGTTTTTATTTTTTCCCTATTGTACACTCAAACATAATATTTTGCCTAAAAAGTCCAATACAACCAACACGTTTTTCTGAGGTTTTTTCTGTTTGTGGGTTTTTCTTCCCCCTTTTCCTGATTCTGTTCCCTGTTGTGTTGTTTCAAATTTGAGCTATCTAAAGGACGTGGCAATTTGAATTTTTACTTTTGAGTGTATCCACAGAAACCACCCTGTGATAGATACACACTTCCCTTACTGCTGAGGAAGAAATATAGAAAAGCTATTACACCATTCTTGCTGAACGCAGCAAAGAAATTAATCCCAAAACAATGGAAGTCAAAAAACTACTCCGACAATAAAGGATAGGTTTAGGGAGATAGATAAAATTAGATGTATGGAAGAAGTATAATAATAATTCAGAAATAAAATATGTTAATACTTGGAAGTGCTGGTTGGAATTTAGACAAACTCAGGCTTACATGAATTACTCAGGCTTACATGAATTACATGAATTGGGGAGTAATTAGATGTCCTGCGGTCTACCATTTTTGTTTCCCCCCTTTCCCCATCTCTTCTCTTTTTCTCCCCCCCCCCCCCTTTTTTTTTCCACTATTATCATCGGTTTTGGTTTTTTGGGTTTTCGGCACATCACTAAGGAGAAATACAAAGTTGTTAGAGAGACGAGACTCTCTCCCCTTTATAACCATATGCCTTCTGTGTATAATTGAAACTGTGTCACCAATATTTCTCTTGACCAATGTTATTATTCAACACCAGTACCATGCTCCTCCACCATCCAAAGAACCTGCTTACCTAAAGAATTGATGCAATGTTTAACTTTTTACACCTGAACATTTCCTGTGGGGGTGGTCAATCATTCATTGTAGCAGCGAATATTCTTTAGTGCGGCATATGACATATAACATGTTGCTATGTTGCTGGACTAAAAACTTTGCAATAAAGTTATGATTGCACTCTTTTGTGGCATATTTTTTTTCTTTTTAGCTGCTGTCTTGGTTATATATATATATATATATATATATATATATATATATATATATATACAGTATCTCACAAAAGTGAGTACACCCCTCACATTTTTGTAAATATTTTATTATAGCTTTCCATGTGACAACACTGAAGAAATTACACTTTGTTACAATGTAAAGTAGTGCGTGTACAACTTGCATAATGGTGTAAATTTTCTGTCCCCTCAAAATAATTCAACACACAGCCATTAATGTCTTAACCGCTGGCAACAAAAGGAGGTGTCAATATTTTGTGTGGCCACCATTATTTGCCAGCACTGCCTTAACCCTCTTGAGCATGGAGTTCACCAGAGCTTCACAGGTTGCCACTGGAGTCCTCTTCCACTCCTCCATGACGACATCACGGAACTGGTGGATGTTAGAGACCTTGTGTTCCCCCACCTTCCATTTGAGGATGCCCCACAGATGCTCAATAGGGTTTAGGTCTGGAGACATGCTTGGCCAGTCCATCACCTTTACCCTCAGCTTCTTTAGCATGGCAGTGGTCGTAGTGGAGGTGTGTTCGGGGTCATCATCTTGTTGGAATACTGTCCTGAGGCCCAGTCTCTGAGGGGAGGGGATCAAGCTCTGCTTCAGTATGTCACAGTACATGTTGGCATTCATGGTTCCCTCAATGAACTGTAGATCCCCAGTGCCGGAAGTACTCATGCAGCCCCAGACCATGACACTCCCACCACCATGCTTGACTGTAGGCAAGACACACTTGTCTTTGTACTCCTCACCTGTTTGGCGCCACACACCCTTGACACCATCTGAACCAAATAAGTTTATCTTAGTCCCATCAGACCAAAGGACATGGTTCCAGTAATCTATGTCCTTAGTCTGCTTGTCTTCAGCAAACTGTTTGCGGGATTTCTAGTGCATCATCTTCCGAAGAGGCTTACTTCTGGGATAACAGCCATCCAGACCAATTTGATGCAGCGTGAGGCATATGGTCTGAGCACTGATAGGCTGACCCCCCACCCCTTCAACCTCTGCAGCAATGCTGGCAGCACTCATATGTCTATTTACCAAAGACAACCTCTGGATGTGACGCTTAGCCCATGCACTCAACTTCTTTGGTTGACCATGGCGAGGCCTGTTCTGAGTGGAACCTGTCCTGTTAAACTGCTGTATGGTCTTGGCCACCATGCTGCAGCTCAGTTTCAGGGCAATCTTCTTATAGCCTAGGTCATCTTTATGTAGAGCAACAATTCTTTTTTTCAGATCCTCAGAGAGTTCTTTGCAATGAGGTGCCATGTTGAACTTCCAGTGACAAGTATGAGAGAGTGAGAGCGATAACACCAAATTTAACACACCTGCCCCACATTGACACCTTTTGGGTCATTATATATAATGATATGATATATATATATACATTTGTGTTGATGTTTGTGGATTGTTGAATGGACGTTTGTGCACACAAACTTTGCACTTTCAGATTAGTTCTCTCCAACATGCGCATTGCACACACAATGATATTTCCGGCTGGGAAACACATACATTTGTAAATTTATCGTTTGGCAAAAAAATACCAACTTTTCCTTTGATTTTTGGGTCTTTAAAGTCTAAAATCATTTTCGATTAATTGTACGAAAAACGAACAAATGTTCAAAGTTATTATTTTTGTAATTATTTTTCTTCTAGTGTAACCCAACCCTTAGCGCCTGAACTGTTCAAGTTCACTTCTATATTAAAGTGGTTTGGTACCTAAAAATGAAAGTTCATGTTATTAAAATCAACAGTTAGCATACTTACCTAAACGAACCCTGAAAAAAAAAAATATTATTTACTTACCTTTTATTTCTGATGTTTCAGCTGACTTCCGGGTTCTCCTCCCGTGGGAGTAGGGGTGGCTATCGTCCTCGCAATGGTCCCTGGGAAATTTCCCAAGAATCCATGGGGGACATTGAAATTGCGAAATCTCGCGAGATTTCGTTCGGACGCCGGTCACGTGACGAGGGCGTGTACGAATTTGCCATTTTTAAAGTGGGCAGGCAGCTGTATCTGCCATTACACACGAGGTAGCAAGCAAACAAGTGATTGCTTCTGTGGGTTAGTTTTCATTCATTCTTTGTTCTCTGTGCTGTGTGGTTTTCGTTGCCTTGACAACGGGGCGGGAACTTCCTGGAGTTTTTCTTTCCTTGTCACTGCTCTCACTGAGCATGTGCAAGATGGAGCGGAGCATGCTGGGAGCCAGACGTCATCATATACCAGGAAGTAAATGCCTGTGGGCTTCAGACGCCCACAGTTAAAATGGAAAATGCCAGAGTAAGTTTTTATAAGTCATCCTGAAGAAAAGATTAGTCGCGCCGGGGGTCAAATAAACGCCGGACGTGGATGCCAATCGAAGCTAGCACTCACCCACCAGTGAGACAGGTAAGAAAAAAATAAAAAAAGAGCGGAATCCCACTTTAACTTAGACATTGAGATATTAGTGAGAATTACAAGATCCAAAGTGGACCGACAAAAGGAGAAGGAAAGGAAAGAGGAAAGGATAGAGAGAAAGAGAAAAAGAAAAGAGGGAAGAAGAAAGAGGAGTGATTAGGAGCACTGCTACAGCATTTTATGTTGACATTGCAGGGGGGCCAAAAGGTATGCCCAACAGTCGAGCCCACGGTTCCCAGGTAGCTTCAAATTTGTTGGTTGTCTCTTGTACCAAACTGGAGAGCTTTTCCTGGGACATTATCCAGGATATTTTCCTTTTTGCCATTAGGAGAGAGACACCAGGCTTTTTCCAGGCCCTAGCAATCGTGAGTTTAGCCCCCAAGAGCACAAAATGTACTAGAGGATTTGGAGATCCGTGGGATCAAGGCATTTAGAAGGGCCACCATAGGAGTCCTGGGAATTTGGGTACCCACTAACTTGTCAATTATGTTGAAAACTTTTTTCCAGAAAGAACACATTTTTGGGCACTCCCACCAAATATGCGACATCATGCTTGAAAGTTGACAGCCCCTGAAACATAGAGGGTTAACTGTGGGAAAAATTGAAGCCAGTCTGGAAGGAGTATAATACCATCTGGAGATCACTTTCAGGCTGGCTTCCATTAGAGTGGTGTTAAGGATGCCTTTAAAGGATTTAAAACATGCTGCCTGCAATTTCTAAAGATTTCATTGGAATTGAAGGTCAGATTCCCAGGCCTCCATAAAGGACATATTAGAGACAGGAGAAATAAGCGACGAATAGATTACTGAGATCTCCCCCCCCTCTGGTCCATGGCCTGACCGCACCACAATTCATAATCCATAAATTTTGGAGGGAGGGGGTTGTCTTTACACAGGGAATGTACGAAGTGGGATATTTGTTCAGAGTGGGGGAGGTGAAGCTTTTTGATACAGTGCTTTAGGGTGAAAGGGCCGGCAGCTGTGAAAAAATGCCCTATCCTATAGAGTCCTTTATCCACCCACCATTTAAAGGTTAAGACATTTTTCCCAGGGGGGAATTTGGGTTATTGTATAGATGAGTCAGGGGTTTATAGGCTGAAACCAGAGTCGGTGACGAACGTAAGGAGTCCCAGAGGGCAAAAACTCTAGCTTTTAAAGGTACGTAAAAGGTTACGTGTTTGTATACCTCTGAGAGAAGCTCAAGTTTAGCCAATGCTTTCATGCACATTGTGGCCTGTAGATTTGTATTTTAGAGTAGTGTTCAAGGGCATAAAATAAAAACAATGAATTCCGAGAGGAGCTTACGGACATAATGTATGCACATATGAGCAAAAACATGCATGTAAATTTATTCCAGTGGCTAGAATACATAAATATTCTGGCCAGTAGATTGAGTTTATGGTCATATCCTTCCAAAGACCATATACCTGTAAACACACGCTTCATTTTCTGTCAAAACTAGATCAAAGTATTTTAATATGTCCGGGTGCATAAAGCAAATAAAATGATCATGTGAAATATCCCCTGATAATGTCTAGTGGACAAAAAATGTTGGGTAGATGCTGTTCATGTTGTCTGTGAGTCTGTAAGGCAAGCCATAGATTATGCAATTTTCTTTCCTTCCACCAAGTGTGGAAGGAAAGGAAATTGCTTGATTCTCCCATCAATACAGTCAATGTTAATGTGGGAATCCCTCCCGCAACACTATTGTGTTCTTTTGGGGGGCAGCCTTCCTCACCGTGAAAATACACTAATCAGCATTGCAGGCTTTAGCTTGCAGCGCCTATTGAGCTGGGACAATCTGACTGGCTAGTTATACAGATAGGACAAGTTGTACTATCTGAAAAGTCGGATCAAAGTAGTATCCTGTTCATGAAAGTCGGATGGATGTAGGACCAATGTAGGACTGATGTCGCAGAGAAAAGTAGGATGAAAGTCGTACTACTGTCGTGTATAGTGTGAACCCGGCCTAACCACAAAAAATCCCATTTTAATGCAAAGGTGTTTTAGCTGGGCCAAGGCCTGACTAAGGCTGGGTTCACACTGGTACGACACATTTCCCTATGGGAGCCATCTTAACTGGTCCATCACAAGTCGGTCTGACTTTGAAAATACTCCCTGTACTACTTTAGTCCGACTTTGATCCTACTTCAGCCCATTGACTATCAGGCCGGGTTCACACTAGTTCAACAAATGCTCCAATATTGGGAGATCATGTCGCATGCCATGTGAAAATCAATGCTCTGATCAATGCTTTGATCCTACTTCAGCCCATTGACTTTCATTGAAGTAGGATCAAAGTCGGATCCTTTTCCTAATCATCCGACATTGTGCTATTTCCTGCCCCCTGCTGTAGCCCCTCCCATTGTGTGTTAGTTTTGATTGGTCAAATGACAAGTTGTA
The DNA here is from genome assembly GCF_037356315.1 of Lithobates pipiens. Classification (NCBI taxonomy): domain Eukaryota; kingdom Metazoa; phylum Chordata; class Amphibia; order Anura; family Ranidae; genus Lithobates; species Lithobates pipiens. Next base: position 220,838,666 of record NW_027507748.1, on the reverse strand, counting down.
TTATCTGAAAAGTCGGATCAAAGTAGTATCCTGTTCATGAAAGTCGGATGGATGTAGGACTAATGTAGGACCAATGTAGGACTGATGTCGCAGAGCAAAGTAGGATGAAAGTCATACTACTGTCGTGTAGCATAGTGTGAACCTGGCCTCAGGAGGATCAAAGTCGGGTCAAAGTCGGATCCTTGTCCTAAGCATCCGACTTTGGCATCCGACATTGTGTTATTTCCTGCCCCCTGCTGTAGCCCCTCCCATTGTGTGTTAGTTTTGATTGGTCAAAGGACAAGTTGTACTATCTGAAAAGTAATAAAACTGGAGTGCAAAATCTGTTGCAGCTGTGCATAGAAACCAATCAACTTCCAGATTTTTAATTTTTTTGCCCAAGTTGAACAAGCTGACGTTAGACGCTGATTGGCTACCGTACACAGCTGCACCAGATTTTGCACTCTCCAGTTTTAGTAAATCAACCCCAATGTGACTTATTCACAGACATGCATTTAACTGAAAATAGGAGGGACAAAGAAGCTTGCTTTTAGGACTAATAGTTGCTATAGTTTAACCACTTAAGCTCTGGAAGGGTTTACCCCCTTCCTGACCAGAGCATTATTTGCGATTCGGCACTGCATCGCTTTAGCTGACAATTGCATGGTCGTGCGACGTTGTACCCAAACAAAAATTTTTTTCCCACAAATAGAGGTTTCCTTTGGTGGTATTTGATCACCTCTGCGTTTTTTATTTTTTGCGCTATAAAAATAAAGAATATTTTTTACTTTTTGCTATAATAAATATCCCCAAAAAATATATAAAAAAACTAATTTTTTCCTCAGTTCAGGCCAATATATATTCTTCTACATATTTTTGGTAGAAAAAAATCACAATAAGCTTATATTGATTTGTTTGGGCAAAAGGTATAGTGTCTACAAAATAGGGGATAGATTTATGGCATTTTTTAAATTCATTTTTTATTTACTAGTAATGGCGGCAATCTGTGATTTTTATCGGGACTTTGGCATTATGGTGGATACATCAGACACTGGGACCATTGGGACCATTGTCATTTATACAGCGATCAGTGCTATAAATAGCCATAAATGACACTGGCAGGGAAGTGATTAAACACTAGGGGGTGATCAAGGGGTTACGTGTGTCCTAGGGAGTGAAAAGTGTGATAAGGGGCGCTGGAATAAATATATGTTGCCACTAGTGATGAATAGCCATAATAACTATGGTTATTTATATGTGCCAAAAAGTGATTTACATAATGAAAAAATTGTGTTGAACTATAATCACCAAACCGTTTAAAAACAAACATATAGTGGTGCTATTAACATATACTAAAGTCCAATCATGGATAAAGTCCAATTATAAATTTAGTCCTATACATATAATTTGTGCGATCCTGGAAAGAAATATATATACTCTGTGCTAATTCCAATCCAAATTGTAAATGGACATGCGCAGTAAAATTGCTTCCACTGTGCAGAAAAACCACCTCCACCAATTGTATTGGACACCCGAATGTGCTCAGAGTATGGATGTCTCCTTACCAGCAGATGTTGACCTTAATGGTTAGAAAAAGGTCAAATGCACTTTGTGCAAGAATTGCTTGCTATCTCAACCAAACATTAGACCATGCTGGGTATATGCACCTCCTCTCCACCAGTAGTGACAGCCGGAGTATTGATGCAAACAGCAAAATAGTGTAATCCCATTTTTTAATAAAAATATAATAAAAACAAAATGCCAAGTGGCCGCTTACATTTTGTAGTACCTCCGCCCAGCACTGGGGCTAGTGAGCACGTAGTATAATGGAGAATCCACTCTGTGTGTGGTAACTGCTAGGCGTGCGTTCCAACAATGGCCGCCGACAACCAGAGGGACCAGAAATGAGGTAGGATTTCGTAACCAGGCACGCCTCAGCGTATGTTTCGTTTCACGTCCTCAGGAGGCGTGGTTTAAAAAAATCTTTCACGTGTCCTAGGGAGTGACTCTAACTGTGGGGGGGGGTGGGCTACCACAGACATTACAGCGATCACTGCTCTTGATGACAGGGAGTAGTAGATCCCTGTCATGTCACTAGGCAGAACAGGGAAATGCCTTGTTTCGAGTTTGCTGGACCCACGGGTACGCTCCCGCGGTGTGAGGTGCATGCATGCCCACAAGGCGGCAAATTCAAAGGGACATACAGGTATGCCCATTTGCCTGTATGAGCTATTCTGCCGACGTGTATGTGTGTGCAGCAGTCGGCAAGTGGTTAAAGAGGTAAAGGTTGAGTTTTTACAAACATTTTATTTTGTAAAAAAATATGGCTCCTACTATTAAACTATTCAAATTCAAACTTCTGGTCCCCCAGAAGTAGTGAAACAGAAAAAACAGCTTTGGCTATAAAACTCTTTACTTCTTTATGGTCTGTGTAACCTAGAGCATGTCATATATGTGTCCTTTGTGTATATACTTTGTAGTAAAAGGTGTTTTCAGCTCAGAAATTTGAGAAATAGGAGAAACCCTTAGGGTCCGTCCCCATCATGCGGTAACATGTGCAGTACTTACCAAATATGCAGTAGGTACATAATACATTGGGTTGAAGAAGTAGAGGACAATAAGTTTTAAAATGGAAGCTGTTTTCAATTGGAATACCCAATAGTGTGCAATAGAAACATAGAAAAAAAAATTTGCTAATTAGAATTAACACAATGTGAAACAAACTGAAACAAACAGCTTCACTCTATTTTCTATATTAAAGCGTTTGTTAGCCCAACAAAAAAAGAAAAAGAAAGAAAGGATCCTGTCCCTTTAAAGAATTTTATACAGCACAGTGCTTGTGCTGTGTAATTTTGCCCCTCCCCCATATCACCTGAAATACCTGGCTGATCCTGCCAGTTTCTACCCTCCCCTTGTTAACTGACCACGGTTCATCGTGGTTGCTGAGCCCTGACACTGTGGTCAGTTTACGTGTCTCCCTCATCCGCAGCTCTCCTCTCTTCCCCTCTGTGCTCCTGTGTCCTCCTCCCCGCTCCCCTCCCTGCCTGTCTACCCCTATATCAGTGCCCGCTCCCTCCACTCCTGCTGCTCTCACAACTGTCAAAAGTTTATATAAGCCCCTCTGTGTCCTAATAACAAGTGCTCCTATCAGTGCGTTTTATTTATAAAAGGCCTCCTTTACTTGATTTCACAGTGGTTCCCCACGGTCATGAGACCGGCCTCTCTCTCCTCTCTTTCTTGCGTCCTGGCTGAAATCAGCTGGGGGCATCTCGGCCCCACCCACTGCATCTGTCAACTGGGCAGAGCAGAGAGCTGGCCAGTGATGTGATTGCAAGGAACTGCTGTGAAATCATGTAAAGGAGGCATTTTTTTAAATAAAACACACAGACAGGAGCACTTGTTATTAGGACACAGAGGGGCTTATATAAAGTTATATAAGTGGGTTAACAACCACTTTAATAAGACAAAGTCTTCTCTTTCATCAATCATTCACTAGGTATATCATTTTATGTAACCATATTAGCAACCTGTTCTGAATTTCCCTGCTTCATCCTTTCCTGCAGCACATACGTGACAGTGAACCTTAGCTGGCAAAAGTGCAAAAACATACTGTACATACCAAATTTTCCTGCTCTCATCTTTTGCTGCTTTTTATATCTCCATTCATTGTACAGGTAAATAGAGGCTGCACACAAACCTAATGGATGACTATCAGTATCTTTCAGATAAATTTGTTCCCCCATCTTAAAGAGGAACTGCAGTCTGCTCACATAATTTGTAATAAAAACATCTTTGCCATTCTGAAGCTTCCCTCCAACCACTTTGCATATTATTTTATATATACTGTAATTCTGTACTTGCCAAATATGCTGCAGAAATCTCCCTCCACTGAGTCTGGCTGCAACTATTTTAACTGTGGGCAGTTGAAGCTGCTGTCTGTTCACTTCCTGGGTTTACACAGACACACAGAGGCACACCTCTAGCTCTGCAGCTCTCATTGGCTCTCTGACCCTCTTATAACTCAGTTGGGCTGTATAAGGTATTTACTGGCAGAATTTTATTTTTTTTTTTACTATTTAATGTTAAAACAAAAAGGGCAGATACCGTATATACTCGAGTATAAGCCGAGATTTTCAGCCTCTTTTTTGAGGCTGAAAGTGCCCCCCTCGGCTTATACTCGAGTCATCGCTGTCTGCCTGCTCGATCAGCGTGTCGAGCAGACAGACAGCGGCCATTCTATAATTCAAAAGCCGCGCCTCCGGCTCCGCCTTCGCCTGTGATAGGCGGAACACTGAATTTCCCAGCAGCCTGTGTTCCGCCTATCACGGACATCGTCTCATCCTCGTACTACGGACGAGGATGAGACGATGTCCGTGATAGGCGGAACACAGGCTGCTGGGAAATTCAGTGTTCCGCCTATCACAGGCGAAGGCGGAGGCGCGGCTTTTGAATTTTACAATGGCCGCCGAGGCGCCGACGAAGAGCGGCGATCCTGGCAAGGCACGGGACGGAGGCAAGGCAAGGCAAGGCACGGCACGGCACGGGACGGGACGGAGGCAAGGCACGACACGGGACGGAGGCAAGGCACGACACGGGACGGAGGCAAGGCACGGCACGGGACGGAGGCAAGGAGGCAAGGCACGGGACGGAGGCTCGGGACACAGGTAGGCTGGACACACACACACACACACACACACACACACACACACACACACACACACACACAGGGATGGATGGATGGAGACACACACACACAGGGATGGATGGATGGATGGAGACACACACACACAGGGATGGATGGATGGATGGATGGACACACACACACACAGGGATGGATGGATGGATGGACACACACACACACACAGGCATGGATGGACACACACACACACAGGGATGGATGGATGGATGGACACACACACACACAGGGATGGATGGACGGACACACAGGGATGGACGGACACACAGGGATGGACGGACACACAGGGATGGACGGACACACACACAGGGATGGACAGGCATGTCTCACCCTCGGCTTATACACGAGTCAATAAGTTTGCCAGTTTTTTTGGGGGTAAATTGGGGGCCTCGGCTTATATTCGGGTCGGCCTATACTCGAGTATATACGGTAATTTAATAGATGGAAAGTTGAAAAAATGACTGAAGGTCCGCTTTAACCACTTCAGCCCTGGAAGAATTTACCCCCTTAATGGCCAGCACATTTTTTGCAATACAGCACTGCGTTGCTTTAACTGACAATTGCGCAGTCATGCAAAGTTGCACCCTCCACAAATAGAGCTTTCTTTTGGTGGTATTTTATCACCTCTGCGGTTTTTATTTTTTACACTATATACAAAAGAAGACCGACAATTCTGAAAAACAAAACAATATTATTTACTTTGTGTTTACACACACAAATCCCCCAGCTGTGGTGAGTAGCTGGATCATGGGACAGGTTAGTGGGTGTTTATTAAAAGTCAGCAGCTACTCTTTTTGTAGCTGCTGACTTTTAACAAACAAACAAATGACTGTAACTCCGCTTTAAATGCATTCTATGCATTAAGATAGAAACATTGTGTGTGCAGCAGCCCCCCCCCCCCCCAGCCCCCTTAATACTTACCTGAGCCTCATCTCGATCCAATGATGTGCAAGACAGCCCCAGCTGCACAGGACTCTCCCTCCTCATTGGCTGGGACAGCAGCGGGCGCCATTGGAGCCAATGAGGAGAGGGAAGGCATGGGGCTCAGCCGCGGCTCCGTGTCTGAATGGATGCACAGAGCAGTGGCTCGGTTCGGGTGCCGCCACCAGCAAGCTGCTTGCTGTGGGGGCACCCGACACTAGGGAAGGGCAAGGAGTGGCGGCGGGGGGGCCTAAGAAGAGGAGGATCTGGGTTCCTGTGCAAAACCATTGCACAGAGCAGGTAAGTATACCATGTTTGTTATTTAAAAAAAATTTAATAATTTAATATCACTTTAATTGAACAAGCTGAAGTTAGAAGCTGATTGGCTACGACGCACAGATTTTGCACTATCCAATTTTAGTAAATGAACCCCACTGTCTATAATCTGCTTTTTTGGGGGCTTTTTTAGAGTCGCAGTTTTGATAAGATAAGCAAGAGAAAACTGACATGAAGATGGGGTCATCTGCAGAGTTTTGCAGTGTCATAAAGCACTGAGAAGATATGAATGCCTCCATACACATATATAATTACAAATTATACAAAAAAAAAAAAAAGTTAAATGAAACAAACATACACAAGACTATATATTGCTTCTATTGGTTGTACCAGTATTTTAAGCTGTACCACAACTTTTACAAATGTATTTCCAGAAATTATTTTTGTGACCACTGTTTTATGGTCACAAAATTAGTATTGCACAACGTAATCTGTAAAAGGCAAAGCTTCTTTCTCTCTGTCAAGGATCAGCAGCAGTCCTTCCCTTAGGTGTGTGCCTATTATTGTCCCATAATGTAAGTCCCATTGTGGCTCTGAAGCTACAAACCGGAGACACAAGAGCCTCTAGTTTTAATGTAACTTTGCACAAAATACATACAACATTTACAACATATACACATTTTTTTTTCCCTTTAAATTCATACCTGAAAATATACCCTGCCTCTGATTAGATGTAAGAACTCTAGCAGGGATTAGCTGCTAGAGGCAATGGGAGGCTGCTGGCCCCTGCAACGAATTACAGTTGCTGCATGAGAGATTACATGCGAATGCTGCGATTAGCTGCAAGAGCAGGCAGCATCCCATTGCTTTATATGGGGCTGCCTCTTGCAGCTAATCAAGGGAACCCCCACTGGGGATCTCGCATCTAATCAGAGGCAGGGTGCAGGTGTGAATCAACCCTATGTCCCTCTTGCAAGCTGACATTTAATAGGGGGGTAATTAGTGAATATTCGCTGGCTAAATTAGAATATAATATAATAATGTTGAAAAACTGTGATATAAACAACAGTGCTATTAAAGTGTAAGCACCGCCAAAACATTTTTAATAGAGTAGAGAATGGTTAAAACCCTTAGGTCATTGTTTGCTGTTTGTGTGCTCCTGAGGAGCTTTCACTTCACTTCCTGTCTTTGAGAAGCTGCAGGAAGTGAGAGAAAATATCCCCAACGTAAAGGAGGTTTCTCATCTTAGACACCGCAGCATTTTCCCTGTTGAATGGTTTTCCCTTGCCATTCTCTTATAATAACTCTTAGGTAGAACTTCCCCATGCTATCTGTCTCAGTGACAATGAAGACAGAGAGCAATAAAAAAGGGTCTAACCCATCCAAAAATTACTAACAAATAAAAAAAAAAAAGGTTTTGCCTTGGCATACACTTTAAATTATATTTTTACATAGAAGGCAAGCTAAATACCAGTTAAATGGCAATCCTTTTATCATCTCGTCTAAGACATGTAGCAAGTTTCTTATACTTGTTAAAGGTAACTAGGAGAAAAATATTTTTATAAATTATACCTCTTGGAAATGCTAAGAGGAACTGCTCAAAATTTCTAAAAATAAAAAAATTAATTAAGCTGAAACATGTTATCTGTTTATGTGTCAAGGTTGCTTAGGAAAACAGCTAAGTACAGCAAGTATTATTGTTTACACGTACTGTATGTATATAGTGCAGGCAATTTACGCAGCACTATTCATACCGTACATTCATTTCATTCCCTGCCCTCAAGGAGCTTACAATCTAAGGTCCCTGCCTCACATGCATGCATACAAACACTAGGGCAGATTTAATCAGGAGCCAGTTAACTTACTAGCATACCAGCATGTCTTTGTTGTGTGGGAGGAAACCACACACAACCACATACAAACTTCATGTAGGCAGTGTCCTGGTTAGGGTGCAAATTGAGGATCCAATTGCTGCAAGGCTGGAGAGCTAACCACTTAACTGTGCTGCCCAAGTAAAAACATATACAGTGGATATAAAAAGTCTACACAACCCTGTTAAAATGTCAGGTTTCTATGATGTAAAACAATGAGACAAAGATCAATAATTTCAGAACTTTTTCCACCTTCAATGTGACCTATAAACTGTACAACTCAATTGAAAAATAAACTGAAATCTTTAAGGATGAGAAAGTAAAAATAAAAAACGAAAATAATGTGGTAGCACACCCTTTTATAACTGGGGATGTAGCTGTGTTCAGAATTAAGTAATCACATTCAAACTCGTGTTAAATAGGAGTCAGTACACACCTGACATCATTTAAAGTGCCTCTGATTAACCAGATAACCCAAATAAAGTTCAGCTGTTCTAGTAGGTCTTTACTGACATTTTCTTAGTCAGACAGAACACACAAAGCCACACTCCAGGCTCTCACCATCCAGCCTCGTCTTCTACTTCTCCTTCTCCTCACAATTGTCCTCCACTCCACCTTCCATCATGCCGTCCTCACGTTTTTCTGGCAAAAGGCAGGCTTCCGTGGGCCAAATGTTCGAGTGTAAAAAAATAATGACGCCAGATAACCCTCTTGCCCAACGGTTGACAGCTGGCTTTTCAGAACTGATAGCCCGCCAACTACTGCCATATAAACTGGTGGACTCAGAGGCCTTTTGAAAATTTGTGGCCATTGGAACACCACAATGGAAGGTCCCAGGAAGGAAGTATTTCTCACAGAAGGGCATCCCAGAGCTATATGGCCATGTTCAGCGGCAAGTGAATGTATCTCTGGCACAGTGTCGATGCCAAGATACATCTGACCACAGACACGTGGTCTAGCAAACACGGGCAGGGAAGCTATATCACTTTTACTGCCCACTGGGTGAACCTTCTGATGGCCGTCAAGCATGTAACCCGTGGCACCCGTGTAGATTTGGTTTTACCACCACAGATTGCATGCAGGCCTGGCTCTTCTTCTCCTACTCCATCCTCCTCCTCGGCTGACTCCTCCTTTTCCGCTGCTAGCGTCTCTTCTTCTCTTCTGCTGCGCCGCCCAAGCTCCCCAGAACCTATTCGACATGCCAGGTGAGACATTGCCATGCCATGCTGCATCTGTTGTGCCTGGAAGCCAAGAGCCACACTGACCCGGCACTCCTTTCAGCTTTGCGTTCACAGGCAGATCAGTGGCTAAGACCGCTCAATTTGACAGTTGGTAAAGTGGTGTGTGACAACGGTGCCAATCTGCTTAGTGCATTGAAATAGGGCAAAATGACGCACGTGCCATGCATGGCACACGTTTTAAACTTGGTCGTGCAACGATTCATTGTCAAATACCCTGGGGTCCAGGACATCTTGCGGCAGGCAAGGAAAATCTCGGCCCATTTCAGAAGATCTTACACGGCCATGGCTCGCCTTGCTGACATTCAGCGGCGACACAATCTGCCGGTCAGACGTTTTGTTTGCGATTGCCCGACGTGTTGGAACTCAACCTTCTATATGCTTGATAGGCTGCTCCAGCAGAAATGTGCAGTTAACGTCTACCTGTATGAACTCTGTGGCAGAACAGGTTCTGGGGAGCTGGATTTTTTTTCACCGTGCCAGTGGCTGCTCATGTGCGATGCATGCAGACTTCTGCGGCCATTTGATGAGATCACCAAACTGGTCAGTCGCAGCCATGGTGCCATCAGTGACATGGTACCTTATGCCTTCTTTATGGAGCGTGCATTGCGTCGTGTCATTGATCAAGCCGTGAAGGAGCTAGAGCGGGAAGATGAGGAAGTCGCAATACTGGATGAATTACCAGGGGGGCCTACTCTATCTGAGACAAGTCAACAACAGGAGTCTGAAGAGGAGTCAGAGGAGGATGGTGCCGGGACGGATGAGGAGGAGCAAGAAGAGCATGCTTTAAGCCTTTCTGGGATCCCTGTTGTTGTGCGTGGATGGGGAGAGGAGAACGAGGAGGACGACATTATTCTGGATGATGAGCAGGAGCCTGGCCACCACACCGCTTCCAGTTTAGTGCAAATGGGGGCCTTCATGCTAAAGTGTTTTAACAGAGACCCCCGTATAAAAAGCATAAGGGTCAAGGCCCAGTACTGGGTGGCAATGTACTTAGACCCCTGGTACAAACGCAAAATGGCGGAAATGTTACCACCCTCACAGAGGGCTGTCAGAATGGAGCACTTCCAGGCCTTGCTTCGAAAAATGCTGCATTCTGATTTTGCTGGCAGAGGAGCAATTCCCACTCCCAGAGAGAGTTGTGGGTACCAATCCAACAGCGCCTGCAAGAAGAGGGCGGTTTGAAGATGTGTTGGTGACTTCTGATATGAGGTCATTCTTTCAGCCGACCTATCGACAGGTGACATCCGGATCCAGCATCAGGGAACGCCTAGACCGACAGGTGTCCGACTACATCGGGTTAACGGCCGATGTGGACGCTCTGAGGAGTGATGAACCCCTGGACTACTGGGTGGGCAGGCTTGACCTCTGGCCAGAGCTTGCCCAATTTGCAATGGAACTGTTGGCTTGCCCCTCCTCCAGTGTCCTGTCCGAAAGGACGTTCAGCACAGCAGGGGGGATCGTGACCGATAAGCGGACTCGCCTAGCTCACGACAGTGTTGACTACCTCACATTTATAAAAATGAATGAGGCATGGATCTCGGAGGAGTTCAACACATGTAACCAGTAGACCATGTATATCTCTATAAACAATTTATTTAATCGAGCACACAGACCTTTTTTCTAGATTTGCCTCACTTCCTTGTACAAAAAAAGCACACCGTACTATATGCCTGTACCCCCCTGTTTGAAGAGGTTGAGCGGTGTCATATTTTTGGTGTCCAGCAGTAGGGATGAGCTTCGTGTTCGAGTCGAACGTACGTTCGACTCGAACATTGGCCGTTCGTGCGTTCGGCGAATTCCAAACGTTTTGGCCGTTCGCGTCAAAATTCGAGTGACGCGCGCGCGGACCACAATGCACTGCGTTGGCGCAGTGCATTGCTGTCCGATGATTGGCCAAGCATGCACTGTGACCCCGCATGCTTGGCCAATCGCAGCGCCGGCAGCGAGGAGAGCCATGATTGGCCACAGGCATCCTGCCTGT